>NC_091065.1:182881142-183552476 GCF_000393655.2 Nicotiana sylvestris
AAAAGACAATGGAAACCAAAACTATGGCAACACCCCCAAATGATGACATTCTTTATGTTTCTCGGGGTCACAGGAAAGAACAAATGACATTGATCCCTCCAACAAGGTTCGAGCTGAATAAGGGACCTAAGATGTACGTGCCTAAAGGGACCTATATGGTACGGGGGCCACTAATTTCACTAAGGCTGAATGAGCCGTGGTTATTGGCCGCGCACCACAGAAGCCCATGACAGACCTTACTGCCGTCCCATAGAATTATAATAAGATGGTAGTAACCTACAAGGGAAAAGAGGTCCTAGGATAAGCAAATGAAACTAACCCAGCTAAGAAATACCTTAACTTGGAGGATTTGAACAAAGCCAAGAAGAAGCGTTTACCACTCATGAAGCCTGTCAGTCCGGGGAGGCTGAAGAATTCTTCCGTAAAATGAAAACTGCGGACTATGAGGTAATAAACCAACTCCGAAAGTCTCCTTCACAGGTCTCACTCTTGTCTCTACTAGTAAGCTCTACTGAGCATCAAAAAGTGTTGATAACAATCGAAACCACTGTTGAACAACTGGAAAGGATGGCAGAAAGGTTCTTCACAGTTAACCAGATCTCATTTAGAAAGAATGATCTGCCCCTGAAAGGGGCTGCCCACAACAAAGCCCTTCATTTAACAGTTAAATGCGAGGGGTACTATGTGAAAAGAGTCATGCTGGATGGCGGGTCCGGAATTGATATTTTCCCTCTCTCAACTTTGCAAAGAATGGAGATTGGGACTGAGAGAATCAGTCCTAACAATGCCTATGTGCGTGCCTTTGATGGCATCAAAAGAGACACCATAGGCGAGATCGATCTGATTTTGACCATTGGTCCTGTGGATTTCAAGGTGCAATTTCATGTCCTTGACATGGACACTTCTTATAATTTCCTCTTAGGAAGGCCCTGGATTCACGCGGTAGGGCCCGTACCTTTAACTCTCCACCAGATGGTGAAATTTGAATATGAAAATCAAGAGATCGTAGTCCACAAAGAGGAAAAGCAATCAATTTATCGGGACCCATCAGTCTCATGTCTAGAAGCTAGGGAGTTAGCGAACATATAGTCTATCAAGCTTTCGAGGTTGTAGTCGCAGACCAATATGAAGAAGGAAGCCCGTACCCTCAACCCTTTCTCTCAAATGCGTCAATTATGGTTGCCAAGGAAATGATCAGGCATGGTTATAAGCCCGGAAAGGGGCTTGGGACATCATTACAAGGTGTCATAGAACCTATCACTCTGGCTGCTAGCAAGAAGTTCTTTAGTATGGGTTTTCAAGCCACGCTAGCTAATGAAACATGGGCAAATGAGCAAAAGAACAATGGTTGGGTCTTTCCCCAGCCAATCCCGCATCTGTTCGAAATATTCGTCAAGCCCAAGTACATAGAAGAAGAAGATGAGGCCTTCACCGTCAAAGAAATTGAAGAAATATGTGGAGCTATGAGGCAGATGTTGTATGAAACCCACATTGTCCAGCCGGTAGAAGGCTCGAGCACTGTTGAGGTGCTGTATATGGGGCCCAATGCCAAGTTGCAAAACTGGAAGGCTACTCCATTCCCAGTCATGCGGGAATCACGGTAGTCCAATCTTTCCACCTTTTCTACATCACAAGTTATTCCAGAGTGTAACTCGAATATTTCTTTTAGTTTACTGTCTTTAAATTCCGATGTAAACCCTGTTATCTTCAAAATTCAATGAAATAAAATCAATATTTCATCATTCATGAATCTCTCTCTTTATTATTTATGATTTTTGTTACTTTTTCTTATTTCTTCTTTCAGTTCTAATAATGCGGCTTTAAATAACATGACATGCTTGCAAACTTCATGCCCAGGTCCAAACACGCTGTCTAATTGTGAAATAATGAATCAAGAACCGGAATATGATAAAGAATAGGCTTTTAGGGAAATAAATCTAGAATTGGAACAATTTGAGAATAAGCCTAAGCCAAATCTAAATGAAACTGAGCCAGTAAATTTGGGTAGTTCGGAAGAGGTCCAAGAAACCATGATAAGCATTCACACAGATGAAATAACTAGGGATACAAGGATCCAACATTTGTTTGAATTTAAAGATGTGTTTGCTTGGTCCTACGATGATATGCCAGGATTAAGTGTTGATCTAGTGGTGCACAAAGTGCCAACTTACCCCGATTGTCCCCCTGTCCAGCAAAAACAAAGAAAGTTCAAAACTGACATTAGTGACAAGATCAAAGAAGAGGTCACCAAGCAGTTGAAACCGGGTGTGATTAGAGTGGTCCGATAAAACTCATGGTTAGCTAATGTAGTCCCAGTGCCAAAGAAAGATGGGAAAACCCGAGTATGTGTTGACTATCAGGATCTGAACAAAGCAAGTCCTAAGGACAACTTTCCTCTGCCAAACATCCACATCCTCGTTGACAACTGTGCCAAACATAAGATACAGTCTTTCTTGGATTGTTATGCTTGATATCATCAGGTCTTGATGGATGAAGAAGATGCAGAAAAGATAGCCTTCACCACACCCTGGGACACCTATTATTACAAGGTCATGCCTTTTGGTTTGAAGAACGTCGGGAAAACGTACTTGAGAGCTATGACTACCATATTTCATGACTTAATGCACTAGGAAATCGAGATGTATGTGGATGATGTGATCATTAAATCTAGAACACAGGATGACCATGTTCGGTACCTGAGAAAGTTCTTTGAGCGTCTGCGCAAGTATGATTTGAAGCTAAACCTGGCTAAATATGCATTTAGAGTTCCGTCTGGGAAACTTTTGGGATTCATCATCGGTCGGAGGGGCATTGATCAAGATCCAATGAAGATAAAGTCTATTCGGGATTTTCCTCCTCCGAGAACCAAGAAAGAGGTTATGAGTTTGTTGGGAAGGTTGAACTACATCAGTCGATCCATTGCTCAGTTGACTTCCACATGTGAGCCCATATTCAAGATGTTGAAGAAAGATGCAGCAATTAAATGGACAGATGAGTGTCAAGAAGCCTTATACAAAACCAAAGAATATCTATCAAACCCGCCAGTATTGGTCCCACCCGAACCGGGGAGGCCTTTGTTTTTGTACCTGATAATTTTGGAGAATTTCTTCGGCTGTGTCCTCGGGAAACACGATGTGACCGGGAAGAAAGATCAGACAATCTACTATTTGAGCAAAAAGTTCACAAGTTATGAAGCCAAATATACCCTGTTAGATAGAACTTGTTGCGCCCTAACTTGGGTCGCTTAGAAGCTTAGGCATTACCTAATGGCCTACACCACTTGCCTCATCACCAGATTAGATCATTTAAAGTACATATTCAAGAAGCCGATGCCTATGAGAAGGTTGGATAAATGGCAGATCCTGCTCACCGAATTCGACATAGTCTATGTCACTCGCACGACAATGAAAGCTCAAGCTCTAGCGGATCACCTAGCTGAAAATCCTGTTGATGATGATTATCAGCCTTTAAGTACTTACTTTCTATACGAGGAAGTAAATGCAGTTAAGGTAATTCCAGAAGACACCAATGCTTGGAAAATGTTCTTTAATGGAGCTGTAAATGCAAAAGGTGTCGGGATTGGGGCAATTTTGATTTCACCCACCGGTCAACACTATCCAGCCATAGCCCAGCTTCGATTTTTCTGCCCAAACAATACTGCTGAGTATGAAGCCTGCATTATGGGCATGAACATGGCGATTGACCAAGATGTTAAAGAATTGGTAATCATGGGAGATTCATATCTGATCATCCGACAAGCTTAGGGAGAATGGGAAATTCGGGATGTCAAACTTATACCATACAGGCAACATGTGGAACATCTTAGCAAATGGTTCAAGTCTGTCGAGTTCAGGTATGTTCCTCGGTTTCACAATGAGTTAGCTGATGCACTCGCTACCTTGGCCTCGATATTGCCATATCCAGGCAATGTCTACATTGACCCGTTGGAAATCCAAATCCGAGAAAGGCATGGTTATTGTAATACGGTTAAGGTGGAGTCAAATGTTCAGCCTTGGTACCGTGATATCAAGATGTTTTTGAAAACAAAGGAATATCTCGAGCAAGCCAGTGGAGATCAAAAGAGAACCATTTGAAGGCTCGTCGGTGGTTTCTTCTTGAGAGGAGAAGTGTTGTACAAAAGGACTCCAGATTTGAACCTTTTGAGATGTGTGGATGCTCAAGAGGCCGGAAGAATCATGAATGAAGTACACACAGGAGTATGTGGACCTCATATGAATGGATACGTCCCTGCAAAGAAAATCCTTCGAGCAGGGTATTACTAGATCACCATGGAAAAGTATTGCTTCAGCTTCGTCCGTAAATGCCATCAGTATCAGGTACACGGTGACCTGATTCATGCACCTCCCTCAAAACTGCATCCTATGTCGGCACCATGGCCGTTCATTACTTGGGGTATGGATGTCATTGGGCCAATCAAGCCAAAAGCTTCAAATGGGCATAGATACATATTGGTTGCCATCGATTACTTCACAAAATGGGTGGAAGAAATCACTCTCAAAACTGTCACTAAGAAAGCAGTGGTAGACTTTGTGCACTCCAACATCATCTGCCGTTTTGATATCCCTACAACAATCATTATGGACAATGCTGCAAACTTGAATAGTCACTTGATGAGGGAGATATGTGAACAATTTAAGATCACGCATCGGGATTCTACCCCTTATCGGCCCAAAGTTAATGGTGTTGTTGAAGAAGAAAACAAAAACATCAAGAAGATTCGTAGAAAGATGATCCAAAGTTCGAGACAGTGGCATGAAAAGTTTTTGTTTGCATTGTTGGGATATCGCACAACTATGCGCATGTTAGTTGGGGCAATAACCTATCTATTGGTTTATGGCACTAACGTCGTAATACCTGCAGAAGTTGAAATTCCTTTTCTCTGAATCATCGTTGAGGCTGAAGTTGAGGATAGTGAGTGGGTCAAGACTCATCTAGAACAATTAACCCTGATTGACGAAAAGCGGATGGTCGTAGTTTGCCACTAGCAGTTGTATCAACAAAGAATGGCCCGTGCCTACAACAATAAAGTGAGGCCTAGGAAGTTTGAAGTGGGGCAACTCGTTTTGAGACGTATTCTCGCTCATCACAAGGAGGCAAAAGAAAAGTTCACTCCCAATTGGAAGGGCCTATACATTATCAGAAAATTATTTCCGAAAGGGGCATTGTACCTGGGAGACATTGAAGGAAATGACCCTGAAACACCTGTAAATGAAGACGCGGTCAAAAGGTATTACGTTTAACTCTTTTTCGGTACCAATATTATCCGATTGGGATGGCAAAGACTTTCATTATCGCTACCCCAAACACTCCAATCCTTTGCTAACCCTTTGAGTCGGTTACCTTTCTTTGACTACCCTCTTTGGAACCTGAAAACGTTTGTATAAAAACAAAAAAAAAAAGAAAAAACAAAAACAAAAGTTTCCCTGAACTACGTTCGACTTGATTCTGAAAGGATACGTAGGCAGCCTCTCTCTGGGATTCAGTCACACCAAAACAAAAATCCTAATTTTCCCAAAAGTAAAACTAGGGCAGATGTTACGATGTTTCGACAATGATCCCGCCTGAATGGTTACAAAGTTTTAATTCAATTCAAATACTTTTTACCCCAAATCCTGCTCAAGTCATTCTGATCAATCGGTGAGAGCGTTCAAGAATCAAAGAATGTGTTTGCTTGGAACTGATACAACAAGATGAAAGAAATAAAATGAGAAAGTCTTATTGGTGAAAACTCACACGAGCACTATAAGGCAATGGTGAGTAGAGAAACTGAAAATGAGAGAGTCTTGTTAGTGAAAACTCACAAAGAGCACTATAAGTAAATGGTAAGAAGAGAAATAAGAGAGGTCAATTGTAGAAAACCCACAAAGGGCGCCGTTGATCGAGAAGAAGGACTCCCTTACAACCATTGGCACTGAAAGAGTCCTGGCAAGGTTTCTCAGTTTTAAAACACGAGTCGTAATAGGTTTATGAGAGGTTGAATAGTTGCGCAGATCGTGTATCAAGTTCAAGAAGCATGTCATGTCTATTGAAGTCTACATGCTGATGAGTCTTTCTTTCCTCCCCCGAAAGGGACACTTCTCTTTAAATTCATTATCATGTTCCTTCTTTACTTTACTTTTCTTTGAATACCTTTCGGTTTAATCCCCCTCTGAAACTAATCAAAAGAAAGAATGGCAGGATTGGTTTTACAAGGTTCTTCTTAGCAAAAGCCATGTTCAAGTAAAGATGCCCAGCCTCAACAGGTGCATCAAGTCGATCTCGACTGGCCATGATAGCCGATGATCCAGACTCAAAATTATTGAAAAGGAAAGAAATCCAAAGTCAAGTGCCCCTAAAGGCAAAATAAGAAAGGACAAAGCCCCACACGGGTCAACCATCATGTGAAATTTTTTAAAAGTCAAGATGCTTGGTTTTAGAAGAGAAATCGGTCCCCAGAAAGACAGCGCGCAGTAAAGGATTTCATCAAAAGATTTTGGCCGAGATCAAAATACTCAAGGCCACAAAACCAAACACCATTTCAAACTAACAAATTGTTCTTTGATTGGAAAACATCTGTAATCCAAAACAACCTCGCAAGAAGAAGGTGCAATCAAAGCAAGGCACGAGGAGACCAGAATGGTCCTGTAGCGGAAGTTAACCCAAAAAGGGAAGTCCCTTTGAAACTCTCTATGCATCCCCCTAAATAAAGTGCTAAAAGTAAATTGAAAAGAAAGAAGAAGAAAATCCAAAACCATGGTATCATAGGGCTCCCAATCTCTAGCTACGATTTTTCAACGTAGCTTCCATTCCCTAGTCACCCCCAACATAACCTGGCAGTCTTTTCCATTACAGGGTTCTATTCTCTAGTTGATTCCCGGCATAACCCGTGGACCTTACCGGCATAACCCGATGACCTTTCCTTTTTCCAGCATAACCCAATGACGCTCCCAGCATAACCCATTGACCCCCTGGCATTACCCGAGAACCTTTTCCTTTTTCCAGCATAACCCGATGACTCTCCCGACATAACCCGTGGACCTCCTCGACATAATCCGAGGACCTTTACATTTTTTCGGCATAACCCGATGACTCTCCTGGCATAACTCGTGGACCTCCCCGGCATAACCCGAGGACCTTCCCTTTTTGTAGCATAACTCGATGACTCTCCTGGCATAACCCGTGGACCTCCCCGGCATAACCCGTGGACCTCCCCGGCATAACCCGAGGACCTTTCCCTTTTTCTAGCATAACCCGATGACTCTCTCGGCATAACCCATGGACCTCCCCGGCATAATCCGAGGACCTTTCCTTTTTTTCTGGCATAACCCGATGAATCTCTGGGCGTAACCCGTGGACCTCCCCGGCATAACCCGATGACTTTTCCTTTTTTTCGTCATAACCCGATGACTCTCCCCGCATAACCCGTGGACCTCCCCAGCATAACCCGAGGACCTTTTTCTTTTTTGGCATAACCCGTGGACCTCCCCGATATAACCCGAGGACCTTTCCCTTTTTTCCAGCATATCCCGATGACTCTCCCAGCATAACCCGTAGACCTTCCCAGCATAACCCGCAGACCTTTTATTTTTTCCGGCACAACCCGATGACTTTCCCGACATAACTCGTGGACCTCCCCGGCATAACCCGTGGACCTCCCCGGCATAACCTGATGACCTTCCTCGGCATAACCCGTGGACCTTCCCAGCATAACCCAAGGACCTTCATACCTTTCCGGCATAACCCAACCATTTTTCCAGCATAACCTGGCAATCTTTCCAATTTAAGGCCCTCAATCCCTAATTGATTTCATTATATATATAGGGCTCCACTCCCTAATCTCTTTTTCCCAAGGATACACAATCCTGATTTTATTGCTTTCAATAAAGAAATAGCTTAGATTTTTTTGCAATAACTCACAAAAATTTCCTAGTAAAAACAGGGGGAGAAAAAGTTGTTCCTTTGTTTGCTTTGGTGCCTGAACAGGTTTTTACCGTGAAGCACAAGGTTTGAGGTGACCAAAAGAAGAAGTCTCAACCCAAGTAAAAGAAAAGAAGGAACAAGAAAAGAAGTTGAACTCTGAGTGTTGAAGCGGAGAAAAGATGCGGACTGCTCAAGATATAATTGAAGTCACAAGATTTGCATGTCCCGCTTTGATCCGAAAAGCTGAAGAAGAATGAACCAGCGGTTGCAGTTAACGAGCATCAAGATTTAGATCGGAGTCTGCAAGAGGAACCATCCAAGACTCAAGATCAAGCTTTAGAAGGTTTATAGATAGGAATCTTGTAACTCGTAGTTGATAAGCTTAGCTAATTTAGCTTTTTATTTTTCATATTGGTGTAATAAGGAGCTCAACAAGAAGAAACAACAACAACAGATGTGAAATCACAGTTTTCCGGTAGTCCCAGCTACCAAAACTTCCAAAACTACACTAATCTGATTTCTTTATAGCCAAGGAAATGTAGGCAACCTCCGTAGCAAGGTTCAGTCAGAATTTTTCAAAAGATGCTTCTCATGGAGTTTCAAATGGGCAAAAATCCCTCGCAATTGGTCATTTTATCTTTTCCCGAAAACCCTTCGTGTTTCCGAGCAAAAAGGGGTAGCTGTTAGCATGTGATTTTTTCTCTATACGAACTACTCCTATAAAATCCCAAGAAAATAGATTTTTTCTTAATTATTTTCCATTTTTAGGAATTCTCGTAGAATTTTATTAATTGTTTGCATTTCTGTGCATGTTTAAGTTTATTAAAATAATAAAAAAATTCCGAAAAATACCATGCAATATATTTGGGTTTGTTTTTACATTTTTAGGATTAATTAATTATTTGCTTTATTAAAAATAAAAATCACAAAAATGGCCCATTTATACATTTTTTCGTTTTTTATTTTTAGATTATTGATTTTTCTCTTTTAATTTAGGATTAAGTAACTTTTATAATTTTTTTAATTAGATAATTAGTCTAATTTTACAATCTAGATAATTTAGGATTTTAATTTTAGGATTTCATTAATTTTAAAAAAATAATCAAAAAATAATAATAATAAAAGAAAGAGACAAAAATGAATTGAATGGTCTAATACATGTTTGGGCTGAAATTCAAATTGTCCCATTTCCCCAGCCCAAAACCCGTCCAAAACTGCCCCTGAACCAAGACCAATTCCTTCAAACCTGGTCAATTTTCTCTTTATCAAAACGACGTAGTTGCACTTCAAAACTACGTCGTTTCAACTCATTTACCTCATTACACGACCAAACACAACCCATGGGCTTCATAATTTATTTGATTAGGTCTTAAACCTAATCGCCTTTCTCTCAGAGACCTCCGTCATTCTCCACCGCTCCTCCGCCGCTTGAAAATCGTCTCGTGGCGGCGGACCATCCCCAAAGGCCCTCAAATTTTAACCACACAATCTACGTTACCCCTTCATTCATGTTCCGCCATTGATTTCTCCAAAAGGCCATTCATTTTCTCCGAATTTGAGATATAAGAAATAAAAATCAAATCTTTTTACTCTCTGTTCGATTTTTCTTGACCTGGTCCTCAATTCAGGATAAAGCCCGTCTGAATTCCCTAGTTCTTCAACAAAGGGAATTATTTTAATGCTGAGAATGCCCTATCCCACAGATTGGTCGAATTTTGGGTAAAATAGTTGTGGATGATTCAACCCTTTGAGCCTTTGCATCGTCTTGTCTTTGGCATGTGGCAAGGGTTGTTGCATGAAGCACTAACTATGGACGCGAGTTCGGCCGGTGTTCATGTTGCAATTCTCACCATTTGACCGAGATTCTTGCCCGTCGGAGTTTGATTTGATTCGTCTATGTTTCTCAAGGATACCAGAGCTTTGTTTTGGTATACTCTCTCCTCTCCTTCTGTAAGTTCAATTAATTGTCATATGTCATAAGCTCGAACCAAACATGCCTTAGCACAAATTTGAGTTTTTGGCGTTTTATTAATTAATAAGTGATTTATCTTTTAATTTGCATTTTTCTTTTAATGTGTTCCAATTCCAAAAAAATACATTGTCTTAGTCCTCATGTTTGGATGTCATTTTTCTTTGATTTTTGTTTGTTCGATTGGTTTGACTCAGACTTGGGCTTGTTTGTACACAACGGGCAGGCCCATTAGATAAGAGATTTGGTCAAAAAGGGCCCAAGATCTTTTGAGGCCTGTCCGGTGGCCCAAGTCTACTTTTATAAGGGATGGGAGGTTAATATAGGGATTTAACTTAGAGAATTTTGGATAACTACCTAGGAAGGTTCTAGGAAAAAGGGAGAGTGGGATTTAAATATTTGGGATCAAAGAGAACAAAAACAGAACTAAAGAGAGGTGGGCTTGAATTACAAAAATATGATTTGGTTGCCATAAATTCACTCTATAAAAGATCCTCTTGCCAATGATTAAGGCATAGAAAAAAGTGTAAAAAAAGGGAACAAACGGCTGAAAACAAACATTCCTAAAGGATTCTTAAGAAACTTTGAGTTTTTCTTTGGTTTTGGGGTTCTTCTTGGCTGGGTTTTAGAAGTTGGAACAGACTCTTGGGTTTGTTCATTGCTGGTGTTGTTAAACTGAGCTAGAACTGCAGATTTCCTTGCTTCTTTAGGCTGTTTTTCCCTTTTGCTAGGTATTTTTCTGAACTTTTGTATGCTTTGCTGAGTTGTCTTGAAGGGAATATGGTGTTTGCCTTAAACATTTGATCTTAACCTAATAAATCTGATTTCCAGTTATGCAAACTACTTGGATTTCCTTTTCTGAAATTTATTTCATGTGTGTATGATAACTGAGTTAAAGGTCCTATTTGTTGACATTCATATAATTGGTTCGTTGTTGGAAGTTTCATTTTGTTTGGATGTTGATTCTATATCAGAAATTATGCTGAAAAATGATAAATTTGTTGCCTTTTTATCTCTGAATGATTATTATAAGCTTAGTTGTTAGATTTTTTTTAGAAGTTCATCAATTTCATATCTTTGTTGAATACAAATTGAAGTTGTAGTAACATGAGTTTTACTATAGTGTTTTGTACATAAGATATGTAGATTTGTGTTAGTTTGAGGATGTAAAAGTTGTTTGCTATTGATTACCTTGCTGTAGTTTGCAGATCTGACCATAATTGGTCATGTCTGTAAACATGGAGGCCCAAAAAATAACGTCCAGAAGCATCATTGGAGATTCAAATTGCCTCATATAGGATATATATTTACTAGGCTCTGATTAGGAATCATTTATTTTTATTTAATAATACATTGTAATGTTGTTATAACTATTTTTCCATCACTTGATATACAGATTATGAGTTCTATATAGGATTACTAATTGTATGAAACATGATGTAGTTATTTTTCTTGGTTCAATACGTAGAATGTGATTTTAATAAGGCTATTAGTTACGTTATGGACTGATTCATTATGGATATCGTAAATCGAGCTCATTTTTTGCTTAATAAGTCTTGGTTAAATAAATAAGGAGAATATGTTTGAGTTGTTGGATTTTATTGGGTAAACAATGCTAGTCGCAATAGGCAAAAGTAATTTTTATATATTATATTTGTTTTGCATTCATATATGTCAAACAATGATGTTAGAACAAGCATCTCTTTCCTCCAATTTGTTTAGTTAAGGATCAATTTAGAAATTTGTTTCCACGGACATCGCATCTTCATACAACTCTATCTCTATAGATTCATGACTTGGGTAAACAATGCTAGTCGCAATTGGCAAAAGTAATTTTTATATATCATGTTTGTTTCCATTCGTATATGTCAAACAGTGAAGGTAGAACAAGCATCTCTTTCCTCCAATCTGTTTAGCTAAAGATCAATTTAGAAATTTGTTTCCACGGACATCGCATCTTCATACAACTCTATCTCTATAGATTCATGACTTGGTAATAATCTCAAACTTAGAAGTAATTAATTCATAAACATCTGTAGTTGTTTTAGGTGCGCATTTGATTATTATAACTACGGGTACGGTTCTGTGACGAGGTTGTGATACCTAGTTTTAAATTAGATAAAATAGGAGCACCTTTAGTTTACCCTTTTAAATATATATATATATATATATATATATATATAAATCTTTTCTTAAAATAATTTCAGGTGTGTCATGCCAAACAAAACCTATAACACATGACCCTCACAAAATTAGATCAAGAACTAATCCTTATTTTTTAGAAAATAATTTGAGGTGTGTCATACGCAAACAAAATCCATAACCTATGGCCCTCACATAAATAAAAAATTTAGTATAGAAAATGCCTTGAACTTTCATAGTTTGCTTTAGGCGCGTTAATTAAATAATTGTCATAGCTACGGGTACGGTTCCCGTGACGTAGTTGTGACGCTTAATTACTAAAATTCGGGGGTATATTTATGTGACCCAACCACAATTTAATCTTTAATAATTTAAACATGTCGTAGATCGTGGGTACGGTTCCTGTGACACGATTTTCGATATGTAACAATAATTAATTAAAAGCAGTTATAAAGTTTAAAAACGGACAATAGGTTTAAAACGTGTAATAAAATAGATAATAGGCCAATTATTAATAGTTTAAGCGACCGTGCTTGAACCACGGAACCAGGGAATGCCTAACACCTTCTCCTAGGTTAACATAATTCCTTATCCAGAATTTCTGGATCGCAGACCTTTAAATAAAATCAAATCTCCTCGATTTGAGATTTTAAAAATAAACCGGTGATTTGGGACACCAAAATAAACTATTCCAAGTGGT
Source organism: Nicotiana sylvestris (assembly GCF_000393655.2). Taxonomy (NCBI): domain Eukaryota; kingdom Viridiplantae; phylum Streptophyta; class Magnoliopsida; order Solanales; family Solanaceae; genus Nicotiana; species Nicotiana sylvestris. The sequence continues at coordinate 182,893,874 of NC_091065.1, forward strand.
GACTCTAAAAAATAAATAAAATAATTCATTTCGTATAATGTCACTTTAATTGAAAAAACTCTCTTATATACCCCACGAGTGAGTGGGTAAAAAGGAGGTGTGAACAATATGTATTTTACATAATAAAGCCTTTATAAGTAGAGATTGACACCTGAAGTCACAAAATTGCTCAAGGTGCCATGGTTAAACTGCTCAGCCCCACACGGAAGATGCATTATCGAACCTTATTAGATGCACAATCCAGTATATTACCGTTTGTCCCTAATTTGTTCGCTTTTCTTTCTTTTATTCCTGCTCCTTTAGTTAATTTCTTTTATCTGTTCATCTTTCTATTTCCTCTCCTTGTACAAGTTCATTTTTAATATTTATTGAAATATATTTTCCTCCCTTTTTGTTCTATATCTTCAATATTTTATTTAAATACGATTCTAGTTATTATCTCTTTTATCCATCTAATGACTAATGCTAGTTTTTTCTTGATTTTTAAATACTTTTAGAATGATCTAATCGATAGATCAAAGGGGGTATTTACTAATTTAAAATTTTTATTTTATGTTTTAATTACATTGTTCGATAGAATTAGAATCATGGGAATTAGATCGAATTGGACAAACTTATTCAGTTTAGTGATCACGTATTTATTTACGTACTCAAAGTAGATCGAACCAAGTCGAACCGAACCAAATTAATCCAAAATGGATTGAACTGACTAAATATACACCTTAATTTTAATCTACTTCACTAGCAATAAGTTTGCATTAAATACAGTGGCACCCGTAGTCATAAAATCCTGGATCCGCCTTGCGACTAGGTAAGCCTAACAAATTGCGGGAATATATCAAAAATGAAAGTAAAACTTGACAACTAACATGTAACAGTAGTGGATAAATAAATAACTAGTAAAAATGCATCTCGACATGCATAATAACCGATACTCAAGAAATACACAGTCTTCCCAAAACCCGGAACATCGTAAATCACAAGCTACAGAAGGAAACTGGTATCTCTATACACCAGAGTCTAATAAAAGAAGTATGGAGGTAAATGAAATAGGAGAGAATAGAGGGGGACTCCGAAGTCTGCGGACGCATCAGATGTACCTTGAAATCTCCATACATCAACAAGTACTCTCAGCGAATAGCGGGGCTGATAAGTAGTACCTAGATCTGCACATATTTCCTAGATCTGGACATAAAATATGTGCAGAAGAGTAGCATGAGTACACCACAACGGTTCCCAGTAAATGTCAAGCCTAACCTTGGTAGAATAGAGACGAGGTCAGGTCAAATCCACTTGGATATGATAATAAAACAGGAGAATATAATAGTATAATAATATACTGGAATTTAACAAAGGAAAACATAGCGATATAGCAATACAACACACAAGGATAAACAGTAGGGGATCTCCCGACATACCATCTCGTAGTCCCAAAATAAATATGGAGGGATAACTCTCGAGGTACCGCCTCGTAGTCTCAAAAGTAAATATACAAGGAGAACTCCCGAGGAATAGCTTCGTAGTCTCAAAAGTAAATGCGCAGAGAAAACTCCCGAGGAACCGCCTTGTAGTCTCAAAAAAAATATGCAGGAGAACTCCTTAGGAACCGCCTCTTAGTCTCAAAGGTAAACACATAGCTCACCGATAAATATCATAGTTAGCAACAAGAATTTTACAATTAAGACTGAAAGAACAAGGCAAAAAAGTAGGAAATCAACTAGGCATGCTTCAAAAAGTTCAAATAAGCAGTTAAAACATGTAGACATGCGATATTAGAACAAATATGATAACTACACATATTGGGATGACTCAATTAAGAATGAAAAACAGACTAATACTCATTTAAACGGTATAACTCAAATTTAAGAAAAACAAGTCGCTATTCAGTAAAATAAATCGGATTTTTCAATAATAGCCCGTGTACGTACTCATTACCTTACGTACACAACACTCACATATCAATCCTAAGGGGATTTTCCCTACACAAGGTTAGGCAAGCCATTTACCTCGACTCAAGCTCAATCAATCGGTAATAATTCCTTTTCCATGAATATCCGACTGCGAATGGTCCAAATCTAGCCAAAATCAATTACATATCATAAATATAACTATAAGAAACTAATCTAGTTAATGAAATCAAAGCTAAAGCGAGAAATTAAAAAATTGCCCCAAAAAGTCTCCCCGGGCCCAAATCTTGAAATCGGATAAAAGTTACATAATACAAATACTCATTCACCCATGAGTCTAACCATACAAGAATTTTGCAAATCCGACCTCAAATCGCTTTCCAAATCTCAAAAACTTAGTCTGGGAAGTTTCTATTGTATTTACCCAATTTCCAACTCAAACCTTTAATTAAAGGATGGAATAAACTATAGATTAATGAGATATAACCTTAAAAAAGTTAAGAATCATTGCCAACAAACTTCCTCTAAAAATCCCTTGAATTTTCGCTTCAAACCGAGCTCTCAAGCTACCAAGATCAAAATGGGAAATCAACTCTCGAAATCTTATTTTCTGCCTAGTAAACACGCTTCTACGAGCCTTCAACCACACATGTGGTACCACACCTGCGGGAAAACCATCGCAGGTGAGAAAATGACTTAAATGGCTAGGACTGCATCTGCGAGCTTTGGTCCACACCTGTGAGCTCGCTTCTGTGGCTTGACTTCCGCATCTGCGACCCTTGTCCAGGCCGCCATTACTGCTCCTGTGACTAACAATCCAAATCTGCAGATGCGCAGATGCGGCTTCCTTCTCGCACATGCGCTTACAGACCTTCATGACCAATAATGCACTTGCACCCTTCACTCCACACATGCGATCCCGCACCTATGATCTTCTCACCGCAGGTGCGAAAACACCAGAACTCAGATAGTTTCAGCAATTGCATAAGTCCAAAATTCAATCCGTTAAGCATCTGAAACACACCCGAGACTCCCGAGACCTCAACCAAACATACCAACTAGTCCCAAATGACCACACGTACTTCGACGAACCATAAATCACATAAAACAACGCTAAAAACATGAATCACCCTCCAATTCAAACTGAATGAACTTGAAACTTTAAATTTCTACAACTGATGCTGAAACCTATCAAACCAGGTCTGCTGACCATATATTTTGCACACAAGTCATATTCAACATTTCAGACCTATTTCAACTTCCGAAATTGAATTCCGATTCCAATATCAAAAAGTCCACTACCGGTCAAAATCACCAAAAATTTGACTTTCGCTAATTCAAGCCAAATCAGTTACATACATCAGAAACACAATCCAGACACTCCCCTAAGTCCAAAATCACCCAACGGAGCTAACAGAACCACCTGAACTCCATTCCGGAGTTTGTCTTCACATAGTTTTGACTACAATCAAAATCCTAAGACTTAAGCTTCTATTTTAGGGACTAAGTATCCCAAACCACTCCGAAATCTAAAACAAGACCTCCCGACAAGTCACATAAACAGAAAGGATATGGGGGAAGTAGTTAATAGGGGATCGGGGCTAATACTCTCAAAATGACCAGCCGAGTAGTTACATCCTCCCCCTTTTAAAATAATCGTTCGTCCTCGTCAAAAAGTACACTACCGGTCAAAATCTCCAAAAAATTGACTTTCGCCAATTCAAGCCAAAATCGTAAACACAATCTGGACACTTCTCTAAGTCCAAAATCACACAACGGAGCTAACAGAATCAACTGAACTCCATTCTGGAGTCGTCTTCTCACAGATTAGATTGCGATCAAAATCCTAAGACTTAAGCTTCTGTTTTAGGGAGTAAGGATCCCAAACCACTCCGAAACCAAAAACAAGACCCCCCTGGCAAGTCACATAAATAGAAAAGATATGGGAGAAGCAGTTAATAGGGGATCAGGGCTATTACTCTCAAATCGACCAGTCGGGTCGTTACATCCCCCCTCTTAAAATAATCGTTCGTCCTCAAACAAGCATAAAGACATACCTGAAGTGGTGAAAACATGAACACCATACAAATAGTGTCATAAAATCTTCAAGGCGTGAACAATAGATGCTAACTCAAGGTCGTGGACAAGGTAGATCTTTTCATGCACCTTCAGCTATCTGGACGCGTAGGCAATCACCCAACTGTCCTGCATCAACACCACACCAAGACCGATCTGCGATGCATCGCCATATACAGTATAAGACCCCAAACCTGTAGGCAATACCAATACTGGGGTTGTAGTCAAAGCTGTCTTGAGCTTCCAAAAGCTCTCCTCACACTCCTCTGTCCACCTAAACGGAGCACCCTTCTGGGTCAGCCTAGTCATATGTGCTGCAATAGATGAGAAACCCTCTACAAATCAATGGTAATACCCCGCCAAACCAAGAAAACTCCGGATCTTCGTAGCTGATGATGGTTTAGGCTAACTCTGCATTGCTTCCATCTTCTGTGGATCCACCTGGATCCCATCACTCAATAATACATGACCCAAGAATGCCATTGATTCTAGCCAGAACTCACACTTCGAAAATTTTGCATATAACTTGTTTTCTCTCAAGGTATGAAGCGTAGTCCTCAAGTGTTGCTCATGATCCTCCCGAGTCCGAGACTACACAAGAATATAGTCAATAAATACAATGACGAATGAGTCAAGATAAGGATGGAACACACTGTGCATCAAGTGAATAAAAGTTGTTAGGACATTGGTCAGCCCAAAAGACATCACAAGAAATTTATAGTGACCATACCGAGACTTGAAAGCAGTCTTCAGGATATCTGGCTCCCGAATATTCAACTGATGATAGCCTGAATATAAGTCTATTTTGGAAAACACCCTGGCACCCTGTAATTGATCAAATAAGTCATCAATATGAGGTAATAGATACCTGTTCTTCATTGTGACTTTGTTCAACTAGCGGTAATCAATACACATCTGTATAGAACCATCCATCTTCTTCACAAAATAAGATAGGAGAACCCAAGGTGACATACTGATCCGAATGAAGCCCTTATCAAGAAACTCCTATAACTACTCCTTCAAATCCTTCAATTCATGAGGACCATACGATATAGAGGAATAGAGATGGGTTGAGTTTCCGGCAATAAATCAATGCCAAAATCAATATCTCTGTCGACCGACATGCTCGGAAGATCAGCTGGAAACACATTTAGAAAGTCCCTCACCACTGGAACTAACTAAACTCTAGCGGTATCAATACTGACATCTCTCACATAAGCTATATACACGTCGCATCCCTTCTTAACTATTCGTTGAGCTTTAAGAAATGAAATAACTCGGCTAGGAGTATACTCTAAGGTACATCTCCACTCTAATCGCGGTAAACCTAGCATAGCCGGTGTCACGGTCTTAATGTGAAAATCAAGAATAGCATAATAGGGTGACTGTCACGCCCCCCTTTTTTCCCTCCACGGGGAGAGGTCCGGGTTTCGATATTCCATGGGGTGTGATAACTCATTTCCTTTTGGGAATTGGGTATTTGAAGAGTCGCCACCTAACGGATTACGACACGTTAGGGCACCTAGAGTGATTAACTCTTGCATTGGTTTGCATTACCAGATATTTAGGGTAAGGGCTCGAAATAACCTCAAGGGGAAGGTGTTAGGCACCCCTCTTGGTCCACATGTGGGTCTCGTCCGTACATATATTCACAAATTAGTCCATTATAAATAAAAAATTGAATCAAATAGGTTGCAAGTAAAGTACGTTGGATAACTCAAATAATAAGATAAAGACTTTTTGAACAAGTCCAGTTTGCATTACCAGACTTCTTTTAAACAGAAAAAGGAATTTTGGAAAAGGAGGAGTCCTAGGTTGGTTAGCCTATATGATCACCCTCCACAACTTCCGGTAAGCACTCCTCGATAAGAGGCTACACGTGACATTAGCGCGTAGTCATCATATCCTATATCTACCCTTCCCATCCCCTTAGTGGTCATTTAAAGCAAGTGTTTGGTCAGCGACCTTTATTACGTGCTGTTACCCGTCCCTTCTTAATGGTCCAGGAGGGATTTAGGACCTCTACCTATAGGTGGTTCTAGACAGACCCTAAGGTTTTAAAGGTGAAAATACTAAGGTGACAGGCAAGAACAATTAGGACTCTTAGCATATAAGAACAAAAGGGAGCAATTAGAGGCTCAAAGTTTCCTCCTCAAATAAGGCACATAAACAGAATGACTCAAGCACAAATAAGGCCTTTTGTTAAACAGTATCCTAAGATATAATGTCTACGTGAATGTACAGAAAACATACAATTGGTTTTATAAACTCAGAAGTAATGACCCTATCAGTGGCCTACTAATTTTAAAGCTTGCTTAAACCAGAACAACATTAAGTCACGGAAACAGTTTCAGAATTGCAAGTTTTTAAAACACCCTACAGGCTTGCCTATATGCAGAATACTGATGACTACATTTTATATAGTGAAACGATACAGGTTTTGAAACGGACTCTTTGATCCCTATAGGCATGCTGTCTAATAATAGATTAAGGCAGTTTTAAAGAACTTGTTTCAAGGAAATATAAACCACTCAATTAAATCAGTTTAGAAGTGAGCTAATCGTTAACCGGATTAATTTGTTTAAAACCAAACTAGTTTAGATCTATAGGCAGAATTTGATGTTGTTCCCTATAGGCATGATATCTAATTTAATACTAATTTTAAATACTTGCAGGCATGATGACACATGGAAACATACATAAACACTTGTTATAACAGAAGTCGGATTTGGATTATATCCTATAGGCATGGCATCTACTTGTGAAACTAATTTAAGACCCATTAAATATGATTTCTAATATGGAATCAATTGAGACCTGTAAGCATGATTTCTAACATAACAAGGTACAAAAGTTCTATAGTTATGGTTTCTACTTATAAAGGCAAACACAACAAATTATAAAGTCCTATAGGCATGGTTCCTGCCCGTATTACCCACAAACATGTAGCTACCAACCCTTTTCAATAATTACCCCAATATTCGTTTACAAGTTATTATAGACCATATGAACGAATTACATAAGTAAATAAGAAAATAAGAAGTTATTCTATAGAGAGCCTACAGATAGTCCCAAGTTTCCAAAGCTTCCAATAGCCTCAAATGCCTCAAATCCATAGACAATGTCATAGTCTAGGTGCATCAAAGTTCCCTAAGGATCTCAAGGATCCCGGGCAGTGCTTACAGCTAGACTTGGTAACCAACATGAGTAAGTATAGTGTGGAAGGGCCAACCTCAGAATGCCAGAGTTAAGAGAGTTATCAAGAGGATCCCAAGGCAGTACACATACTGGAGGGGGCATAACTTATTGACTTAGGAGTAGAGTGAAAGTGCTTGACACAAGTTGAAAGGTTTTAATGGGAAATCTGTATTAAAAGGAAGTTTGTTTGAAATAATTTAGTAAAACAACAGAGACAGTTTGAAAAGTGAGTGGACTAGTAAACTACAGTCCAAACACAACACCCTTAAGACAGGTTCATACACAACCAGGAGTCATAGAACCTAAGCAAGTTCAGTAGTCACAAACAGGGGTCAAGGGATTTAGAGATAAATGAGACACATGATTGTACGCACATAAGAAGAAAAGGTCTTAGGAAATGGAAAAGATATTGTCAGACACAACTAACCAAGCATAGTCATAGAACCAGACATACGGAACAAACTTACATACATGGGTGATCGGGGTTTGGGGATACATGGAGCACAAGATGGTAAACACATAACAGGTAGAGATAATTGGTACAAACATGTTCAGAAACAACATAGAGGGGGTAATATACTGATCCTATGTAAGGGGAGTACATAACGTGCTAATAATGTAAACATATCAACTACAAGTTTCACAGCAAAACCATAAATTGAAGCAAACTAGAAATATGATGAACTGAAGCAATAAAAGAACCATATTATTGTTGGAACTTGAATTGAAACTAGAACATACCAATAAAGAAAATAGTAAGCAAAGTGAAGGAGCAGGAGAACACAATGCTTAGCTTTGGCTTGCAGCCGGCTAACTTAGAATAGTAGCAAGTAGCACAAAAAGGAGAGCAGAAGGTTTAAGTGTGTGAGAGAGAGCTTTTGAACCAAGAGTGTTCCTCTGTTGTGTTAATGAAAAAGTGTATATATATTATTACACACCATATGAAAGAATTACATGAGTAAATAAAAAAATAAGAAGTTATTCTATAGGGAGCCTACAGATAGGCCCAATTTTCCAAAGCCTCCAATAGCCTCAAATGTCTCAAATCCATAGACAATGTCATAGTCTAGGTGCATCAAAGTTCCATAAGGATCTCAAGGATCCCGGGTAGTGCTTACACCTAGACTTGGTAACCAAAATGAGTAAGTGCAGTGTGGAAGGGCCAGCCTCAGTATGCCAAAGTTCAGAGGGTTCTCAAGAGGATCCCAAGGTAGTACACATACTGGAGGGGGCAAAACTTATTGACTTAGGAGTAGAGTGAAAGTGCTTGACACAAATTGAAAGGTTTTAATGGGAAAACTGTATTAAAAGGAAATTTGTTTGAAATAATTTAGTAAAACAACAGAGACATTTTGAAAAGAGATTGGAGTAGTAAACAACAGTCCAAATACAATACCCTTAAGATCGGTTCATACACAGCCAGGAGTCACAGAACCAAAGCAAGTTCAGTAGTCACAAACATGGGTCAAAGGATTTGGAGATACATGGGACACATGATTGTACACACATAACAAGCAAAGGTCTTAGGAATTGGTAAAGACTTGTCAGACACAACTAACCCAACATAGTCACAGAACCAGACATAAGGAACAAACTTACATACAAGGGTGATAGGGATTTGGGGATATATGTAGCACATCATGGTAAATACATAACAAGTAGAGATAATTGGTCTGACATGTTCTGAAACAACACAAAGGGGGCAATATACTGATCCTAAGAAAGGGGAGTACATAACATGCTAATAATGTAAACATATCAACTAAACGTTTCACAGCAAAACCATAAATAGAAGCAAACGATAAACAGGATGAACTAAAGCAATAAAATAACCATATTGTTGTTGGAACTTGAATTGAAACTAGAACATACCAGTAAAGAAGACAGTAAGCAAAGTGAAGGAGCAGGAGAACACAATGGTTAGCCTTGGCTTGCAGCCGGCTAACTTAGAATACTAACAAGTAGCACAAAAAGGAGAGCAAAAAGTTTAAGTGAGAAAGAAAGCTTTTGAACCAAAAGTGTTCCTCTGTTGTGTTAATGAAAGAATGTGTATATATAGTAGTTCAAAAATAAGGTAAAAATAAGGTAAGAATCATAGTAGTAGTAATTATGCAACTCAGGATCCATTAGAGCAAAATCAGGACCAGTACTCCCTTAAGTTAAGGGAATCAATTCAAACGGCAGGAACAAGTAGCATATAAGAAAAGAAATCAGTGTATGACTAATAAGGAAAAAATCAAATTTAGTAAGTATAGGGTAAACAATTAGGGCTAAATTTAGAATACTCTTAATTAAGGAAATAATCGATAAGAATAAAGTACCACAGTAGACAAGGTAGGCGAATTAGTTAATTTGAGTGGAAGAGGTAGAAATTGAGTGTTTAAAGGAGGGTCTTTCAATCAAACCATAAAATAGGAAACCCAGAATCAATCAAGAGGAAGTTATGATTCAGTATTTAGCATATAAATAGAGTAAGAATAACCAGACATAGCAAACATGCAGGATAAACAGTATCGATAGAAAGAAGCAAGTTTGAACAATCAAGATGAACATAATCACATGGAGGTGACATAAGTTAGGCTAAAACTCAGTAAGACATATTTGAGGCAAGGTAATCACAAAAACTTAAACAAGAATCGAGTAATCATGCTAACACACAGAACCAAACAAAGAAATCTCAGAAATTTAGGGCTTTTAACATAGGCGGGTTGAAAAGGTAGTAAACATAGAATCAGTCAAAATATGCAAGAGATGGAAGTTTAAACATAAAGAATCAGTTTAAATAATGTTTTAAAAGAGTTCTGAAATCCTAATTTTAAAAGAAGACGAAAACACTTTGAAATTGATGATTCTTGTAAAAGAGTTCAAGAGCAGTGTAAAATACTAAAGAAATCAACTCGAATCGTCCTAGATCTGCACAGATCTAGGAGATACAAGAAGAAATTAGGGTTTAATAATAAATCCATATAGAGATGCAAGAACCTGTATAGAATCCCAAGGAACGTATCAAATACAACGTGATTTTACTTGAAATCACACCGGAGTGGCCAAGAACAGGCAAGTAGAAAACCCTGGATGAAAGTCGGCGTGGCCCAGGGCCCTTGAAGCCTTATAGAAGGCAAATATAGCATTAGAAGAGCCATTGGAGTCTTAGGAGTTGAATGGAGATCGTCAGAGAAGACCAGAGAAGAAGGTCGGCGGTTGAAGGAGCTAGGGTTAGGTTGGGGGGTTGAGAGAGGAGATGAGATGAGAGAATACAGAGGCGGCAGATTTGGAAAATGAGATAGGGTTAGGGGGTCTTTTGGAATTAAAATGGTAAGAACGGATGAGGGTCATTGATCTTTTGGATCAACGGACACGATTTGACGGGTCTTGGGCCGGGTAGGCAGGTTCGGGATTTGGGTCGGTTGTTTTTTATCAGAAACTGGGCTTGGGTTGGATTTAAATTGGGCCACAAATGAAATGTAAATCTGGCTATATTTTATAAAGCCAATTTTCCCTATATAATTTATAATAAATGATAAATAATTTCTTAAAAATAATTTTGTGTACTAAAATGACTTAAATATATATTTAACATTTTTAAAATATAGTAGATCAATTTCACGCATATAAATATAATTATATATTAATGGGGCTAATATTGCAATTATATGTAATTTAGCTTTAAAAATACAAAATGCAATTATAAAAATGCATAAAAATAGTTTAACCATATGTTGGCATAAATATAGAAATTAAATGACTAAATTACCACAACAATAATTTGGGGGATAATTATTAGGGATTTTATGAATAAAAGGGAAGGAAATAAATCAGTTTTAATCCTTAAAATTATGGAAAAAATTATAAAAACATATGTATACTTATATATGTATATATATGTTATTTTGATGATATTTATGCATATATAAAAATATAGGGAAAAATTGGATATCAACAGCTGCCCCTCTTTACCCGGGAAGGATGAAAGAGTTTTCGGGTAAGGAAATGATAGCCAATTTTGACGGGACGGGATACTTTGAAAGATAGATGCTGAACTATGGTATTCGAGTTGCCTACATATCCCTAATTTTACAAGAATCATGCCATGTGTAGTTCTGGATTCATCCGCGGAGTATGCCGATGGAAGTACTGCAAGAACAGACACTCGATGCAGAAGCGGCTACGGCGAGAGGTTAAAGCTCGGTACGGTTGGAGGGAACTGGAGCGAGATTTCTCCTGCTAGGATAGTGGTTTCTTACTGGTTTCCTGCAGATAAAAGATGCCACAAACATGTATTTGCAAAAAACTAAACATGATGCAAATTCTCTTTGGACCATGAAGGTTGTCTTCGGGCGATTAAAGATGACGTCCTTGGACTATGAATTCAGGGCCATGAATTTTTTAATGAGGAATTTACAGGCCATGGAATATTGTTCTCGGGCCATGAAGATGGTGCCTACGAACCATGACGCCTTTGAATAATGATGTGCAAATTTGAGAGATCCCCAGTCCATGACATGCTGTCTTCCGGCTATGAGGATGTTGCCTTTAGACTATGATGCCATCAAATAGATTGGCAATATTTTAGCCCATGTTGTGCAATAGTCATGATGTTATCAAGACAATGATTAGTCTTGTGAAATAGAGGGCAGAGCTTAGCACGATTGGAAAGCAAATAGATTGTAATAGAGCAATATCTGTGCAAAAGGGACAGTGCTTAGTCCCATGCGAATGTGGAGGCAAGGATTAGACTCATGCAGGTATAGATGCAATGATTAGCCTCATGCAAGTAGGGAGGCAATGATTAGCCTCATCTAGGTGGGGAGTCAAGGATTAGACTCATGCAAATAGGGAGGCAGGGATTAGCCTCATGCAAATATGGAGTCAGGGATTAGACTCATGCAAATAGGGAGGCAAGGATTAGCCTCATGCAAGTAGGGAGTCAAGGATTAGCCTCATGCAGATAGGGAGTCAAGGATTATACTCATGCAAGTGGGGAGTCAAGGATTAGACTCATGCAGATAAGGAGTCAAGGATTAGACTTATGCAAGTGGGGAGCCAAAGATTAGACTCATGCAAATGGGGAGGCAAGGATTAGCCTCATGCATGTAGGGAGTAACGGATTAGACTCATGCAGATAGGGAGGCAAGGATTAGCCTCATACAGATGTGGAGGTAGGGATTAGCTTCATGGAGTGAAGGATTAGACTCATACAAAAAGGGAGTCAGGGATTAGACTCATGCATGTATGGAGGCAAGGATTAGCCTCATGCAGATAGAGAGTCAGGGATTAGACTCATGCAAGTATGGAGGCAGATATTAGCCTCATGGAGTCAATTATTAGACTCATGCAAATATGGAGGCAGAGATTAGCCTCATGCAAATAGAGAGGTAGGGATTAGCCTCATGCAAATATGGAGGCAGGGATCAGCCGCATACGAATAGGGAGGCAAGGACTAGCCTCATACAGATGGAGAGACAAGGATTAACCTCATGCAAGTGGGGAGTCAAGGATTAGACTCATGCAAGATAGGGATGAAGGGATTAGCCTTATGCAGATGGGGATGTAGGGATTAGCCTCATGCATATGTGGAGGCAGGGATTAGCCTCATGCAGATGTGGAGGCATGGATTAGCCTCATGTAGGCAGGGAGGCAAGGATTAGCCTCATGCAGATGAAGAGGCAAGGATTAGCCTCATGCAAACGGGGAGTCAAGGATTAGACACATGAAAGTGGGGAGTCAAGGATTAGACTCATGCAAATAGGGAGACAAGGATTAGCCTCATGCAAATATGGAGTTAGGGATTAGACTCATGCAAATAGGGAGGCGGGGATTAGCCTCATGCAAGTAGGGAGGCAAGGATTAGCCTCATGCAAGTATGGATGCAGGAATTAGACTCATGCAAGTATGGAGGCAAGGATTAGCCTCATGCAAATGTGGGGGATAGGGATTAGTCCCATCCAACGAGCAAATAACAGATAAGAGTAGTGTATTTCTTAGCTGGAGATGTATTCGATGTCTGATGGCCTGATTGATAATGAATTGTATTTGTGTATACGTGTTTTGCGAGTTCTATCATTACGTCAAATGTTCCTGCGTTCAAAGAAAAATTGTAAGTTCTGTTAGGGGAGGTTGGTTCTTGCTTTGTCTGTCGGCCTTGCTTTGCTCCGTTCCGAAAGCCCTTCGAGTTCCCCCGGGTGACACCTGACTGTTATGGAAGTAGAGTTTTCGAAAATATGCAATATTTGAAAAAAATAGAGTTGTTTTAGAAACGTATTAATATATTAAGTAATTTTTAATGAACTAGTGACTGTAACACATCTCGAAGGCATTGCAACTCTCTCATATTGGAATTTTAAGGGTCCTCCTCAAAATTTTGCCTCAGTTTAGTAGATGATCTTTGACAGTTTCCGGATGATGGACCCTGCTGAACCTCCTCCAGAATTTTGAGAATCCTTCTCAAAATTTTGCCCCAATTCTTAACTTATTACTGACTTCCTGGCATGAGATGGCACTGGCTGGACTTGCTCTTGAGTTTTGAGGGTCCTCCTCAAAATTCTGCCCCAGTTTCTGCTCTTGGGGGAAACAAAAATTTTATTATGATATAACTGAACCCATAAGGCTGCCTATGTATCCCCTATTAAATGAGAATCAGGTCAAGCATAGTTTAATTACATTAAATGAGGAAGAAGTTATTTGACAATCTCCGGAGCGTGTGTTTCTGAGTGTGATTTGCATGCTTTGGTTATTCTCCTTTTGATAAGTATTCTTTGATGTCATGGAACCAAGGCTTTCCCTATGTTTCTTCCTCGACATGAGCACAATATGTCGGCTTATTATGGATCCTCACTAGACTGGGATCAATTTAGTTCTTATCTGGATGTTGTATCATGGATGACAAAGTGGCCAATGCGTCGGCAAACTCGTTCTAAATTCTGGGCACATGTTGGAATTCTATCTTTGTAAACCTCTTTCTCAATTCCTGCACATGGTTCAGATATGGCACTGTCTTGGAATTATTGGTGTCCCACTCTCCTTGCACCTGGTGCACAAGCAAATCTGAATCACCGATTACCAGCAACTCCTGAACGTTTATGTCGACTGCCATGTTGAGCCCTAGTATGCAGGCTTCATACTCTGTCATGTTGTTGGCGTAGGGAAATCTAAGTTTAGCATATACCGGATAATACTGACCCATTTCTAATACCAAAACTGCTTCAATGCCCACCCCTTTGAAATTTGCTTCTCAGTTAAAGAATATCCTCCAACCATCATATGCTTCGGTAATATCATCTCCTAAGAATGATACTTCTTTATCAAGAAAATACATTTTCAAGGGTTCGAATTCTCCTCCCACCGAATTTTCAGTAAGGTGATCTGCCAATGCTTGTCCCTTGACCGCCTTCTGAGTTACATAGATGATATCGAACTCACTTAGTAGTATTTGCCACTTAGCCAACTTCTAGCAGGCATGGGTTTCTAAAATATGTACTTTAGAGGATCCATCTTAGATATGAGGTATGTAGTGTAGGGACAGAAGTAATGCCTCAATTTCTGGGTTGTCCAGGTCATAGCGCAACAATTGCGTTCAAGCAGAGAATACTGTGCTTCATAAGGTGTGAACTTCTTACTCAAGTAATATATGGCTTGCTCCTTTCTTCTTGTCTCATCATGTTGTCCCAAAACACATCCGAAGGCTCCATCAAATACAGTTAGATAAAGTAGCAAAGGTCATCCTCGTTCTAGTGGGAACAGAACTGGTAGTGTGGACAGGTACTCCTTGATCTTGTCAAAAGCTTTCTGGCAATCCTCAGTCCAGCTCATTTTGGCATAGTTTCTTAGCACCTTAAGATGGTTTCACATATGACCGTGGACTGTGCTATGAAGCGACTGATGTAGTTGATACGCCCTAGGAAGCTCATCATATCCTTTTTGCTCTTAATTGGTGGTAACTCCTGAATAGCTTTGACTTTAGTCGGATCCAGTTCGATCCCTCGACGACTGACAATGAATCCCAATAACTTTCCTGCGGGAACCCTGAATGCACACTTTGCGGGGTTCAATTTCAAATTGTACCTCCTGAGCCTGTCAAAGAACTTTCTCAAGTCCGCTATGTGATTTGAGGCCCTCTTGGTTTTCATAATGACATCGTCCACATACACCTCTATTTCTTTGTGTATCATATCATGGAATATGGTTGTCATGGATCTCATGTAATTGGCCCCAACATTCTTCAAACCGAATGGCATCATCTTGTAATAATATACACCTTATGGTGTAATAAAAGTTGTTTTCTCTATATCTTCTTCATCCATCCAATTCTAGTGATAACCCGCAAAGAAATCTACAAAGGATTGGAGGCTTATACTTGGCGCAATTATCGATGAGGATATGTATATTCAGCAGTGGGAAGTCATCCTTGGGACTTGCTCTGTTTAAATCCGATAATCAACACATACCCTGACCTTCCCATCTTTCTTTGGAACTGGCATAATGTTAGCTAACTAGGTTGGGTACTCAACCTCATTAAGAACTTTGGCTTTGATCTACTTGGTAACTTCCTCATTGATTTTCAAGCTCATAACTGGTTTAAATTTTTTGAGTTTTTGTTTAACTGGCGGGCACATGATATTAGTAGGCAACTTGTGAGCCAATATAGAAGTGCTCAAACCGGTCATGTCATCATATGACCATGCGAAAATTTCCTCATAGTCTATTAGGAATCGAATGTACTCTTCCTTTTCTATTGGCGACAAGTAAATGCTGATGCGGGTTTCTTTGACAGTCTCGGCATCTCCCAAATTTACTGCTTCTGTTTCATCCAGGTTGGACTTAGACTTATTCTCAAAATTTTTAACCTCCCTGACAATTTCCTCGGGTATCTCATCTTCTTCCTCTAGGTCACTATTCTCATGTTGCGTTGCCTCATTACATGTCACAATCACTGGTTCATCAATAAAAGTAATAATAACACTATGGAAAGAAAAAGTGTAAAGATTGTAGTGAATAATAAAGAGTAAATGCATTTGATTAAAAAATTGAAAGAGATTGTTCAGATAAAGCACGGCTCGATTAATCGCGCATTTATTTTGAAACAAGTAAAGATTAAAATGAAACTACAGGAAATTTTAAATGCCTAAAATGGCTATAAAAGTAAATCCTGCCAAGCTCCCCAGGGACTCGGCAGGCTCGGGATGGTGTGACGGTCCAGTTTCTGAGAACAACTCCCTCTGCCACAGTCTGAATAGTGAGGCCTTCTTCCTCCTTCTCCTTAATTATGCCACATCAGTCCATGTCCTCATTTTTCAAGAACAAATTCTTCAACCCAGCTATTGCTTCTTCTTCCGTAGTCCCCCATATTGTTTTTGCCTGATGGAAAGCTTGTTCCAAACGTGGTACTAGTTGCTCAAGAGGGTAATATGGTCTACGACATAGAGGCTACCAATCCCTGTACTCTTTCCATGTGTACTGGTATCCAAACCCAAAAGTGGTACCATGATTTTTCAGCTGTATTGGCTTGGTGATACCTTGGAGGTTCTTTCCCAATCATTTGGCGGGTGCATATCCGGACCATGCTAGTATGCTTTCTATCTTGTTACTTCACCACTAATCCTTCTCGACGGCATTGATCTGTTCGATGTGATAATAGGTTTCCCTTCCTAACCTTCTTCTATGTCCAATGGTCGGGATGGTTTGACTAGTGTAGATGGGGTTACTTCCATTTCCGTGAATGATTACTTCCTGCAGTTCTATTCAAACTTCATGGCTTGATGTAGTGTGGAAGGCACGACTCTAGAAGCATGGATCCATGGTCGGCCCAACAGAAAATTATATGAGGCTAGTATGTCAAGCATATGAAATTCAACGTTGAACCAAGTTGACCCCATCTGTAAACAAAAGTTGATTTCCCCGATAGTGCCCCTCTAAGACCCATTAAAAGCCTTCACATTCATGCTTCTTGACCGTATTTCATGCAAACCTTTGTCCAACCTTTTCAGGGTGTCCAACAGATAAATATTTAGGCTCGAACCTCTATCAACCAAGACCTTGACAATGAACTTGTCTTCAAATTGTACCGTGATATACAATGCTCGATTGTGATTCAAACATTCGGGCGGTAGCTTATCTTAGTGGAGGATAATCTTATGGCTCTCCAGCACTTGACCGACCGTGTTGGCCATTTCTCCACCAGTGGTGTTATTGGGTACATAAGCCTAGCTCAATACTTTCATCAAGGCATTCTTGTGTGCCTCTGAATTCTGCAACAGTGACAGGATAGTTATCTGAGCATGGACTTTTTTCAAATGGTCAACAACAGAGTATTCATTTGCCTGCACTTTCCTCCACAGGTCATCTGGCCCAGTCTCAATGATAGGCTGCCTAGTAGTAGCCTCCGTACTCAAACCTCTCAGGTGTTCAGGTGTATAGACTCTTCCAGTTCTAGTTATCCCTTATACAGCGTCAGATTCCTCTACATTGGCTTTCCCTTTCCGTTGAGCCTCGGCAATATAATCCCAGGGTATTGCTTTTGAGTTGAATGGGGGTGAAGTTAATACTGTCACAATAAAATATATGACCACTTCTACTTCAAAGGGAGCGGAGGTGGCTGCGGGCGGAGCCACTTCCACCTCGAATGTAACTGATGTAGTTGCCTCAACATCAATTGGTGCCTGAGTCTGAACCACAATAGGAGTAAGTATGACTGCAACCTTAAAGTCATCGCCTTCTCGAATGAGCCCGATCGACCCCTTAGGGTCTCATTCCTTATTTGTTTCTATTACATGTACACCATCACCTCCGTGATTAGGGAGGGGATTGTTGCAAATATTAGGTGCGGATTCCTTTGCTTGTATGACCTTGTTGTCAATGAGTGTCTGGATCTTATCCTACAATATTCGACACTCAGCAGTGGTATGCCATTTTATACTGGAATGGTACGCACAAGTTTTGTTTGGATTGACCCATAGAGATGGATTTTCAAATGCTACAGCGGGAACATGAGTGATGTAGCCTGTGGCATTTAACCTTTCATACAGTTGGTCGACGGGCTCACCAATGGCAGTGCATTGTCTGGGTGGCTTGCAGTCGAAGTTGGGTCTTGGTCTTGGATAATTTTGGTGAGCTGGTGGTGATTGGAAGTGGTATGGTTGGGAATTATAGGTGTGATGGACAGTGGCCGGTTAGGAATATCTGGGAGATGAAGGCTGATATATAGGTAGTGATGCTTGGTATGTGGGTGGAGGTGTTTGGTATATGGGAGGAGGTGTTTGGTATGTAGGAGGAGGTGTTTCATATGTGGGTGGAGGGGTTTAATATGCAAGTGGAAATTTTGGGCCCTAAGGCACCATTAATACCCCAATATCTCTCTTCTTCGATATGCCACCTGATTGTAGTGACTTATTTGTGGCTTCTAGTGCCACAAATTTGGTACCATCCCGCTCTTGATTCCTTCCTCGATCCTTTCCCCGAGCTTGATCATATCAGAGAATTTGTGATTTTGGATGACCATCAACCTCTCATAATATTGCGGATCATGTGCCCTGACGAAGAACTTATTCATCTGTTCATCATACAAAGCGGGCCTGGACTTGGCTGCTTCCGACCTCCAACGAGTAGCATACTCACGAAAAGTCTCAGTAGGATTCTTCTTAATATTCTAAATGTAGAAGACATCCGGTGAATTCTCTGTGTTAAACCTGAACCGGTCCATGAAATCCGACGCCATGCTTACCCAATTGGACCATTTCTTGGGATTTTGGCTAATTTACCAAGACAAAGCATCCCAGTAAGGCTCCTCATAAATAGCTTCATCCGGATCTTTTCATCTTTCCCGACCCTGACAAGCTTGTCACAATAGGTCCTTAGATGAACCCTGGGATCACCTGTACTATCGAACATTTCGAACTTAGGAAGTTTGTACCCTTCTGGCAGTTCGACATCCGGCTGTATGCACAGATCTTCATAGTTCAAACTCTCTATTCCTCTGTCGCCTTCAACACCTTGAACTCAACTTGTCAACTTCTTGAGTTCTTTAGCCATGTTCTTAATGAGCAGGTCCTTCTCGGAGGATTCTGGTGCACACGAGATTGGTTTGGTAGAAAAAGGTATAGTTTCCATATATATGGGGTTGCTTTGATAGGTGCCAGGAACTTGGGCATTGTGATGGTCATTGGTGGAGTTTTGTGGATCAGGAATGGGTTGTGTGTTTTGGGGAGTGTGGTAAGTGGTGGTTGGTGGGTACTGAATTGGTTGATGGTGATGTTGTGGTGGAGTTGGTATTGGCAGCGGATTGATATTTTGGGGTAGGGTTGCGTATTGATTTGGTGCTATAGGATTTTGTGGTTGATGGTTTTGTGTGTTCTGAGGAGGTGTCGGGCTCTTTGTGTTTTGTTGATGGATATAGGGGACATTGAGGGTGAGTGACAAATTTGCCAAGTTGCGAACCTACTCAAGTTCTCCTTGCAATTCCAGTATCTTTTGTTCTAGTCTTAAAACCAGATCATTTGGGGCCAGAGTACTACAATCATCTCAAGTCTCTGCATTCTCAATATTTTCCTTTCGGATTCCACTTAAGTCGTCCATCTTTGATTTTCCTTTGCCTTTTGTATTGCTTGGAGGAGGAGGAGGTGGAGGGCCTCTAGATCTGGTATGATATGCTGACGAGGTTAGTATGAGTGAACCAACCTAAGGGGATGAGAATAATAATAAAAATGTTCTGGCTAGAGTCTACTTGCTGCAAGGACTGCGCGAGATGGGGGATCTATATGATGGAGTCCAGAAGATCGAATCTGGGAAAGGTCCTTCTGGGACCAAATAGACTAGATTTACTTGCTTTTCCTAAAATGTAATAAGGCCAAGTGCTTGTAGTGACTTATTTTATTATATTAGTGTCATTTTAGGATTTGTCTATTTTTATGTTATGAAATGAAGCATTTATTGGCATTAAAAGTTCTCTAAGTTTATTTGTCGCTAGGCCTACCTTGGGCACAATGAGGTTCCCAAAATAGGACACGAGTTTATATTTTGCAATATGTGTATTTCTCGGTGTTCATTCTCAGAGTCGTGGACCCTCTTGCGCAGCCTGTTGTATTTCACTTGAGCTTTAGCTTCCTCATCTATGATTTTATTCCCTCGACCGGCCCCCGATGTCACCATTCCTTTTAGATTGTCCTCTAATCATGCCGGGTAGAGAGGCTCGCACCCTGCATGATACCTGTCTGAATCAATAGTGTTCTTCTCCATAATGATTTTGCAGTGCCACATGTGCTGAGCTTGGCACTTGTAAGAGATGTCATCATCTTAAAAGTCTGCCCTGAAATGACTCATCTTAACAACCCTGGGTACAACCTGTCTGTATGCTTGCCTCATAACTCGTATAGGGACATATGGGTATATCCCTCTCAACCCGATCAACACCAAATACGGAGAATCCCTGGACCGGATAATAAACTCGTCTGTTAGGAACCATTCAAACATCCACTGCACCTGTTCCTCAGTCAGATTGTCGAAGAACTCTACCTATTCTCTGGCGCTCTCTAGCTGAGCAAATATGTCTGGAATATAAGTCATCTGCTTAGGATGACGGAAGGTAATGTGGTCGTTCCAAGCCCTTCGCGGAAATTTTTGGCGGTAGCGACCTTTTTGGAGATGCTCTAGCAACCATAACTGCAGCAACAAATTACAACCCTCGAAATGCTTGACCCCTCTCTGACAGTGTTCCAGAGTCCTGTAGATGTCTACTATGATCACGAGGACTATGGTATGTGTCTGTCCATTAATCATTTCCATCAGAGTCTTGGCGACCATGACCAATCTAGAAAGAACACAATGAATACAAACACTGTGCGATGGATGTGACCCAGAGAAGTGAGAGAGATCTCATCATGGTAAGCATGAAAAGACTTTCTATGGCCATACCTCTTGTACATGTATTCGAAAGGTATGTATGAGTCCAGTACACCAGGTCGACATTTTTCTCCAGCCCTATCATCTTCAAAAATCCTTGGCTCGTATGGTTTTCTGGTACCAATAGCCCGGGACTATCCCAAGTCAATCACGAAAGCCCTCATATCTCCTCTAAAAGTGGTGTCATTTCTATGTCACCGAAATGAAACATAGCTCTTTCACTATCCCAGAATAAAGTGGCAGCCTCGATCAGTTTGTTGTTTGGCTCAATATCTATTAAGGAAGGCAGGTTACCCAGGTATTTTCTCATATGCTTCTTGACGCTTGAGGAAATGTCCTCCCACCAATCTAGTAGCAATGGTGGGATGTTGCTAACCATACCGAATCTGGGGACCTCGTGCCTCATTTTTTGCAAAACAAAAGAGTTAGACCTTACCTCCACCGAACTCGACTATTTATATATTTATGATCAACATACCGTCATTTAGTTCTCCAAATTAATGCACAGAACGTGGCTGCATCCGTTGGGATTATGAAAATTCTGATGGACTTTGGATAAGGCTTATCTTAAAGGATCATTATGCGGACAACATAACTGATCCGACTAGGTTTTACTATGATGCATGCACAATTTTAACTAGTGTAAGGTGTTTATGGGGTTTTAGACTGGTACCCTCAAGGGGATAACTCGAGGGGGAAGGCACATAACCGTTGACTGCACCGTTGATCGACTGGTTTTACCACAAATAAGCTTTTTCGAATTTAAGGGTAGTAAATAGGAAGAGTGCAACCACTCATTAAAGCGTTGCTATAGGATTTGATACGCACGAGTGGAATATGATGCAGAGCATGATTTATGTAGCAATTAATAACATGTAGTCAAGTATTTTCACGTAGCAAAATTAAATACAATATTTAAATAATTGAAAGACAGTTACAGGAAAAAGGAAACAAAGAGACAAGCCAGTTTCAGGGATAAAGAACCATAAATGCTTAAAACATGGACAATTAAATTCAAATAAGGGAAAGGGTACGTGATAAAGCATGTTTGGACTAATTTGTAAAAGATAAGTTTGTTATGGTAAGAGACTAAAGATATCCCTAGCAGAGTTGCCATGCTGTCGCGCCCCCTTTTTTACCTCCGCGGGGAGAGGTACGAGTTTCGATATTCCATGGGGTATGATAACTCATTTCCTTTTGGGAATTGGGTATTTGAAGAGTCGCCACCTAACGGATTACGGCGCGTTAGGGCACCTAGAGTGATTAACTCTTTGATTGGTTTGCATTACCAGAGATTTAAGGTAAGGGCTCGAAATAACCTCGAAGGGAAGGTGTTAGGCACCCCTCTTGGTCCACAACTGTGGGTCCCAGTCGTACTTATATTTACAAGTTAGTCCATTACAAATAAATAGTTGAATCAAATAGGTTGCAAGTAAAGCACGTTGGATAACTCAAATAATAAGATAAAGATTTTTTGAACAAGTTGTATAAAACAAAGGTTTTAAACAGAAAAAGAAATTTTGGAAATGGTGGAGTCCTAGGTTGGTTAGCCTATAGGATCACCCCGGACAATGTCTGGTAAACACTCCTCGATGAGGGGCTACACGTGACATTAACGCGTAGTCATCATATCCCATAGCTACCTTTCCTATCCCCTTAGTGGTCATTTGAAGCGAGTGTTTGGTCAGCGATCTCTATTTCATGCTATTACCCGTCCCTTCTTAATGGTCCTGGAGGGATTTAGGACCTCTACCTATAGGTGGTTCTAGACAGACCCCTAAGGTTTTAAAGGTGAAAATACTAAGGTGACATGCAAGAACAATTAGGACTCTTAGCAAATAAGAACAAAAGGGAGCAATTAGAGGCTCAAAGTTTCCTCCTCAAACAAGGCACATAAACAACATGACTCAAGC
Source organism: Nicotiana sylvestris (assembly GCF_000393655.2). Lineage (NCBI taxonomy): Eukaryota > Viridiplantae > Streptophyta > Magnoliopsida > Solanales > Solanaceae > Nicotiana > Nicotiana sylvestris. Next base: position 182,916,858 of record NC_091065.1, read on the forward strand.
ACAAATAAGGCCTTTTGGTAAACAATATCAAAATATCTAAGTGAATGTACAGAAAATAGGCAGTTTGTTTTATAAACTCAGAAGTAATGACCCTATAAGTGGCCTACTGATTTTAAAGCTTGCTTAAACCATAACAACATTAAGTCACGGAAACAGTTTCAGAATTGCAAGTTTTGAAAACGCCCTACAAGCTTGCCTATACGCGGAATACTGATGACTACATTTTATATAGTGAAACAAGGCAGGTTTTGAAACGGACTCTTTAATCCCTATAGGCATGCTGTCTAATAATAGATTAAGGCAGTTTAAAAGAACTCGTTTCAAGGAAATATAAACCACTCAATTAACTTAGTTTAGAAGTGAACTAATCGTTAACCAGATTAATTTTTTTAAAACCAAACTAGTTTAGATCTATAGGCAGAATTTGATGTTGTTCCCTATAGGCATGATATCTAATATAATACTGATTTTGAAGATTTGCAGGCATGATGACACAGGGAAACATACATAAACACTGGTTATAACAGAAGTCGGATTTGGATTATATCCTATAGGCATGGAATCTACTAGTGAAACTGATTTAAGACCCATTAAATATGATTTCTATTATGGAATAAATTGAGACCTATAGGCATGATTTCTAACATAACAAAATACAAAAGTCCTATTGGCATGATTTCTACTAATAAAGGCAAACACAACAAATTGTAAAGTCCTATAAGCATGGTTCCTACCCGTATTACCCACAAACATGTAGATACCCACCCTTTTTACTAATTACCCCAATATTCGTTTACAAGTTATTACACACGATATGAATGAATTACATGAGTAAATAAAAAAATAAGAAGTTATTCTATAGGGAGCCTACAGATAGGCCCAATTTTCCAAAGCCTTCTATAGCCTCAAATGTCTCAAATCCATAGACAATGTCATAGTCTAGGTGCATCAAAGTTCCATAAGGATCTCAAGGATCCTGGGTAGTGCTTACACCTAGACTTGGTAACCAAAATGAGTAAGTGCAGTATGGAAGGTCCAGCCTCAGTATGCCAGAGTTCAGAGGGTTCTCAAGAGGATCCCAAGGTAGTACACATACTGGAGGGGACAGAACATATTGACTTAGGAGTAGAGTGAAAGTGCTTGACACAAGTTGAAAGGTTTTAATGGGAAAACTGTATTAAAAGGAAGTTTGTTTGAAATAATTTAGTAAAACAATAGAGACATTTTGAAAAGAGAGTGGAGTAGTAAACAACAGTACAAACACAATACCCTTAAGATAGGTTCATACACAGCCAGGAGTCATAGAACCAAAGCATGTTCAGTAGTCACAAACAGGGGTCAAAGGATTTGAAGATACATGGGACACATGATTGTACACACATAACAAGCAAAGGTCTTAGGAATTGGTAAAGACTTGTCAGACACAACTAACCTGACATAGTCACAGAACCAGACATAAGGAACAAACTTACATACAAGGGTGATAAGGATTTGGGGATATATGGAGCACATGATGGTAAACACATAAGAAGTAGAGATAATTGGTCTGACATGTGCTGAAACAACACAAAGGGGGTAATATACTGATTCTAAGAAAGGGGAGTACATAACATGCTAATAATGTAAACATATCAACTAAACATTTCACAGCAAAACCATAACGAGAAACAGGATGAACTAAAGCAATAAAAGAACCATATTGTTGTTGGAACTTGAATTGAAAGTAGAATATACCAGTAAAGAAGACAGTAAGCAAAGTGAAGGAGCAGGAGAACACATTGGTTAGCCTTGGATTGCAGCCGGCTAACTTAGAATACTAACAAGTAGCACAAAAAGGAGAGCAAAAAGTTTAATTGAGAAAGAGAGCTTTTGAACCAAGAGTGTTCCTCTGTTGTGTTAATGAAAGAGTGTGTATATATAGTAGTTCAAAAATTAGGTAAAAATAAGGTAAGAATCATAGTAGCAGTAATTATGGAACTCAGGATCAATTAGAGCAAAATCAGGACCAGTACCCCCTTAAGTTAAGGGAATCAATTCAAATGGTAGGAACAAGTAGCGTATAAGGAAAGAATCAATCAAGAGGAAGTTATAATTTAGTATTCAGCATATAAACAGAGTAAGAATAACTAGACATAGAAAACATGTAGGTTGAACAATATCGATAGAAAGAAGCAAGTTTGAACAATCAAGGTGAACATAATCACATGGAGGTGACATAAGTTAGGCTAAAACTCAGTAAGAACATATTCGAGGCAAGGTAATCACATAAACTTAAAGAAGAATCGAGTAGTCATGCTAACACACAGAACCAAACAAAGAAATCTCATAAATTTAGGGCTTTTAGCATAGGCGAGTTGAAAAGGTAGTAAGCATAGAATTTGTCGAAATATGCAAGAGATGGAAGTTTAAACATAAAGAATCAGTTTTAACAAAGTTTTAAAAGTGTTCCGAAACCCTAATTTTAGCAGAAGATGAAAACACTTTGAAATTGATGATTCTTGTAAAATAGTTTCCAGAGCAGTGTAAAATACTAAAGAAACCAACTCGAATCGTCCTAGATCTACACAGATCTAGGAGATAAAAGAAGAAATTAGGGTTTTCGAAGAAATCCATATAGAGATGCAAGAACCTGTATAGAATACCAAGTATCGTGTCAAATTAATACATCATGATTTTGTTTGAAATCACACCGGAGTGGCCAAGAACTGGCAAGTAGCAAACCTTGGATGCAAGTCGAAGTTGCCCAGGGACCATGAAGACCTTAGAGAAGGCAAGCATAACATTAGAGGAAACATTGGAGGCTTAGGAGTTGAAGGGACATCGCAGGAGAATACTGGAGAAGAATGTCGGTGGTTGAAGGAGCTAGGGTTAGGTTGAGGGGTTGAGAGAGGAGAGGAGAGGAGAGGAGAGGAGAGAATACAGAGAAAAATTATAAAAACCATATGCATTCTTATATATGCATATCTATATGCTTTTTGAAGGTATTTATGCTTATATGAAAAATATAGGGAAATATTGGATATCAACAGCGACAACTAGTCCATGTCCAAGATAACATCAAAGTATACCTTGCCGAGTAATAATAAATTGGCTCTGGTCTCAAAACCACACAGTTCCGACTACGATCCAAAACTTAAGACTTAAGCCTCAGTTTAGGAACTAAGTGTCCCACAATACTCCATAAAACAAAACAAAATCTCCCGGCAAGTCACGATAGCAGAAATAGATTTAGGGGAAGCAAAAATAGGGGTTCAGGGGCTATAACTCTCAAAACGACCGGTCGGGTCATTACATCCTCCCCCTTTTAAAATAATCGTTTGTCCTCGAATGAGCATAAAGACATACCTAAAGTGGTGAAAAGATGAGGGTAACGACTGCTCATGTCCTGCTCGGTCTCCCAAGTCGCCTCCTCGACCGACTGACCCCTCCACTGAACCTTCACGGAAGCAATGTTATTTGACCTCAGTTTTCGAACCTGCCTGTCCAGAATAGGCACTGGCTCCTCAACATACTAGATGGACCCCTGCAAGACTGGGCGACAAGGCAAGCTCATAAGCAACCTCCCCAACACGTTGCAACCCCTCAAATAACCAATGAACATTGAGTTCAGCTTGCCCTTCTTTCTGATCCTCAAAACGCGGGTTGTAGGAGAAACCTAGAGCAAGACCCGCTCTACAACCATGAATGCAACATCACGAACCTTTCAATATGCCTAACTCTTTCGTCTGGACTGGTCTGTGCGAAGTCGATCCTGAATCACCTTCACCTTATCCAGAGCATCCTGATCCAAGTATGTACCTAGTAACCTAGCCTCGCACGGCTCGAACCAACCCACAAGATACCGAAACTGCCTACTATACAGAGCCTCATATGGTTCCATCTAAATGCTCAAATGATAACGTTATTGTAGGCAAACTCCGTAAGTGGAAAGAAGTGATCCCAAACACTCCCAAAATCTATCACACAAGTGCAGAGCATATCCTCCCGTATCTAAATAGTGCACTCGGACTGTCTGTCCATCTAAAGGTGAAATGTTGTGTTTAGATCAACCCGAGTACACAACTCCTGCCCTACAGCCCTCCAAAACCATGATTTAAACCATGTACTCCATTTAGAGATGATAGATACCAGTACTCCATGAAGCCTGACAATCTCGCGGATATAAATTCGAGCCAACTACTCGAAAGAATAGGTAGTCACCACATGAATGAAATGAGCTGACTTGGTCAACCTATCCACAATCACCTAGACTGTATGAAACCTCCGCTGAGTCCATAGGACTCCAACAACAAAATCCATAGTGATATTCTCCCATTTCCACTTCGGAATCTCTAACTTTTAAAGCAACCCACCTAGCTGCTTATGCTCGTACTTCACCTGCTGGTAATTTAAACTATGAGCCACATACTCCTATATGTCTTTATTCATGCTCCTCCACTAGTAATGCTGCCTCAAGTCCTGATACATCTTCGCGACACCCGAATAAATGGATTATTGTGAATTATGAGCCTCTTGAAAATCAACTTTCGTAAATAATCAACATTGGGCACACACAACCTGCCAATCATCCTCAATGAACCATCATCCCCAGTAGTGACCTCCATAGCATCACCATGATGGGCCACGTCCTTAAGGACAAACAGATGGGGGTCATCATACTGATGCTACCTGATACTATCATAAAGAGAAAACCGAGAGACCACACAAGCCAATACTTGACTTTACTCAGAAATATCCAATCTAACAAACGGGTTGGCTAAGGCCTAAACATACAATGCCAATGGCATTCCTGCTGCTGGTAGATATGCTAAGCTCCCTAAACACTCCGCTCGACGACTCAAAGCATCGGCCACCACATTGGCCTTCCCGGGATAGTACAAAATAGTGATATCATAGTCCTTATGTAGCTCCAACCACCTCCACTGATGCAAGTAAAGATACTTTTGCTTAAACAGATGTTGCAAACTCCAATTATCGGTGTAGATCTCACAAGGAACACCGTACAAATAGTGCCACCAAATCTTTAAGACGTGAACAATAACTGCTATATCAAGGTCATGAACATGATAGTTCTTTTCATGCACCTTCAGTTGTCTGGACACATAGGTAATTACCCTACTGTCATGCATCAACACCACACCGAGATCGATCTGCGATGCATCATAATATATAGTTTAAGACCCTAAACCGGTAGGCAATATCAATATTGGGGATGTAGTCAAAACTGTCTTGAGCTTCTGAAAGCTCTCCTCACACTCATCTTTCCACCTAAACGGAGCACCTTTCTGGGTCAGCCTAGTCATAAGTGCCGCAATAGATAAGAAACACATTACAAATAAATGGTAATACCCCGCCAAACCAAGAAAACTCCGGATATCTGTAATTGATAGTGGTCTAGGCCAACTCTGTATTGCTTCCACCTTCTTCGGATCCACCTAGATCCCATAACTCGATACTACATGACCTAAGAATGCCACTAAGTCTAGCCAGAACTCACGCTTTGAAAATTTGGCATATAACCTCTTTTCTCTTAAGGTGTGAAGCACAGTCATCAGGTGTTGCTCATAATCCTCCGAAGTCCGGGAGTATACCAGAATGTCGCCAGTAAACACATTGACGAAAGAGTCAAGATAATGCCAGAACACATTGTACATCAAATACATAAAAGTTGTTGGGACATTGGTCAGCCCAAGTGACATCACAAGGAACTCGTAGTGACTATACCGAGTCCTAAAAGCAGTCTTCGGGATATGTGGCTCCCGAATATTCGACTGATGATAGCCAAAACATAAATAAATCTTGGAAAATACCCTGGAACCTTGTAGTTGATCAAATAAATCATCAATAAGAGGCAATCAATACACATCCGCATATAACTATCCTTCTTCTTCAAAAATAAGACAAGAGCACCCCAAAGTGACACACTAGGCCGAATGAAGCCCTTATCAAGGAACTCTTGTAACTGCTCCTTCAACTCCTTCAATTTAGGAGTAGCTAAAATATGGAGGAATATAGATGGGTAGAGCACCCGACAACAAATCAATACCAAAATCAACATCTCTATCGGGCAGCATGCCCGGAGATCAGTTGGAAACACATCTAGAAAGTCCCTCACTACTGGAACTGACTCAAGTGTAGGGGTACCAATACTGATATCTCTCACATAAGGTAGATACGCATCACCCCTTCTTAGCCATTTGTTGATCTTTAAGAAATGAAACAACTATACTGGGAGTAAACTGAAAGGTACCATTCCGAACTAATCGTGGTAAACCTGGAATAGCCAGTGCCACGGTCTTAGCATGATAATCAAGAATAGCATAATGGGGCGACAATATCCATGCCCAAGATAACATCAAAGTCTACCATACTAAGCAATAATAAATTGGTTTTGGTCTCAATACCACCAAGAGCAACCAAACACAACTGATATACGTGGTCCACAATAAGAGAATCTCCCACAGGAGTAGACACATAAATAAGGGAACTCAAGGAATCCCGAGATATGCCCAAATATGGGGAAAAATAAGAGGACACATTGGAATAAGTAGAGCCTGGGTCAAATAATATCGACACATCTCTATGAAAGATGAGAACAACACCTATAATGATAGAGTCGGAAGAAACTGCCTCTGCACGAGCCGGAAGAGCATAATATCTTGCATGCCCTCCCATTCTAGGGCGACCTTAACCTCCCCAACCTCCACCTCAAGCTGGTTGAGTAGGTGGGGGTAGATGGTGCTAGAATCATAGCCTGAGAACCCGGTGGAGAATGTGGTAGCTGAGAAGTATGTGGAGGTGCAGCCCACCTAAGTCTGAGGCAATCCCTTACCATGTGGAAAGTGTTGCCACACTAAAAACAACCCCTTGGAGGGCATGGTTGTTGTGCCTGACTCGGGCCAAGTCTGCTGGACTAGCCGCTAAAAGCACCCCAAGCAGGATGCACACTAGATACTGGCAGTTCATAATAAGGCGATAGGGGCCTAGCAGGGGCTGGAACACTACTGGCAGCTGGATGAGATGAATGAACGGGGTGACTCACATAACCTCTACCATGGCGAGCTATTGGGGCACGAGCTCCAGAATAAGAACCAGTCTCTTGAGACCTCTTGTCCTCTCTCTCCTCTTTGTCTTGGGCATGCATGCCCTACAATCTCCTGGCAATACTCATAACTTGCTGATAAGAAATATCCATCTCCAACTCCCTGGCAATACCGATCCGGATATCGAGGTGGAGTCCCTTAATAAAACGTCGAACCCTCCTCGAACTATGGAACCAAGGTTGGTGCTTGTCGGGCCAAATTACTAAACCAGACTTCATACTCTGACGCAGTCATAACACCCTTCCATATCTTCTCAAACTCCGCGCGCCATACCTCCCTGAGGCTCTGAGGGACATACTCTCTCAAAAATTTGTCCGGGAATTTGTCCATGTAAGTGAAGCTGCCTCATCCGGACTACTCAAGTCATAAGCACGCCACCACTGATAGGCTGTTCCTCTAAGCTAAAAGATGGTAAAAGAAACCCCACACATCTTTACTACGCCCATAGTACGGAGAATACGATGACACTCCACCAAAAAACCCTGATGTCACGACCCAAAATTCACCAGTCATTATGGAACCTAATCCAACCCGCTAGGTAAGCCAACTAATAACTATCCAATTCCAACAATATTAAATAAAAAAATAAACATAGGAGTTATTTGAATCTTATACAATTCCTAAGGACTGACGGTAGAAATCATGAGCTTATAAGAATAGAGTTTACAAAGCTAATATGAAAACAAATACATCTTCTGTTTGAAAAGTACATATACAGATTTTAGTAAATCTATGGCTACCATGAACAAGAGGCAGCCACAATCGGAATATAGGTACATCTTCCAGTTCATCTCACATCGGACTTAGTAACATCGGTATCTGAAGTTTGCACGCAATGCGCAGGAAGTGTAGTATGAGTACAACCGACCCCGTGTACTCAAAAAGTAATAAGCCTAATCTTAGGTTGAAAGTAGTGACGAGCTAGAACATAGGTCGGATCCAATACCAATAACTAATAGCAGTCCATAATAGTGTAAAGCAAGTACATGAAGAGGTAGCTAAGAGATTGAATGCTCAGCATTTTCATATTTATCCAAAAATAGTCCTACCTTTCAAGAATATCACTGAAAAACCCAAAATCTTTACCAAAAACGTAATGAAATACAAGATAGTTTGTAAACTGCATTTCTTTTTCAGAAAATCCTTTTACACAATAAATACGATGTTCTATTTTTCTTTCCAAATAGCAGGTGTGAGATACCTCTCTATGTACATATATCAATATGTGTAAAAATGTCATGAATAACGTGACTCCGTACTGCATGAGGAAAATGCGTCTCTATGCATGTATGTCATATATGGATGCCATGGTCATCTATCTCAGAGATGAATCTTGTACTCACACTCTCAGAGTACTCAACCTCACGACATCCCACTCAACCACTCGGTACTGTATATTGCCCATGTGGCCCAGGGAAATCCATCCCGAAACATATACAACAATGACTATAAGTTGCCCAATACCAAGGCTAAAATGTAATCCAACCTTGTGGAGAAATCCATCTCCAGGTTTATTGTACTGCGGACACATCCATGCCCAGGGAAATCCATCCGTCAATAATATATAAATGCTCAACCACCCGGTACCGTATATGGCCCATGCAGCCCAGGGAAATCTATTTCGGAACATACTAAATAATGACTATATGTTACTCGGTACCGTGGAAAAAAGGAAATCCATCCCTGTGGAGAAATCCATATCCATATATCAATACTTCAGACAAATACATGTCTAGAGAAATCCATCCCTCAATAATATCATTTACGCTAATTGGGGTGTGTTAAAACTCCATAGGGGATCCTACAACCCAAGCGTTATCATAATCATCAATATAACCGCTGCAGCATGCAACCCCATCCCATAACTGTCACTCATAATCGAGCTCTCGGCCACACTCAATCATCAATCTCTAGTCTCACCCACGGGCTCACCATGTCATGAAAACTGACCCGGAACAATGGTATGATGTATCAATAAGTAACAACTGAGACTGTGATATGATATGAATGCATGAATGTGACTAAGTTTGAAATATCATTGAAATCAATAAGATGACAACAAGAAATGACCATTATGGATCCCAACAATATCAACATAAAGCCTAAACATGATATCTACCATGATATACTGCTTATTTACTTTATCACATGGTGAAAACACATATATAAACAAAAATAGGGTCACTATTCAGTGCCCTGGGAACAACAAAGTCACAATTCACTGGGTGCACGCCCACACGCCCGTCACCTAGCATGTGCGTCACCTCAACACCAATCACATAGCACATAATTCGGGGCTTTATACCCTCAGCACTAAGTTTAGAAGAGTTACTTATCTTAAGTAAGCCAATTCCGACACCGAGCAAGGTGAGGCTTCAAGAATGCCATCACGCATATAGAGACATCCCAACAACTCAAAACTAGCCAAAAGCCACTCAAATACATCATATAAAGCCCAATGAAGCAATTACAATTGATGAAGATCAAATACTAATTCCAGCATAAAATCACACCCAGGCACATGCCTTGAAACTCGGCAAAACTCAGTAAATCCGACAACCCATTCAATTATGTGTCCAACCATACTAGTTTCACTCAAATCCCACTCCAATTCGGTGTTCAATACTCGAGAATTCATATTATGAAATTTTAGGCCAAACCCCCCCAATTTTTTCTTTCAATTCATCAACCAATTGCTAAAAAGGAATATAGATTCATAAAATATAATCAAAACTGAGTGTAGAACACTTACCTCAATCCTTGTGATGAAAATTGCTCGAAATATTGCCTCAATCCGAGTCCCACATCTCAAAATATGAAGAAATAACCAAAACCTCGATTCTATAGCTTCTGCCAAGCAGTATGCGCATTTTCGGACAAATAGTCGCATCTACGACCACCGCTTGTGCGGTAAATGACTCGCTTCTGCAAAATAGCCATGCTCAGCAACCCTCACACCTACGGTCTTAAGCCGCTTTTGCGATCGCGCTTCTGCGCTCATGAACTGCATCTGCGATTGCACAGGTGCGTCCAAGCACCCGTACCTCTGATCCTCACGCCAACTTCCTTTATCGCTTATGCAATGACACTGCCACTTTTACGGCTCCACACCTGCGCCCAACACTCCGCAGGTACATTCACACCAGAACCAAAAAATCTTCAGCTATGCAACATGGAGTGAAAATAATTCAAACCTCGTCTGAAGCTCACCCGAGCCCCTCGAGACCCCGTCCAAACATACCAACAAGTCTCAAAGCATAAAATGGACCTACTCGAGGCCTTAAAACAAACATAACAACATCGAAACCACGAACCATAACTCAATTTGAAATCATTGAACTTTGAAACTTCAACTTCCACAACTGATGTTGAAACCTATCAAATCACGTCTGATTGACCTCAAATCTTGTACACAAGTCACATTTGAAATTACGGACCTGATCCAACTTCTGAAATAAAAATCGGACCCCGGTATTAAAAGTCCACTCCCGGTCAAACTTTCCAAAATTCCAACTTTGTCCATTTCAAGCCAAATTCCACCACGGACTTCCAAATCACGATCTGGACGCTCTCCTAAGTCCAAAATCACCCAACGGAGCTAATGGAACCATCAGAAATCCAATCCGAGGTCAAATATTAAATAGTCAAAACTTGGTCAAACCTTTCAAATTTAAAGCTTCTAGCTGAGGATCATTCTTCCAAATCAATTCCGAATAACCTAAAAACGAAAACCGATGAATCACACAAGTCTTATTACATCATACGGAGCTACTCATGCCCTCAAACAACCGAGCGAAATGCAATTGCTCAAAACGACCTGTCAGTTCGTTATATCCTCCCCACTTAAACATACGTTCGTCCTCGAACATGCCTAGAGTTGTTCCAAAACCCACAAATCGTTGTATAATCTTGATACTCACATACCCAGGGGTGATCCCACGTCACCCTATCCCATATAGGTCTGATAACACAACATAATTGAGATTTCATAATCCAACCTAGCCCATAAGTTTTGAATCCAATTTCCCTCATTCGAAATTTCTATAAGATCAGAATCTCGCATCCACACACTGTACAAGTTTGAACAAGCTATATCAAGCCATAGCCATAACCCAAGATGAAATCACATGATATACCACATAACTCAAACACTCATAGCAATAGTTTCTAATCATAGTAGCTGCTCAAAACAACCCAATACCGGTAATAAACCTCTTATCAATAAAGCCTCATTCTAACACCTTCATATACTTCCAATAATGAAATAAACACGCAGAAACGCATAACCATTCATCACGTCAATAAGTCATGGAGCTCCCTCTTCTCCGACAGGAACTATAACAGATTTCTAAGCCGACTTTCGATATTATCCTTCTAACCATGTTGTATTCAATTCAGATAGTATTTATTCTAGGTCCAATGACCTCATCTCATCCAACATGGCCATTCTGGTTACATGACGCATCAATACTATCCAAAGCCATAACCTGTGAAATTCGTGCATCCAATAGCAATATCCCAAATGTACTAAATCATGAAAATGAAACAAGAGAACTATCCCGCCAGCCTAACAAGTACCATCACGACACCATGCTAAGAGCCTAGCACACATCGTAGAACCAAAACATACGAATATGACACCAAGGATCATATCTTAACATAACTTCACTGCAATGCGTGACCCCATCCAAATGCCGATCCATTTTATTTACCTCGAGTTAGCTTAGTCAAAATCAATAACCACACAAAATTCGACATCAAGTACCCAAAGTGCATTACCACAACCACAAAGAGAAAATAATACAATGCCACCATCTAAAAAGAACATAGCCAACACTCAATCAATCACGCAATACCCGAATACTCATCTTGCTCAAATTTCCTCTATAACCCCAAATAGAACCACACCATCTGTGCATAAAACCAATGATTCACAACTCCTCGTAACATAGAAGGGTAACTCACAGATCATTTCAGAACACAAATAAGCTTAAAAACAACTGAATAGCACATCCATCAACAATAACAACATGAAGCCAACCAATCCGACTCGGTGTATAACACACATCCATATCAGGCTTGCCAATGAACCCCAAATCAACTCTCATCACCCACAATAGATAAATAACCCTCTAAAAGTCCATAATGACTGAATCCCCACACATACTATCTTCTGAAAAGCCTTGGTTACATTTTCATAGTCCACAACCACGAAGCAATCTACTCATGAGAATTTCCAGCCTCCAAATCCATAAAACACACAAATCACCATATCTGGTCTCAACTCTACTGCCTGAATATCCAACACTTCTCCAATACACGATCATCCCATGAGGCATACCTCTATAATTCTTCTGTGCTGCAAAGAAAACTTTGAACACCAGCAGTCGGCCAACTAGGAGAGTACCGCAATACTAATGAAGTATCCATAATTCGAAACACATCGTCCCTTTTAATATGTATACTCTCATCAAGCCATACAAATAGTAATATCATTTACCTAGTCATCTGAAACTGTCCATGCTGCCTAAGATTTATGATATTCCTTTCATAACTAAACTGTGACCTTACACATGCAAATCTCAATCCTACACAATATACCGCATATACAATGCCATCCTATGATAACTATTAGAACTTCATAATCCACTCTGAGTCATAAACAACTACATAATCAACTAGCCAATAACATTCCATTTGATCCCATCTAGGAGAAAATGACTATATATCACATGCTCCTCACGCTAGTAGAAAATATACATCTCTAACCGTGGTAGAAACCATCAAGAACTCTGCGAATTGCATTTGCACAAAACCAAACCATCAAGACTGAATCCTTCTAACTCAACCCAGACTCACCACAGGATGCCCTAAAATAAACCACATCGCCCTAAGGCTCATAAGTTGCTGAATACTCTCTTCAATATCCCCAAAAATACCACATTCAAAATACTTACAGTGAAGAGACTTTCTATGAATCTAAAGCCATTACCTTCACCTTTTTGATACTGATATGTTGAATCCATAATGATATAGTAATGCCACAAGTATTGACACCATCCAATATAAACCCAGTTTCTAGCCAAATACACATCCTAAAGATCCCCAATTGTTACATATAAATATGGAATCCATTAGAATCATTCTTAAGAGTCATCCACTCTACTAAGGTCTCAATTAAACTGATCAAATGAACCGAACGACCTGTGTCCCATTAGAAACCGAGCGATTTCCTATTCCATACATGTTACATCCTTACAAACAACAACTAAATCATCCAATATTTCTCATATGCTTATAAAACATAACACAACCCTTAGCAAAAATTTCCTTTGCTCGATTCATCCTCGATATCAATCTCTATAAGCCATAACTGATTCACCAGTATGCCCCAAACTGAAACCAATACAACATATAACCGTGCAATAAACTGATCGATAGCAGACTCCCCCACTTGGCGCAAAGTCATAGATAAAAAACACACAATAACTCCTAATGCTCATACTCTATTACTGTCATAATTTCATAGTAAGATTAACTAGATCCTTCATAAGCTCATGCAACACAACCCATCTAATACCTCAAATCATTTGCAAATCTCCTATTCATCCTCGTAACAGTTAAGCTAACTCTCATAAGCAATCCAAACTCAAACTGCAGCACATATAATTCACTGGTAAAAGAGGACTCGCTACAAAACAATATAGGGATCACACACCCTCAAGATACCCCATAGGAGATACCCCACCTACGTCGCCTTAAACTAACATCTCTTTATACCATTCCACCGTCATAAACATTACGCAATCACTTAATCTTCCTGAGTCTGAACTCATATCACGACATGAAATTTACTTCACTCCCCAACTAAACAGCATGAAAAGATCCTTCAACACACCCATAACTTAGGGCTATACATCAAATCAAGATAGAAATCAAGCACCAAATAGTTCTTCTTACACCTCATGTAGACCCTTCTCGTCACATTCAAATCATATGAACACATCTCGTAGTCACACCATACTCATCACGTAGCCATCCAGCAATCAATTCCACTAATAGGGACACTATCACACATATAAATCTATAATTACATGCTTATATAATAAACACCTCAGTGCTCAACCTACATTCAAAACCCAGCCTAGAGTCCTCCAGACTGGCCCATTATCAACACACAGAGATCATATCTCTCACTTCATCCAGGGAATCACAAGCCATCGATGCACAGCTAATACCGAGCACTCATGTGTGCATACGAATATGTGGAAGGAATTCAAAGGATTATGCTTCAAGCTGAAAAAATGTCGTACGATAAGGAAGGAAAGATGGGAAGTATATCCTAAATGTCATTGTAGCCTATCGAAGATAGGTATGAACGTCATCATACCAATCTATAAGACTCTACTAGACACTTGCTTATGACTTGTAGAACCTATGAACCTAGGGCTCTGATACCAATCTATCACGACCCAAAATTCACCAGTCGTGATGACACCTAACTCAACCCGCTAGGTAAGCCAACTAATAAGTATCCAATTCCAATAATATTAAATAAATAATTAAACATAGGAGTTATCTAAATCTTATAAAATTCTTAAGGACTGGTAGTACAAATCATGAGCTTCTAAGAATAGAATTTACAAAGTTAATATGAAACAAATATATCTTTTATTTGAAAAGTACATAAACAAAGTTTAATAATTTTATGGCTACCATGAATAAGAGGCAGCCTCAACCGGAACACAGGTACATCTTCCAATTTAGCTCATATCGGACTCAGCAACATTGCCATTCGAAGTCTGCACGCAATGTGCAGAAAGTGTAGTATGAGTACAACCGACCCCATGTACTCAAAAAGTAACAATCCTAAAGTTAGGTTGAAAGCAATGATGAGATGGAACATAGGTCGTGTCCAACACTAATAACCAATAGCAGCTCATAATAATGTAAAGCAAGTACATAAAGAAGTAGCTCACAGATAAAATGCTCAGCCTTTTGATATTTTTCCAAAAATAGTCCTGCCTTTCAAGAATATCAGTAAAAAACCCAAATTCTTTACCGAAAATGTTATGAAATATGAGATAGTTTGTAAACTATGTTTCTCTTTCAGAAACCCCTTTTGCACAATAAATAAGATGTTCCATTTTTCTTTCCAGATAGAAGGTGTGTGATACCTCTCTATGACCATATATCAATGTGTGTAAAAATGTCATGAATGATGTGACACTGTACTGCATGAGGAAAATGCGTCTCTATACATGTATTCCATATATGCATGCTAATGCCATGTATCTCAGAGATGAATCATGTACTCAGACTCTCAGATTACTCAACCTCATGGCATCCCACTCAACTACTCCGTACTGTATATGACCCATACGGCCGAGGGAAATCCATCCCCGAACATATACAACACTATCTATAAGTTGCGTAGTACCAAGTGTCACGACCCAAACAGATGGGCCGCGACAGGCACCCGGTACCTTACTCAACCGAATACCAACGTAACTTATCTTTCTTATTACATTATCATATACACATGACATACGAGCCTAATAGGCCAACATGATTATTTATAAACCCAAGACATCGGCCGACAAGGCTGTACAATCTTTCATGTACATGACATATGTCTACAAGCCTCTAAGAATACATAAATATCATAAAGGTCGGGACAGAGTCCCGCAATACCAAACAATACACGTCTAAATCATACCAGCCAAACAAGTAGCTCCGAAGCAAATGGAGCGCACCAACATCTTCAGCTGAGCTGATAGCCTACATGGAGGGCTATCGACTATCTATCGGGACCTGCGGGCATGAAATGCAGTGTCCCCAGGCAAAAGGGACGATAGTACGTATAATTTACCAAGTATGTAAGGCACATAAATAAGTACATAAGAGACATGGAAGAAATATAGAGTACATGACTCAACCTGTAAGTCTGAATAACTTTGAAAATCATAAATTACTTTTAGCGTCATGCATATGCGTATGACTATCATGTCGTGCATAAGTACATGTTTCATAACATCATCAGCCTCTAAGGGCATCCCATCATATCATATCGGCCACTATGGGCAAAATCATCATCGTATACCAGCTGATCAGGTGGTGGTGCGTATATAACGCCACAGCCTTTCCAATATCCCATATACATATACATACATACATATATATGCGTATATAATGCCGTTTGAGTACATATATATATATATGCGTATATAACGCCATTTGCAGCATATTTCAGCCATTGTGGGCAACATCATCATCATATACCAGCTGATCAGGTGGTGGTGCGTATATAACGCCTTAACCTTTTCCCATATCCCACATACATATATTTACATATATACGCGTATATAACGCCATCTGGTCATGGGTCAATGAACATGAACTCAATGCATGTAAAGTACGTCAATAAAATCATTTGAAATGTCATAAGACCATTTGTCTCTTGAGCAATATCATAAAGTAACATTTTTTCAACTTTCGTATTTTTCTGAGACCCATGAATAGATGATAAAATGTTATGACACATGGAAATTAAATAACATAGATATTTCTATTACTTCTATGAGTAGAGTCACTTATGGAATTTGTGTATTTGCACGTTTTGTTCATATCGTATGGATCATGCCAAAAGAAAGAAGGGACAGGCTTAACATACCTATTCTTGAAATTATTTGAACAAAATGAAGCTTTCTACTTCTTGCAAAATATGAACGAACCTATGCTTGGATTGAACAAAATTAGACTGAAATTTCAATCGAAATTTTTGAATTTGTTGAACGAAATGTTCTGTTGGTTCAAGACAGAATATAAATGTTTGGTTTCACGTTTTTGGTTCAAGGCAAAAAAGCAAATGCTTGTTTGATCTTGAATTGTCTTGAATACAAATGTTTGGTTTTATGTTTTTGGTTCAAGACAAAACTGTAAATGCTTGTTTGAAATGGAATTTTTGCTTCTGCCTAACGTCTTGCCCTTTTAAGCCAAAGGCAGATTTGGCTTAGCCTTTTTCAAGGAATTTCATGGATTCTATTCAATTATTATCAAGATTTTGACTTAGTCATGATTTTGTTACTACATGATAGCCATCTGGCAAGGTTACTTAAGAGTCATCCTTTGCCTAGTGTGGCTTTATGCCATGTGGTTAAGATTATTAATCTTTACCCACTTATTAGTTAACTGGGTAATGTCCCGTTACCCGGTAGTTAATCAATTACCCGCATAATTTTAAAATTATCTCAACTTAATTAAATACTACTCTCTTTTAACATACCTTGTACACCTTATGGTCATGTAGTACCTTGTGTGGCACTAGTCCATAAATACCGGGTATTTTAGCATGGGCCATATTTTATCCTAAAATGCCAAATTTCAACGAAACTCATTTTCTTTGACTTGATTCCCCTTTAATCTTCACGAATTTACTTATCACTCTTTTGAAATAGCGTAATACTTATAATCCAAAATAAATCTTATTCCCGAACTTTCGTCGATTAACTTATGATGAAACTTCAACTTACGAAAATGCAGGACATAATATCTCATTTTCAATCTCTTATTAATTTATTTATGGTATTTTTCATATACGAAAATATGGGGTGTAACATCATTCCCCCATTTGGAATATTCGTCCTCGAATGTTGACTGATGTGCTTATCGTCCTCATGTCCAATAGCTCTTGCAAATACTTTAGTAGTCCTTTTTCCATCTAGGCAACTGTTCTATGAATAAGTTTAAAGGCCAGGGCATTCCCCCCTTTAGGCCTCTTTCCCATGCCATGACTTGTGATCGAGTTCCTTCTAATCTCGTAACTGCTGCTACCTTCCATTATGCAGTTTGTACAACACTGACCTTGTAAGTGTGCCTATGCGACTCTTTGCTCCTTTTTCCTCTAGCTTTTAGCCAATCCTGAAGTTCTTCACTTGGTATTTTATCGAACTTATGAATACTGCTATATCTTATTTTGTAGACCTGGTTATCTATTCGTATGACTTTACTGCATCTACATAGGTTATACTATACCATAGCACTTACCTCGATTTCTCGTTACGGATGTCTGCTGCCAAATCTCAGGTAACTTTTATTGCTTATCTCGTACGTACAAATCTATGTCCTCTAATGCACCCACATTACTGTTCATCTTTAAGAATGACGACCTAATCTCCCCTCATACTTTATAACTTTTATCCATCAGTTGTTGATTCACCTCAATATTCATTAACAATATACCATTAATAACTTGCAACCTCTTATGTAATCATTAGGGTTCATGTTGCATCACAGAACATTTAAATTGATTTTTCCGATCCACCTGGGGATGATACGATATTATACTTCCATAACCATATTTCATAGTATCCCAATGTGATTCCCTTACATGGGTATTTTAGTCACGTACAATTATCGAAATCCCTTTATTTATCACAATTACACCCTCATTCTATTATCAGGGTAGCATTTCATCTCCTCTAAATGCTACTAGTCATAGACTCCTTTATTTTCACAGTCTTAATCCCGAAGACACATCCATTTCCGTCACCTTCTCCCTTGCCTTTTTCTTATCCTTACTCTTGTATTTCTACAACTTTGTCTTTCTATCATACTTTAGCTTGCGATCGATTCCCTTATGCTTTTCTGGAACATCAAGCGAGACATTGCATCGTCTCTAACTCTTCTTTTACTCTGTAATTAGACCTTTTGGTACTTAGAAACCGTAGGTTGGAAAATATGCTACTGATGCTGCTGCTATAATCCCTGGATACTGAATCCCGACGTTTCTAGTCTTTTACCTAAAGTATGGCCCACTCTCATTCTCCTACACTTGTTGTCCACCTTTACCTTACTTACTTTAAAATATCACCTTACATTTTTTCTATCTTTCTTTCACAACCTACTATCCACATAGGTATAAATCACATCTACCACTTGAAGCTCTATTACAATACTTGCACCGTTGGTGCCTGTACAATCCGGTGGAAGCTCCATACTGATTTCTTATGAGGATGGTACTTCTTCTAACTGGATTTATCGTAAAGCCGTTATAGAATATAGTTGTTGTTTTATCTCTCTTGAACCTCTAATATTAAGAGTGGCTTTGTTATGTTCTCAATTATGATTTTTATAACTTATGGGTCCAATAATCGAATTCCTGATTTACTTCGTTGATGTAATCCTTTTAGTTTCCTCCTTTTTTGGATCGGCATTTATGTTGGGCTAAGTTACCTCCTGATCTATGGTTCATGGTATTAGTTATTCCGTTTAGCCTTTTCATGGGCGATGAGTAATATACATGATACAATCCTTTCACAATTTAATCTTTCGTCTACGACCTGGGTTCAATTCTTTCTTTTAACATATACCAACATCTTCTATGGCTATATATGTTGCATGTATAAAAGTCCGAACCCTTAAGTGTGTTCATAACATAACCCACCCTAGATCATTGATCGAATAATTTCTTTCGTTCCATGTTAGCTTTCTTTCAGCATAAGCTATTACTTTTCCTTGTCTTTTTTCCTCCTTGTTGCATCCATACTTATCTTATCTGAATGCCACACATGCCATAGTTTTCATACAACTCACATAATCTCGAATATTACTTTTAATTTTACTTTCCGTTCATTAGCTACGGTAGGTGCCACTTTCCTTTGGGGTACTTATAATGTTGTTGTGAGACTGTGGTTACATGACCATTTCCTCTTTAGGTCGTTGTTCTTAGGTTGAAGCCTTCTTCATTAATTCCTTAGCTAGTCTTTCATTGTAGTACTTAGGGAGAACCCTTGTCTCTCGTAAAGCTAGGATATTATTACTGGCCTTTTAGATGTCCTCCCTTGCTATAATCATCCGTAGTTGCTTACCTCCATACCCTTGTGCTTGTAGGGTTGCTTCTGAACTGAAATTTTGACTGCCTTCCCACTGGCACTTTCTTTTATCCATGTAACACTCATACGATACATTTAACTACTCTGACTCATATTTGAATATACCTCAAGTATTATAATGACATTACTGCGAGGCTAAATTTTCCATGTTGGGGTTTACTACATTTATCTTGCATGAGTTGCTAATTTGTCTGTAACTTCTTGTATAGCCATAGCTAGGCTCTTCCTAAATCAACTACTAACTACTTATCCGCCCCGTTCCTGTATCAATATCCCGCGTAATCTTTCTTGGGTTATTTTCTTTGTCTTAACTTAGCCCTCGCACTAATTCCTTATTAATCAGTAATATCTCGGGCAAGAACCCTTACTTCCTCTCCTTTACATCGTGTTTGCATAATACTCTGGTATCGTAGCATATCTGTAGTCTTTGAGTAAGTGCAACCTCATCCCTTTTTCGTTTTATCGCATTCTTCCTTTATCATTTCATATTCCCCCCTTTAGGGGAGTACTAAGACTTGGAGCTATGACGGCCTGCCTATAAATGTTTTGCCTCTTCATCTTTGACATTCTTTCACATTATTGATGACCCTTACTTGCCTTGCGGTAATCCTTCTGTACCAAGGATAACAAAATTCCTTATTCGCAAGAGTGGCACTTAGTGTAACTAGCACACATAGTCTCTTAAACTTATCTTTGCTCATATTTCTTGCTCTAAGGAAGCGTTTCCCTGAATAACTATTCTCTGAATTCATTGTGAATCTTCTTCTGTGGTCCATTCTATTACTGCCGGAACAAAATCTGAAACTCCTATGATGCCGAGTATTTTCTAATCATTCAGTCCTTAATTCATATTTAGTTTACCTTGTTTACCAGTCCATACCGATTTCTATTACTCTAGGAATTAACTCTCCCCTTTGGTAGTCGCGTTGGAGTCACGAACTTATTTCTCAAAATGAGGATATAACCTTATGGCCTATATTCTTTTGTTGTCTCAAGGCCCATCGCCTTTCGTCTCTTCCTTCATTGACTATAGGTTCTGTAACATTCTACCGTTTTCATCCATGTATCACACCTTATTCATAATGTTTCCTTATCTCTCTCTCATTATTCTGCTAATATTTCTGCATATTCCTTTTCTTGTGAAAACTTCAATATGACATTCTTTCGCTCTTAGCTTTCCTTTGCTCCATCTAGTGGATCTTCAAGTTGCTTAACGTTCTCGCTTTACTAGGGACACGAGCAATACTAAGGTAATATTTATCCCTTCAAGGCTTATAGTGCATGTCTTTGAAGTACTCATATCTGGCTGCACTATTTTAAAGTGTACCATCTGGGTATCTCACAAGGAGATCTATTAGCACATTTGCCATATCCTTCAAAAATGTCAACTAACACAAACAATTCATTCATCATATCTTCTTATACTATTTCTATTAACCCTTATAGGGCATATCTGGAATGGGTGCGCCAATTGTATATACCTCTATTACATTTGAATATAACTCAAAAAGCTTATGTTCCTCTGCTTGAATTATAAACACTATTAACCTTTGTTAATTGGGCACCTCATACCCTTCTTCATCTTGCTTCTTTTACTTGCAGAAACTTGTACTTATCTTCTTAATTTCTCATTGTCCTTCACCATAAAGATGGATAGACATTCTTACCTTGTGGCTTTTTATCAAGAAGCTTACACCTTTCAGCACACACATGATTTGCTGAAGACCTTATATTTACTTATCATAAGCATCATACAAAGTTGATCATCTTTCTGAACGTAGACATTATCTTATTACGAATAAAAATACAAGCTCGAGACTTGAATTCTTATAGTGAGCTCTACCACACAATCTAGAGTAAAAAGAAAGAGTGACTGTCTTAAATGCCCTGTAGCCTCCTGCTTATAAGTGTGGTGTACAACACACTCATAAACAAGACTCTACTAGACACGGCTTGTAGACTTCCTAGGACAGAACTGCTCTGATACCACTTTTGTCACGACCCAAATCGATGGGCCGCGATAGGCACCCAGTACCTTACTCAACCGAGTACCAACGTAATGTATCTTTCTTATTACATTATCATATACACATGACATATGGGCCTAATAGGCCAACATGATTATTTATAAACCCAAGACATCGACGACAAGGCCGTACAATCTTTTACGTACATGACATATGTCTACAAGCCTCTAAGAATACATAAATATCATAAAGGTCGGGACAAAGTCCCGCCATACCAAACAATACACGTCTAAATCATACCAGCCAAACAAGCAGCTCCGAAGCAAATAGAGCGCACCAACATCTTTCGTTGAGCTGATAGCCTACGTGGAGGGATCTCGATTATCTATCGGGACCTGCGGGCATGAAACGCAGCGTCCCCAGGCAAAAGGGACGTCAGTACGAATAATGTACCAAGTATGTAAGGCACATAAATAAGTACATAAGAAACATAGAAGAAATATAGAGTACATGACTCAACCTGTAAGTCTGAATAACTTTGCAAATCATAAATTACTTTTAGCGTTATGCATATGCATATGACTGTCATATCGTGCATAGGTACATGTTTCATAATATCATCAGCCTCTGAGGGCATCCATCATATCATATCGGCCACTGTGGGCAAAATCATCATCGTATACCAGCTGATTAGGTGGTGGTGTGTATATAACGCCATAACCTTTCCCATATCCCATATACAGATATATACATACATATATACGCGTATATAACGCCGTTTGAGTACATACATATATATATGCGTATATAACGCCATTTGCAGCATATTTCAGCCACTGTGAGCAACATCATCATCATATACGAGCTGATCAGGTGGTGGTGCGTATATAACGTCGTAACCTTTTCCCATATCCCATATACATATATTTACATATATACGCGTATATAACGCCATCTGGTCATGGGTCAATGCACATGACCGCAATGCATGTAAAGTACGTCAATAAAATCATTCAGAATGTCATAAGACCATTTTGCCTCTTGAGCAATATCATAAAGTAATATCTTTTCAACTTTTGTATTTTTCTAAGACCCATGAATAGATAATAAAATATTATGACACATGAAAATTAAATAACATAGATATTTCTATTACTTTTATGAGTAGAGTCACTTATGGAATTTGTGCATTTGCACGTTTTGTTTATATCGTATGGATCATGCCAAAAGAAAGAAGGGATAGGCTTAACATACCTGTTCTTGAAATTATTTGAACAAAATGAAGCTTTCTACTTCTTGCGAAATATGAACGAACCTATTCTTGGATTGAACAAAATTAGACTGAAATTTCAATCGAACAAAATTAGACTCAACCACTTATTTATAATGGGGAAGATTATTAATCTTTACTCACTTATTAGTTAACTGGGTAATGTCCCATTACCCGATAAGTAATCAATTACCCGCATAATTTGAAAATTGTCTCAACTTAATTAAATACTACTCTCTTTTAACATACCTTGTTCACCTTATGGTCATGTAGTACCTTGTGTGGCACTAGTCCATAAATACTGGGTATTTTAGCTTGGGCCATATTTTATCCCAAAATGCCAAATTTCAACGAAACTCATTTTCTTTGACTTGCTTCCCTTTTCATCTTCACGAATTTACTTATCACTCTTTTGAAATAGCGTAATACTTATAATCCAAAATAATCTCATTCCCGAACTTTGGTCGATTAACTTATGATGAAACTTCAACTTACGAAAATGCAGGACATAACATCTCATTTTCGATCTCTCATTAATTTATTTATGGTATTTTTCATGTACGCAAAATATGGGGTGTAACACCAAGGATAAAGGGTAATCCAACCCTATGGAGAAATCCATCTCGAGGTATCAAGTAGTTCAGAAAAATCCATGCCCAGGGAAATCCATCCCTCAATAATATATAAATGTCGAACCACCCGGTACCGTATATGGCCCATGAGACCCAGGGAAATCCATCCCAGAGCATACTCAACAATGACTAAACGTCACTTGGTACCGAGGAAAAAAAGGAATCTATCCCTGTAGAGAAATCCATCTCCATATATCAATACTTCAGACAAATCCATGTCCAGGAAAATCCATCCCTAAATAATATCATCCGCGGTCAATGGGGTGTGGTACAAACTCCGGAGGGGCTCCTACAACCTAAGAGCTATCATAATCATCAATATAATCGCTGCGGCGTGCAGCCCGATCCCATAACTGTCACTCCTAATCAGGCTCTCGGCCTCATTTAGTCATCACTCTCCAGTGTCACCCATAGGATCAACATGTCATGAAAACTGACCCAGAACAATGATATGATGTATCTATAAGTAACAAGGGAGACTGAGATATGATATGAATGCATGAATGTGACTGAGTTCGAAATATCAATGAAATCAATCAGATGGCAGCAAGAAACGACCATTATGGATCCCAACAATATCAGCATAAAGCCTAAACATCATATCTAGCATGATGTACATCTCATTTACTTTATCCCATGGTGAAAACACATATATCAACAAAAGTAGGGCCACTATTCATTATTGTGGGAACAACAGATTCACAATTCACATGGTGCACACTCATACGCCCATCACACAACATGTGCGTCACCCCAACACCAATCACAGAGCACATAATTCGGGGTTTAATACCCTCAGAACTATGTTTGGAAGAGTTACTTATATAATCAAAAGTGAGTGTAGAACACTTACCCCAATCCTTGTGATGAAAATTGGTCCAAAAATTGCCTCAATCTGAGTCCCACATCTCAAAATATTAAGAAATAATCAAAACCTCGATTTTGTAGCTTCTGCCTAGCAGTTTCAGCATTTGCAGACAAATAGTCGCATCTGCGACCATCGCTTCTGCGGTAAATTATTCGCTTCTACGAAAATAGCCATTCTGAGCAACCCTCGCACTTACGGTCTTAATCCGCTTCTGCGACCGCGCTTCTGCGCTCAGGAACCGCATCTGCAGTTGCGCATGTGCGTCCAAGCACCCGCACCTACGATCCTCACACCCAGATTCCTTTCCTACTTCTGCAATGACACTGGCATTTTTGCCGCTCCGCAGGTGCGGTCACACGTGAACCAGAAAATCTTCAGCTATGCAACATAGAGAGAAAATGATCGGAACCTCGTCCGAAATTAAACCGAGCCCCTCTGGACCCAGTCCGAACATACCACTGAGTCTCAAAACATAACACGGACCTATTCGAGGCCTCAAAACAAACATAACAACATCCAAATGATGAACCATACCTCAATTTGAAATCATTGAACTTTGAAACTTCAACTTCTACAACTGATTCCAAAACCTATCAAATCCCGTCCGATTGACCTCAAATTTGCCACACTAGTCATATTTGACATTACAGACCTGCTTCAACTTCTAGAATTTAAATTCGACCCCGATATCAAAATTCCAACCCCGATCAAACTTTCCAAAATTCCAACTTTTGCCATTTCAAGCCAAATTCCACTACGGACTTCCAAATCACGATCCAAATGTTCTCCCAAGTCCAAAATCGCCCAATGGAGCTAACAGAACCATCTAAAATCCAATCCATGGTCAAATACTAAAAAGTCAAAACTTGGTCAAACCTTTCAAATTTAAAGCTTCTAGCTGAGGATCATTCTTTCAAATCAATTCCGAATAACCTGAAAACTAAAACTGACGATTCACACAAGTCATATTACATCACACGGAGATACTCATGCCCTCAAATAATCGAGGGAAGTGTAATTTCTCAAAACGACCGGTCGGGTCGTTACACTTGAGCATCAATTGTAGCTAATCTGCTGAAGGTAGGTGGCTGGTGCTTCTTGTACCTCTCAAGTCTGAGTTGCTCCGCCTCAGAAGCGGCTGTCCTAGTCTCGTGTTGAACTAGAACTACCGACTGCCTAGGTGTAATATCTGGAACCCGGTCGGCCTGAACCCACTGCTCTGTATTATCAGCGACGAGAGTCTGTGCTCCTCCCCAGGCCTGAGATATGGCTGGAGTAAGTGGAATCAATCCAGCCTGAGCTAAGGTGTTGAACCTGCTCAGAAACTCGGCTAGGGTCTCCTGGAGAGTTATTGCAACCACAGATGCCTCATGTGTCTGCCCTCCAACTGGTGCTACTGGGGTCTCCTCTATAGCAGCTCATGCGGGTGCTTTGGCTGCACCGCCTGGACGTCTTTGGGCTATACCCCATCCCGGGCCTCTCGCGACTCTAGCAAGGGGTGCGGGATGCATTGATCCTCAAACCTTCGCGAACGCGCCCCATCTTCGCGAAAGCGAAGAACAACTCCCATTGGGCTCTAAAGTTCCTTACGCGATCGTGAGACCTCTCTCGCGAACGCGATGAAGAAAAGTCTGCAACAAAATACCAGAAAATCCGCTATCTTTCACAAGTCCAAAATGAGTCATTAAGCATCCGAAACTCACCCGAGTCCCCTAGGACCTCAACCAAATGTACCTACCAGTCCTAAAACAAAATACAAACTTAGTTGATCCTTTAAAACAACTCAAACAACAACAAAAACATGAATCAGCCTCCAATTCAAACTTAAAGAACTTGAAACTTAAATTTCCGCAACCGATGCCTAAACTTATCAAACCACGTCCGATTGACTCCAAATTTTACACACAACTCATATTCAACATCCCGGACAAACTCTAACTTCTAAAATCAGAATACGACCCCGATATCAAAAATTTCACTATCAGTCCAAATCTAAAAAAAAATCAACTTTCACCATTTCAAGCCTAAATAAGTTATGAACCTCCAAAACATGATCCAGACATGCCCCTAAGCCCAAAATACAAAAAGGAGCTAACAAAATCGACGGAACTCCATTCCAAAGTCGTCTTCACACAGTTCTGACTACGATCCAAATCCTAAGACTTAAGCCTCCGTTTAGGGACTAAGTGTCCCAAAATACTCCAAAAACCAAAACGAAATCTCCCGTCAAGTTACAATAGCAAAAATAGATACAGGGGAAACAATAAATAGGGGCTCGCGGCTATAAATCTCTAAATAACCGGCCGGGTCGTTACATTCCAGTAGCTTTGTATGATTATTTTGGACTTAAACGTATGTCCAGAATTGAATTTGGAAGTCTGTAGGTCAATTCGACGCATTTTAGCAAAAATTGAAAAATGGAAGATTTTTGAAAAGTTTGACCGAGAGTTAACTTTATTGATATCAGGGTCGAAAATCAATTCCAAAAATTAGAACAACTACATTATGTCATTTAGGTGTCGTGTGAAAAATTAGGGATCATTCCGAATTGATTTGATAGGTTTCGAAAGCGAATGTAGAATTTGACATTCGTTAGTTTTCATTAAGCTTGAAATGAGGTGCGATTCGTGTTTTATTGTTTTTTAATATAATTTGAGGCATAGTCTAAGTTCGTGTCATGTTATGAGACTTGTTAGTATACTTGTTTGGAGTCCCATGGGGCTCGAAAGAGTTTGCTGTTTTGAGCATGTAATGATCGAAAGGTCAATTTTTAGTTCTAGAGATTGAAATTCATTTTGGAGACTTCCGGGAGTTTGCTAATGAATTATAGGAATGATCTTGAATGTTTGGTCTAATTTCATCAGGTACGGATTGGGTTTTTAGGGCAAAACATGAGTTAATTATTTAACGAGCGAAATTGGTATCGCATTGAGCAATTGAGCTCCAAATTTAGTTTTGATTGAGCAAGTAGGTCTGCATTATAATTTGTGACTCACGGGAATAAGAATCAACGAATTCTGAATTCGTATGATAGAGTTAGAGTCTTTTTAGTGAAACATAAACTGTTGATGTAAACAGTTCTGGTGCACATCTTTAGCGACCAGACTTGGCACCTTTAGCGACGAGATTGGACTTTTAGTGACCAGAATAATATTTTTATTGGGAAGAAACTTAAGGACCAAAAATGGTCATTTCCTTCATTTCGTATTGAATTTTTGGAGCACGGTTCTTGGGCGATTTTGAGGATTTCTTCAAGACATCAACTTAGGCAAGTGTCCTATATCCAAAAGTAATTATATTTCATAAATTCATGGTTATATTATCATTTAAAATGGATTTAAATGGGAGAAATTGGAATTTTTGCAAAATCTTTCAAAAACAAAAAATTTAGATTTGGAGGCCGAATTGTTATCGGAATTTGATAAAATTGGTATGGTTGAAATCATATTGGAATGGGTGTTCATATTTCATGAAACTTCTGTCGGTTTTCGAGATGCAGACCTCATGTTGACTTTTGGTTGACTTTTTAAATGTGAAATTCTAAGTTGACGTTTTATTATCCGGAATTGTTTTCGATGAATTTTAATGACGTTTTACAATTAATTTGGATAGAGTTGAGCTGTCCGGAGGTCAATTAAAGAAAGAAGGCGATTTTGGAATATCGGCTTAACTTCAAAAAGGTAAGCATCTTGCCTAACCTTGAGTGGGGGAAATATCCCTTAGGCAATGAGCCATATATGGATATTGTGTGATTGGAAGCCATGTACGCAAGGTGGCGAGTACCTACTCGGGCTTATATGTACAAAATTTATTGGTTTAAAGTCTTAGGAATTTTTATGTATTAAATTGGATAATTGTCACGACCCAGATTTCCCACCCTCGGGAGTCGTGATGGCGCCTACTCGTAGAAGCTAGGCAAGCCACTAAATATAGAAATTTCTAACTCTTCCATTTTAATCCTTTTTACAATTTGAATTAAAAGGTAATCAACATTTAAATATTAACGTTAAACAGCACAAGTGAAAGACTTAAAAAACAAAAAAAATAACCAAGCCAGTACTACAATGCCAATATACTCCCCTACCCAGAATCTGGTGTCACAATTTTCGCGGACTATCTACGATTACTACTTACAAATGTCTGAAAGAAATAGAATCTGTCTCAAAATCTAATGAAAACAGAGTACATAATAAAGTATAAGAGAACGTCGGGCCTGCGGACGCCTGCAGGACTACCTCGGGATCTCTGGCTGGACTGAAGGCAGGCTCCCCAAGTGCTACTGTCCAAAAGCTGCTCCGGAATCTGCACATAGTGCAGAGTGTATCATCAACACAACCGACCCCATCTGATGGTAAGTGTCTGGCCTAACCTTGGCGAGGTAGTGACGAGGCTAGGACCAGACTCCAGATAAATATGTGTAGTTATATAATATACAGGGGAAAATTAATAGGATTAAACAATTAACGTGGGAAGGGATGCATACTACGGGGGAAATATCAAATATATCAGAAACATAAGAGGAATACGAGGGAACAATTCAAGATCTACAACAAAACAATAATAATATTATTGCGGCGCGCAACCCGATCCCTATCATTTAACACTATTGCAGCGTGCAACTCGATCCATATCATTTAATATTGTTGCGGCATGCAACCCGATCCATTTATATCAGTGTTGTGGCGTGCAACCCAATACATATCATTTAACACTGTTGCGACGTGCAACCCAATCCATTTATATTGTTGTTGCAGCGTGCAACCCGATCCATATCATTTATATACCTTTAGCAACAACCATACCTAGAGTCCCGACAAGGGATCAACAATAAACTACACTATCCCGACAAGGGATTCGACAGTAAAAGTAATTAAATACGTCGCGGCAAGGGAGAAACAGCTATAACCCATCTTAACCCAACTTCTACTCATCTTAGCTAACACCAATACTCAATCATAAGTAATTTCCACGAAGACAAACTTAATCCTTGCTCAATATCGAGAGTCATCAATTAAAGCATCTGTAGTACAATGTAAGAACATAAAATAAATTGCAATTTAAGACTCGCTGTCATGCTCGAAACCAACGTATAGACACTCGTCACCATGCCTATATGTCGTACTCAACAAGAAGAAAATAGCAAATAGGACACAACTCTTAATACTTCAAGCTAAGGTTAGACCGAACACTTATCTCGAACTTCCACGACCAACTCAAGCCTCAAACACCACCTTTCCTTTCGAATTCAGCTCCAAATCAATTGTATCTAGACATAATCGACTTAATAACATCAATAAATGTTAAAAAATCCAATTCCAATGCTTAATTATAGCTTTCCCATCATTCTTCCCAAAAAATCAAAAATTGACCCCAGGCCCGCTTGGTCAAAACACGAGGTTCAGACCAAAATTCGATCACCCATTCACCCACAAGCCCGAATATATATTTTGATTTGAAAACCGACCCCAAAATGAGGTCAAATTCCCAAATAATCAAAAAGTCCTAACTCTACCCAAATCCCTATTTTTCTACCCTTAATCTCATGTTTTTGGCCTAGAAATCTAGTGGGTATTGATAAAAATGGAAGAAAACGAGCTTAGGATTACATACCTATGAAGCTTGGTGAAGTTCCTCATCAAAAATTGCCCAAGAGGTGTGGAAAAGATGAATTTTATGAAAAATGGTGGAATTCCCGTAATGCATTCTGTTTTTGGAACTTAAAATAACTGGGCGAATTTGGTCTTCGCGTTCGCGACAGGCTCATCGCGTTCACAATGAGTTAGGCCTGAGAGACCTGCGCGTTAGCATAAGTGGGCTCGCGATCGTGGAGCACTTAATCCTCGAGCCTTCGTATTCTCGTCCAGGCGGTCTCGTTCGCGTAGGTATAATACCCCTCCCCCTGCCCAGGCTCATAAGCCATCGCATTCGCGTGTGCTTGGTCGCGTTCGCGAAGGGTATCCCCCCTTAGCCTCGCGTTCGCGTCACCAGCTTCGCGTTTGCGAAGTAGAAATTTGGCACCTGGGAGATTTGCCTTACACATTCGCGAGTGTGCCCACGCGAATACGAAGAGAAAAATTCCTGGGCATTGAACAGCAAAAACCTGCAACTTTTGTGAGTTCAAAAACCTTCCGAAACACACCAGAGCCCTCAGGGCTCCAAACTAAACATACGTACTAACTCAAAAATATTATATGAACTTATCTGTGCAATCAAATCACTAAAATAACCCCTTAAACAACGAATTAAACCTCAAAATCAATGAAATATTTCAAAACTTCTTAAAACATCAAATTTTGCATTTAAGGTCCGAATCACGTCAAACGGATTCCATTTCTTACCAAACTCACAGAATTATCTTAAATCACATGTAAGACCTGTACCGGGCACCGGAACCAAAATACGCGTCCGATATCAACATGTTCTAATAAAAATTCATTTCCCAATCCTTTAAACAATTTCAGAAAAATAATTTTCTTTAAAAATTTATTTCTTGGGCTTGGGACCTTGGAATTCGATTCTGGGCATATGCTGAAGTCCCATATTTTCCTAGGGACCCTACGGGACCTTCAAATTATGGGTTCGGGTCCTTTTTCCCAAAACATTGACTTAACTCAAATTAATTCATTTTATAGTCAAAATTTATTATTTTTCAAAAGATTTCACATATAAGCTTTCCGACTACGTGTCTGGACTACGCACACAAATCGTGGTGGCACTAAAAGAGGTTTTTAAAGCCTCAGAACGCAGAATTTATTTTAAGGGTCATCACAATAATTGTTGGCATTTAGTAAATCCTTGAATTGTCATGCCTCATTCCTTATCCATCGAGTCTGTATTTTTTTTATGATAATTTGGTGTGATTGTCACTTGGATTTTTATGTGAATTCCATGTGTTTATTGATTTGATATATTCTTGGAACTAATATTGATTATGGATTCATTATCTGCAAATAATTATTAAATAAGTTTAAATTGAGGTGTTAATATATTTATCTAAAAAAATGGATTTAAGAAGGCGTTTTTCCTTGATGAGTTAATTTTCAGTTCATGTTGTTGAAATTGGTATTGAGTTATAAAGGTTGTAAATCATATTGAGGCAAAGTGTTAAATTGTGAAATATTATTCAGTTGAGTTGTTCACTCTCGAATATTTTTATTAAGATTTTGTGCACATTATGATCGATCAATGAGCTCCTTATTGGGGAAATTAATGTATTGCTGATTTTTGTGGCAAGTTATAACATTTGAGAATCTGATGTGCAATTTGTGATATTGGCAAGTGATATTGTTGAGAGGTTTGTGCGGGTGTCTGCACGAGGTTTTGTCGTGCTATTGTAATTATTGATATATGCATATGCGGTGTGACAAGGTAGGATATATATGTGTGGGTTTGAGCATGTGGCGAGACAAGGTGGGAATACTATTATGCGCGTGTGGCGAGACAATGCAGGCATTTACTTTATTATTGTGCACGTGGCGAGACAAGGTGGATTATGTCGGAGATTGATTTGTGATGACTTCTGATGGCATGGGAGCTTTTTTGTTGAAATTTATTTATGATTTGGAACTACGACGCGGTACTTCAGGAGTGCCCTTTTGTTGATATTTCTCTATGGCTGCACTTGCCTTTGGTTATTTTGTTTCTCCGTAATATGTAAATTCATGTGTTCTCTGTGATGTATTATTTGACTTAATATTAAGTGTTTTGTATTTCGTGTAGTATTATTCCAGCTTGAGCTTTTTCTTATGAGACTCTGAGCATTTGTATTTATGGTTTGTACTTATTCTTAATGATTGAGTAGTTTTGAATACACGAACTACTATTATGTTTTAATTTAATAATTTTTATATCCAAATCAATAGCTTATTTTATGCTTTATTTTAATTGAAATGTTATTTTTCTTCACTCAAACTATTTCAAAATAAATTTATTTCTGTCACGATCCAATTTCACTTATCATTACCGCTAGGTAAGCCAACTAGTGGGTTCAACATATATTTCCTCTTTTAATAAATTTTCGAATAATTAAACTTTCATTACTTGCAAGATTTAAGAAAAATAGAAATTCTAAATAAATATAAAAACTCAAATAATAATTTCAATCCATAATTCTACTAAAGTATGTGCCAAGATCCAATGTCACAAGTGTATGAACATATAGTAAATTATACAAAATTATAAATACCATATGAACATAAAATACATAGAATACAAATACAAAGAGAGACACTAAGTGCTGCGGAATGGCTCAGAAAAGGAAGCTCACAACTAGGCCTCGGATAATGGGGATGCGTACCGGTAGGACCGCCTGATGCACCTGTCTCAGATCCTGCACAAAAAGTGCAGCGAGTGTAGCATGAGTACGTAAATAATGTATATACAATAAGTATCAAGTCTAATCTTGAAGAAGTAGTGATGAGAGATCGACTTCGACACTCACTATGGATCAATAATATTAAGATAGAAATATTTATATAAACACTATTTAAGTGAATAACAATAAATTCCTTAACAAGCAGAAGCAATTAATTCTTTCACAATTTAATAATTTCCAATAAGTCATTTATCTTCACAAGTCGCCATAAAATGAAATAGGACCATGTAATTGTTATTATTAAGCACGATTTGTACCGAAGTAGTATGACCCAATCCAGAGTGATGTCTACACTGCCAAGGGACGTGCGTCATGACCCATAGATTCATATATCTACTATTGAGGCGTTCGACTCGCTCCACATGAAGCGAAGGATATTTTATAATCATTTGACTTAAACATTATAAATGATTTATATCCAAGGTAATGCAAATTCCATTAACAACCTTTCAAATTTCTCTAACAAGTTCTAATATAATTTAGGTATTTTAATTTAACAAGTATAGTGCAAAATACCAAATGGATTATGAATTGGGTCGTAAAGCTACCCAAACAATAGCATAATAGTAGCTACACACGGACTCTCATCACCTCGTACGTACGTATCCCCCACAATAAAAAACAAATATTTATTTACATAGCTATGGGGTAAATTCCCTCTTACAAGGTTAGACAAGAGACTTACTTCATCTCAAAGTTCACTTTCTGATCACAATATTTCATTAAAGTCTCAATTTGGCGCCGAAAAATCCGAAACTAACCAAATGTTATATAATTTAATCAATACATGCTCAATAATTCGAATTAGATTATTAGATTAATCACCGAACCCAAATTGGTAAAATTCCTAAACTTCACCCCAGGCCCATGTTCCCGGATTTCGAAAACATTTGGAGGAAGTCATCATCCATAGCCTTAAAAACTTATATATATAATTTTCATCCCATTCCATAACTATTTTGGTGGTCAAAATCTCATTTTTATCAAA
Organism: Nicotiana sylvestris; assembly: GCF_000393655.2. Lineage (NCBI taxonomy): Eukaryota > Viridiplantae > Streptophyta > Magnoliopsida > Solanales > Solanaceae > Nicotiana > Nicotiana sylvestris. Next base: position 182,950,953 of record NC_091065.1, read on the forward strand.
ACCTATGTTTTTCATCTAAATCCTTGATTTCCACAATTTACATGTTATAATCTACACATAATCTATGTATTTAACACACAATAGGTAGAATTAACTTACATCCAAGTTGATAGGTAAATACTCCTCTCAAGAAGCTCCAAATTTTCCCAAGAATGGAGAACACTGGGTTAAAAATACTCAAACCCCAACTTAAATGAAGGTTCTGCCTTCAGTGAGTTTTGCACATGTAGAGCCTCAACCGCACCTGCGCAAATCTCCCTGCATGTGCGAGCTTCCCCCACCTGGACAGGCTCCATACCAGCGGACCAAAGGACCACTTCTGAGCGTCCGCGGGTGCAACAAATCCTTTACGTCTGCGACCACTCTGCTAATGCGATTGCTTGCTTCGCACCTGCGGGTTCATAAGCACACCAAAACTTCCGCACTTGCGGATGGTTGGGCTTCCCTCACTGGTTCACATCTGTGGCTCATGGCTCACACATGCAACTGTCCATGCGCAAGTGAGATTGCATCAGAAGCTAGAAGCTTAAGTTGTTTCTCCCAAGTCCAAACTTGGTCCGAGCTTCGTCCGGCTAACACCCGAGGCTCCCGGGGCCCCGCTCGAATATACCACCAAGTTTGAAATCATAAAACAGACTCCCTCGAACCCTCAGAATATGTAATACAAAATCAAAACTAAGAATCATACCTCAAACCAAATTGATTCAACTTAGAAATTTCAAATTCCTGAAACTTACTCTGAACGCACTGAAACATACTTAAACTACTCGAATTGACATGAAATTTTGCGTGCAATTATTAAATCACCATACGAGACTATTCCCAAGCTCAAAATTCCAAATGGACCTCAATTACTCCAAAATCTATGCCAAACCATATTTAAAACCCTCAAAGAGCTAACATTCGCTATTAGACATTGAGACGCTCTCGAGTCATCCAAAACATGATCTGAACATACGCATGAGTCCAAAATCATCATACAAACCTATTGGAACCATCAAATCTGGATTCTAAGTTCGTTTACTCAAAACGTTGACCAAAGTCAAACTTGGCCTTTTAAAGACAAACTAAGGAACCAAGTGTTCTAATTTCAACCCGAACCCTTCCAATTCCTGAACTAACCATCCCCGCAAGTCATAAAACCATAAAAGCACATACAAGAAGTCTTATTTAGGTGAACGGGGTTATTGAAGGCAAAATGACCTATTGGGTCATCACATTCTCCACCTCTTAAATAAATGTTCATCCTTAAATGAGCTTTGAATCATACCTGTAGTACTGAATAAATGTGGATATATGGACCTCCTCGGCCTCCTAATTCACTTAATCGACTGGTTATCCCCCCAACTGAACTTTTACCGTAAAAATCTTCTTGAACTTCAACTGGCAAACCTTCCTATCAACAATGACAACTGGTTCTTCTTTATAACCCAAGATCTCATCTAGCTGAACTGTGTTGAAGTCTAACACATGTGAAAGATCAGCATGATATCTCCGGAACATAGATACATGAAAAATCGGATAAACTCTTGATAGACTAGGAGGCAAAACAAGCTCGTAAGCAACCTCCCCAACTCGTCTCAACACCTCAAATGGGCCTATAAACCTTGGACTCAACTTTCCCTTCTTACTGAATCTCATGATTCGCTTCATCGGTGAAACCTTCAAGAGAAGTTTCTCACCCACCATAAATGATAAATCGCATACTTTCTGATCCGCGTAACTATTTTGTCTAAACTGTGAGGTCGCTCCTGAATCAACTTTACATGGCCCAAGGCATCCTTCACCAAATCAGTATAATATAACTTAGCCTCGTCGGGCTCAAACATATGATGGGCGAACCACACCTCCGACCATATAAATCCTCAAATGGATCCATCTTGATGTTGGATTAATAGCTATTGTTATAAGAAAACTTGGTCAAAGGAAAGAACAATCCCACTGACCTCCGAAGTCAATCACGCATGCCCTGAGAATATCCTCCAAGATCTGAATAGTCTGCTCCAACTGCATGTCAGTCTATGGATGAAAGGTTGTGCTAAGATCTACACGGGTCCCCAATTCACTCTGTACTACTCTTCAGAAATGTGAAGTAAACTGAGGGCCTATATCTGATATGATATAAATTGGTACATCGTGCAACTGAACTATATCTTGAATATAAATCTGGGCCAACCTCTCTAAAGTATACGTAGTCACAACCGAAATAAAGTGTGTTGACTTGGTGAACCAGTTGACAATGACCCAAACTGTATCAAACTTCTGCAACGTCCGCGGTAACCCAACTACGAAGTCCATAGTAATGCGTTCCCATTTCCATTCCGGTATAGTCATCTGCTGGAGTAGGCCACCTAGCCTCTAGTGCTTATACTTAACCTACTGGAAATTTAGACACCTAGAAACCATGTCCTTCTTCATCTGCGGCCACCAATAATTCTTCCTCAGATCGTGATACATCGTCAGAGCTCCTAGATGAATAGAGTACCGAGAACTGTGTGCCTCATCTAGGATGTTTTCCCTCAAGCCATCAACATTAGGAACACATAGGCGACCCTGGAGTCACAAAACACCATAATTCCTGATAGTAACCTCCTTGGCATGACCTCGTAGTATCGTCTCCCGAAGAACCAACAAACGTGGATCATCAAACTGGTAAGCCTTAATCTGCTCAAAGAGTGAAGACTGCACAACAACATATGCAAGAACTCAGCTGGCCTCTAAAATATCCAACCTCACAAGTATGTTATCCAAGGACTGAATGTCCAAAGATAATGGTCTCTCCTCTGCTGCAATGAAGGCCAAGCTACCCATACTCTCCACCTTTTTTCTCAAAGCGTCTGAACTACATTTGCCTTGTCGAGAAGATAAAGGATGGTAATATCATAATCTTTCAGTAACTCAAGCCATCTACGCTGCCTCAAATTTAAGTCTCAATACTCGAACAAATGTTGCAACATGTGATGTTCAGTGTAAACCTCACAAGACACCCCATAAACATAATGCCTCCAATTCTTAAGAGCGTGAACAATTGCAGCCAACTCTAAATCATGTACCATGTAATTCTTCTTGTGGGGCTTCTGTTGACATCAGTCATATGCATTAACTCTCCCCTCCAACATCAATACAAAACCCAGGCCAATGCGTGAAGCGACACAATACACTGTATACATCCCAGATATGGAAGGCAATATTAACACCGGTGCTGAAGTTAATGCGATCTTGAGCTTCTAAAAACTCACCTCGCAATCATCAGACCATCAAAATGGAGTACCCTTCTAGGTCAATCTGGTCAAAGTTGTTGTAATAGACGAAAAGCCCTCCACAAACCTACAATAATAACTTGATAACCCCAAAACACTCCTGATCTTAATCGCCAAAGTGGGACGATGCCAATTCTGATATGCCTCGATCTTTTTGGGATCAACTTTAATACCATCACCTGACATGATATGTCCCAAGAATGCTATAGAGTTTAGCCAAAACTCATACTTGGAGAACATAACATATAGATTTTGTTCGCACAATATCTGAAGAACCACTCTCAAATGTTGCTCGTGCTTTTCGATACTACGTGAGTAGATCAAAATATCATCAATGAAGACAATGACAAGAGAATCAATATATTGCCTTAACACCATGTTCATTAAATTCAAAAACGTCGTCGGGGCATTAGTCAAACCAAAGTACATTACCAGAAACTCATAATGGACATATCTAGTCCGGAAAGTAGACTTCGGAACATCTGAATCCCGAATCTTCAACTGATGGTACCCCGATCTCAAGTCAATCTTAGAGAACACCCTAGAACCCTACAACTTGTCAAACAGATCATCAATACGCAGAAGTGGGTACTTGTTCTTAATGGTAGTTTTGTTCAATTGGTGATAATCAATACATGGCCGCATAGTCCCATCCTTCTTCACAAATAATACTGGTGCGCCCCAAGGCGACACACTTGTCCTGACGAACCCCTTTGCTAACAACTCCTCAAGTTGTTCCTTCAACTCCTTGAACTATTTTGGAGCTATACAGTATGGTGGGATAGATATAGGATGGGTATCTGGAGACATGTCAATACAAAAATCAATATCACGATCTAGTGGCATGCCTCGAAGATCTGAAGGAAATACATCGGAGAACTCCCGGACTACAAGCACTCGCCATAGTCTCTACAATAGTATCCCGAACATTGTCTAGATAAGCGAAACAACCTTTCTCGACCATGTGTAAAGCATTTAGAAAGTAAATAACCTGATTTGATGCACTGATAGACAAACCCTTCCACTGCAACCTAGGCAACTCCAGAATCGCCAAGGTAAGTGTCTTGGCATCGTAATCTAGGATGGCATGATATGGAGATAACCATTTGATGCCCAGGATGATCTCGAAGTCAGTCATCTGAAGTAGCAGAAGATCTGCTCTAGTTTTAAAACCATAAAATATAACTTTGAGAGACCGGTAGATCCGATCCACAATAATAAAATCGCCCATATGAGTGGACGCATAAATAGTAGTACCCAAGGACTCACTAGAAACACCAAGGAAATGAGCAAATAAGGATGACACATAGGAATATGTAGACCTTGGATCAAATAATACTGAGACACATTTGCCGCAGATAGAAATAATGCATGTAATAATGGCATCTGAGGCCTCTACATCTGGTCTGGCTGAAAAAGCATAAAACTTTGCTAGAGCGCCACCTGACTGGCCTCCACCTCTAGGATGGACCCTACCCACCTGACATCCTCATTTCGGTGGCCAGACAATTGGTGGAGCAACTGGTGCTGTAATCATAAGCTGATGACCCTGCTGCATCAGCCTACCCTAAAGTCTAGGGCAGAACCTCCATATATGACTGAAATCCTCTCACTCGAAACAACCCTTCGGTATGGTAGACTACTAACTTGAAGTCTATACCTGATGACCTTAATACCCACTGGAAGAACCTTGAATAACTGGTGAGCTGTAAGAACTCTCTATCATAACACTAAAATAAGGTCGCACTGGAACACCCCGAGGAGACGGTGGTGTGGGGTATCGGGGCCTGCCAACTGACCTCTCAAGAATAGACCTTTACCCCCAGTTGGGGCACCTCTGAACTTTAAAGAATATTGAAATTTCTTATTTCTCGTAGCCTACTCTCAGCTATGCTAACACACATACTCAATTTTATGGTCCATCTCCACAACCAGCTTATAAAAAGTCCCTATCTCAACCTCTCGGGCCACAGTGTCCTGAATACCAGTGTGAAAACACGCAACAAACCTTTTCACTCTCTCTGCATCAGTAGGAAGTTTCATAAGTGCATGGTGTGACAACTCAAAGAACCTCGCCTCACAATCAGTCACGAACATCTGACCCTGTTGGAGCTTCTCAAACTGAAGCCGCAACTCTTCCCTTTAGGGGGGTGGAATATCCCTATCCACGAAAAAATGGGTGAACTTGTCCCAAGTCATGGGGGAGAATTTGCTGGTCTACCAAGAAAATAGGACTACCACCATCTACGGGTCCTACCTTCTAGCAAAAATTTAGCAAAGTCTACCCCATAAGACTTCAATATCCTCATATTGTGCAGTCTGTCCCTACACCGATCAATGAAGTCCTGGAGTTCCTCATGTCACTCGTCCCTAAAGATAGGATGATATAGCCCATTCTATCTATAGAATAGCTTCTGCGGATCACTAGCCGTAGCTAGTCTGGGTCAGGTGTAACTGCTACCACTGGCTAGGCTCCGCCATGAGTAGTGCACCCTAGGTCTGATATACTGCAGTTGCATGCCCATGAGCCTGCATGGTAGGGGTTTGTGCTCCCCCTCCCGCCTAAGATGTTGTTGGGTCTGCGGGAAATAAACTGGCCTAAGTCATAGTATCAATGAAATGCAGCATATGGCCGACGACCACCAAAAATCTCGGTGCGGGTGTGAAATCCACCGAAGCTGGATCTGCTACAGGCACCTCACCCTGATCCTTAATAATAGGATGCTCTACTAGACCCACTAGTTGTCACGACCTGACTGATAGTTTTGAGAGTTATAGACCTATTTCCTCCATTCCTGCTTCTTTTGTGTTTTACGGCTGTATTTTATCATGAGGTTGGTTGGTTCAGGTCGGAGGTGGTTTCGGATAATTGGCTTATGTGTAAATGGTCTTGGATTATAATTTTCATGATTCTGTTAGCTCCGTTAGGTGATTTTAGGCTTAGAAGCACGTCCGAAATATGATTTAGAGGTCCGTAGTGGAATTAGGCTTGAAATGGCGAAAGTTGGAAATATGGAAATTTTGGTCGGTAGTGGAAAATTTATATCGGGGTCAGAACGGATTTACAGAAGTTCGGATAGGTTCATGGTGTCATTTTTGACGTGTGTGTAAAATTTGGGGTCGTTCGGACATGGTTTGGTAGGTTTCGGTGTCATTTGCGGAATTTGGAAGTTTAGAAGTTCTTAGGCTTGAATCCGAGGGTAATTTGATATTTTTATGTTGTTTTGAGTTATTCGAAGGTTTGATCATGCTTGTATAGGGTTATATGACTTGTTGTCATGTTTGGTTGAGGTCCCGAGGGCTTCGGGTAGTTATCGGATCAAGTTGAATTTTGGAGAATGGGCTGAAGTTGGTTGTTGCTAGTGTAATCACACCTGCAAGGATATTGCCGCAAGTACGGTAGGTTAGGCATGGGTGTGGGAGTGTGTTGGACTTGGAGTACCTCAGGTGCGATTAGGTGTGCGCATCTGCGAGCCATTGGTGACGGCAGAAGCGGAAATGAGGAGGTCAAGCAGTGGCCGCAGGTGCGAGGTATTTTCTGCACTTGCAAGGTCACATATGCAGATATGGATCGCAGGTGCAAAGTTAGGGTTTTAGTGATTTTCCACAGGTGCGGAGGTTTTTACGCAAATGCGGTTGCAGGTGCGAAAGACCTGGGCAGAAACTATAAATATAACACTTCGCGAATATTGGTTCATTACCACCATTATCAAGTCGGTTCTTGGAGCTTTTAGAGTTATTTTGATAGGGATTCAAGGGTTTCTCAGTGAGGTAAGTTGCTTAAACTCTAACTACTCCTAACTATGGTGTTTTCCCGTTGTTTATTATCTAATTCGTTGAATTTAGGGGTGAAAATAGGAGATAGGGCTTGGGATTTTGGAGAGTTTAATTTGAAGATTTGAGGAACCAAATGATGGCGGATTTTGATAAATTTCATATGTATGGACTCATGAGTGAATGGGCTTTCAAGTTTTTAAACTTTCATTGGATTTTGAGGCGTGGGCCCCGGTGGCCGGGCTTGAACCAATTTCGGGGTTTTGAGTCTAATTTGGTAGTTTTTCTTGTAGAATTCATTCCTTGAGTGTATATTGATGGTATTGTACTACTTCTGAATAGATTCGGAGCATTTGGAGGCCGAATCAAAGGCCAAAAGTATCACGAAGTAGAGATTTACTCGATTTGAGGTAAGTAACAGTTGTAAGTCTAGTCCTGAGGGTATGAAACATGTGACTATTTGGAGGTGACACACATGCTAGGTGACAGGCGTATGGGCGTGCACCATTGGGGATTGTGACTTGGTCCGTCCTATAGCAACTGTAAAGTTGAATATTCTATTGAAACTATATGTTTCTTATGCGTTTTAGAAAGAATGACTATAAATCATGATGGATGCCATGTCTAGGCCTTATCCAGTATTGTTTGGACCCTTAGAGGTCTTTTCTTGTTGTCCTCTCAATGTTTTGATTGAAAACATGTACTCAATCTTAGGTTCTTATGTTCATTAGATATGAAGTTGTTTTGTCAACCGGAATCATTGATTCATGTTATCCCTCTTGCCGTTGAATTGTACTTTTGTGGAATTATTGTTATACATTATTTGTTCTTTGTTGAGCTATTATTATATTGTACCATTATTTCCTGTTGTGTCTTTCTTCGTGAGTTCGTACTTCCGTTTCTTTTGTACTCTGAAGTTACGGAGTTGATTTACTTGTCATATTCTCGTGTTATTGTCATTGTTGTTGTTGTATTTATTTTTGTTGAGCCGAGGGCTATGTGTGGTTGTGATATTGAAACTGTTATGAGGAAATATTGTGGCATGTGGGCACATATTGTGAAAGTGATTTATTTGAGTTTTTATATTTTGGCATACATATTTTGTTAAGAGAATTTTTATGTTGTTTGCATGAGGTTTCTGTCGTGCGTTGTCATTGTGTTGGCATGATGTTTCTATTGCGCGGTTGTTATTGTGTTGCACGAGGTTTTTTCCTTGATATTGTTATTATTGATACTCATGCGATGGTATAAGGAGGGCTTGAAACGTGTGGCACGTAGGGGAACTACTAGAAGCCATGTAGTGTGATAAGGTAGGCTAAAATGCGGGATGTTATTTCTGAAAAAATATTTATCACAAAACTAAACATAAAGTCTCCCGCGGTGATATAAAGAAATGTTATGATTCATTTTATGATTAGAGACTACGAGGCGGTACCTCTGTAGGGCTCTTGTTATCATTTCCCCATTCTTTTGTACTTGTCTTTGGTTGTGGTATTCCTCAGCATATTTTTAATTGTCTTCCTCTGTGTTGCAATGTTTTCTTAGTTCTATGTAGCATATCTTATTGTGCTTGTCATTGCGTCCACTTCATTGCGGTTTTATTTACACTGTACATTTCGTGGTGATCGTTTCTTATGTTCCATACATTGTCTTTACTCTTAATTGTTGACTTGAATTGTGGTAGAGCACTTGCAGAAGCAAACACATAGATGAATCACCCATATCGGTTTAAAAAGATGAATCTTGACGTTATTTTCCATTACATGTACTCTTGTCTACTTGCCTTTTGTGTGAGAGTTGTTCTTTTGGCACGTGAGTCATCCATGCGGTTATGAATTGTAATGTGAGCACAAGATGCCAAGTGATTAGGGTTCAAGAATTGGGATTCGTGAGATGTGGTTATGAGGTTCGGTACCTCGTGGAAATGCTTGAACAAATCTGGTGTGAAAGTGGTTGTTCTTATTGAGTTATTGCTGGTTTTCTTTTATTTTGGTTTCAACAGACTTAGATTGTGTCCATCTTATTCTATAGCATTATTACCTGACTGCTTCATGTTAAATAGTGTTGTTATTAGTGCCTCGTTGCAAGTATCATTTTGTATTCCTTATCCTACTTAGTTGTGTATTAATATTGTTTCTATGTTAGTTCACATGCACACTTGTTCAGGTTGTTTAGTCCGGTAGGTGTCTCGACTGTCCCTCGTCACTATCCACCAAGGTTAGTATTGATACTTACTAGGTACCATTGTGGTGTACTCAAACTATGCTTCTGCACCTTTTTGTGCAGACCTAGGTGTCACGGTTATTGTTGATTATTAGCTAGTTGATCGAGCACTACTGCGAATACTCAAGGTAAACCTATCATCAGTTTTGCAGGCCTCGGAGTCATCTTCTGATTTTGTATTTGTACTATTATATTTCCATTTCGAACAATTGTATTTAAGGATTTTCTTAGTGCACTTAGTAGAGCTTATGACTTGTACTACCGATTTTGGGAAGTGTAAGTTGTGTATAAAGATTTTTATCTCATATTTTCATTTAATGGTTGAATTCTTCTATGAATTCAGTAAATGTTAGGCTTACCTAGTCTTAGAGACCAGGTGCCATCACGACATCCTATAAAGGAAAATTTGGGTTGTGACAAGTTGGTATCAAAGCTCTAGGTTCATAGGTGCTACAAGTAATAAGAGAGTTTAGTAGAGACTTGCAGATTAGTACAGAGACATTTGTACTTATCTTCGAGAGGCTACAAAACTATTAGGATAGTTTCACTTCCTTCATTCCTATCGTGCGGGTTTATTGATCTCGAAGTTCGAACCATTGCCATTCTACTCTCTCACCGATGGTGAGGACATGAGCTGCAACTACCGATGATGCTTCCTTCAGAGCTGGCATTGCTGGGGACTAGGGTAGAGGTAAAGGCCAAGGCCGAGGAGGATCACGTGCTACAGTTAGAGCACCTGTTAGAGCAGCAGCTGAGGATCCACTAGTAGCTACGGTTAGGGGGCATGTACTAGAGGCGCCTATTGTTACCCCAGGACATTAGGAGACTTTAGCACAGTTCCTGAGTATGTTTGGTACATTGGCTCAGATGGGGTTTATTTCGGTTGCACAAGCTACTTCATAGAGCGAGGGGGGGCTTAGACTCCCACCGCCCGTACTCTAGAGCAGCAAGTCCATCTTTGGTCAGTTTCCAGGTGTCATGCCGACATAGCCTGTTGTCAAATTTAGCTCGTGGTTAGGGCAACAGCATATGAGAAAGAACATCTTAGAGACTTGAGAGGTTCAAGAAGTATTACCCTCCTATTTTCAGTGAATTGTTTAGGCATATGCCTACTTTGGTTTATATTGTTAGAGAGAGAGAGTCTGTAGGTTCATTGTGGGGCTCATTCATGATATCCGATTCAACATAGCTTGGGAGTTCGAGTCAGATGTTCTATTTTAGCAGGTGGTAGAGATCACCCGCTAACTAGAGGGCATGTGGGACTAGGAGGTACAGGTCATGCGGGGTCTGGAAAAAGAGGATAGGGAGGCTAAGAGGACTCGTAGACCAGAGAGGTCAACTGGTCCCTATTTTGGAGGCAGCGTACGACATGGTAGAGGTTTTGTAGGTCATCCAATTCAGTTTGCACTTCAGGCTTCGCACAGTGTTTCAAGTACCCATGGGTCTCAGGGTACTCGTACCGGACAACTTCCAGAAGCCACATCAGCGTAGAGGTTGCTTGAGTGTGGAAGTACCAGCCACATGGTAAGAGATTGTCCTATACTCTGGATGGATGTGTCATAACAGAGTAATCACGCTATGCGTTCTGCTTTAGTTTTAGGTGCAGGTTAGGCGAGAAGAGGGTTTCCAAAAAGGGGAGGCCCGACCCATTAATGTACTTTCTACAGTAGGGCTGAGGACGTTGTGCCAGATGATCATGTACAAGTATGGTTTCAATTTGTTATAGATGAGTGTCGTTCACATTTTGTTTCGGTTCTTCTTATCAGGGTGAGTCCTCCTATTTTACTTCACATATGGGTGAGTTTCGTGATTTTGTACTATATTTGTGTGTGTACCCTTGTTTGGAAATTCTATAGTGGCATCACATGTCTATCGTTCTATTTTTATTTATTATTGACAGTTATGAGACTATAAGTGACTTCCTTTTACCCATTACAATAGGTTTTGATGTGATTTCTGAGTGATTGATTATGATATGCGATTTAGATGCTCTACCAGTGTGGGAGTTCAATATATGTTGTGATTTTGTCAGTGAAATTGAATTAGTGGAAGGTTTTAGTTGGTATTATGTGTATTCCACTTGTGATTCAGAGTTAAGGGTGAGACCCTCGCAATTTCATGTGATATGATGTGTTTGAACTAGGATGCATGCCGCGGTGGAAGTCATATCAAGATGATATCCTTGTGATTAGTTCATATGTTTTGATTATCCCTTGTGAAATTAGTTCGTAGTATGGTATTGATAGGGAGTTGTGTCGCTCGATCTTGTATGATAGTTCCTTCATGTGTTGCCTTGTATATTCGGTCTTATTCGTGGTATGTTTATTGAGTTTTATCTTGCGATAAGTGTTCCTAGGTGTTGTTATATGTGACTTGTCGATTCAGTTGAATAGTTATGAGGACTTCATGTTTCGAGTATCGTTGTCGGTGTTGTGAAGGCTTGGAACGGGGTTCTAACAGATATGAGGTTAATTGATGATACTGAATTTGATTAAGAGTAGCTATTGTGATCAGAGATGTGGTCATGTGCATATATGTGATGTGTTACGTCGTGTAGTTGTACCTTGTGGGTGTAGGCATAAGTTGTTGCAGCTGGTTGAGGTTGGTATCGTATGTTGATGTAGGAATCAGCCTTTTGGAAGAAAACAGATGGTGGGAAGTTCTAAGGACTATCAGTATGGCTGGAAGGAATAATCTTCAGTTGAGATAGTGTCGTTGGGACTATGTGCATTGGGTTGACATGGGATCACCCCGCGAGTGCATTTATGGTAGTTCACTTAGTGATTTGAAGACTTCGGAATAGTTCTTGGCATGTTCAAGGACGAACATTGGTTTAAGAGGAGGAGGATGTAATGACCCGACCGGTCATTTTGAGACTTTGCATCCCATTCGGTGGCTTAAGGTCTAGAGCAACTTTGTATTGTATATTATGGCTTGTGTGTGCGTGTGCGTTCAAGTTCAGGTTTCGGATGATTTGGGGTCAATTTGGAAGAAGGATTTTTGTTTTAGAAGCTTAAGCGGTACGAGTTGACTGGAGTTTTGACTTTTGGGTATACGACTTTGAAATGATATTTTGATGATTCAAATAGTTTCGTATGGTGATTATGGACTTAGGCGTGCGTCCAGATTTGGATTTGGAGGTCCGTAGGGTAATTTGAAGCATTTCGGCAAAAATTGGAAAGTTGAAGTTTTTGAAGGTTGAGAGGTTTGACCGAGAGTTGACTTTTGTGATATCGGGATCGGAATTTTATTCCGAGAGTTAGATTAGCTCCTTTATGTCATTTGGGACTTGCATGCAAAATTTGACGTCATTCCGAGTTGATTTAACATGTTTCAGCATGAGTTTTGAAAGTTGGAAGATTTGAAAGTTCATAAGTTCGATTCATGGTTTCAACATTGTTTGATGTGATTTAAGATCCCGAGCGGATATGCGTTATGTTATGGAACTTGTTGGAATGCTTCGATGGGGTCCTAGGGGCCTCGGGTGCGTTTCGGATGGGCCACAAGCCATTTTCTTATGTTTTGGAATGCTAACGTTCTGGTGTCTGATAACCTTTTTCGTGATCGCGTAGTGTAAGCCGCGATCGCGTAGTATATTTGTTGACTTGCCATATTTTCCTCTTCGCGTTCGCATGGATCAGTCCACGATCGTGTATGTGTGGCTTCTATGGATCAGTCCACGAACTTGTTGGAATGTTTCGACGAGATCCCAGGGGCCTCGGGTGCATTTTGGATGGGCCACGAGCCATTTTCTTATGTTTTGGAATGCTGAAGTTTCGGGGTCTAGTAACCTTCTTTGTGATAGTGTTAGTCGCGATCGCGTAGTATATTTTTTGACTTTCCATATTTTCCTCTTTGCATTCGCATGGATCAGTCCACGATTGCATACGTGTGGCTTTTACTTCTTCGCGTTCGCATCCCCATGTCCGCGTTCGCATAGAGCTTCTGGTGGGGGCACTGTGATGTCTTCTATGCGATCACATTCTTATTCTCACAATCACGTAGTGTATTTTTCTGGGCAGTGTAGTTTCTTATACCGTATCTCATATTTCTTGCGCGATCGCGATGTGCAAATACCTGGGCAAGAGAATATATTTTTCAAATCAAGGGTTTGGCCATTTTTACCATATCTTGAGTTGTAGACCTTGGTTTTGAGCGATGTTTCATGGGTTTTTCAAGAAAATTATTGGGGTAAGTGTTCTTCACCCATAATTTATTATATTCCATGATCCCATTTTTATATTTATCTTATAATTAGTGTTTTGAGTTGAGAAAAAAATGGGAATTTTTGAAGAAATCGTTCAAAATATAAAATGAGGATTGAAGGACGAATTGATGTCGGAAATAAATAATTTTGGTATGGTTGAACTTGTATTGAGATGTGTGTTACGGTTTGTGAATTTTATCATGTTCCGAGGGGCGAGCCCGGGGATTGACTTTTTAGTTGTAATTAAAGATTGAATCTTTATTCTCCGTAATTGTTTCCTATGAGTTTTTTATGATTTAAAGTTATTTTGGCTAGATTTGAGCCGTCCGGAGGTCGTTTCACTCGAGAAGGCCATTTTAGAGAATCGGTCTAGCTTCTTTGAGGTAAATATCTTACCCAAATTTGTGTGGGGGAATTATCCCTTAGGATTTGAGTCTAAAGTACTAATTGTGTCATGTGAAGATCGTGTACGCGAGGTGACGAGTACGTGCTCGGGCTTATTTTTGGAAATTTGACCGTTTAGGGCTCTTAGGTTCTTATGTTCATTATATATGAAGTTGTTTTGTCATATTAAATCCCATATTAACTAGTTTCACCTCTACGTGTCTTAATTGGAATTAATTGCTTCATGTTCCACCCTTACTGCCTATTTAACTCTTACGTGCCTTAACTGAAGTTGTTGCCTCTTCTATTGCCATGCTATCCCTCCCTACTTGCTTATCCTTAATTGAAGTTGTTATTATCTTCTCTGTAATTTGTCTATCCTTAATTGAAGTTATTATTATCTTTTATGTAACTTGTCTATCCTTAATTGAAGTTATTATTTTTTTTTCTAAAATTACTTATTCGTAATTGCATTTGTTGTATCTCTTCCGAAATTGCTCAACCATAAATGACGATTTGTTTGTCCCTTATCATTGTTGACTTATCCGTCACCGGAATCATTGATTCATGTTATCCCTCTTACCGTTGAATTGTACTTTGGTGGAATCATTGCTACACATTATCTCTTCTTTGTTGAGATATTATTATGTTGTACCATTATTTCATGTTGTGTTTTTATTTGTGAGTTTGTTCTTCTATTTCTTTTGTATTATGAAGTTACTGAGTTGATTTACTTGCTGCATTATCGTGTTATTGTCACGACCCAAACCCACAACCTGTCGTGATGGCGCCTATCGATGCTACTAGGCCAGCCGACATTCAAAGTACTTCGATATTTCATTAAAAGATAAACCAAAAGCCTTTTCAAATAGGATTCTCATAAAAACAAGAGTTAAACTCAAAATAAAAATACGAAAAGGTAGCCCCAAATATTGGGGTGTCACTAAGTCATGAGTGTTTAAACATAACCGGTCCAAAAATAATATGACAAACATAGTATGTAATCCAAAATACAACTAAATGAAAGATAGGGAAGAAGAAAGCAACGTTGCGAACGTCAGGCAGCTACCTCGCTATCTTTAATAATCAACTACGAGGACTATCAGCACCCTCCACGACCAACTACTCCTGGATCTGCACACGAGGCGCAAGGAGTAATGTGAGTATACCAACTCAGTAAGTAACAGAAATAAATATGGAACTAAGAAGCAGTGACGAGCTATGCAAATACAGTTCATTTCATAAAACTTCAGTAAAGAATAGGCATGTTTTCAATCCATAGGTTTAAGTCAGGTTCAAGTAAAGTTAGATAAAATATCTTCCAACAGTTCTCAAACAAGGATGTAAGGCAACTGTATGCATCAAATAATGAAATCATATACTACCTCTCAGGCAATTATCACATAGTCCTCCCAGTCACTTCAACCTCACAGTCTCTCATTACTCTCAATCGCTCAGCACTCGAAACTCGCACTCAGTAGGTATCTGCGCTCACTAGTGTGTGTACAGACTCCGGAGGGGCTCCTTCAGCCCAAGCACTATATCAATGTCAATCATGGCAGAATCAATGAAACATGATGCGGCGTGCAGACCAATCCCATTAATATCCTTACAATCAGGTCATTGGCTTCACTCAATCATCAATCTCTCCAGTCTCTCAGGCCTTCAAAAATCAGGAAAATTCAGCCTTATAGTAATAATATGATGCATCAAATGGAATAACAGAGACGGAGATATAATATGCGAGTAAAAACTGCGACTGAGTACAAATAATATTTAGCAGGAAATTCAACATGTAAAGCGACCTCAATGGGACCCAACAATACCAACACATAGTCTAAACATGGTTTCTAACATGATTTACAGTCAATTTCTATAACACATAGAGAGCATATAGCTAACAGGAAATTGTATAACTTTACAATTTCCACGGGACGAACCAAGTCACAATCCCCTCGGTGTATGCCCACACGCCCATCACCTAACATGTGCGTCACCTCCAAATAATCATATGGCAACAAGATCCGGGGTTTTATACCCTCAGTTCCAGATCTACAAATGTTACTTACCTCAATCTGAGCAAATCTCTACTCTGGAATGCCCTTGCCTTCCGAATCGGTCTCCAAATGTCCCGAATCTAGCCACAAACAGTACACTACCATTAATATATGCTAAAGGGATCAATTTCACAAGAAAACTACTAAATTAGACTCAAAATTCGAAATTGGCTCAAACCGACCCTTGGGCCCATATTTCGGAATCCGACAAAAATTACAAAACCCGAAAACACATTCACTCACAAGTCTAACTATATCAAAATTCGACCTCAATTACCCCTCCAAAACCCCAAAGTTCACTCTCCAATTTTCAAGCCCTAACCCCCATTTTTCACCTTAAGACCTCACTAATTAGGTGTAAAAATTCATGGAAAAATATCATTGCCAAATATAATTAGGCTCAAGGACTTACCTCAGTGATAACCTCGAATTCCCTTCGAAACTCTCCTCAAAATCTCCAAAAGTCCGAGTTCAAATATGTGAAAATGGGAAAAAATCCTGAAGTCCTCTATTTATACTTTCTGTCGAGGAAAATCGCACATGCGGTCCCTTTTTCGCTTCTGTGACACCGCACCTACGGGATTTCCTTTGCAGGTGCATATCTCACTTAAACTACCCGGTTCCGCATCTTCTATCAAACTCTCGCACCTGCAGACCTTGTCCGCTTCTGCGGTTCCTTCCCACTCAGGCCTTCTCCCCATCTACGGCTCTATCTCCGCACCTGCGTGCTCGCAGGTGCACTCATCCCTCCACATATGCGCTTCCAGTCCAGCCCATGATTTCCCGCACCTACGACCTCTTCCTCTCTTCTGCGAGGCCGCACCTGCGGGCCTTCCATCGCAGGTGCGAAAACACCAAAACATCAGAAAAATCTGCCAAGCCTAAGTCCAAAACTTCCTTCCGATGAGCATCCGAAACACCCCGAAGCCCCCGGGACCTCAACCAAACCTACCAACAAGTCATATAACCCCATACTAACTTAGTCAAACCTTCAAATCACTCAAACCAACATCAAAACACCAAATTACCCCCGGATTCAAGCCTAAGAATTTTTAAACTTCCAAATTCTGCATTGTTGTGGAGACTCAAGGTAAACCTATCGTCGTGTTCCCAGGCCCTTCTGATTTTGTATTTGTACTGTTTGATTTTCATTCCAAACATATTTATTTAATAATTTTCTTAGTGAACTCAGTAGAGTTTATGACTTGTACTACCGGTTTTGGGAAGTGTAAGTTGTGTATAAAGATTTTTATCTCATATTTTTCATTTTATGGTTGAATTCTTCTATGAATTCAGTAAGTGTTAGGTTTACCTAGTCTTAGATACTAGGTGCCGTGGCGACATTCTACAGATGGAAATTAGAGTCGTGACACATTTCACTAAAGGCTTTTGTGCTTTTAATATTGTATTGATATAGATAGATTATAGTACGAAACTTACTTTAACTAAAAATTGGAAAACCTATTTTTGACTATAAATCTTATTTAAACATGAATTGAATAAACTATAAAATACCACAACTTAAAATTTTGGTTTTCTGCTACAACTTTATTTAATCTTCCAATACTCCTACTAGTTTAACGGGATTTAATTGTGAAGAAAGTCTTTCTTTCTGGAAGATTGCTTGACTTTCAAACTACAACTTTATTAGCTTTCATGCGCGAAGGTACACTTTAAGACATGCTTTGCCCCTGCGAGGCTTTGTAAATATCCACCAAAACAGGGACAGAGGTAGAACTTGAAATATTGTGCGGACTTTTTTAGGATCATGGTTTAAATTTTGATCCCGGTTAAAAAATTCTTGAGAAAATAGCTCCGACTAGGAATTTAATTAAGAAGCATTCCTCGCAATCGCCAAAAATTTTCTATATGAAAAATTCTATCGATTATTATATTTTGTGGCAAAAAAGCGGTGAAGAGAATTTCAAACTAGGGAAAAGTGTATATCCTCGGCCACGTTGGGATTGATAAAAAATAACTTACTGTATTGAGCGTTTATACTAAACAATATGTAATTTACTATGATTAATGATAAATTAAGGTGAAAATATTTTCAACAAACTATAGTGTAATGATAATCATGTTGGCTTAACTTTCAGCAACTTGAGTTTAATTAGTTGAATCTTATTTTCCAATCAATGATAAACAGTGAAAAATTTAAAACCGAGGTCTCTGGGAAATTTTCGATATTTTAGCAACTCTCCGTAAGTTGCTAACAGGGACAAGAATATTTTCAATTCTCATCGATTAAGCGTATTGTGTCGGTTCGTTTGAGTAATATATCGAAAAATACCTTTTGATACTTATGTGGTGGTGGCAAAATGGATTAAAACAAATAGTTTATCATTCATATTATGGGTTGGATAATGAACTTTTAAAAAATGGGTCAAATATGAATAAGTTTTATGTTATCCATTTAAAAAATGGATAATCAATAAGTTTATCTTTTAATTTGTAAGGACTCAAATTAGTGCTTCTTCAAGATTCGGAAACTATTAATTCTCTAAAAAATAATCATATTCAAGAAGTCATTAATACTATGGATATCAATATTATTCGTCGGTTAATCAATTTTCTATCTGTATTTAATATGATTGGGATCAGATAATTTGTTCATTTTTATATTACTTATTTATCAACCGCCTATATCCAACCCGACCCAACCGTTTGTCATCCTTATACCTATACCTATGGAAAGCGATTTTCTTTTCTTTCACAATAAAGGAAAGGAATTCACTGCAAAAACTATACAAGGGTCTAAATAAACTGAAATCAACAAAACATTTACACCAAAATCAAGATTCTCACATGGACAATAATACCCTTCACCACACTCTAAATTTACCAAAACTAAGTACTCTTTCCTTTTTTTATAATCGTAATGTTCGTATCAACTTGCACGCATCTTAATTAATTCCACGGAATAACTTCTCTCTCTTCAGCTTAAGATTGCTGAATTTCTTCGGCAAGAGAGAGAGCTACCACCAAAAGAGAACATTGAAGACAAAGATTGAGCCAAACTCAAAACAATGGCCACCTTCACTTGACCTCTTTTTGGAATGGGTCGGCCATAAACAAGCTTTCTTGACAATTTTCTGCCATTATTTATCATCTCTTTATTCTGAGCTCCTTTCATTTTCTCTAACTACAGAAATTCTTGAACACCAAACAATGGATTGACTGATGCTTTATGTTTGTGGCCCTTACTTTGCTAGTTGAGATTCGAGAAAAAATGACCCTTCTATTTATATAGCTCATAAGTTTGAAATGCCACTAGTATTGCACATATTTACATTGTTTAGGCTTTCTTTATATACTCTTATGTTTTTTTTTTTTTTGTTTCAAAGTTTATTCACTTCGGGTGCGTATACCAAACTAATCAAATACCGTAGTAATATGATGTTATTAGGTGAAAATATGTATTAACCAATCATGATTATGTTAGATGAATTTATTTTTATATATGTGTCATGCATCTATTGGTTTGGTATAAATATTCGATACATGTAAGGTGTCTGCATTATGACCCAACAAATCTGAATTTTTGCTGCATAAGACTAATTAAAAAAGGAAGCACTCCTTGTTAAGATTTTGTTTATTCTCAATACTAGAATCTCAGACATCTAATTAAGGATAAATGGTCATATTCATCGTACAACAACCTTTGATGGTTTCATATGCTAATATGCCTATGATTAGAAGTAGGGGTGTCAAATAGGCGAGTTGGGCTAATTTTGGACGGATCAAAATGGGCTGAATCAATATGAATATGCCCAAAAGTTACTTGGATTGAGATGAGCTAGGTCAAGATGGGCTAAAATTTGGGTTACAACCCAACCTGCCCAACTCTTATCGAGCTTAATTTAATGTGTGTTATTTTCTTATGAATTATTTAATTATCAAATAGACTTTTTTTCTTTTGTTATGGTTATATATAACATATCAAACGAAAAAAAAAATGAAGATATTTTAGCAAAATTACTCATAGATAAAGTTTGGGATAAAAATTAGCCCAACTTTATATGAGTTGAGATGAACTGGATCAGAATGGATTGAGTTCAGCAAATGAACGGGTCAATGACCAGGTCAGCCTTGAGCGGGTTGGGCGGATTAAATGAGTTTGGGCTCAAATTGCCACCTAATTAGAAGTATGAAGAACTTTTGATATTTTTATTGATGCTATTGACCTCCTCCATTCATATCTTTTTTTTTTTTTTTTTGAGTGGATATTAAAGTTAAAAATTCAAGTATGAAGTGGATAGTGTTTTTCATTGTTCTGTTGGTCTTCAGCTATTCTTACCTATATAAATACTTGGGTTTTTATATTGAATAGATTTTTCCGATAGATAACTGTAAATTTCTATATTCTATTCCAAAAAACTAAAATGGTTGTCATTATTCTATTTAGAGCTATTTGTTATCTTTTGTCCTTTCAAAATTAAGATATCATTTTTTTTATAAAATTCAAATCATGAAATCTATATTGAGACAAGCTTGACGTATAGTGAAAATTCCCTTCAGAATAGAATGTCAAATCTGGAAACAGTATTACAAGAGAATAGTAATTTAATTTAGAAAGCCTGACATGGAACAAAGGATAGTAGCTTAATTTAGAAAGTCTTACAAGTCAAACAAGCAGTCATTAATACTTACATTACGATAGACATTTACATAATATTCATTGGGGTGCATCTTTCCCTGCTAGCGACGGATATAAATACATTAACTAACCACCCAGTCTCAATAGCAATTTTCAGATTAAAAATAGTTGAGCATCTACGATTTGAAAATTCTGGATCTACAACTGTTCCCGCTCCCTATGTGAACATAGAAATATTTTGTGTATATGTTTGCCTTGTTTTTTTTTTTTTTGTTGCTTTTATCACACAAGGACAACAAAGTATAACACGGATAGTAACCCAGTATTTTCAATATTTTAAATTTAAAAGTAGTGTCAGGGTACATTGCCACATAAGCATAAAAATTATGTTGGTTTAAAGCAAAACCAAAGAGGACAACAAAAGTTGTCTTCTTGTACGAACATCATGTGGAAATAAAATCATAAATATTGCCTGAAGATCTAATTACAGTGATTGTTATAAAATGACAATTGGATTTGAACCCACAATTGCTTTCTATCATTTTCGTAATCTTTAATCTTTCAAACGGAACCGTACAATCCATTTAGACTTATCCACTCTAAGCCTGGTGTGGTGTTGCTAGGTGCTTCTAATCAATATAACACGAAAAAGGGGAAAAAAAGAAAAGTTTATGGTGAACATTTTAAGTCGGTCTAAAATTTGGCACTGTTAAATATTTGATGTATATTTGAACTAGTGTCCTAACTATACTCTAGACGTGACTATTTGATAGCCTTGATCCCCTGAATAACCTCAACTTAAGGAGGCGAGAGACATGCGTTGCCACGTGAATTTTTGCATTCAGGTGATTACGGGTGTTCAAATCAAATCGGAAAATCGCACCAAATTAAAAAGTCAAACCAAACTGATTAAAAAATTTGGTAAAATTTGGTTTGGTATTGAGTAAAAAACTCGAATCAAACCGACATATAAATATATAATTTTGATATATACTATTAATATTTTACATAGAATTATCTTTTAAAAAATATCTAAAATACTTATGGGATGTAATGTTTAATAGAACTATGAAGTGCATCCATTTTATTTGATTTAAATAATAGACTGTATCATCACTTTCTTATCAAGTGTTATTGAAATGGATTAAGCTCTTCGTTCTTCCACATTCATATGTCAAGATCAATTAAATTCTTAGATTTATTTTGAATTTGATATGGTATTTCGATAATTTTAATTAAATAGAATATATCACTATTTATATATCATATTGAGTTTTATGTTTAATTATTAAATTAGTTAATCTTGAAAGTGTACATCAATGAAAAGTTATTGCTAGACGAATAAGGAAATAACTATTATGTGTTACTAAAAAAATTCTCCAATAAGAATATTTTAATAGATCATATGTTTATAAGTTTTTTTTAAATTTTTACTAGATATATATTCCCTATTTAAAACTTTATCTGTAACATTAATAAAGTAAGATTGAAATAATATTCATATAACAAAAAAATTCGAATAACTTGAAATATTCGCACCCAACAAAACCGAATCAATCCAAATCGATATAGTTGGTTTGGATTGATTTTGATAAAAATCAAACTAACCCGATCTATATACACCCCTTCATGTTATATTTGAGTATATGGTGTTGATGTTCTAAACGTCAATACCACACAAAGGGGGAGGGGGGATTTGTGTGGTACCCAATTTTCGCTCTAAAAGAACCTGGTTCTTCTAGGTGTTCTAACTACTACTGTTTGCGGAATAAAAAGTATATAAAATAAAGAACACATAGATTTTTACGTGGAAAACACCTAGCTCAAAAGGTGAAAAAACCACGACCTACTACTTAGTAGGATTTTTCCAAACTTCCGCTAAAATCAATGAGACAAAACAACATTTACAAAAATTCTTTGTAAACCTAAGGATTAACTCTAATCCCGTTGTAGCACACAACCTCAACTGTTACGACAACTTCAAGTTAACTTATAACTTGAACACTCAAAGTACCTAATACAATTGCTTCTATGAAAGCTAAAAGGTACAACTTTAAACCACCTACTACAATTGAACTAGAATAAGAAAAAACACAATGGAACGGGTTCTTCTATCTCATTCAAATAGCTTCAGGAGTGCACACTCAAATCTCACATAAATTGCTTGCAATATCACCTTGCTCTTTTGCTTTCAATTTAGTTTAACTTCTATGTTTGTGCAATCCTGTAAAAGAGATCAATCACTGTCATTTAATAGGTTAGTAATCAGAGTTTGATTAGGACTCAATTGCCTTCTATCGTAGTTGAGTCCTTGAAGATCTCAAACTCTAACACTATTTTTTATCCGGATTGTGTTCTCTTCATATAAGGAGACCTTCTCCCCTTATCCAATATGCAACCTTTTCGATCAGATCACGAGATATTGCTGATGACTTATCTTCTTTATGCCTATCTCCTTCATGTGCATCTCACATATTTAGATCAAGACTGTGTTTCACCAGATGGACCTGGTCCATGACTGAGTTCATTTGTCATTCTTCAAAACTTTATATGTTCGTGGGCCAACAAATTCACCCTTTTTGATGATGACAAACTCTATGCTTTTTACTGATCAAAGAACCTGTAAGAACTCAGCTTAACCATCAACACTAAACTTAGAAAATTTACTTATCATCACGGAACAAGTTAATTAGGTTATAAATATCACTTATTTCAGAATAATGTATAAAGCACAATATCTCTTCCCCCTTTTGGCATCATCGAAAAGTTGCATACACAGTATGAATTCCAGATTTTAATAAGTACTCATGGCCACTGGGGCAACTGCAAGTGAAAACATGGTGCAATTATCAGTAATCAACAAACATATTTAAACTATTAAGGTCAGAATTATCATAGAATAAGTGAAAACAGTTGTTATCATTGATCATGATATGTTTTCATTAATAGTACACAAAAAGAAATAAAAACTTTCAAAACATGAGCAAAAATAGAAAAATCCCTAATCCGGGTCACTGGGGTACTAGACAGGTTCAGAAGATAAGTGCTAGGAGACCTAAGACAAGTCCAGAAGAATCTTAATGCCAAAATGTTCCTTGCTTGATGCCATTTCCCATTTCTTCAAAGGCACGTTCAGCCTGTCCAGAACAGTGGTCAGTATGAAGCCATATGGAGTAGCATGAGCCTTGGAGCCATTGATGACCCTGTATAGCAATTTTACAATGAGAGCAGGCCAGTTTATCTGCTTTCCTCCCTCAAGTCACTCCATAAGAACTAGGTCCATGTAATTTGCAGTATGTCTTCTCTCTTGTCTGGGCAATACGCACTTGTTGACAAACTCAAACACAACCTTGTGCTCAACCCTCATCTCACTTTTCTGCACAGCCCTGGCTTCATTCACATCCTCTGAATCACAGAACCTCTTGGTGATCTCAAGAGTAGTAGGTAGGGAGTCCGGGTAAGGCCACCTTTTACTAGTGTAGTCATCAAACCCTTCAGAGGGTATATCCAGAATTTCTCCCAGTTTCTCAGCATCAAATTGCACTGGGACTTCCTTCACCAAGCTACTGACAACCCCATCCTTAACAGCAGCATTAGCCATGAAATCAATTAGTTCATTTCTGGCTAGTCTCCCATCCATCTAAAGGACCATGTTTTTCCAACTTTGAGCAGCTAAAGAGTCAACCAACCTCATCATCCCTGGTTCCACCACCTCCTTCAACAATCTACCTTTCAACATTTTTCTCCTGCCAAAGATGACAAACTTGTCCTGTTCCTTCTCAAATTCCTCTTCTTCTTCTTCTTCTTCTTATTCTTCTTCTTCTTCTTCTTACTTCTTCTTCTTCTTCTTCTTCTTCTTCTTCTTCTTCTTCTTCTTCTTCTTCTTCTTCTTCTTCTTCTTCTTCTTCTTCTTCTTCTTCTTCTTCTTCTTCTTCTTCTTCTTCTTCTTCTTCTTCTTCTTCTTCTTCTTCTTCTTCTTCTTCTCCACTCCACTCTTCATCATCTGAAACTTTTGCTTATTTAGCTTTCACTGCAGATCTTGTTCTTTTGGCTAGTGAGGGTTCAGCAGACACAGGTACAGAAGAAGACTTCTTGGACTTTTTAGGTTTTGGTGTAGGAACCTCCATTGTTGTACCCCTTTCTTGATGGACCAGTTCCATCTCCTCTTCCACTACAACCTCAGAGGATTCTGCAACCTTTCCCTTTCCCTTCTCGATTTTCTTTTTCTTGCTTTCTTCTAGAGCCTTTTGTAAGTCAGTTTCACTTTGTCTTACCCTACTTTTTGTGGCTCTTCACTTAGGCATTGAAGAGGAAGTAGGTTTTGGGGATGAAGTTTTTCTTTTCCTGGATGGCTTGGGAACATTTGGGGCTTTTGGTGTAGTAGCTTTGCGTTTATTTGGGTCATAACTTGCCCCAATCTTTCTCAGTAGATCAGCTAGGGTCTCTTCAATAGATGAAACAGGTTCATCTCTCCTTTTGCTCAGATGAACCAACCCCTCAGTAGCCTCCCCAGACCCACTTCCCCTAACTTCATGCCACTCTCTTCTAACCTCTCTTGTGCAACCCCACATATAGCAAGAACTTCTCCCTTCCCATTTCCCCTCTCTTCACCACATGCACCCTCTCTCTCTCTTTTTCTTTTTCAGACTTCTTTTTTCCTCCACTCCTACTCGTCTTAGCCAACTTAACATCCCTAATAGGTCCAACCAGAACAAACCTAGTTTCTAATTTTTCAATAACAGATGAACTTACCTTAGTAGGGAATTCTTGAGTCTTCTTAGAGTCAGAAGACCCATGTCCATCTCCTTCAGTCGCGGATTGAAAAGATTCAGTCTCAGCGCTAGAATAAGAATTTTGAGCTGGGCTTTCTTTCACTTGGCTAGCTTACAACCTTTCGTTTAAAACCTTCCTCAGATCCCCAGATGCTACACTTTTTTGAGCAAGCATTTTCTGCCTTCGAAACCTAGGTTTTGCAGATTCACTGGGTGGAGTAGTTGAGGATGAATTTGAGGGATAAGGTGGAGGAGGGGTTCCAAGATGATCTTGTGGGTTAGACATGGTTGTTGATTTCTTGAGAGAATTTGGGAATTTTAGAGAGGAGGGCAATTAGGATTGATGATGAATTTTTGACGGTTTTAGAATTTTGAAGAGGGCTGGAGATTTGATGTGTATTTAAAGAGAATTAGATATTAATTAGGTAATGACAGCTTTGTCAGGGGTCAAATAAAAGTCTAATCAAACTGAAATTCCAGCATTTTAATGATAGATTTTGCTTCCCTAGTTGTTTTGGCAAAAATCGCGGTTTTAGAGTTCTAAATGGACGAAACTTGTTCAATGCTTCAACGGATAGAATTTTCTAGGAGTTTGGCAAGTATAGGACTTCTTCTCATTATTGAATTGTTAATCTTTCTAATTGTGCAAAGTTTTGAAAACATACTTGAGCTTTCATATGAACTCACATTGATGAACCAGGTTATTCGTTTAGAATTCTCTGGAACATGCCTCAAATGCCATAATAGAAAAAACTTCGTAAGAGATCAGTGAGTCATATATACACATGTCACAGGAGTATACAAATTAAGGTATGAAACTGAGTAAGAATTAATCTAGATATTTACACAAAGTTAGAATATTCCTAGCCAATTTTTTTTTCATTGTGTATTTTGAGATGGGCTTATTAGGTGATCTTAATCATCCCTAAACCTGTTCCTTTCAAAGTTTTCTCTACTCAGTTCTTTAGTGAAGATGTCAGCAATTTGCTATCAGTAGAACAAAATTCTATGGAGATCAAACCTTTCTCAAAGTTATCTCTTAAGAAGTGGTGCCTAACATCTATGTGCTTAGTCCTCTTATGATGAACAGGGTTCTTTGTCATACTTATAGCACTAGTGTTATCACAGAATATAGGAATGCAACCAACTTCAATGCCAAAATCTACCAGCTGTTGTTTGATCCATAACAATTGAGCACAACAAGAGGCAAAAACAACTTACTCAGCTTTAGTAGTGGATAAGGCCACTGAATTTTGCTTTTTAGTAGCCCATGACACAAGACATGAACCAAGAAAGTGTACCATACCTGAGGTGCTTTTCCTATCCACTAGGAAACCTGCATAATCAGCATCAGCATATCCTACTAGATTGAAATTACTACCTTTATGGTACTAAAGACACAGATCAGTGGTGCCTTTCAGATATCTTAGTATCCTCTTGACAACAGTCAAGTGAGACTCCTTTGGATTTGCTTGAAAACAGGCACAAAGCCCTACACTAAAAACAATGTCAGGTCTGCTGGCAGTAAGATATAAGAGTGAACCAATCATACCCCTATACAACTTTTGATCAACTAATGAACCAGGTTTATCAATGTCTAATTTAGTGGCAGTTGCAATGGGTGTGTCTATTTCTTTTGATTCTTCCATTTTAAACTTTTTGATAAGCTCTTTTGCATACTTCTGCTGATGGATCATGGTTCCATTAGGACTTTGTTTGATCTGTAAGCCTAAGGAAGTTAAGCTCACCCATCATACTCATTTCAAACTCACTCCCCATTAATTTTGCAAAGTCCTTACTTAGCTTATCAATGGTGGCCCCAAAGATTATGTCATCAACATATATTTGTACCACAAGGAGATCCTCACCTTTTTCCCTTAAGAATAAAGTATTGTCAATTTTGTAACACCCCGTACATTTAGACTAGGTGTGAATATGTTAAATGGGTATTAATTTGACATTTTAGACATATGAAGTCCTATCAGGAAGATTATGGGTGAAAATAGTTATTTCAAAATCAAGATGGAGAGTGAGGTGCATAAGATTTGACAAAATTCGACTAAGTTTATAGAAGGTTCGTATTCTAGCGGGTTTTAGTGAACATGAGTAAGGAATATGGGAAAACTAAAAGCATGAAAGTTTAGGCCTTTGAAATAGCTTTCAACAATATATTATGGAGCCCGAACGGATCTCTGTGCAAATTGTTATGTGCGTTTTACAAAACAGTATGCGATATGCACGCTGGTAGCGCGCCCTTAGCACGACCGCGCTAATTTTGAGGCAGTGTTACTGCCGTTTAGCGTGGGCAGGCCTCCATATGTGCGGGCGCGCTAGTAGGGGGTCGTTTTAAAGCTATATTTTGTCCCCCACAGCCCCAAAACATAAAAACTTGCACTAGAAAGAGGAACTCTCAAAAACCTAACTCCTTAAGGGTCCTTCCACCACCCAAAGTAAGTTCTAATGGTGATTCTAAGTTAATTTCAATATTCCAACATCTTATTAACATGGTTAAACCCTCCATATCATTAGATATTCATTTGGGGCATCATTGTTGAGAGAAGAAACCCTAGAACTCGAATTCAAGAAGATTGAACGTCAAAAAGGTAATGTCTTCACCCTCTAATTGATTCTAGCATTGGATTAATGATTATTGACTCAAGTTCATGATTTATGAGTTGATGGGTTTGATAGAAAAGCATGAACAATTATAATTTTCGCTTGTTGATTATTGATTATTGGTTAAGGGTGTTGTTTACCTTATGGGTGATAAAGAATAATGTTCATTATAACTATTTGAGACTTTAGATTTTATCTAGGAGTAAGAGAATGAGTTATTGGGTATAGAGACACCATTACTAAGGATTATGAAGCTTTATGCCACCAAGTGTTTGAGAAAATGTTTAAGTGACCAAAACATGAGTATTATTGCTAACACGGAATCCCTTTGACTTGTATTGATATAGGTTGAAGTTGAAGGGGGTTGGCGAATGTTGTATTATGCTCAAGAGGAGGAAATTAAGGTATGTGAGGCCAACTCTCTATGTTTGGGAATATTAATGATTCTCCCTACACTACGTTTCTTTTACGACGTATCAATTGCCTCAAAAATATAGTTAAGCCTAGTTCCTTAAACGTAGTAGAGCTTCTATTCTCTAGCTTCATAACTCGTTCATGACTTTCATTCTGAACATTGTGAGATCAGTGTGTATTCAATATAGACTTGGGCTTGATGCCCCCGAGTCTTAGTATAGATTACTCAGTATGCCATAAACAGTTGAAGTTTCAGTGTTCATAATCAGTTCAAGAATACATGTCTCAGTCTAGTCCTATTTAGTATTCCAATATTATGTAACTCAGTGTGATCCAGTATTCCAATATTATGTAACTCAATGTGATTCAGTATTTCACTATCATATATTGCAGTATGATTCTCAGTTCCTGATTTTAAATCCCTGAATGTTGAACACTTGTATTTGGCCTGAGGCCGCAGTTTATGCTTTATGCATCTTTGGGCCTGATGCCGCAGTTTATGCTTTATGCATGTTTGGGCCTGAGGCTGCAGTTTATGCTTTATGCATCTTTGACCTGAGGTTGCAGTTATGTATACGTATACTTGGGCCCGAGGCCGTAGTTTGTGCACATATATTTATTGGGCCTGAGGCCACAGTTTAATATTCAGATAAACAGGTTGTTCATCATTCAGAAGAGGGAGTATTCACATCCTTACTTCCTTTCAGTTCAATTATTAGTTACCGTTCAATTATCAGTTATAATATCAGTTACCAGTTATCTGTTCAGTTATAAGTTATCAATTCAGTTACCAGTTATCAGTCCAGTTATCATTTATTAGTTATCATTTCATTTATCAGTTCTCAGTTATCATTTCAGCTTCAGTTTCAGCATTTATAATTCTTTCTTTCAGTTGTCTTACATACCAATACAATTAAAATGTACTGACGTCCCTTTTTGCCCGGGTCCTGCATCTCACAATTCAGGTAACGATTTATAGTTCGATGACGCAGATCGCTAGGATTCTCGTACCAGCTATTTGGTGATCCCAGTTATTTTGGGGCGTTATCATTAATTTACAACCTTTCAGTATTTACAGATAGTTAGTGTTTTCAGTACTTCAATAGAGGCTTCATAGACTAGAGTTACAGTTAGACAGAGTCTCAGACTTTTCATATTAAGCTATGTTGGCTACAAATATGTTTCAGAATTGTATTAGTATTTCTGCACTTTGATTTATATCATCCAGACTTTCGGTATATCAGCATATGTTAGTTTATCTTCTGCATTTAGTATGTTATGATATCACATGTTGATTCAGCCAGCCAGTTGGTTCGCTCGGTAACATGTAGTGAGGCACCGAGTGCCGTGTTACATCCAGGCCCAGGTTCGGGGCGTGACAAAGCTTGGTATCAGAGCACTAGGTTCAAGAGTCCTAGGGAGTCTATGAAGCCGTGTCCAGTGGAGTTTCCTTTATATGTGTGTGCCGGCCACTCATATAAACGGTTAACTACCGAGACATCTAGGATTGTCTCAATTCTTTCTACTCTAGATCGTGCCATGAAGCTTAGAGCAATAGTTAACCTTCTCTTCCTATCGAATTTCAAACATATTAGATGCCCAAGCGACATGCAGGAGAAACCTAAGGTTCTAAAGAGGATAATTGCCCATTGGGGTATAATTATAGAGTACAGGTTGGTAAATATGAGACTTGAGAGGATGTTAAAAGCGGGATGCAATGGATAGTAGTGCAAATTAGAGCATAACCTTATCAGAAAGTACAAAAGTAGGTATCATGTCTTATGGTTATCAGTTTACCTCAGTTTCCAGTTATACAGTCTTTCAGTTAGCAAGTTTATGGTTATTCAGTACGCCAGTATTCAGTTATATGGTTACCAAATATCCATTTTCAGTGTATCAAAAGTTCTGGTGACTTGTGAGTATACAGTGATGCATATGGTTTCTCAAAGAAAATGTAAGTAACAATGATTATAGCGAAATCTTCGCATGTTTTAGGGATTAAGACCCAAGACTCACCGGATGGTGCATATAGTGATTTATTAGATAAGTGTGGTAGTGTATCTGTATGTCAGACCCTACAGTGTAGGAGGTTAAGAATTTGACCGCAAATGGCCTAGAATTGGTCATTATAGTTTTGAAAAAAAAAAGGAGACTAAGGGGAAAATACCTAGGAGTCAGAAACGTTTATTATTACCAAAGATGTGATTTCGTACAACTTATGCAAATGACAAGAAGATATGATGTATGAAATGAGAACCAAGAGCAGCCAATATTGAATTTCAGGGAATGATTTTAAGTTGTTTAGAATTATTCGAATCAGAACTAGAAGTACCACGCTAGTAAGCTACTACAAGAAACAGCTATTGACATAAGATAAAAGATATGGCAGTTCCCCCTTAGATTATGTGACTAAGTGATTACTTCGGATATTTAGAGTATGATATAATTTTGTATTATATAGAAAGTTTGGGGTTAGATATTCTAATTTTGTTTAAGACAGATGAATTTCCCTAAGTGTGATCCATGTACATACTTCAAAAAAATGATAGTGTGTGGTAAAAGAATATGATCAGATGATGAGAGAAGTTAGGAGTAACCTTATGCTTCATTTTAGTTATTCAAAGCAGGAGAATAAAATATGATGCTAGCAGGTGGTTAGTAAAAAGGATATTAAGTTAGTTTTGAGTAGATATAGTGAATTAGCAATTTCAGTTGAGCTAGTATAGGTGAGATTTGATCCACTTAGCCAGGTTATCTCTAGTGAGTGGATGGCAGTTTGAAAATACCGAACGCATGTGTCAGAGCCCAAAGAGTTTAAGTTAAACCCGAAGTACAGTGGTAGTGGAAAAAAATCAGCTAGCAGTGAGAGAGCAAACTATAGAAGAATAGCCTTTAGGAATTATCGAAATGTGATTTCTCCAAGATTGACAGTGTGGGCAGAGTTAAATCATTACGATTATGTAGGATAGTTATGAAGACATAAGCTTTCCATTTATGTAAATAATTTAGTTTTTCCTAGTAAGAATGATTTCTCAAAGGTAAGTTGGGAGATGAGTCGTCATTAACGTAAAGTGCAAAGAGTTGTAGAAGATAAAGAAAGTTGTTAGAATCCAGAAACAAAAGAGGGAAGGATCCGCAAGTATAAGACATTTGGTCTAAGGGGTGATGTAAATTTTTTTTTGTAAGTCCAGTCAGTGATTTTAAACCCAAATAGTCAGCATAGGATATGAAAAAGAAAATTAGTTCGGTAATGAAGGAAAATTGTATAATTACCACATGGATTATGTATAGTATGTGTAAGAAACCCAAAGGGAGTAGAATGATCATCGAGCTTAGTTATTGATGATAAAGGGATCAAAGAAAAGCTATAAAATCATGCCTATTTATGTGTTATGAGGGTAGATCCATTGCATGAGACTCTAATTGTGGAGTACAAGTCAAAGACTTAGAACGCAACAATGCTATAAGTGTTTTCAGGAAGTGCTTAGAATGATAATCAAGTATGGGAAGTGTAGCTCATGATTGAGATAGACAAGAGAACTATGGTGAAATAAGTTCACCGCTTAGCCAACCAAAGAGTTTGGCTTTTGGATTCTGAAGATGTTGGAATTATTGTCCAGAACAGAATTTGTTCTTCCTTAGTAGCCAAAGTGAAGAAGAAACGGTTTGATGATCCCTACGTGTTGCAGTTGAAAGATTAGATTCACAAGTATAAAATGATGGCTTCTGAATAAGGGGGGGATGATAGTACTTTGAGGTACCAAGACAGATTGTGTGTTCTAGACATAGATGGACTTAAAGAGGGAAAATCATGTTAGAAGCCCATAATCCCAGATATTCTTTCCATCCAGGTTCCCCAAATATGCATCATGATCAAGGAGATTTACTGGTTGAACGACATGAAAAAGAGCGTCGCAGACTTTGTGGACAATTGTCCGAATTGCTAGCAAGTGAAAGTCGAGCAGTAGAAAGTCTAGTGTTTTCATCCCAGGATACATATACTTTTGAGTGGAGATGGTAAATATGGAAATTTATAACAGGATTATCTTGCTCATTTTAAAAGCATGATTTGATTAGATGATCGTAAATCGACTTACCAAGTTAGCACGCTTCTTGCCAGTAAAAACTACAGATTCAGTAGAAGATTATACTGAGTTGTACATTCAGGAAATCGTCTGATGTATGGGACTCCGTTGTCCGTCATTTCGAATTGTGGTGCTCAGTTTAAAATGAAATTTTAGAAGTCCTTTCAGAAAGGATTAGGCACAAGTTTTTCATCCTCAGAAAGATGGCCAAACAGAGCGCTTTATTCAAACAATTGAGGATATGTCCATGATGTTAAAGTAATTGTGATAATCACATACCTCTCATTGACCTTGCTAATAATAACACCTACCATTCTAGTATCAAGATAGCACTATGAGAGACTTTGTATGGGCGAAGGTGTAGATCGCCAATTGGTTGTTTCAAAGTTGGTGAAGAGGAATTATTGGGACCAAATTTAGTCTATCAGGCAATAGAGAAAGTTAAGTTGATTCAAGAGCGTTTGAAGAAAACTCAGAACCGCCAAAAGTCCTATTCGAGCATGCAGCATAGAGACCTAGAGTTTCAAGTTGATGATTGGGTGTTTCTGAAAGTTTCATTTATGAAAAGCGTTATGAGATTTGGGAAGAAGGAGAAGAATATTCTCTACTATATTGGGACATATAGATTCTTGCGAAGGATCGGTCAATTAGCTTATGAGTTGGAGTTGCCACCATAATTAGTGGTGGTACAGCCAGTATTTCATGTGTCATGTTATAACATTCAAGTTTCCAGTACTCAGATACTCATGTCAGTTCAGTACTCAGATACTCATGTCAGTTCAGTACTCAGATATTCATGTCAGTTTAGTACTCAAATACTCATGTCAGCTCAATACTCAACTACTCATGTTAGTCCAATACTTAGACATTCATGCCAGCTTATTACTTAGATTACTCAAATATTCGTGCCAGTTCAATATTCATATATCCATGTTAGTTCAGTATTCACGTATCCATGGCAGACCAATATTCAGTCAATGCAGTAGTCATTCAGTTCAGTATTGCAACAGTTCAGTAATCAGGTATTCATTCAGTTTAGTATACAAGTGTTAATGAAAGTTCATGTTTCCACCAGACCTGTTTAAGGTCCGGAGTTAGCAAAAGTTATAGTCAGGACAATCATTCGAGGACAAATGATACCAAGGGGGAGATAATGTAACACCCCATACATTTAGACTAGGTGTGGATATGTTAAATGGGTATTAATTTGATATTTTAGACATATGAAGTCCTATCGGGATGATTATGGGTGAAAATAGTTATTTCAAAATCAAGAAGGAAAGTGAGGTGCATAAGATTTGACAAAATCGACTAAGTTGGCAGAAGGTTCGTATTTCAGCAGGTTTTAGTGAAAATGAGTAAGGAATTTGGGAAAACTCAAGGCATGAAAGTTGTAGTCCTTTGAAATATATTTCCAACTATATATTATTGATCCTGAACGGATCACTGTGAAAAAGGTTATGCGTATTTTGCAGAACAGTATGTGATATGCACGCCGATAGCGCGCCCTTAGCGCGGCCGCACTAATTTTGAGGCAGTGTTACTGCCGTTTAGCACGGTTAGTAGCACAGGCAGGCCTCCAGATGCGCGGGCGTGCTAGTGGGGGGTCATTTTAAAGCTATATTTCATCCCCCACAGCCCCAAAACATAAAAACTTGCTCTAGAAAGAGGAACTCTCAAAAACCTAACTCCTTAAGGGTCCTTCCAAAACCCAAGGTAAGTTATAATGGTGATTCTAAGTTAATTTCAATATCCCAACATCTTATTAACATGGTTAAACCCTCCATATCATTAGATATTCATTTAGGGCATCATTGTTGAGAGAAGAAACCCTAGAACTCGAATTCAAGAAGATTGAACGTCAAAAAGGTAATGTCTTCACCCTCTAATTGATTCTAGCATTGGATTAATGATTATTAACTCAAGTTAATGAGATATGAATTGATGGGTTTGATAGAAAAGCATGATCAATTATAGGTTTGGCTTGTTGATTTTTGATTATTAGTTAAGGGTGTTGTTTACCTTATGGGTGATAAAGAATAATGTTGATTATAACTAGTTGAGACTTTAGAATTTATCTAGGAGCAAGATAATGGGTTATTGGGAATATAGACACCATTAATGAGGACTATGAAGCTTTATGCCACCAAGTGTTTGAGAAAATGCTTAAGTGACCAAAACATGAGTATTATTGCTAACACGGAATCCCTTTGACTTGTATTGATAAAGATTGAAGTTGAAGGGGGTTAGCGAATGTTGTATTATGCTCAAGAGTAGGAAGTTAAGGTATGTGAGGCCAACTCTCTATGTTTGGGAGTATTAATAATTCTCCCTACACTACGTTTCTTTTACGATGTATCAATTGCCTCAAAAATATAGTTAAGCCTAGTTCCTTGAATAGTAGTAGAGCTTCTATTCTCTAGCTTCATAACTCGTTCATGACTTTCATTCTGAATGTTGTGAGCTTAGTGCGTATTCAATATAGACTTGGGCTTGATGCCCCCGAGTCTTAGTATAGATTATTCAGTATGCCATAAACAGTTGAAGTTTTAGTGTTCATAATCAGTTCAAGAATACATGTCTTAGTCTAGTCCTATTCAGTATTCCAGTATTATGTAACTCAGTGTCATCTAGTATTCCAGTATTATGTAACTCAATGTGATTCAGTATTTCACTATCATATATTACGATATGATTCTTAGTTCCTGATTTTAAATCCCTGAATGTTGAACACTTGTATTTGGCCTGAGGCCGCAGTTTATGCTTTATGCATCTTTGGGCCTGAGGCCGCAGTTTATGCTTTATGCATCTTTGGGCCCGAGGCCGCAGTTTATGCTTTATGCATTTTGGACCTGAGGTCGCAGTTATGTATACGTATACTTGGGCTCGAGGCCGCAGTTTGTGCACATATATATATTAGGCCTGAGGCCGCATTTTAATATTCAGATAAACAGGTTGTTCTTCATTCAGAAGAGGGAGTATTCACATCCTTACTTCCTTTCAATTCAATTATTAGTTACCGTTCAGTTATCAGTTATCATATCAGTTACCAGTTATAAGTTCAGTTATCAGTTATCAGTACAGTTACCAGTTATCAGTCCAGTTATCATTTATTAGTTATCATTTCATTTATCAGTTATCAGTTCTCAGTTATCATTTCAGTTTCAGCATTTATAATTCTTTCTTTCAGTTGCCTTACATACCACTACAATTCAAATGTACGGACGTACCTTTTTTCCCGGGTCCTGCATCTCACAATGCAGGTAACGATTTATAGGTCGACGACGCAGATTGCTAGGATTCTCGTACCAGCTATTTGGTGATCCCCAGTTCTTTCGGGGCATTATCATTAATTTACAACCTTTCAGAATTTACAAGTAGTCAGTGTTTTCAGTACTTCAATAGAGGCTTCATAAACTAGAGTAACAGTTAGATAGAGTCTCAAACTTTTCATATTAAACTATGTTGGCTACAAATATATTTCAGAATTGTATTAGTATTTCCGCACTTTGATTTATATCATCCAGACTTTCAGTATATCACAATATGTTAGTTTATCTTCCACATTTAGTAAGTTATGATATCACATATTGATTCAGCCAGCCAGTTGGTTCGCTCGGTCACATGTAGTCAAGCACCGAGTGTTGTGTTACGTCCAGGCCTATGTTCGGGGAGTGACAAATTTTACCTCTTTTGTAACCATGCTCTAGTAGGAATTTGGACAGTCGTTCATACCACGCTCTTGGGGCCTGCTTGAGTCCATAGAGAGACTTGTCTAACTTGTACATATGCTCAGGACATTCTTTGCTCTCAAACCCTGGAGGTTGTTTTACAAACACTTCTTCTTTCAGGTAACCATTCAGGAAGGCACTTTTGATATCCATCTGATGAAGAGTGAATTCCATGTGTGCTGTAAAGGCTATGAGAAGTATTATTACCTCTGGTCTTGCAACTGGAGCAAAAGTCTCATCATAATCTATGCCTTCCTCTTGACTGTAACCTTGGACCACTAGTCTTGCCTTGTTTCTTGTAACGGTTCCATCTTCATCAAGTTTGTTTCTGAAGACCCATTTTGTGCCAATAACTTATTTGTCCTTGGGTCTTGCAACTAGATGCCAAACTTGACTTCTCTCAAACTGATTGAGTTCATCTTGCATTGCATTTACCCAATCTGCACCCTGCAAAGCCTCAACAACATTTTTAGGCTCAATTAGAGATAAAAAGGCATCAAAAGCACACAGATTCTTTAATTGTGATCTAGTTTTGACTCCAGATGTTGGATCAGTGATAATGTTCTCAATAGGATGAGAACTTTGATACTTGTGAGGTTTCACAACCAACTGATTTCTGCTAGATGTTTCTCCCATCTTCTGTTGCTGAGGAACAGGGTCATGAACAAGTTCTTTTAGAGGATTTATTTCAATTCCTCCTTGATTAGTTCCCCCTGTCAGGTTGCCCTGCATGGAAGAACATGTTCCATCACATGTTCCTTCTTTTGGTGCCAGTTTGACTTGTACTGAGGCTTCAGTCAGATCCTTTACCAATCCAATGGCTTCATCTTCGTGTTCCTGTCTCTTAGAAAGAATGTTAGTTTCATCAAATACTACATGTACACTTTCTTCTACACACAAAGTTCTTTTATTTAACACTTTATATGCTTTGCTATGTGAAGAATATCCCAATAATACTCCCTCATCACTTCTGGGATCAAACTTACCTAGGGAGTCTTTTCCATTATTGTGCACAAAGTACTTGCAACCAAATGCCCTAAGATGGGATATATTTGGTTTTCTACCTTTAAGTAACTCATAGGGAGTCTTCTCTACAAGAGGTCTAGTCATGCATCTATTGATAATGTAACATGCAGTGTTTACAGCCTTTGCCCAGAAGCTATGGGGCAGTTTACTAGAAAGAAGCATAGTCCTAGCCATGTCTTCAAGAGTCCTATTCTTTCTTTCAACTACTCCATTTTGTTGAGGTTTCCTAGGGGCAGATAAATTATGATCTATACCATTTTCATCACAAAATTCAGCAAACTTAGCATTCTCAAATTCAGTTCCGTGATCAGACCTAATTGATGCAAGTTGATTTCCTAATTGTTTCTGAGTTTTTCGAATAAAGGCAGTAAAAATGTCAAATGCTTCATCTTTAGATGTTAGAAACAGTACCCAGGTAAATCTATAATAGTCATCAATAAGTATCATTACATTCTTCTTTCCACCACTGCTCATGGTTCTCATTACACTACATAGATCCATATAGACCAGTCCCATTGACTTGGTTGTGCTAACCGTTTTCTTGCTTTTGACAGATGATCTTACCTGCTTCCCTATTGCACAAGCCTCACAAACTTTGTCTTCCTTGAACTTGATGTTAGGTAACCCTATCACCAAGTCCTTAGAGACCAATTTGTTTAGCTAATTCAGACTGGCATGACCAAGTCTTTTGTGCCATATAAGGGGATCATTATCCAGCACACTTAGGCAAGTTAGTTCATTTTCTGAGAGACTGGACAAATCTACAATGTAAATATTGTTAACTCTTTTTCTTGCAAAACAATCTTGTCAGTGGTAAGATTAATCACAAAGCATTTAGTAGAGGTGAATGCTACAAGGTTATCTCTGTCACACAGTTGTGACACACTGATAAGGTTGTATTTCAAGCCATCTATCAAGTAGACATTCTCAATGGAGTGAGAGTCTGTCTTACCTACCTTTCCAACCCCAATGATCTCACATTTCATCCCATTTCCAAAGGAGACATTTCCTCCCTTTAAGTCCTTAAGTGAAAGGAACTGGTTCTTCCTTCCAGTCATATGTTTTGAGTAGCCACTATCCAAGTACCATATTTGGCTGCTTTCCTTCACTTGGACCTGCAAAAAGAAATCAGGGGTTAGTCTTAGGAACCCAAACTAGTTTGGGTCCCTTTATATGGGCAAAGGGATAAATCAGATTCCTTCTAGCCCACCCAGGCAGCCTATTTTTTTTCTTGAACAGAAGTTTTGTTCTTTTAACTGGCCTTTTCTTTTGCATTACATTCTTTTTTGTAATGGCCAGTCTTGCCACAATGTGTGCAAATTTTGTTTTCAGGAAGAGTGAGGTACTTGCTTTTAGGATCCCACTTAGGTGCTTGAGTCCCATAACCAAGTCCTCTTTTATTGCTATTGTGATGTTCATGTAGCCAGGAGAGTGCATCAGAAGCCTTGTTCCATTTGCAAGTTCTGTTTAGTTCATGTTTTACCTTTCTTAGATCTTCTTTTAGTACTCTTATCTGCTCATCTTTCCTGTATAGCTCATCCTTCATTTTTCCTAGGTTTTCTTCTAAGGTGAGATGAGTGTGATCAGCTTTCTTCTTTCCTGTTCCTAGTTTCAGTTTTAAGTTCTTAGACCTAAGTTCTAGGACACTAGTGTCAAGTTCAAGAACCTGGTTCTTCAACTCAGTATTTTCACTTTCACTCTCATTAGCCCTAGACTCTAGATTTTTGCACTTTTCTTTTAGGATCATACATTCCCTAGACAGCTCTTCCTTTTTATTGCTAATTATCTCAAACTCATCAATGAAATCCTGCAATAGCTTAGACAACCTTTCTTTAGACAGGAATTTAATCTTGTCTTTGAGATGAAGAATACTTACCTCTTGTTCATCATCTGATTCTCCTATGGCCATAAGAGCTTGTTCATCTCCAGCTTCATCTTCTGAGTCCTCATATGATGTTTCTCCCCAGGCAGCAACCATAGCCTTTGTTGATCCTTTGTTACTTTTTGGTTGAACCTGTTCCTTCTTCCTGCTCCTTCTTTCATCCCTTTTCCTTCTTCCACTCAATTTCCCATTGAGGGCAGTTCTTGATCATGTGATCTATCTTACCATACTTGTAGCAGCCCTCATTAGTCTATTTCTCAGGAGCCCTTGGTTTGTTGAAGGTTGTACCTCTTGAAGAACCCTTTCCTCTCATCAAGTATTTTTTGAAATTTCTAGTGATCATAGCCATTTCATCATCCTCCAGATTTGAACCTTCAGCAATTCTGAGAACCAGACTTCTTTCCTTCTTGGGTGCATCTATTTTCATGGTTTGCCTTCTCAGTTCATAGGCAGTAAGGTTTCCTATTAGTTCATCCAGCTTGAGGGTAGCAATGTTCTTTTATTCCTGAATAGCATTGATTTTTCTTTTCCAAGAGACTGGCAGAACTCTGGTCAAAATCTTCTCAACTTTGTCTTCTTCAAGAATAATCCTTCCAAGAAATTTAAGTTCATTTGTCAGTGTGGTGAACCTTATATACATCTCTTGGATAGTTTCTCCTTCCTTCATGGTGAAGTTCTCATACTGGGAGTATAGCAATGTTCCTCTAGACCTCTTCACTTGAGGTGTTCCTTCATGAGCCACTTTCAAAGTGTCCCAAATTTTTTTAGCAGTACTACAATTTTGAATTCTAATGTAATCATCTGGACCTAGTTCACACACAAGCCATTTCTTGGCCTTGGAATTTTTCTCCCACTTCTTCGGGTCTTCAGCAGTGCAGTCAACCCTTGTCTTAGGCACATCCACTCCTTCAGCATTCTTCTTTGTAGTTGCTAGAGGACCATTAGTGACTATGTCCTAGAGCTCATAGACTTCTCCTATGATGTGGTCCTTCATCCTGTTCTTCCACCAAGAATAGTACTGACCATTAAAAAGTGAAGGCCTAGCAGTGGATTGTCCTTCCCAGTTCCCATGTGGTGCACTCATGTTGATCTTTTCCTAAGGTATTATCCTCTTCAAGGATAACCCGCTCTGATACCAATTGATGTTATAAACGTCAATACCACACAAGAGGGGGGGTGATTTGTGTGGTACCCAGTTTTCGCTCTAGAAGAACCTGGTTCTTCTAGGTGTTCTAACTACTACTGTTTGCAGAATAAAAGGTACATAAAATAAAGAACAAAAAGATTTTTACGTGGAAAATACCTGGCTCAAAAGGTGAAAAAACCACGACATACTACTCAGTAGGATTTTCCCAAACTTCCACTAAAATCATTGAGCCAAAACAGCATTTACAAAAATCCTTTGTAAACCTAAGGATTAACTCTAATCCCATTGTAGCACACAGCCTCAACTATTGCGACAACTTCAACTTAGCTTATAACTTGAACACTCAAAGTACCTAATACAATTGCTTTTATGAAAGCTAAAAGGTACAACTTTAAACCACCTACTACAATTGAACTAGAATAAGAAAAAACAAAATGGAAATGGTTCTTCTATCTTGTTCAAGTAGCTTCAGGAGTGCACACTCAAATCTCACATAAATTGCTTGCAAAATCGCCTTGCTCTTTTGCTTTCAATTTAGTTTAACTTCTGCATTTGTGTAATCTCGTAAAAGAGATC
Organism: Nicotiana sylvestris; assembly: GCF_000393655.2. Classification (NCBI taxonomy): domain Eukaryota; kingdom Viridiplantae; phylum Streptophyta; class Magnoliopsida; order Solanales; family Solanaceae; genus Nicotiana; species Nicotiana sylvestris. The sequence goes on from NC_091065.1 coordinate 182,991,707, forward strand.
AATCACTGTCATTTAATAGGTCAGTAATCAGATTTTGATTGGGACTCAATTGCTTATCATCTATCGTAGTTGAGTCCTTGAAGATCTCAAACTCCAACATTATCTTTTATCCGGATTGTGTTCTCTTTATATAAGGAAACCTTCTCCCCTTATCCAATATGCAACCTTTTCGATCAGATCACGAGGTATTGTTGATGACTTATCTTCTTCACGCTCATCTCCTTCACATGCATCTCACATGTTTAGATCAAGACTTTGCTTCACCAGATGGACCTGGTCCATGACTGAGTTCATTTGTCATTCTTCAAAACATTACCTGTTCCTGGACCAACAGGTGTGATGTTAGACCAAGTTACTTATTTTAGGATATATAGAAGAATACTAGACAGGATATGATACTGCTTCACTTTGCGTTATTATCGCCTCTAAAATGGACAAGGCCAAAAAAAATCAATGTGAAAGAAGATTACACTATTAGTTTTGTAATGGATGAAGCTTCGATCCAACATGACTTTATCTTGTTTATTGTAATCATATCTTACTCAACGTGACCATATCTTAGTGGATTCATATGTGATTTTAGTACCTTATTGTTGTGTCCCTATTCAAGTTCATGACACATATTGTTCGCTTTGGTCGAACTAATTAAAGAAAATAGAGGATAAATCCTAGCCAAAGATAATTAACTCTACATCAAAGCGCATTAAACAGGAGAATAAAATATAGTCAAGCTCATGAACTTTCAATACTTGTAAAAGATACCAAATATAAATAACATGCTTACATTCATGATGTACTGTTCCGTAATGCAAGAATAAAGGTGGAAAAGACGGAATGTCATTAATAGTTGCGGGATCTATCTTTATTAACTCAGAAAGACGATTACAAAGATTTACCGCCTAGATCCGCAACTACTCATGTTTTTCTCCTGTTGCATTCTCCGATTCTTCTTCTTCTTATTATTTTTTTGTGTAGGAGAGGGGCCCTTTTCTTGTTATCTTCCCCTATATATATAGTAAGTATTCCCTTTTATCCAATGGCTCTTAACCAGAGTACCTCAGTCTATTCATTGTACGTTGGGTCGTTCCCCTTAAATGTCACGACACACGGCTCGCCATACGAGCTTTCTGATGTCTTAATCTCGGCAGTGGCCTAGATACTTGTTGTTATCACGCCTTATGGATATGACCATGGCTTAGTCGATGCCTTACCATTCCTTTTAGCGATAACCTATGTGGTCAAATTTGACCTATACAGTTAGTCCCTCCGCCCGTTGGGGTTGCCTCTTGGCGAGCTCGATGGGCGGACTCTGTCGATCCGAAAACTGGGAGAAATCTTGAATGCTTTATGCGAGGGATGAGCACCTCATGGTGAGGTAGCGACATAAAGATTCGAGAGCTGTGTTAGACCATCACGTCAGTTCAGAATGTCATCAATGTTTCTCATGTGTCATTATGGTGCACTTTTTCTATGCATTGCATCGTTTCTCGTGCCCTTTCTGTTTTCTAACTGAAGGCTCTTAGTTTTCCCACTCGGGTATTTATATCCCTATAAATAGAGAGGGAGCCTCTCATTTGAATGTTACGCTTTTCAATTGCTTAAGAGAGAACTTCTCAAGTTTTCTCCTTCTTCTTTGGTCTCTCATATTTTTGCTTTTGTTAGGATTCGTTATGACCATTGTCTTTTTCCTTTACCATTTTCATTTCCATCGATCAAAGAAAAAATGGCTAGTGCTTCTTCCCACTCTGATAAGGCTGTAAGTGCTCCAGTGCCGGAAAATGGCATATCCCTACTCGAAGAGGGGGTGGAAATGGTAGAAGACAAGGGTTTTCCAACGATGGATGAGGTGGTTCCCCGCCCGGGAAAGTCGGGGACCAACTTTAATAGCCCTGTTGGAGATGAGCTGAAGCCCGTCTTATCTATAATGGTCGTTGAGGCACTCACATCGTTCAAATCCAAATGGGGGATTCTCGATCATATTGAACTGGTTCCGGTGGATCGGGACATAGTGCACATACATCGCCCGGCTACTATGCTTTTTATGCATACCCCTTTATCGTCGGGTACACGATTCCCCTACCTTCTTTGGTGGTGGATTTTTGCTGCTTCTATGAGGTGTGCCCGACTCAACTTTCTCCGTATGCGTATAAGCTTTTTCTTATGCTTATCAAGTACGAAGAGCTGGCCGGCCGAGGGATTTCTCTACAACAGTTGCTTCACCTCTTCGTCCTCCATTTTCTTGGAGGTACGATAATTCACATCCGCCACCGAGGAGCAAAGAGCTTGGTGATGAAGATGGATGATAAGGCAAATTTTCGCTTTTGGGAGAGTTTCTTCTACGTCCGAACAGAGCACGTTGTGTCGAACACAGTGGGGTTTCCTGAGATGTGGAATTTTGCTTGTAAGTTTTCCTTTCTATTTGCTTTATGCCATTTTTCTTAAGATGGTCGTTGGTTGTCTCTCTTTACCGACCTCCTTGAGGATTTGCTATTATTTTTGTAGCAAATAGAATACCTCCCCCACTAGTTGTTGATATCCGCAAGTGGGTGAGCGCAATTCTCCCCCACACGATGAGGATTCGTGAATGGGCGCCTTTCCATGAGAAGTTTGGGTGCAAGCCTCTTATCGGTGAGTTTGCACGTCGTGATTTTGCCATTTCCTCTCTTTCAAAGCTTTTTTAACCTTATCGTTGTCTTCTCAACTCCCTCCTTATTGGCAGGTCGAAGAAGAGTGAGAAGGATAGGAGATCCTACATTTGCATTCCGTCAACCGGCTTCCTCCGCCCGGCCCGTACCAAGAGCTACTGCAAACGAGGGCGTAGCCGCTCATCGGACTGCATCCGTGGCTAAAACCGTGCGCTTGGAGGTTGCTCCTCGGTCAGAGACTTCGATCGTCGCAGTCTGTTCAACAAGTGAATCTTCTCGCATTGGTAATGGAGAGGCCTCATCGAAGAGGTGAAGGGTAGTGTAAGAAGGGGCTTCTTTAGCTGAAGCGCCCTCGAGGGGCAACCTTGTTTCGACGATACCCGAAACCGGCAGTGGTGCCAACTTGGGTGCGGAGGAGATACCCGTTGTGAGAATTTACGAGGATATTATGGCGGAGAGATGAAGTGTCGAGGTTGCCGCTACTGTTTCAGGCAGCCCATCGACATCTCAGCTGGGTCGTACCCCATCTTCAACCAGTGAGAGATTGAAGCGCGTCATGGTCGAGGATTATGAATTCGACTCCGACATTGACCTTGAGGAAATGAGGATGTTCGAGGAGGGCTTTACCAGGATTGATGTAAGGGCAGAAGGCCATTCCCGCATACTCAAAATTCCATCGGATTTTAACCTGTTATAGGATACAGTGGATTTGGTGCCACAATTCGATCTTCTATGCTTCGCTTCTGAAAGCAAATCCCTTCAGGAGGTCGACAATTCTAGGTTGTCATGCGGCGTGGTCGCGATGGCCCTAAGGGTGAGTTCCCTTTTGTTTTCTTCATTTTGTGCCCTTTGTTGACTCTTTCCCTCCTCTCTTCTTTTTAAACTTACATGATAAAGATCGAGAGTTCTCGTAGGGCTGAGATGCGGGCCGAGATTATTCTAAAAATGACCGAGAAGTACCGGCGGTATCGCAACAAGTGCCGTGAGACGCACGAGCAGTTTAGGGTGAGTGCTAGTACCTAGTTTGCCATGGAGGAGTTTGAGAAAAGAGATAAGGAATTGATGTGGTATATCCATAGATTTAGTGAGCTTGAGGAGCTACTTCACACCAAAGACGAGGAGCTCGAGGTGGGTAAAAGGGTTGTCGTGGAGCGCGAGGACCTTCAGGCGAAGGTGATATTTTTACGAGCTGAGCTTGAGCAAAATGCTACTAGAGTCTCCACTATAATTGAAGAATGGAAGGAGTAGGTGGCCGAGTTAGAGAGATCCGAGGGTGCTTGAGTGTCGGCTTTGGAAAGGGCGGCGGTGCTAGAAGACACTATCCGCGTCCTGAGTCTGCATAGGAATTTGAGAGGGCAACGGCAATGCGGAGGGAGGCACGGCTCGAGGAGCAGATTGGTGAATTTGATCGGGATGCTTCGAGCTTGGGAGACCGAGTTGCGGCCCTTAAGGCTGAGAAGGCGCAATTATTGGCTCAAGCTCCCCCTCAAGAATCTACCTCGATTATAGTTCCCTGTCGTCTGTATGAGCTGTGTGTCCATGCTGAGGCCCAACATGATACATAGAAGGGTTTATAGGAGGCGGGCAACGTTTATGAGGCCGCTTTTAAGGATGCTCAGGCGAAGGCACGCAAGGTTCATCTTGTCTGTGGTTATGATCCTGTAACACTGGAGGCCGGTGAGGGTGGTGAGATTAAAGATGAGCTTCCTTCTGATGACGATGATACTGGGGAGAATGGTGGTGGAAATGATTCCGAGTCAGGAAATTTTTGCAGCTCTTGTACTTAGTTATTTTATTTTGTTCGTTTGTGTTTGGTTTTCATATTTTTCTTAGGGGTCCGCTTTTGGCCCTTTGTAAGGTGCAACTGTTGTGCACGTATATCTGAATAAAACAGTTGTTTTGCCTTTGGCTACGTATATTTTAACATTCTCTCTTTCTTTTTGAAAAAGATCTTCAGATTTCCCCACGATGAGTCCCTAACTATTAATTAGGAATTCGAATACGGTTTTACTTCGCTAGATTTGAGCGAGGCCGAAATCTGACTTGCCAACTTGAGCGGAATCAGTTTTGACTTGTAAATTCGAGTGAGGTCAAAGACTGACCTGCCAACTTGGGTGAAATTAGTTTTGACTTGTAAGCTCGTTTACTACATTCGTTCGACGATGGCCAGGGGCCGTAGGAGTGTCAATTTGAGGAAAGTCGGGAATACGACCTGAGGTCGAATAGTTACCTGTTATGGATTCGAACCAGATCGAATTTCACTAACTTGGCGATGGCCGATGGCCGTAAGAGTGTAAATTCGAGTGAGGTCGGAATTGTAACCCGTTGTAAGTTCGAGTGAGGTCGAACATTATTTTCACTGGGCAATGGCTGATGGCCGTAAGGGTGTAAATTCGAGCGAGGTCGGAATTGTAACCCGTCGTGAGTTCGAGCGAGATCAAACTTTATTTTCACTGGGCAACGACTGATGGCCGTGAGGGTGTAAATTCGAGCGAGGTCGAAATTGTAACCCGTTGTGAGTTCGAGCGAGGTCGAACTTTATTTTTGCTGGGCGACAGTTGTTGGTCGTGAGGGTGTTAATTCAAGCGAGGTCGAATTGTAACCTGTTTGGCGATGGTGCGGGTTTGCCTATTGCATTGCTCTTAATGGAGAACCTCACTGATTGATGCATTGTTTATGCGTGTATTGTGGTGAGTCCCGGTTTGCTTAATTTTGTTTTCATTGGAGAGCACCGTGTGTCGGGATTAGTCCCAGTTTGTTTAATTTTGTTTTCATTGGAGAACTCTATGCGTCGTTGCAGTGTGTATGTGTTGGTGGAGTCCCAGTTTACCTAGACCTTCCTTTGCTCGGCCTAGGGAGGTCATTATCGGGATGAGCGACGAACTTATTGCTTGGTCTTCTGGGTACATTGGGACTAAATGAAGTTTGGACGTGCTTCGCAATATTTAGTCGGCTGAACTAGTGTAAGATTGTCATGTTGAATATACATGCAAGCTTTTCGAGTTCAAGTTCTGCTTGTGTCTGAGGGACTATACGTCCCACGGGCCCACCGCTTAGTCCCAGCTCATGGAGATTTCATTAATAATATCAGCTTGTTTTGAGCTGTTTGTCTGCTATTTGCAATATGGTATGGTGTGGGGGTTTTGCTTGGTGTGTTTGGTGGTGTTTGTTCCTTTTTTCACGTACCTTGACCTGGTAAGTCAGGAGGGGGGAAGGGCACTATAAGGCAACCTATTTCATCCCGTACTCGAATGGCAGTTTCAGATTCGGTTGCCCCATATTTGGCTTTGTTGTTAGTTGTGTCTAGGCTTCTTATAGACTGAACTCACCTTCCTTTTTGGGATCTCGAGCTCGAGTCCCAAATCGATGCATATTCATGATGTGCGCTGATAATAAGGGAAATATGTCAGACCCTGTACATAAATTACATTGTGCATACATGTACAAAAATAAAGTAGGATAAGTTGGTTATTTCAAAGAATCATACAATAGGCTATCGTCCCTTACTACGAGGTGGAAGTATATATCAACATATAGCATTAATACGCAAGTAGGATTGCGGGATTGCTAAGTGCATAGTGGTCATAATTCCACTTTGAGTACTCATACAACGTGCCAAACCCATAGCTACTGGCGAGGCATGGGTTTTGTATAGACATCATGCCTAATTTCGATTTCACGTAAAGATTTAACCCTGATTGGTTTGATCAATTCAAAACCTTGTCCACCACTTTTTTGAGTTGGCGTTTATATTGAGATGGTGAGTCTATGAAAGCCGTGAAATGATATTTTAACTGGTTATAGATCCAGAGAAAACTAAAATTTTGGCTAAGCAATTCCCACAGAAGGCGCCAAATTATTTTACCAAAAAGTATTAAGCTTTTTGTTAAACTAATTAGTAAGAAAATAGAGGATAAATCCTGGCCAAGGATAATTAACTCTAGATCAAATCGCATTAACCAAGAGAATAAAATATAGTTAAGCACATGAACTTTCAATACTTGTAAAAGATACCAAATATAAATGACATAATTACATTCATGATGTACTGTTCCGTAATGCAAGGTGGAAAAGAGGGAATGTCATTAATAGTTGCATGATCTATCTTTATTAACTCAAGAAAGACGATTACAAAGATTCGCTGCCTAGATCCACAATTTCTCTTGTTTTTCTACTGTCGCATTCTCTGGTTCTTCTGCTTCTTCTTTTTTTTTTTGTGTAGGAGAGGGTCCCGTTTTCTTGTTATATATAGTAAGTATTCCTTTTTATCCAACGGTTCTTAACAAGAGTACCTTAGTCTATTCATTATACGTAGGGTCATTCCCCTTAAATGTCACAACACACGTTTCGCTGTACGAGCTTTCTGATGGCTCGATCTCGGTAGTGGCCGAGATACTCATTGTTATCATGCCTTATGTATATGACCATGACTTAATCGACCCCTTACCATTCCTTTTAGTGATAACATACGTAGTCAGATTTTGACTTATACAGTTCCCTTTTGAAAATTCTAGTTGATTGTGTATTTTTTTAATTATGGAGGTTAAATATTACTACACCTTTAAATAATTGTTTGTGCACAAGCTATGGTCTTGGGTCCAAGTATACGTATACATAACTATGGTCTCAGACCCAAAAATGCATAAAGCATAAACTACGACCTCAGGCCCAAATATGCATAAAGTATGACTACGGCCTCAAGCCCAAACATGCATAAAGCATGAACTATGGCCTCAGGCCTAAATACAGGTATTCAATATTCAGGATTTAAAATAAGGAACTGAGAATCATACTGCAATACATGATACCGAAATATTGAACCATATGGAGTTACATGATATGAAATGTTGAATAGGACTCGACTGTAATATGTATTCATAATAAATTGATCTGTCATAACGGAGATTCACGGGATGTTGAATGAATTATGAAACCACATCATCTAGAGAATAGAAGTTCTACAACTATTTATGGAACTGAGGCATAATTACTTTATAAGGAAATTTGTAATAGTCATAAGAATGAGACGTAGGGAGAATCATAAACATTCCCAAACACAGAGAGCCTCACATACTTTAACTTCCTTCTCTTGAGGGTAATACGATGTTTGTCAACCCTTTCAACATTAATCTATAGCAATACAAGTCAAAGGGATTTCATATTAATAATAATACTCGTGTTTTGGTCATTTAGACATTTTATTAAATACATGGTGGGTATAAAGCTTCATAGCCCTTATTAATAGTATTTCTACACTTACCAACCCATTCTCTTGCTCCTAGATAAATTCTAAAATCTCAAATGGGTATAATCAACATCATTCCTCATCACCCATAAGATAAACAACACCTTTAACCAACAATCAACAATCAACAACCCAAACCTATAACCGTTCATGCATTTCTGTCAAACCCATCAACTCATATCTAGCCTATAAAATCCAGTACTATAATCAAGTAGAGGTTGAAGATATTACCTTTTTGACCTTCAATCCTCTTGAATTCGAGTTCTATAGTTTCTTTTCTCAACAATGATGTCTCAATCGAATATCTAATGATTTGAAGGGCTTACTAATATTAATAAGGTATTGAAGAATTTAAATTAACTTAGAATCACCATTAGAACTCATCTTGGATGGTGGAGGGACCTTGGGGGAGGTTAGATTCTTGAGAGCTTCCCTTTATAGAGCAAGCTTTTGTGTTTTGGGGTGTGGGGGATGAAGTAGTGTTTTAGAATGACCCCCCGAGTATGCTCCCGTGCACCTAAAGGCGCAAATGCACACCTGAACGCGCAGCACGGCAGTAGCACTGCCACAAATATGTGACCGTGCACGGGACCATCCGAGCACACACCTGGGCGCGCATATTGCGTATTATCCAGTAAAATACACATAACATTTTATACAGAGATCCATTCGGGCTACACAATGTTTAGTAGGAAAGCTATTTCAAAGGGATAAAACTTTTATGCTTTGTGTTTTCCCAAACTCCTTACAGATTTTAACGAAATCCTGCTGGAATATAGACCTTTCATAACTTAGTCGATTTTATCCAATCTTATGCACCTCACTCTCCATCTTGATTCTAAAATAACTATTTCCACTCATACTCATCCCGATAGAACTTCACATATCTAAAATATAACATTACTATTCATTTAACATGTCCTCACCTAAGCTGAATTTATGGAGTGTTACACTTCTATCTTCCATCTTCTATCCCCCACATCTTACAGTGGAAGGCCGAAATGTACTTTCTATTTTACAAAGAACACTTTCATTAAAAATGGGAAGTAACATAAATAAATTGAATATTATTAAAGTAACTCTCTTGTTAATTCGCCAGTTTTAGTTAGTACATTTATTGATAGAATGATATAAATCTCTATATGGATCTACCAGCGATCGATTTACGGAATAAAGAGTTAAGAAATAGCCAAGAGATTGATAAAAGAACCAGGCCGAAGTCAGTCTTGTGTTCAAAGGAGCCTTGATTTGCAAGAGATCTTATCTTATCTACCATCGATGTATGCTACTTGCACTCGCAAAATGCAGTCATTTTCATATGTTATATACAAACTTTATATACTTTTACGATTATTAATGCAAATTTGGCAGGGTAAAAGTGATCTTTGCCTGTTAAAGTTGGGTTGATTTGAGCTTCATATGTAGCTTGAATGACCTATGGCAAAACCAGTCAAATATTTGTTTTAATTTTTTGTTAATATGTTAGATATACCAATAAGGTCCATAATAAAGAAAAAGTAGTTTTGTTTGGTAAGTGAAGAGATAATATATAGGAAAGCAATCAAAGAAATTAAAACTTGATTAGGGCTATATAAGTTGGGCTACTACCCATTCTTTAACCCATCTTGATTCCACTTATCTTAATCCAAGTAAATTTGGGCAAGTTAGCGACCCATCCATATATCGATTCATCTTAATGCAATCCATCTAAATTTTAGTCAAATATGTCCATGTGGCACCTCTAGTCATTTTCAATCTTGTAAGATTATGCGTCTATGTTAACATGCACATATATCTTAGCAACAATCATATTGTGAATATGTTGTCTTTAGCGAGCTAACAATCACCCCCACATTACATTGTTGTGTCCTACAACTGTTTCGTAGAACTTATCTTCCACTTTATGATACCTATCTTTCTATCGCATAACACCTCTAATTAAACATTTCCATATCAATCATACACCAAGATAGAGGCCCGGTGAAGGGTTCTGCCAAACTTAATAGTTTTTGATTAACCGATATATTTATATTAAGAAATTTATAAAATACATACAAATATTATATTTAAAACTTAGTTATTTAAAATCTAAAATTCATAAAATTAAAATCTTGGCTCTGTCTCTTTTTTCAATCATATTATTTTAATTTTACATATAACATTTTCATCTATCACACTATTTTCCTACAAAATAAAGCCAATGGAACACAAAAACTTATTTACAAAAAAATAAAATATTAACTTAAATATCAGCCCACCCAAAATAGTAACGGGTGAATGTATAAATTATATTTAATTAGTGTATAATATATGTATATTAACTAGAGCATATAAATATTTTTGACCGAACTGTCAAATGTGTAATTTTGCTTAATAAACTTGCCAATATTCCTGATAATGTAGTGGACATTAGCATAAGGAACAAGGTTGAGAAAGGGAACTCATAAGTGTGTGCCAATAAAGCCCATAGGTTTATCTACAGGCAGATAGCCCCGTCTGCTTCTTTCTCGTTTCCTCTTCTTTGCTGTTTTTTTTGTAAAAATAACACGGTCTAGCCAGTTTTCGGATAAGTCATTCAAAAATAGTCAGCGTTTATCAAGTTAATGAAAAATAGTCACTATTTTGCTGCAACAGAAACCGGTTCATCATAATATACTGGAGTTCGGTGCACCTGTATATGAACTTCCAGCATATTATGCTGGACCGGTATACTTTGCTGGCTCCAATATAATATACTGAGACTGGAGCACCTGTGCTCCAAACTCCAGTATATTATGTTGGACCAATATATTATACTGAAATTCCAGTATATTAGACTGGAGTTCCAGTATAATATACTGAAATTCCAGTATATTATGCTGGAGTATTTTTCCGAATTTTGAACAGTGTTTTCGTTCAGATTTATCTTTACATGAAAAGTGGCTAAATTTCTATTACTTTTGAAACTGAACTATTTTTGAACGACCACTTGTAAATCTGGCTATTTTTAAATTTCTCGCTACGAAAATTGTAACGATGACGAAATAAATAGGAAAAAATGGATATTTCTTTATTGCATAAGAAAATCTAGTATCATGTTATTTCCTAATTAGATTACAATTACTTCATTTGCTCTAGTATATGTAAATCTAGTTCACTTACTAGGGACTTTAAGAGAAAGAAAAAAAAATTGGAACTTGTAGTGTTAAACATGTCATAGCATTTGTGTATGATTATAAGACTCATGAAATTAGAGGTCCTAAATATGTCATAATATTTGTGTCGCTATAAATTTTGTGACTAACAGCAAAAGAATTATCACACAAAAATCAAACTAAAAGAGGTAAACGTAATATCATAAATCATGAGGGAGGTCATATGTGATATAGCGAAACGTGAGGAGATCTCTCTACAATTATCCATAAGTTAAATTATTTTCAAATTTAAGGAGTCAAAATGTCATAACCCAAATTTCCCTCCGTAAGATATCGTGACCGCACCTAATCTCTAAGACTAAATAAGCCTATCAACATGTGGAATAATTAAGATAACAATAAATACTCTTAAAACCCAACAACTCAACATATATAGAAATTTTTAAAACCCGATAAATTACAAGTCACAAGCTCTAAAGAAGTAATACTGAATATCTCCATACATCATAATCTAATGTGCATAGGAAAGCAACATAATAAAGATAGAGGGGGGGGGGGACTCCGAGGGCTGCGGACGATGGCAAATATACCTTGAAGTCTCCACGTACGATCTATCTCACTAATATCTAGGCTGGTAGGAAGTACCTGAATCTGCACAAAATGATGTGCAAAAGCGTAGCATGAGTACACCACAACGGTACCTAGTAAGTAAAAAGCCTAAGCTCAATAGGGTAGTGACGAGGTCAGGCCAGGACTCTACTAAAAATAATAAGAACAAGGCAGAGAGTATAATGATATAATAACATGGCAAGGAAACGAAGTAATAAGAATTTACAAAAAATAACAGCAAGGGCGCTCCCGAGATACCGCCTCGTAGTCCCAAAAGTAAATAGCAACAGGGGCTCTCCCGAGGTATCACCTCGTAGTCCCTAAAGTAAATAGCAACCGGGGCACTCCCGGGGTACCGCCTCGTAGTCCCAAAAGTAAATAAATCACGGAATCTAAAACATAATAACTGGAACAATGATATTTCAAAGATAGTAATTTCAAGCAAAGAATTCCATAGTTAAATAATGAATACGAAATCAAGGAAGCAGGTAATTCAACTAAGTATGTTGTACAAGTTGAAAATAAGAGATAAGGCACGTAGACATGTAAAATTATGCTAAACAAGATAACTACAAATGCTATAAAACTCAATTAAGGCAATCGAAGGAAAACTATTTTTTTTATCAAAAAATGGATTTTCCAATATGCAACCCGTGTACGCACTCGTCACCTCGCGTACACGGCCTTCACATATTGCAACAATCATAATAGTACCAATTCTTAAGGGGAATTTCCCACACACAAGATTAGACAAGTCACTTACCTCAAATCACGCTATTTCAATCCAATTGTAAACCATTTCCTCGATTATAAAACTCCAAATGGCTCGAATCTAGGCAAAAATAATTCGATACAGTCAACACAAATTATAGGAATCAATCCCATATGAAAATGCTAAACTTCTCAATAAAACTCGGAAATTCATCTAAAAAATCAACAGTAGGGCCCACGTCTCGGAATCGGCAAAAGTCACAAAATATGAACCGTCATTCAACCACGAGTTCATCCATATAAATTTAACCAAATTCCGACATCAACTCGACCTTCAAATCCTCAAATTTAACCTTAAGGGTTTTCACATTTTCTCTAACTTAAAACACCAACTAAATGCTAAAAATAATAATAGATTCAGGTAATTTAACCAAAATTGAGTTAAAAATACTTACCCAGATGTTTTCCTTAAAAATCTCCCGAAAATTACCTCTCTCCGAGCTCCAAATCGTTAAAAATAAAAAATGGGACGAAGTCCCATTTTCAGAACTTATGTTCTGCTGCCCAGTCATTTCCTCTATGCGATCGCGGAAAAACTTACATGATCGTGAAGAGCAATCTCCACTGCCCACTATTCAACCCTACACTATCGTGGATCCCTTCATGCAAACGTGAAGCACAATTTCCTCTACCTTATCGACCACGGACAGCCACACACGATCGCATAGCATGACACGTGAATTTTTCCAGTTCCTTCCTTCACTCTATGCGAACGCGGCTCAATCCATGCGTTCGCATAGCATTGCTTGCCAACAGCTTCGTGATTGCAGATTTACCTACGCAATCGCGGAACTTCCCACGCTATCGCATATAAGGAAACCAGAACACCAGATTTCAGCAAACTTTCCGAATGCACCAAACATAATCCGAATTACACTCGAGGCCCTCATGACCTCAACTAAATATACCAACAAGTCCTAAAATATCATACGAACTTAGTCAAGCCTTCGAATCACATCAAACAATGCTAGAAAGACGAATCACACCCCAATTCAAGCATAATGAGACTAAACAAATTCTAACTTCTACTTTCGATGCCGAAACCTATCAAATCAAGTCCTATTGACCTTAAATTTTGCACACAAATCATACATAACATAATAGACCTACTCCAATTTTCAGAATCTAATTCGGATCCCGATCTTAAAATGTCAACTCTTCGGTCAAACTTTCAAACTTAAATTTCCTATTTTTGTCATTTCAAGCCTAATTTAACTACGAATTGTCAAATAATTTTCCGACCCGCTCCTATGTCCTAAATCACCATACGGAGTTATTGGAATCATCAAAACTCTATTCTGGGGTCGTTTCCATATAAGTCAACATCCAGTCAATTTTTTCAACTTAAGTTTTCATCCTTGAGACTAAGTGTCTCAATTCATTCCGAAACCTCATGGGACCCGAACCAATTACCCCGGCAAGTCATATAATAATTGTAAAGTGCGAAATGAGCAGTAAATGAGGGAATGGGACTGTGATACTCAAAACGACCGGCCAGATCCTTACACAAAACTACCAAAAAGGGCAATAGTTAAAGTTACATGAACAGGAATGGATGGAGTATATAATTTTACAGAAACTTGGTAAGAATGGAAAGGAACGTAGGAACCTTTAAAAAAATTCTTTTTGACAAATTAACCTCAATTATATATTTATGTTCGGATTGATTAAATAAGTGCTTATAGTATATAGAATTTGTTATAAAATAATAAAAGAAAAAGAAAAGTATTGCAGAGCAAAGTAGAGAGAGGAAATTCTTATTGATATGTGATGATTTACATCGGAATAAAACCCTCTATTTATAGGGAGAGAGTGACTTAGCCACCAAGTAATAAACCCTAGAATCTCTCTAAATATAGACATTCACCATAAATAGAATTCTATTTATAACACTCCTCATTGAATGTCTATTCAACAGATAATGTGCCTTGTTAAAACTTTAACTAAAATAAAACCCAGTGGAAAAAATTCTAGTAAAGGAAAAAGAGTACACATATCTAATAATACGCATTTTGGTTGCCTCGTTAAAAACCTTGCAAAGAAAACTCAGTGGGACAAACCTTGTAAGGGAAAAGGAGTGCAACACACATTAACTCTCCCTGATTAGAGCATCAATTCACATCTTTAAGCATTTGCATTCAAATCTTGTGCACCATCTTCAAAAGATCTTTGGTAGAATCTAAGATGTATTGTCTTCATATGATCTTGTTAGAATCGTCAATTCAATATCTTCACATAGAGGTGGAAACTCTTGCTATCATATTATCATGCTTATAGTTATAGCAAGATACATTTGTGCACAAATTGCACTGAGGAAGTGGTACCTCAAGATCAAGAATTGTAGATGCTTCAAGCAACTTAAATCCTTCATGGATTGTCATATAAATTAAGTCATATAAGCCATATAATAGACTTTAGATGCATATCAAGTTTTTATGTCATGCTAGACATATAAGATATCGAAAACTGATTGCACTTACCATTGACTTTATACTTTCAAGTATTTGAACAACATAGACAAAATTATATGTCTTTCATATGAAACCGATTCTATTCGAATTGTGTCTCTTCCATTTGGCCAATATTTTTGTGTCTGTAGGCGACAGACTTAAGATCCTCATCTATATTTAGCGTTATCATAGATGTCGCCAACGAACATTTTATATCGATTCCAACATTTTTTTCAAAGACATAACATAGAGATCTCTTCATTCATATATTCAGGTACCTGAATCTCTCATGAGATTTTATGAAATGTTATGTCATATGATCTTCTAAATCGCTTGTCTCCTTATTATGATCACTTTGATCATTTGCTCATCTTCTTTATCAAGAAGTTTTATTTGAAATCAATTAGTATATACGCTTTAAGAGTACCATAGAATTTGTCCTTCTAGGACTTAATAGGAGCATTTGCAATGAAAATATAGTTACTTTCTTTGGACCAGAAAATGCGTCTGACATGCTTTGCAATATATTGCAAGTGAATTATCCTTTTATGAACTTCAAGTTCATATTATTTTATTCGAGGATATAGATATACACATGATAATTCATTCCACGTAACTTTTTCTTAACTGTTTATCATGTCACCCCCTCATGTTAGAAAAACTAACTTATTTTCTCAACTTTGAGAACCCATTTTTGTGCGTTATGGTGTTAATCAATATACACTGCACATCAATAATAATAAGATAGAATTATTTGGTTCCTGACCCTGAACCATTTGTGAGGGGAGAATGTAATATACTTTCGTATATAACCTATATCAAACTGATATAGATAACTTTATTCTCATAAGCAATAGTTTAGCTATTAAGTGGAGGCACTCAATAAATTATTTTGTTAAACTGGTTGTGATGTAAACCAACTTATCAAGATGAACTTCTTGAATAGAAAATCTGGAAATTATGCTCGAAATTAAACTATTGAGCAAGTTACCTCGCAAAATACCATGTTGCGAGTTAATAATAATTGCACATGTAACCATCTCATAGATGCATCTTATGTGGTATACATGGCAGGTGAATGAGCCCATATTCACTTTTAATATTTCCAGCATTCAGGGGATTCAATCACAATTTTAGTTGGTCTACTAATTAATAAGAACAAGCAATGTAAGAGAGTTCGTAAAGAACTTTCTAGTTCTTTAATATTTACCCATGTGAATTCTCTATTATTTTTGCATACCATACTTAAATTGATATGGCTAACCCAAATGCCAACTGAATAAATTATCAATATTGATAAACTTTAAATTTACACCATGACGTGTGCAATTATTAATAAATACCAAGTTTATTATGATATGAGTTTTTATATCAATAAACTTCTACTTTATTATGTCATTCTTTTGTTTGTATAGTACAAACTGGAGAATAAAGCGGGTAATTTTTCACATACATATTACCCCGCTACAAGTTGTAGTAGTAGAAGATATTAAACCTTTCCTTTATTTATAGTCTCAGTATGATCAACCGCTTTCGCGAATACTTTAGAAACTAAATAAGTTTCTTTGAGACTTACTACAACACAATATCTTATTGATAATCAATTTTATTTCTCCAAAATAGTGGTAATTGGCTCTTCCAAAGCTCTCAATTAATTTCGTACTACCATACATTTATCAACATCCATATGGTCATATATCTCTTTCAAGGAGAAAGTTATACCATTATGGTCATGGTCAAAATTATATGCAAGATAGGTTTCTTGCATTATTGTTGTCCTTTGATAATCACATTGCCAAAATATTTTGGCGTACAATAGGTACGTGACCAATGATCATTCATGCCATAATAATGATATTATTTTCTTTTATCATCTCAAACCTCCTTCTAGAGGCGAGTGTGGTATATTCGCTACCACTAGCACGTTCATATTCTTTGAAGAATGAATATGTATTCATAAATCAGATGTTGTCACATTCACGTCATGAATGGATCATAATCATCTATATGTGCTTTATAAAATCTCATGTCAAATCAATGACAAATATTATTTTCACAAAGTGAAAGATTATTTTGAGAATCCTTATTATTCTCATTATCACAATGATGACGATTATAATTTCGTCTATTGCCACGTCCACATCCATTGATACCTTCACGGTAATAATTTTGTCTTCTTTCAGACTTATCACATATTGCTATCACATTCTCTTAAGGGAATGAGAATGGAGCAAATTCAATGGGACGAGTTTTCAATTCTTTGCCCACAATCATACATGAATTTGATCATGGCAAGGCATAAAAATTTTACCACTTTGGGTGGTTATAATTTCTCTTAAACTCCATTAGAGTTACAATCAAAATTTATCGTCTTTGATTGTATTTAAAATCAAATTGTAGAATGTCAAGAATTTGAAAGAGAAAAGTAAAATGTTTACCTTAAATCCAGAATTTAATCATGAAGGAAGTTCATGGAACAATTGACAATTATTATGCTCCATCCCAAAGCTTCTACTCAATTGTTTAGACATATTAAAATTATTATCATCTCTTTATGCTAAATATTGAGAGTAATTAACAATCTTGGCTACCGAACAAAAACAAGTAGGTGATATCTTAAATGCAATGGGCACAGAGTTGAATGTTGATGCTGAAATTTGAAGGATTTAAGTTTCCTCTTCTAGTTCTATCAGACCATGTTCTCTCCTTTAATAAATAAAAGAGTTAATTACACTAAAAACCTTAATATGTCTCAGTTTCAAATATATCCCTTCTATTTTAAATCAAACAATTATATCCTTATACAACGAAAATTCTACATATACATCCCTTATACGATATGTCTATAACTAAGTATAATAAAATATAATTATTAAAGATAAATCAAAATTATAAATAAAAAGTTTTTATCGTTTTCATTTTAGTTGGTTTATATATTCTTCTGCTTCAAATTTATTAAATTTATTTTCTATTTATTTTATTATATAAGAGGTATAAATATTTTTAAGAAAATACGGATAACAATATTATTTTTAAGATTTTTGAAAGATTAAAATATTTTATAAAATACGTAAATATTCTAGTCATCTCATTAAGTAACTGTCTTCATTTCCTATTTAAGAATTTTAAAATGTACATATATTTCAAAAACATTTATTCTCTTTTTGAATCAAATGTATGAAAAACAAATATTTAAAGTGATACTTTTGCTTCAATTGCTAAAGAGGAAGACAATGATGATATCAAGTCATATGAAAAGTTACCAAAGAGAGAAATGATATTTCCCCTTGAAAACTCTGAGATTCAGAGAAAAGAAGAACCGTGGAAAATATTCCAGAGATATCTGATTAATGGATTATACTATCCGGGTGAATCATATAAAACCCGCACCTATTATGAGACTATCCTGATCAGTACAGGTAGTGCAGAATTCCAGCACTTTTCGGGTTATAACACGAATGAAAATGTTTATAACTTTTCAAAAGTCATTATCAAACAGATTATATCTATTGAAGAATGGGGTATTTCAACAATGAAAGAAAGGCAGATAAGCCTTAATAAATCACTTATGAATTTCACTTATTGGGATTATATTCAAGCATTTGATAGGGTGCTTTATTATAACAATGAGAGACATAAACATACTTGGTTTATCAAAGTATGCGCAAAGGTATTTACAGGACCTATCCCTAACTGGTTTTTAAACTGGTGGTCATACCACGGTCCTACTACCAAGATTTTGCCTGAACCATTCCTAAAGTTATACAAAGAATGGACAAAAACTTCGCCGTTCTTAACAGAGTTATATCACGCAGATCATATCTGCTACCTAGAAAAAATTGATCAAATCTACTTCTTTATTGAATTTTCTATCCCCTGGATCCATAAATGTACTCCGGAATTAGGTTATACGGAAGAACAAATCCCTTGTTTATATAGGGTATTCTACAACAATTTTCGGGACAAATTGATGAAAACTGATCCCAAAACAAAAACGTTATATGGACAAGAATTATTGGATTCTATCAAAACACAAATCCAATTATATGTAACGGCCCCTCAAAAGAGGATAATAGAAGAAAGCACTGTTAAACATATTGCTCGGAGAATATCAATCCAAGACGGAGATAAAATTGATTTGATAAATCAATACTTAGAAGGATTGAAAAGAAATCTGCTCCAATCACTAGATCAGTGCGAAAAATCAGACACTTCGATGAGAAGTGAAACGAGTGGTGATGACCTCGTAGAAGATACACAACCTATACAGCCAGAAATGATATTATCTGACAGAGATATCGACAAGGTGGAAGAATTCCTCCAACAAATGCACAATTTGGACAAAAAGAAGACTTGACAGCTTATCAGCCGCCAGGACCCACTTAAACAGTAGATACACTGTTCATCCACAGTAGAAACACTGTTCAACTACAGTAGAAACATTGTGTAGGGACCCAGATGTGGGACCCAATTTACTATTCTAGATTCTTTTTTTTTGTTATATAAGGAGGCTTCTTCATTTGAAGAAGGAAGAGCCGGAACCCCCCTCTCTGTTTACTCTCTCTCCTCTCTCTCTAAACCAACCCCCTTTGTAAAGATTTAGTTTATAGTTTGTAAATCAGTTGAAGTTAAATAAAAGTTTTGAAGTTCAGTTCATCTTCAGGGCCTTGCTTCTCGGCCTTCAAGGTACTTATTCTCTTTTCTCTTTAGTATTTTAAATACTTAGTTTCTCTCCCCAGTCGTGACTATGTCCGGCTAAACGGATTCATATCTATGTTGAAGAACTAATTTCTCTTGCATATTAACCATGAAGAATCCAGACTCTTTCAAGATATAAAAGAATTTTAATATAGTTTCTTGGCTTGGTTCCAAGATGGTGGTACAGTCGGTTCTGGTACTACTCTTATTGGCTTTGCCTTAGTGGCTACGTCTAGCCAGCTGTGACATTAAAGCCCGTCTGAAGTTGTCAAAAGGGCTATCTCTTTCACAGTTAGAACTGCTAGACACAAGGGCTCAGTAAGAGTATGTATCGGACCTCGACAGGCCCCTTGCTTGGGTAAAAGGATATAGATCCTTCCATACAGTCATTAAACTATAATAGAATTTCCGTATATTTCGAATCTTTATTGGTCGTGCGGACTACCGCCAACCTTTAAAGTGTACTAAAGCAGCTAGATCTGGATGGCCGTGCGGACTACCGCCCGCCTACCTAGATCCTGGTAGGAATATCATCCTCACAGAAATTTTCTTCGTATGGAAGAGTTACAATATGCCTTTTCCTGTTCCAAAAGGCACTAAGGTGATCGGCGCAAACATCAACGGCCATTTTTTCAGCAATCAATTTAATCTTCTACTGAACTTTAGCAGATTGTATAGTATCGAATATATTCATACTAAGAATTTCTAATTGTAATGAATCAACATGCCTTTGTTTCATATTAATCAAGGCATTAATATCTCTAGTTACAGGATCTGTAACAAAGGAATAACTTATCTTTTTATCTTGATAAGTAGCAGAAAAACCATGTTCATATATATTATTAAACGGATAAATAGCATTAATAAAAGGTGTTCCAAGTATGATTGGAGGGTATAACTGGTTTTTTACCAAAAAGAAGAAATGTGGAATACAGACTTTATTTTGGCAAATATGAGTATTAGGCAATTTGTATTCTATATCTAAAGCATGACCAGAAGCGGATTTCACCAAATGAGTGGTCTTTTGAAAATACTTAGTAGGAATTAATCCTTCCTGAATGCAGCTTACATCTGCACCACTATCAATCATAGCTATATCAGTTATAGAAAAATTATTATCGATTAAAATAGTACATTTAATATACCATTTGTGTGCAGTAATAATTTGCATCATACCTAAAAATAAATCAGATTTTTCATCAGAAATTTCTTTTCCTTTATCATTGGAAAAATCAGAAATTCCTTTAGTCGAAGATTCAGGTAGAGAATTATTTTTCTCAATTTGAGTAATACGGTGATCACAAATCATTTGATTTTGCTTAAGAGACTTAATATCCCTTTTCAAATTCTCAATTTCTTCTTTTAAATCATCAAAAGAAGTATCTCGACTAGGTGTATTGGACTTTTGAAGTCTTCTATTAATTTCAGATAAAGAATATGGTGCAAAATTTTCAAATTCGTTCTTGTATTTTTCAACAGATTTTGAACTACTAGAACTGGAACTTGCAGCTAAAGTAATAATTTTTTCACGAAGTTTTTCATCAGTAACTTCTTTTAAAAGTTCTATTACATTGTCAGATGTAATAGTTTTTATATTAAGATCATCAAATTGTGATTTCAATTTATAAAATTCGTCACTATCACAAGCACAAATATCACCTTTGCAAGCAGTGCAAGCAGTATCAACATTTTTATTATTATCAGAAAAATCAATTAACTCAACTTCAGCTTCAGATTCAGTCTCTGAGTAATAGTCAGATTCTGATCCCGAAGTGTATAACAAGCCATAAACCTTATCGTGTAACTCATCATCGAGTTCTAAGGTTTTTAGCTTTTGAAGCTTGCAATTTGGAGAAATATGACCAAACTTTCCACACTTATAACACTTAATATCAGCGAGATCACGTTTGGATCTATTCTTCGCAAATCGAGTAGATTTCCGATGCGCTTTTCTAGTATCACGTTCTTCCTTAGGGTTATATCTAGACCTCTTTTTCTTATACGGGCTGTCCGGGTAAGGATACCTATGATATTTGGTTATCTTCTTCTTACTTTGAGTGGAAGTTCTGGGTAAACCGAACTGGGTACAGAAGTCACCTAATTGGGATTTTTCTTTAAGCTTATCAATCTTAAGTTGTCTAGAAAGCCTTAACTCATTACACAAATTCAATCCTTCTTGTGTACAAACACCTATAAGCTTACCATAGGTATAATTATTATACAGAATCTCGCCGCAACTACCTTTTAACACATTCCTCACTCTTTCAGCAAATAAGGAAGGGAGACCATCTATAAACTTGGCTTTCCAATGCTCAAATTTATTGTCGGGTAGTTCCATAACTCTACTCATAAAAGTGTCTTTATACCATCTAAATTCACTAAGGGTCTTACATCTAAGCCTATTAAGTAAAGTTCGAATGGTCTGATGATTCGAGGTAAATCTACCATTGAAATGCTCTAAGATAGTAAGGATAAGGGTATAAACTGCATCTTCTCTACCCATTACTAGATCCATACCTATGTTATCAACACCTTCGTCGGTTGCCGTAGCATTAATAACGAAAGCCTTTTCCTCTACAGATAAATGATTGTCCCACCAGCCACGAAGTTGGCCAGTAAATCCTGCAATGATCATTTTGCAAATATTTCTATCTGTATTTTTAACACTTTTACAGATAGTCGAATACATAAGCATTCTGTGTACGAGAATTGTTAATTGTCTATCAGTTAGACCATCAAGATTCCATTCATAAATCTCGGAACCGTTATAAGACGTATTTGTCTGATTCCAATCTCGTTCCTCAATCAACACATCTTGAGGAGTAGGACGAGGATAATAATAGGTTTGCATCCTTGGTTTGTCAGCATACCTATGATTTTGTTTAAAAATCCCTTTGAGTTTATTAAACTCTGACCAAGTCTCAGTTTTATAATCAGAAACAGTCTCAATTTTATCAGCAATTTTTTTTGATAAATCAATAGGTCTAATATTTAAACCAGAAAGCTTTTTATCAAAAAGCTGAGCTAAGTCATCAAGAGATTTAAATTTAAAATCCTGAATCTCAGGAGGTCTTTGAATATGAGTAGGAATAGCTTGATCAACTGTTTTACTTCCTGAAGTGGAGGCAATATCAGTTGGTCCTTTCTTAGTACTCATTTCCTTTATTAAAATAGTCAAATCATCAAGTTTTTTATCAAGAGAACCAATATGTTCTCCTAAAATTTTTACATACAAACCCAAATAATTGTTTTGAGAAATCAATTTATTAATTTCTTCAATACTAATAGCTGCCACGTTATTATCAATAAATTTTTGAAAGGCAGTGAAGGTAATACCAGTATTATTAGGTAGAATAAAGGGAGCCTGAGGAGGATAAATCGCTTTAGTAATATTACCACTCCCGTGTTTATAAGATCTTTCCAATACCTTTATATAAAGAGGTAAATAAATTGTTATAAACCAAGGAACAAAATACATAATTTGATTATGCAAGGCACAAGCTTCATAAAATTCTTGAGATATATTATTCAAATCATCTTTACTATAAGTATCAAAAAACCATGTTTTAAACTGATTCCATTTTTACTAAAAATTCCTTTTGAATATAAATACGGGCCCGAGAACCGGGGCTAAAATCTATTTGGTGTGGAATCATTAAATATTATTGGGGTCGAAATCCATCTCGGATAAAGAAGGAATATCCTTATCTGAAATATTGTCATTGTCCTGAACAATATTTGTTTGAGGGTTTTATGGATCCACGGGATAGAAAATTCAATAAAGAAGTAGATTTGATCAATTTTTTCTAGGTAGCAGATATGATCTGCGTGATATAACTCTGTTAAGAACGGCGAAGCTTTTGTCCATTCTTTGTATAACTTTAGAATGGTTCAGGCAAAATCTTGGTAGTAGGACCGTGGTATGACCACCAGTTTAAAAACCAGTTAGGGATAGGTCCAGTAAATACCTTTGCGCATACTTTGATAAACCAAGTATGTTTATGTCTCTCATTGTTATAATAAAGCACCCTATCAAATGCTTGAATATAATCCCAATAAGTGAAATTCATAGGTGATTTATAAAGGCTTATCTGCCTTTCTTTCATTGTTGAAATACCCCATTCTTCAACAGATATAATCTATTTGATAATGACTTTTAAAAAGTTATAAACATTTTCATTCGTGTTATAACCCGAAAAGTGCTGGAATTCTGCACTACCTGTACTGATCAGGATAGTCTCATAATAGGTGCGGGTTTTATATGATTCACCCGGATAGTATAATCCATTAATCAGATATCTCTGGAATATTTTCCACGGTTCTTCTTTTCTCTGAATCTCAGAGTTTTCAAGGAGAAATATCATTTCTCTCTTTGGTAACTTTTCATATGACTTGATATCATCATTGTCTTCCTCTTTAGCAATTGAAGCAAAAGTATCACTTTGCTTTTTGGATGTTAAATAAGCCTGCAGATGTCCATATAACGGACTATCTTCTGGAATATCTTCCAAATGTATAGAATGTTCTGAGGATTCACCTGTATGCGGTACCTTTGAGTTTATCAAACTCTTTTTTCCTCTTTGTATCACTGGTGAGTTTGACGAGGATCCGTATGACGATCCCTGAGAATAAGTCCTACTAGGGGACGATCTTCCCCTACCTCTGCCCCTGGTGACCCATGAAGGGTCCATTCTGCAGAAATTGCAAATCATTATTAATTAAAAAGGATAGCATAATTCTAGTGCTGATATTATCTTGACCACTGGGAAACTCATTTTCAATTAACTGAAGAATATCAACAACTTCATTAAAATTAGAGTCTTCTTCTTCCCTGGTTTCAATTATGTCAGCCATAATTATATCAAGTATGACTTCCTGTAAGTCTCTATTTAAATTAATCACTTTAAGAATAGTGATTAATACCTTATCATCAAAAATATGGTATAATAATTCATAATCTATTCTAAATATTCCTGGGATAGAAAATCCGGAAGGGAATTATCAATTCCTTTTTTGTATTGTATTTCAAAATCGAAAGGCGCCAGCTGAGCCTGCCATCTAGCAAATATTAATTTAGAAGCATCGTGCTTAAAATCTTTGTCAAACATATATTTAACAGATTGAGCATCAGTTTTTATCAAAAACTTTTGGTTGTATAAGTCGTCTTGAAATTTCAATACACACTTAACAATTGTTAACATTTCATGCGCCACAGTAGCGTATTTCTTCTGGGCTTCGGTCCATTTACCAGAGTGAAATCTTATTAGATATTCACTCTTATTGTTGGGATTTACTTGTTTTAAAATTCCTCCATATCCAACATTAGACGCATCTGTCTCGATAATCTTTTGCCAAGTAGGATTGGCAAGGGTTAAACAAGGTAGAGATTTAACCCGCCCTTTAATACTTTTGACTAACTCAGTATGTTGGTTAGTCCAAGGGTGTTTATGATCTTTCTTCAGCCGATCGTATAGAGGGGCTAGATCTCGTGACAAACTTTTATAAAAAGGGGATATATAATTCAGACTTCCCAAAAATCTTTGTAATTGAGTCCTGTCAGTGATAACATCAGGAAATTTTGAGGCAAAATCAATAGATCTTTGTATTGGGGTAATTTTTCCCTGGCAAATATTATGACCTAGAAAACGAACATTTGTTTGGAATAGACTCATCTTGGGCTTAGAGATTACTAAACCGTTTTGTATAACAATTTTCTTGAAAATATCAAGATGCTTAATATGCATCTCCAGAGTTTTAGAAAATACCAATATGTCGTCAATATAAACGATGATAAAATCCAAATATGGGTTAAAAATATCATTCATAATTTTTTGAAATTCAGAAGGGGCATTTTTCAAACCAAATGGCATAACATTCCATTCATATTGCCCAAATGGAACATTGAAAGCAGTTCTATAAGTATGCTCTTTAAATATTTGAATTTGCCAATAACCAGATTTTAAATCAAATTTTGAAAATATATTGGCGTCATATAACCTAGATAGCAAGTCCCTTTTATTAGGGATAGGATACCTAATCCATTTTAGATGTTTATTTAATGGTTTATAATTTATAACTAAGCGAGGAATACCTCGTTCCTTTTCTGCCGCATTATTAACATAAAAGGCAGAACATGACCAAGGAGATTTTGAGGGTTTTATCAAACCCTTTTGTAACAAACTATCAATCTCGTTTTTGCAGAATTCAACTAGCTCAGCATTCATCTGGCAAGGTCGAGATTTAGTAGGAATATCATCCTCAGAGAAGGTTTCTTCGTATGGAAGAGTTACAATATGCCTTTTCCTGTTCCAAAAGGCACTAGGGTGATCGGCGCAAACATCAACGGCCATTTTTTCAGCAATCAATTTAATCTTCTGCTGAACTTTAGCAGATTGTATAGTATCGAATATATTCATACTAAGAATTTCTAATTGTAATGAATCAACATGCCTTTGTTTCATATTAATCAAGGCATTAATATCTCTAGTTACGGGATCTGTAACAAAGGAATAACTTATCTTTTTATCTTGATAAGTAGCAGAAAAACCATGTTCATCTATATTATTAAACGGATAAATAGCATTAATAAAAGGTGTTCCAAGTATGATTGGAGGGTATAACTGGTTTTTTACCAAAAAGAAGAAATGTGGAATACAGACTTTATTCTGGCAAATATGAGTATTAGGCAATTTGTACTCTATATCTAAAGCATGACCAGAAGCGGATTTCACCAAATGAGTAGTCTTTTGAAAATATCTAGTAGGAATCAATCCTTCCTGAATGCAGCTTACATCTGCACCACTATCAATCATAGCTATATCAGTTATAGAAAAATTATTATCAATTAAAATAGTACATTTAATATACCATTTGTGTGCAGTAACAATTTGCATCATACCTAAAAATAAATCAGATTTTTCATCAGAAATTTCTTTTCCTTTATCATTGGAAAAATCAGAAATTCCTTTAGTCGAAGATTCAGGTAGAGAATTATTTTTCTCAATTTGAGTAATACGGTGATCGCAAATCATTTGATTTTGCTTAAGAAACTTAATATCCCTTTTCAAATTCTCAATTTCTTCTTTTAAATCATCAAAAGAAGTATCTCGACTAGGTGTATTGGACTTTTGAAGTCTTCTATTAATTTCAGATAAAGAATATGGTGCAAAATTTTCAAATTCGTTCTTGTATTTTTCAACAGATTTTGAACTTCTAGAACTGGAACTTGCAGCTAAATTAATAATTTTTTCACGAAGTTTTTCATCAGTAACTTCGTTTAAAAGTTCTATTACATTGTCAGATGTAATAGTTTTTATATTAAGATTATCAAATTGTGATTGCAATTTATAAAATTCGTCACTATCACAAGTACAAATATCACCTTTGCAAGCAGTGCAAGAAGTATCAATATTTTTATTATTATCAGAAAAATCAATTAACTCAACTTCAGTTTCAGATTCAATCTCTGAGTAATAGTCAGATTCTGATCCCGAAGTGTATAACAAGCCATAAACCTTATCGTGTAACTCATCATCGAGTTCTAAGGTTTTTAGCTTTTGAAGCTTGCAATTTGGAGAAATATGACCAAACTTTCCACACTTATAACACTTAATATCAGCGAGATCACGTTTGGATCTATTCTTCGCAAATCGAGTAGATTTCCGATGCGCTTTTCTAGTATCACGTTCTTCCTTAGGCTTATATCTAGACCTCTTTTTCTTATACGGGCTGTCCGGGTAAGGATACCTATGATATTTGGTTATCTTCTTCCTACTTTATGTGGAAGTTCCGGGTAAATCGAACTGGGTACAAAAGTCACCTAACTGGGATTTTTCTTTAAGCTTATCAATCTTAAGTTGTCTAGAAAGCCTTAACTCATTACACAAATTCAATCCTTCTTGTGTACAAACACCGATAACCTTACCATAGGTATAATTATTATACAGAATCTCGCCGCAACTACCTTTTAACACATTCCTCACTCTTTCAGCAAATAAGGAAGGGAGACCATCTATAAACTTGGCTTTCCAATGCTCAAATTTATTGTCGGGTAGTTCCATAACTCTACTCATAAAAGTGTCTTTATACCATCTAAATTCACTAAGGGTCTTACATCTAAGCCCATTAAGTAAAGTTCGAATGGTCTGATGATTCGAGGTAAATCTACTATTGAAATGCTCTAAGATAGTAAGGATAAGGGTATAAACTGCTTCTTCTCTACCCATTACTAGATCCATACCTATGTTATCAACACCTTCGTCGGTTGCCGTAGCATTAATAACGAAAGCCTTTTCCTCTACAGATAAATGATTGTCCCACCAGCCACGAAGTTGGCCAGTAAATCCTGCAATGATCATTTTGCAAATATTTCTATCTGTATTTTTAACACTTTTACAGATAGTCGAATACATAAGCATTCTGTGTACGAGAATTGTTAATTGTCTATCAGTTAAACCATCAAGATTCTATGATTTATAAATCTCGGAACCGTTATAAGACGTATTTGTCTGATTCCAATCTCGTTCCTCAATCAACACATCTTGAGGAGTAGGACGAGGATAATAATAGGTCTGCATCCTTGGTTTATCAGCATACCTATGATTTTGTTTAACAATCCCTTTGAGTTTATTAAACTCTGACCAAGTCTCAGTTTTATAATCAGAAACAGTCTCAATTTTATCAGCAAATTTTTTTGATAAATCAATAGGTCTAATATTTAAACCAAAAAGCTTTTTATCAAAAAGCTGAGCTAAGTCATCAAGAGATTTAAATTTAAAATCCTGAATCTCAGGAGGTCTTTGAATATGAGTAGGAATAGCTTGATCAACTGTTTTACTTCCTGAAGTGGAGGCAATATCAGTTGGTCCTTTCTTAGTACTCATTTCCTTTATTAAAATAGTCAAATCATCAAGTTTTTTATCAAGAGAACCAATATGTTCTCCTAAAATTTTTACATACAAACCCCAATAATTGTTTTGAGAAATCAATTTATTAATTTCTGCAATACTAATAGCTGCCACGTTATCATCAATAAATTTTTGAAAGGCAGTGAAGGTAATACCAGTATTATTAGGTAGAATAAAGGGAGCCTGAGGAGGATAAATCGCTTTAGTAATATTACCACTCCCGTCTTTATAAGATCTTTCTAATACCTTTATATAAAGAGGTAAATAAGTTGTTATAAACCAAGGAACAAAATACATAATTTGATTATGCAAGGCACAAGCTTCATAAAATTCTTGAGATATATTATTCAAATCATCTTTACTATAAGTATCAAAAAACCATGTTTTAAACTGATTCCATTTTTCACTAAAAAATTCCTTTTGAATATAAATACGGGCCGGAGAACCGGGGCTAAAATCTATTTGGTGTGGAATCATTAAATATTATTGGGGTCGAAATCCATCTCGGATAAAGAAGGAATATCCTTATCTGAAATATTGTCATTGTCCTGAACAATATTTGTTTGAGGGTTAATCTTAACCCTTTCAACCCTTTTAACCTTTTGATCAGGCTTATCACTAGCAATAGTGTGTAGAGAAGCTGCACGATTGCGAGCTGGACAGTAGACTGGTTCAATAGGGGAAATATGTTGAATAGCAGGTAGAAGTCTATGATTAGAAAATGAATGTCTATTATAAATAGTAGACTTATCATCAAATTGAATACAAATCCTACCATCCGGATTTTGAGTGACATGCGAAAATTCAGTATTTGACAAGTCGTTAGTAATCTGACTTGGGGATATAACAGAATTTAAAGTCCATGTAGTCGGAAAATTAATTTCCTCCCATCTGATAGGTCTCCTAGTGGTGACCTTGGACTTTGCAAAATTGGTTTCGACCAATATGGTCTGATCCGAAGTATCGTATAACTTACATTTCGGATTTAAAGTAGATAATAATTTGAAATAAATCCTATAGGACAGACATATAAGTTCAGAACCAGGCGCATAATTATAACCATGCGTTTTCACATTTAAAGTTAAAGCATCAAGAATATTAACATCAGAAAGAGATAGTTGCAGATTGGGTTGAGTATTAAAATATACCGGACCATAGGCCACTGTAGATTCTATCGAACCCATTAGAGACTGTCTGAAATTCAGATTTCTAGCATCTCTAAGAGCTGCTAAAAAGGTCTCTGGTAATCCTTTAAGGGTTAAAGGTTTAAATGCAATTTGAACCATACCAATATGCACATAATGGTAATGATGTTTATATAAATCTATATCATGTTTGTTTAACAAACGAATAGTCTGTTCAGACGAATTTAATGCTAAAGACTGTTCAGTCGTTTTTATCAATTGTTTAGAAGAAAGTTTATCAAACCAACCATAATCATAAATGGTTTTTATAGAAACTTTAGGAATTGTCCATTTATTTAATAAATCAAGGTTTTGAGGTATATCTACCTCTTCAAGTCTAGTACTTTTAGTACTTGTTTCTCCCAGATCCATTCCAAAAGCTTCATATCTATGTTGAATCTTTCATATCTATTACACATTTACCATGAAAATTCCTAGGCTCTGATATGAAAATTCCTATTACACATTTATGTTGGAAATACCATTTACACAAGGCACTAGGGCGGTAGTCCGCACGGCCATCCAGATCTAGCTACTTTAGTACACTTTAAAGGTTGGCGGTAGTCCGCACGACCAATAAGGATTCGAAATATACGGAAATTCTATTTTAGTTTAATGACTGTATGGAAGGATCTATATCCTTTTACCCAAGCAAGGGGCCTGTCGAGGTCCGATACATACTCTTACTGAGCCCATGTGTCTAGCAGTTCTAACTGTGAAAGAGATAGCCCTTTTGACAACTTCAGACGGGCTTTAATATCACAACTGGCTAGACGTAGCCACTAAGGCAAAGCCAATAAGAGTAGTACCAGAACCTACTGTACCACCATCTTGGAACCAAGCCAAGAAACTATATTAAAATTCTTTTATATCTTGAAAGAGTCTGGATTCTTCATGGTTAATATGCAAGAGAAATTAGTTCTTCAACATAGATATGAATCTGTTTAGCCGGACATAGTCACGGCTGGGGAGAGAAACTAAGTATTTAAAATACTAAAGAGAAAAGAGAATAAGTACCTTGAAGGCCGAGAAGCAAGGCCCTGAAGATGAACTGAACTTCAAAACTTCTATTTAACTTCAACTGATTTACAAACTATAAACTAAATCTTTACAAAGGGGGTTGGTTTAGAGAGAGAGGAGAGAGAGTAGAGAGAGAGGGGGTTTCCAGCTCTTCCTTTTTCAAATGAAGAAGCCTCCTTATATAACAAAAAAAAAGAATCTAGAATAGTAAATTGGTCCCACATCTGGGTCCCTACACAGTGTTTCTACTGTAGTTGAACAGTGTTTCTACTGTGGATGAACAGTGTATCTACTGTTTAAGTGGGTCCTGGCGGCTGATAAGCTGTCAAGTCTTCTTTTTGTCCAAATTGTGCATTTGTTGGAGGAATTCTTCCACCTTGTCGATATCTCTATCAGATAGTATTATTTCTGGCTGTATTGGTTGTGTATCTTCTACGAGGTCATCACCACTCGTTTCACTTCTCATTGAAATGTCTGATTTTTCGCACTGATCTAGTGATTGGAGCAGATTTCTTTTCAATCCTTCTAAGTATTGATTTATCAAATCAATTTTATCTCCGTCTTGAACTGAGATTCTTCGAGTAATATGTTTGACTGTGCTTTCTTCTATTATCCTCTTTTGAGGGGCCGTTACATATAATTGGATTTGTGTTTTGATAGAATCCAATAATTCTTGTCCATATAACGTTTTTGTTTTGGGATCAGTTTTCATCAATTTGTCCCAAAAATTGTTGTAGAATACCCTATATAAACAAGGGATTTGTTCTTCCGTATAACCTAATTCCGGAGTCCATTTATGGATCCAGGGGATAGAAAATTCAATAAAGAAGTAGATTTGATCAATTTTTTCTAGGTAGCAGATATGATCTGCGTGATATAACTCTGTTAAGAACGGTGAAGCTTTTGTCCATTCTTTGTATAACTTTAGGAATGGTTCAGGCAAATGGTAGTAGGACCGTGGTATGACCACCGGTTTAAAAACCAGTTAGGGATAGGTCCTGTAAATACCTTTGCGCATACTTTGATAAACCAAGTATGTTTATGTCTCTCATTGTTATAATAAAGCACCCTATCAAATGCTTGAATATAATTGTGAGCACGTGATTTTTGTTTCGCACGACAATCGCTCCAAAAGGAAGTAAAAAATAATAATTGGCCCTGTTGTACAAATTTTGGATTTCTATGCGGCACCTTGTTAATTTATTTGTGACTTCGGCCCATTTTTATTTATTTACTTTATTAAAACAAAATTCAAAAATATATATGTGTCCTGCATAATTCGAACCGTAATCCGGTCGTTAAATAGAAAATCATAAACGGGCATCTTTGTCCGTGATTTTGTTTTGTTTGATTTTACTTGTCTTGAAATATTTTAGTATATAATTGTGTTGAGTGTGTATTTAATTTTTTGATTTTTGTTTAGTTTTGTTTTTAAATAAATAAAGAAAAGAAATAAAAATAATAAAAAAAAAGAGAGAAAAGGGCCCCTTCTTCTTCCGGATTGGGCCAATTTATTAAATTGGCCCAAAACAAACAACGTCCAAACCAGGCCTGCCCGGTCCAACACCAGTGATGCCCAGGTTGTCTAAACGACACCGTTTTAATCCAGTGTGGTCTGGGCCGTTGATCTCAAATTGATCAACGGCCAAGATCAATCCCCCGTAACCCACCAACAAACCCGACCCGTCTCACCCGGACTGACCCCAAACCTTTATCCTTGAAGCGACGTCGTCCCTGGTTAGCCAAAGGATCCTGGCCCTTCATCTCATCTCATCCAACGGCCAGGATCCATTTGCTCACTAACTATATAAACTCCTAACACTACCCTGCCCCCTATCCAAACCCCAGCCTTCGTCGTCCTCACCACAACCCCCAAACCCTAGAGCCGCCCTAGTATCCCCCACCATGAAAACCGGCGGCATGAACGCCGGTGACCTCGCCATGAACACCATAGAACCCCCTCACCACCCTGAACATAGACCTGTTAACCGTTTGGTTCGAATCACCCCCCAGGTCCTCGAATCTTCATTTGAAGATTCGAGTCAAAACTCGATCTACACCAAACAACCCCAGCTTCATACCAGACACCCCCCAGACCCCCCTCGTGACCAAACCATACTTGGTTTGGTCCGAATCTAACCAGGGAAACACGAATCCCAGATCTAAGTTTTTGAACTCTAGTTTTCCCTGTGCATGTTCCGTGCTTTGTTCAAACTGAAGAGATTAAGGCCTAATGGACCTTAATCGAGGTGTTTCTCATCCGAGAAACACTTCGTTTAAAAGTCCATTCAACCTTAAAGAAGGTCCGTTCAAACACCAGTGGATTTTTCTGATTTGTTCCTTAAAAAAAAGGGCTTTAAGGTGAGTTAAATTTTCTTTTCTTTATCTCAGTTCGTATGTTTGTGTGTTGTTAAAGATCTGTCCGTATGGTCGAACTTTTTTGTTTTATGTTTTTGAACTGCTATTGTCCACCTTGGTCGGACCTCTGTATTCAGTCAAATCTTTCTTCATAATGCGTGTGTATAAAATGTATGTTCTATTGAATTCGTAATTGGTCATTCATTTAGTTCCTAGGGCCTTTCTGTGTTAACATTGCAATATGAACCCCTTATGTGATACTGATTAAACGTCTGATTTCTGGCTACGATTGTATGTGTTAATGCTAATATAATCGAGTCGACATATGTCGTCAATTAGTTTCAACTGTCTGAACAAGAATAAATCGATTTGCTTCTGTTGAACATTGCCTGAATCAATTAAGAACTAAGTTCAGTTACTTATAGTTGTTAATATGATTTTAGAAACCTGAGGCTTGGTCTGTAATTGAAATCTGAATTGATGGCATGTGCACTTGTGCACAGCATGTGCATTGTGCACAGCCTGGTCCCTGTATAAAGGGCTTTTGATTTAAAAATGGTTTGACAGCATATGTTGTCAGATATATTCTGTTGCCCATACCCTACTTTAGTTTCAGAAATAATAAACATCACAAAAGGTAAGCCTGCCAAGAGAATATGATGGGGACTTTCTAATACTTAAGTAGCTAAGTGGAACTGAAAAGGGGCAGCACATGGGAGGGGTATGGTGATATTCTAAAACAGGCTGTTAAAAGGGCTGAGGTTTAGGCTTATAAAAGGGAGACAATAGAAGAGGAGGGGAGGAGAATACCATCTGAAGGACAGGGGATATATAGAGGGATTAGAGATAGTCATATACAGAATTAGAGGCAAAAGACAGAAAAGAAAATACAGAGACTGTGAGGAATTTTTGAAAGAGAGAGCTGAAATACATACAAATAGATACACAGAGCATATAGGATAATTGGAAAGAGGGAGGGGAATATACATTGAGAGATAGATATACACACACAAACAGAAAAGCTGGGAAAGAACTCTGTTTGATAACACAGACATACAAAAACTAGAAATTGCATTCTTAGTTGCTGTTTTGATTTCACTGGTCTTGATATGTTGTCCAACACTGATTCCTTTTAAATCCAACTGAGTCTATTGGTCGTTTGTTGGTCTATTCTGAGACTTGGTCTAGCTGGGATCTAGATTCTACCCCAATTGTTTCATTTGTTGCTGCTGCTGTTACTCTGATTCCTGTTGCTGCTGATCTTCCCTGTTATTCTCCTCTTCTTCTTTGCATTTCAGCCTTCCAGGTACACATTTCGAGTCCCGTATTGATGTAACTGAAATAGTTCGAAAGCATGAAATGAAAAGGGTTGAAGAAGTTCAAGTATTTGTTGTGATATTCATGGTACATTAACGGTTCTGTAAAAAATTTGATTAGTTTATAATTCAATAGTTTGAAAGCATGTACTGGTACTCGACTGGGTTTAGCCCTTTGTGTTTTAGTTTGGTAGTTGTTTGTTAATACGGGGTATGTATACTCCAATCTTATACAATGCTGTTTCTGTTTCATTTAATCTTTTTTTTCTTGGTTCCGTTAGGCAGTACATAGGGTCACGCTCGAATCCCCATTAGTAATAAGACGTAGTAGTTAGTTCCTTTAATCCAGCCTAAATAAGTCTAGTTAAATTCAATTCAAGAAAGGTTTTGGACGCACGTATAGCATTGGGTCAATCTCGAATGTAACTTCTTTGTCCAATTGAAGCATGTCTCACAAGGTATAACGCCTCTCCACTTTGTAAATAACTAATCAGAAATTGACAAGAATCCAGATTAGGCGAAGGCTTATAATTGAATTAGCATGTACCTTTTCTTCTAGTTTTAGAGACTAATGCATTAGAAATGTAGCCACTTTAGGATATCCTTTCTAAAATAGAGATGAGCCTCGCCAAATAAAAATGTGAAATTGCGGGGCCCTCAATAAATAACCATGATAATTATTTAGAATTCAGGATAGGCCATTTAATAAATTTCATGGCCTTCTACAAAATAATAACGCGTTAGACTCTCTAGGCGCGGCTTAATTAAATCATATTCTTAAATTCGGGTGCACATTGATGTGACCCAAATCCAAATCTCAACGAAGTCCAAATGTGTCGACGATCACGGGTGCATTGATTGTGACGTGGTTCGAGATGCATTTTCACGACGTTGCAATTCTATAAAAAATAAGTGATAATAATAAAAGCGGTTTAAACTTAATAAAAGCACATAAGTCACAACATGTATTTAAACCAGATATTTAGCCATTATAACAATTTAAGCGACCGTGCTAGAACCACGGGATTCGGGGGTGCCTAACACCTTCCCTCGGGTCAACAGAATTCCTTACTTAGAATTTCTGGTTCGCAGACTTCATTTGGAAAAGTCTAAAATTTCCTCGATTTGGGATTCAAGATAAACCGGTGACTTGGGACACCAAAAGCCAAACCTTTCCCAAGTGGCGACTCTGAATTAAATAAATAATCCCATTTCGAATATTGTCACTTAAATTGGAAAAACTCCACCCGCGCATTTAACCCTTCGGGGCCGGGCGCGCAAAAAGGAGGTGTGACAGCTCTGGCGACTCTGCTGGGGATCGAACCCAGAATCTCTGGTTCAGGGTTCAAGAATTCGAGCTTAGAATAACTGTTATATTTGGCTTTATTATCTGATCTTTATTACATATTTTTGCATAACGTGCTAAATATTGTCTTTTACCGTTTTGATATTATCTGAACTGTATATAAACTGTGCCGAAACCTTTCTCTCTTCACCTCCGGGGAGAAGCTCGCTGGTCGAGACTCCCTATTCTGTTAGTGTCAATACCCGAAATAAGAAAGAGGACGGATAAGTTACGAAGCCGGACGGCCTTTTGGTTCCCGGTAAGTTGCCCCTCCTCGACTCGAGTTGTCCGCTCGGGTACACAGTCTAGAACAAATACCAAGGTTTAAACCTAGTATAACTCGACTTCATGCCGGATCCCTAGTAGGAACGCTTATTTGCATCATGTTGCATTTGACTTAGGGGGCTCAACACAGGGGTTGGGTCCGTCTAGGACAAGCAACCAGAAATGAAAAGGCCACCCTGCTGCATCTTATTTGTTTTGCGCATTTATTTGCTTCGGTTCCGCATGTTGATCGGTTTCTAAAAAAAAAGAAAAATAGCAGCGTAGGGAGATAATTACTTATTTTGGAAAAATAAAACCAATGTCCAAGTAGTGTCGAAACCTCGTCGGAATTTTTCTAAAAAAAAAAGAAAAAAATAAAACCAAAAGTTGCCTTTTAGTCTGATAAAAAAAACATATAAAAATTGTTTCTTTTCTTTTAAGAAAAAAAGAGGGTATTTATTTCAAACAAAAAAAATAAAAAAAAAAATGGAAAACTCATAATTCAAAAATGTGTTGTTTCTTTTGTAATACCCTTTTATAAATTCGGACTAACAGTCCAAATAGTGCAAAAAAAAAAACAAAAAAAAAATATTTTTTTTAGTATTTATCTTTCTCCAAAAACAATAAAAATGCTTATTCTTGATTACTAGGTTTATTTAATTTTCTCTATGACCGAACTACGCGGGTCTGATTCTCACCGGATGTGAGATACGTAGGCAAACCTCATCGGTTTCGACCCCAATTTTCAAAAAATATCCAAAAATATTTTCCTTTAGTTCCTTCTTTATAAATCTTTCCTTAGAAAATGCAAAAAAGAAATAAAAATAATATAGAAGTTTTCTTTAAACTCAAATAAAAAAAATAGTTTCCTTCTTTCTGAAGTCTTTCATACGAAAAATGAAATAAGAATTAAAAATCAGCAACAAAAATCCAAAAATACTCTTTTCTTTTTTAGTCTCTCTTTTGTAAAATGTCCATAAAAATATTTGAAAAATTGAATTCCAATATATTAAGACTTTTCTTTAGAAGTGCTTTTGTAAATAAATAAAACTCAGAATTCCACATCATTTTCTTAAAAGTCCCTCTTTCAAAATTTAAGAGGCAACATCATAAATAAAAAATATACATTCTTTTTTCGGTAGAAAAGGTAAAACAAACAAAAAAAAAATCAACCAAACACATTTTCTTTTTTGTTTAAAAAAAAAAATATTTCCAAAGTTCAAGTCAAAAGCAAATAAATTTTTTAGAAGTCTTTCTTTAAAAAATAAAACAAAAATCAAAATAAACAAAATTTTCTTTCTTCTTTTAAAGTATTCCTTTCAAAAATTCAAAAAAAAAAATTGAATAAGTAAATAAACAAAGAATAGTCAAATCTTTTGAGCCATATGCTAAATGAGCACTTGCTTCTTTATTTTTGCTAGTTTCGAACTACGTAATGATCTGATTCACGTAGGCATCGTGATACGTAGGCAATCCTCATCGGATCCGGTCGCATTTCTTTTACTGCAAAATAAAAAATAATAATAAAAGAAAAACAAAATAAAAAAAAAAAAACTAATAAGAGGAAAATACCGGAACGACGCATGCTCTCGTAGCAAACATATAGTAGTCCACTTAACTGTATAGGTGCATCATGCCTAACGTGAGATTAACTATCTGTTATTTGCTACAAA
Organism: Nicotiana sylvestris; assembly: GCF_000393655.2. NCBI lineage: Eukaryota > Viridiplantae > Streptophyta > Magnoliopsida > Solanales > Solanaceae > Nicotiana > Nicotiana sylvestris. The sequence continues at coordinate 183,029,325 of NC_091065.1, forward strand.
TTAACCGTGCGCTTGTCGTTGAGTATATCCAGGGTTTTTGAAAAGACGGTTGGTTTGGTGAAAGTCTGGCCTCGCACTCATACTTCACAAGGTCGAAGGGAAGTGTTCAACTGCCTGTTGTTAGGACCAGAAGCAGTACTCACACTTACTTCACCAGGTCAAAAGGAAGTGTGGAAATGTCTTCAGAAATTCCGTTGCAAACAACCCCGGTTTCCGAGGAAAGTTCGATCTCAGCCGTCCTCACGCCTGAATCCGCAACTGCGGAGGAAAATAGAATCCTACGGCTCCGCATGATGGAAATACTGGACGATTGGAATAATGGGAAAGAGCCGCCAAGTGTCATCCCCGGATTCCCTGAATTATTCTCCAGGTCAAGTGGGACTTCAAATGTTCCCATAAATTATCCTGCTACCCTATTCGGGTACCCAGCCACCTCAGCCTTCTCTGCTGGATCGCCTTCTGACCCTCATCCCCGAATGTCAGCCACCGATGCAAGCATGAACATCTTTACTACATCGCCTTGCCCGATTACGGCACAGCCTGCCACGTACAAGCCAAGCTTTGACTCATCCTCTTCTACATCCCAAGCACCATCGTTCTCAATGGAACCAACTAGATTCGCTACCATCACTAATCCTCTACCGCCTCAGTGCGAGCTTGCGCCCAGGCAGGATCAGAGCCCCAGGATTGCAGAACAAAATGAGATTGCCAAAAGAATGAGAAGCCTTGAACAAAGCTTGAAAAATATGCAAGGATTGAGCGGACAGAAGAGCGTCTCTTACGCTGACCTATGCATGTTCCCTCACGTGCACCTGCCAGCGGGTTTCAAGACCCCGAAGTTCGAGAAATACGATGGGCACGGCGACCCCATTGCACATCTTAAGAAATACTGCAACCAATTGCGGGGAGCCGGCGGAAAACAAGAACTGCTAATGGCATATTTTGGAGAAAGTTTGGTGGGAGTCGCTTCGGAATGGTATATGGACCAGGACATATCTCGCTGGCATATATGGGATGATCTTGCCAGAGACTTCGTAGGGCAGTTTCAATATAATATTGACATCGCACCAGACAGAAATGCTTTGTCAAACTTAAAGAAGAAACCCTCGGAAAGTTTCAGAGAATACGCCATCAAATGGCGTGAGCAAGCGTCAAGGGTAAAACCTTCCATGGACGAGATAGAGATGGTCACTACTTTTCTCCAGGCTCAAGAGTCCGACTATTTCCAAAACATGATGTCGGCCATGGGAAAGCCTTTCGCAGAAGCGATTAAGATCGGAGAGATGGTGGAGAACGGTTTGAAAACGGGAAGAATTTTGAGTCAGGCAGCCATAAAGGCAACCTCCCAAGCCGTCAAAAGCAGGTCTGAAGGAATAGCAAGAGGGAAGAAGAAAGAGGAAACATCCATGGTAGTGTCAGAGGTGGGAGAACGTCGTAATCCCGGGCTTTGTTCTTCGGAAAGAACCTCGCAACATTATTTCCCCCACCAAAATGCGACCTACGCCCCTCAGCCTTACATGGTTATGAGCACCCAGCCTTATATCCAGCGGCCACAACCAGTCAATCGGGGGCAGGCCCCACGTCCTAGGAATCAGCCTCCTCACCGAAACCACTACAATCCTCGACCTCCTCAAAATAATTTCCGTCCTCGGGAACCACCCAGGAGACCCAACTACACACCAATCGGTGAACCCTATTCCGTCCTATTCCCTAAGCTTGTCCAAATGAATTTGTTGCAGCCCATACCACCAAATGGGCAGAACCCGGGATCACCATCATATCAGCGGGGTGTCAGATGTGCATACCATTCAGGGGTAGAAGGGCACGACACCAACGATTGTTGGACATTGAAACAAGCTGTAGAGAATCTGTTAGACCAGAGGAAGATTGTTTTGAGAGACGAGGATATCCCAGATGTGACCAATAATCCGTTGCCCGCCCACGACAACGGGCCGATAGTTGGGATGATTTGTGAAGACGAGGAAGTCGATCTGGCACTAAAAGCCATAATTGCTATTGCTGATACAGAAAAGGGACCCAGGGTAACTCCGGAACAAGAAAAGGGAATAAGTGATGTATTCAAGCAGGCCTCCATGGTATGGGGGACGGTCAAAACACCTCGGCCGAACGAGCCAGTGTTTGTCGGACGCATACCACAAGAGCCAAAATACAACAAAGAGGAAGATGATAAGGTGTCCCCGCTCGACGAAAGTGAGGAAATATGTGAGGCAACAAGGGAAAAGCTATGCGAAATGCACATGGTCCAGCCAGGAGAGGGCACTAGCACCGTTGAAGTATCGTACATGGGGCCAAGCACCAAGCTTCAAAACTAGAAGGCTACACCATTCTTGATCAAACGGAAGTCCTAATGAACCTGTCTTGCCACTTTCTCTGCATCACGAGTAACCCCCGAGGGTGACTCAGATGTTTTTCTTCAGTTTCATGTTTTTAATTTCCTGAATGTCGACCTTTTTCCTTATCTTCCCCAAAATGCCAAGAAATGAAATCATGCTTGATTACTCACTTTCTTCTTCTATGTTTTCTTTTGTGTTCTCTTCAATTCTGATAAATGCAGCTTTAAATAACATGACATGTTTGCGGACTTCATGCCCGGATCACGAGAACTCCGATCAGACTTCAAATAATGAGTCAAAATTTGAGATATAAAGAATTTGAAAAGTAAGAACAACTAAAGAAAATTGGTTCATGGTTTGGAAAATGTCCGTCACTAAAGCAGAGTTTGAGAGCAATAAATGGGTTTAGACCCGTACAGAATGATAACCTTAATAACTGCGGTTTGTCACGAGCAATTATACCCGGAAAGAATGGTCCAATACGTCATTGAAGAACGTTACCAAATGGAGCATTTGTATCTGGGCGACGTCGAAAGAAACGACGTCAACCTTGCTTGGAAAGCAGGTGCAACAATATGTCTAAATCACCCTGGCGATATCTTTGCACAGTTTGAGATGACGAAGGCTTTCATTCTCGCTACCCAAACACTATCAACCCTTTGCAAAACCCATTTGAGCTGGTTACTCTTCTTTGATTACCCTCTTTGGAACCTGAAAATATTGTTGAAAATAAAGTGAAAAAAAAAAACAAAACAAAAACAAAAAAAAAAAAAAAAACAAAAATCCAAAAAAACAAAAGTGTGCCTGAACTACGTTTGACTTGATTCCGAAAGGATACGTAGGCAACCTCTCCTTGGGGTTCAGTCACACCAACAATAAATCCAGGAATTCCCCCGAAAGTAAAACTGGGGCAGAAGTTATAATAATTCGGCAATAATCCCACCCAAAAGTTCCAAGTTGTAGTTCAATCCAAATTCTTTTCACCCCAAACCTTTTTTAAGTCCTTCTGATCAATCAGCAAAGCATTTCAAAATAGGAAGATGGAATTATTTGGGTCCGATACAACAAAATGAGGAGAATAAAGATGAGAGAGTCTTGTCGGTGAAAACCTTTGGGCACCGTGAGGCGACGAGAGAAGAGAAATTGAAATGAGAGAGCTTGTTTAGTAAAAACTCGCAAGGAGTACTAGCAGGCGACAGTAAGAAGAGAAATGAGAGAGGTCGACTAGCGAAAACCCGCAAAGGGCGTTGTCGGCCAAAAAGATGATTCCACCTCAGAAAGTCCTGGCAAGGTTCCCGGGTTTTTGAAAAAAATATATATCTGTTTTGATTCTTGAGGAAATGCAAGTTCTCGGAGGTCGGGCATCCAGTCCAAAAGGCATGTCATGTCAGTTTGAAACTGGCATACACTCCAGATAAGTCCCTCTTTTCTCCCCGAAAGGGGCGTTTCTCTTTAAACTCATATGTTCTCCTTTACATAGTTTTCTTTGAGTTCTTTTCGATCTAACTCTTAATTCCGTAGTAATCGCAAAGAAAGGTGGCAGGACCGGTTTTACAGGGCTCCGTTTGGCGAGAGTCGAATAAAATGTACAACCTCGGTGGCGCGTCAGTCCCATCCCGACTGGCCGTGATAGTTGATTTGCTTCCAAAACCGACAAATCCCCGCAGGCTATCCCTTGTACAATTACCCAAAGAAGTCCACCCCAGCACATCCCCAGCAAGTTTGCTACAAAAAAAAAATCCCCACAGAGTCTCCCTAATAAAATCCCCACCAAAAATCCCCAAGCAGAACGGGACGGAAAAGCCAAAGCCTTATAAGACAAATCATCACAAAATCTGGAAACGCAAGTCTGAGTAGTCCAAAGGTTTTCGCATGTGAAATCCAATCAATAGCAGAGTTTCTCAACAAGAATTGGGCCAAGACAGAGCAATTGGAACAATCAAGGCCCCCAAACCAACCGCCGTTGTCAAACTAATAATCTTTCTTTGTTTAAGAAAACTGAGACAGGTGCGACACAACGCAGCTGTGCAAGAAGCAGGTGTAGCCCAAAAGAGATAAAGCGCGCAAGCATTGAAACAACCCTGCAGCAGAAAAAGACCAAAGGTAAGTTTCCCATAATATTTTCATTCATTTTGATGGATCTCCCTGGCATAACCCAAGGAACTTTTCCTACCCAAAACCCCCGGTACAACCCGATGAATCTTCCCGGTACAACCCGATGAATCTTCCCGGCATAACCCGATGAATCTTCCCGGCATAACCCGATGAATCTTCCCGGCATAACCCGATGAATCTTCCCGGCACAACCCGATGAATCTTCCCGGCATAACCCGATGAATCTTCCCGGCATAACCCGATGAATCTTCCCGGCATAACCCGATGAATCTTTCCGGTACAACCCGATGAATCTTCCCGGCATAACCGGATGAATCTTCCCGGCATAACCCGATGAATCTTCCCGGCATAACCCGATGAATCTTCCCGGCATAACTCGATGAATCTTCCCGGCATAACCCGATGAGTCCTCCCGGCATAACCCGATGAATCTCCCCGGCATAACCCGATGAACCTTTTCGGCATAACCCGATGAATCTCCCCGGCATAACCCGATGAAGCCTCCCGGCATAACCCGATGAATCCTCCCAGCATAACTCAATAAATCTTTTCGGCATAACCCGAGAACTTTTCCATGCAATCAGCATTAGGGTTTAAAACCCTAAACTGAATTTTCCTTCCAGCCAGCTTTAGAGTTTTAAACTCTAAACTGAGTTTTTCCATGCAATCAGCATTAGGGTTTTAAACCCTAAACTGAATTTTCCTTTTAATCAGCATTAGGGTTTTAAACCCTAAACTGAATTTTCCTTTTAGTCAGCATTAGGGTTTTAAACCCTAAACTGAACTTTTCCCTTTCAGCCAGCATTAGAGTTTTAAACTCTAAACTGAGCTCTTCCATGCAATCAGCATTAGGGTTTTAAACCCTAAACTGAATTTTCCTTTTAGTCAGCATTAGGGTTTTAAACCCTAAACTGAACTTTTCCCTTTCAGCCAGCATTAGAGTTTTAAACTCTAAACTGAGCTTTTCCATGCAATCAGCATTAGGGTTTTAAACCCTAAACTGAATTTTCCTTTAGTCAGCATTAGGGTTTTAAACTCTAAACTGAACTTTTCCTTTTAGCCAGCATTAACCTCGAGCCACACGGATCGAAATGACCCACGAGATGAGTCTCAACTCAGAATCAAAGAAGAAAAAGACAAAAGAAGACATCCCGAGATATCAGAGTGAATGGAGAGCAGATCGACTCCCAACATTTGACTAAGGCCCTGAACCCTACCAATCGCGTCTCACTCAGTATCCCGGAGATTAAACAAGTCGCCGCAACTCGCAAGCATCAAGATTCAGATCGAAGTCTACAAGCAAAATCAGCTAAGACCCAAGATCAAGTTATAAAAGAATCATAGATAGGAATCTTGTAACTAGCAGTTGACATGCATATAAGTAGTTAGTTCAGTTTCCAATTTTCGTTTGGTTGTAATAAGGCGGTCAGTGACGCAGCAGTGACAACAGCAACAGCAGTAGCAGCGAGCATTGCAATACCATGGTAGTCCCAGCTACCAAAACTTTTCGAACTACATTGACCTGATTCCTGTTTAGCCCAGGATATGTAGGAAATCTTTGAAGCAAGATTCGGTCAGATCTTTCAAAAAAACATGCTTCATACGGAGTGGTCCATAGGCAAAAATCGCTCATACACGCTCACTTCATCTTTGCACGAAAACTCTTCGTGTTTCCGAACAAAGAGGGGCAGCTGTGAGCACGTGATTTTTGTTTCGCACGACAATCGCTCCAAAAGGAAGTAAAAAATAATAATTGGCCCTGCTGTACAAATTTTGGATTTCTGTGCGGCACCTTGTTAATTTATTTGTGACTTCGGCCCATTTTTATTTATTTACTTTATTAAAACAAAATTCAAAAATATATATGTGTCCTGCATAATTCGAACCGTAATCCGGTCGTTAAATAGAAAATCATAAACGGGCATCTTTGTCCGTGATTTTGTTTTGTTTGATTTTACTTGTCTTGAAATATTTTAGTATATAATTGTGTTGAGTGTGTATTTAATTTTTTGATTTTTGTTTAGTTTTGTTTTTAAATAAATAAAGAAAAGAAATAAAAATAAAAATAAAAAGAGAGAAAAGGGCCCCTTCTTCTTCCGGATTGGGCCAATTTATTAAATTGGCCCAAAACAAACAACGTCCAAACCAGGCCTGCCCGGTCCAACACCAGTGATGCCCAGGTTGTCTAAACGACACCGTTTTAATCCAGTGTGGTCTGGGCCGTTGATCTCAAATTGATCAACGTCCAAGATCAATCCCCCGTAACCCACCAACAAACCCGACCCGTCTCACCCGGACCGACCCCAAACCTTTATCCTTGAAGCGACGTCGTCCCTGGTTAGCCAAAGGATCCTGGCCCTTCATCTCATCTCATCCAACGGCCAGGATCCATTTGCTCACTAACTATATAAACTCCTAACACTACCCTGCCCCCTATCCAAACCCCAGCCTTCGTCGTCCTCACCACAACCCCCAAACCCTAGAGCCGCCCTAGTATCCCCCACCATGAAAACCGGCGGCATGAACGCCGGTGACCTCGCCATGAACACCATAGAACCCCCTCACCACCCTGAACATAGACCTGTTAACCGTTTGGTTCGAATCACCCCCCAGGTCCTCGAATCTTCATTTGAAGATTCGAGTCAAAACTCGATCTACACCAAACAACCCCAGCTTCATACCAGACACCCCCCAGACCCCCCTCGTGACCAAACCATACTTGGTTTGGTCCGAATCTAACCAGGGAAACACGAATCCCAGATCTAAGTTTTTGAACTCTAGTTTTCCCTGTGCATGTTCCGTGCTTTGTTCAAACTGAAGAGATTAAGGCCTAATGGACCTTAATCGAGGTGTTTCTCATCCGAGAAACACTTCGTTTAAAAGTCCATTCAACCTTAAAGAAGGTCCGTTCAAACACCAGTGGATTTTTCTGATTTGTTCCTTAAAAAAAAGGGCTTTAAGGTGAGTTAAATTTTCTTTTCTTTATCTCAGTTCGTATGTTTGTGTGTTGTTAAAGATCCGTCCGTATGGTCGAACTTTTTTGTTTTATGTTTTTGAACTGCTATTGTCCACCTTGGTCGGACCTCTGTATTCAGTCAAATCTTTCTTCATAATGCGTGTGTATAAAATGTATGTTCTATTGAATTCGTAATTGGTCATTCATTTAGTTCCTAGGGCCTTTCTGTGTTAACATTGCAATATGAACCCCTTATGTGATACTGATTAAACGTCTGATTTCTGGCTACGATTGTATGTGTTAATGCTAATATAATCGAGTCGACATATGTCGTCAATTAGTTTCAACTGTCTGAACAAGAATAAATCGATTTGCTTCTGTTGAACATTGCCTGAATCAATTAAGAACTAAGTTCAGTTACTTATAGTTGTTAATATGATTTTAGAAACCTGAGGCTTGGTCTGTAATTGAAATCTGAATTGATGGCATGTGCACTTGTGCACAGCATGTGCATTGTGCACAGCCTGGTCCCTGTATAAAGGGCTTTTGATTTAAAAATGGTTTGACAGCATATGTTGTCAGATATATTCTGTTGCCCATACCCTACTTTAGTTTCAGAAATAATAAACATCACAAAAGGTAAGCCTGCCAAGAGAATATGATGGGGACTTTCTAATACTTAAGTAGCTAAGTGGAACTGAAAAGGGGCAGCACATGGGAGGGGTATGGTGATATTCTAAAACAGGCTGTTAAAAGGGCTGAGGTTTAGGCTTATAAAAGGGAGACAATAGAAGAGGAGGGTAGGAGAATACCATCTGAAGGACAGGGGATATACAGAGGGATTAGAGATAGTCATATACAGAATTAGAGGCAAAAGACAGAAAAGAAAATACAGAGACTGTGAGGAATTTTTGAAAGAGAGAGCTGAAATACATACAAATAGATACACACAGAGCATATAGGAGAATTGGAAAGAGGGAGGGTAATATACATTGAGATATAGATATACACACACAAACAGAAAAGCTGGGAAAGAACTCTGTTTGATAACACAGACAAACAAAAACTAGAAATTGCATTCTTAGTTGCTGTTTTGATTTCACTGGTCTTGATATGTTGTCCAACACTGATTCCTTTTAAATCCAACTGAGTCTATTGGTCGTTTGTTGGTCTATTCTGAGACTTGGTCTAGCTGGGATCTAGATTCTACCCCAATTGTTTCATTTGTTGCTGCTGCTGTTACTCTGATTCCTGTTGCTGCTGATCTTCCCTGTTATTCTCCTCTTCTTCTTTGCATTTCAGCCTTCCAGGTACACATTTCGAGTCCCGTATTGATGTAACTGAAATAGTTCGAAAGCATGAAATGAAAAGGGTTGAAGAAGTTCAAGTATTTGTTGTGATATTCATGGTACATTAACGGTTCTGTAAAAAATTTGATTAGTTTATAATTCAATAGTTTGAAAGCATGTACTGGTACTCGACTGGGTTTAGCCCTTTGTGTTTTAGTTTGGTAGTTGTTTGTTAATACGGGGTATGTATACTCCAATCTTATACAATGCTGTTTCTGTTTCATTTAATCTTTTTTTTCTTGGTTCCGTTAGGCAGTACATAGGGTCACGCTCGAATCCCCATTAGTAATAAGACGTAGTAGTTAGTTCCTTTAATCCAGCCTAAATAAGTCTAGTTAAATTCAATTCAAGAAAGGTTTTGGACGCACGTATAGCATTGGGTCAATCTCGAATGTAACTTCTTTGTCCAATTGAAGCATGTCTCACAAGGTATAACGCCTCTCCACTTTGTAAATAACTAATCAGAAATTGACAAGAATCCAGATTAGGCGAAGGCTTATAATTGAATTAGCATGTACCTTTTCTTCTAGTTTTAGAGACTAATGCATTAGAAATGTAGCCACTTTAGGATATCCTTTCTAAAATAGAGATGAGCCTCGCCAAATAAAAATGTAAAATTGCGGGGCCCTCAATAAATAACCATGATAATTATTTAGAATTCAGGATAGGCCATTTAATAAATTTCATGGCCTTCTACAAAATAATAACGCGTTAGACTCTCTAGGCGCGGCTTAATTAAATCATATTCTTAAATTCGGGTGCACATTGATGTGACCCAAATCCAAATCTCAACGAAGTCCAAATGTGTCGACGGTCACGGGTGCATTGATTGTGACGTGGTTCGAGATGCATTTTCACGACGTTGCAATTCTATAAAAAATAAGTGATAATAATAAAAGCGGTTTAAACTTAATAAAAGCACATAAGTCACAACATGTATTTAAACCAGATATTTAGCCATTATAACAATTTAAGCGACCGTGCTAGAACCACGGGATTCGGGGGTGCCTAACACCTTCCCTCGGGTCAACAGAATTCCTTACTTAGAATTTCTGGTTCGCAGACTTCATTTGGAAAAGTCTAAAATTTCCTCGATTTGGGATTCGAGATAAACCGGTGACTTGGGACACCAAAAGCCAAACCTTTCCCAAGTGGCGACTCTGAATTAAATAAATAATCCCATTTCGAATATTGTCACTTAAATTGGAAAAACTCCCACCCGCGCATCTAACCCTTCGGGGCGAGGGCGCGCAAAAAGGAGGTGTGACAATAATCCCAATAAGTGAAATTCATAGGAGATTTAATAAGGCTTATCTGCCTTTCTTTCATTGTTGAAATACCCCATTCTTCAACAGATATAATCTGTTTGATAATGACTTTTGAAAAGTTATAAACATTTTCATTCGTGTTATAAACCGAAAAGTGCTGGAATTCTGCACTACCTGTACTGATCAGGATAGTCTCATAATAGGTGCGGGTTTTATATGATTCACCCGGATAGTATAATCCATTAATCAGATATCTCTGGAATATTTTCCACGGTTCTTCTTTTCTCTGAATCTCAGAGTTTTCAAGGAGAAATATCATTTCTCTCTTTGGTAACTTTTCATATGACTTGATATCATCATTGTCTTCCTCTTTAGCAATTGAAGAAAAAGTATCACTTTGCTTTTTGGATGCTAAATAAGCCTGCAGATGTCCATATAATGGACTAACTTCTGGAATATCTTCCAAATGTATAGAATGTCCTGAGGATTCACCTGTATGCGGTACCTTTGAGTTTATCAAACTCTTTTTTCCTCTTTGTATCACTGGTGAGTTTGACGAGGATCCGTATAACGATCCCTGAGAATAAGTCCTACTAGGGGACGATCTTCCCCTACTTCTGCCCCTGGTGACCCATGAAGGGTCCATTCTACAGAAATTGCAAATCATTATTAATTAAAAAGGATAGCATAATTCTAGTGCTGATATTATCTTGACCACTGGGAAACTCATTTTCAATTAACTGAAGAATATCAACAACTTCATTAAAATTAGAGTCTTCTTCTTCCCTGGTTTCAATTATGTCAGCCATAATTATATCAAGTATGACTTCCTGTAAGTCTCTATTTAAATTAATCACTTTAAGAATAGTGATTAATACCTTATCATCAAAAAACATGGTATAATAATTCATAATCTATTCTAAATATTCCCGGGATAGAAAATCCGGAAGGGAATTATCAATTCCTTTTTGGTATTGTATTTCAAAATCGAAAGGCGCCAGTTAAGCCTGTCATCTAGCAAATATTAATTTGGAAGCATCGTGGTTAAAATCTTTGTCAAACATATATTTAACAGATTGAGCATCAGTTTTTATCAAAAACTTTTGGTTGTATAAGTCGTCTTGAAATTTCAATACACACTTAACAATTGTTAACATTTCATGCGCCACAGTAGCGTATTTCTTCTGGGCTTCGGTCCATTTACCAGAGTGAAATCTTATTAGATATTCACTCATATTGTTGGGATTTACTTTTTTAAAATTCCTCCATATCCAACATTAGACGCATCTGTCTCGATAATCTTTTGCCAAGTAGGATTGGCAAGGGTTAAACAAGGTAGAGATTTAACCCGCCCTTTAATACTTTTGACTAACTCAGTATGTTGGTTAGTCCAAGGGTGTTTATGATCTTTCTTCAGCCGATCGTATAGAGGGGCTAGATCTCGTGACAAACTTTTATAAAAAGGGGATATATAATTCAGACTTCCCAAAAATCTTTGTAATTGAGTCCTGTCAGTGATAACATCAGGAAATTTTGAGGCAAAATCAATAGATCTTTGTATTGGGGTAATTTTTCCCTGGCAAATATTATGACCTAGAAAACGAACACTTGTTTGGAATAGACTCATCTTGGGCTTAGAGATTACTAAACCGTTTTGTATAACAATTTTCTTGAAAATATCAAGATGCTTAATATGCATCTCCAGAGTTTTAGAAAATACCAATATGTCGTCAATATAAACGATGATAAAATCCAAATATGGGTTAAAAATATCATTCATAATTTTTTGAAATTCAGAAGGGGCATTTTTCAAACCAAATGGCATAACATTCCATTCATATTGCCCAAATGGAACATTGAAAGCAGTTCTATAAGTATGCTCTTTAAATATTTGAATTTGCCAATAACCAGATTTTAAATCAAATTTTGAAAATATATTGGCGTCATATAACCTAGATAGCAAGTCCCTTTTATTAGGGATAGGATACCTAATCCATTTTAGATGTTTATTTAATGGTTTATAATTTATAACTAAGCGAGGAATACCTCGTTCCTTTTCTGCCGCATTATTAACATAAAAGGCAGAACATGACCAAGGAGATTTTGAGGGTTTTATCAAACCCTTTTGTAACAAACTATCAATCTCGTTTTTGCAGAATTCAACTAGCTCAGCATTCATCTGGCAAGGTCGAGATTTAGTAGGAATATCATCCTCAGAGAAGGTTTCTTCGTATGGAAGAGTTACAATATGCCTTTTCCTGTTCCAAAAGGCACTAGGGTGATCGGCGCAAACATCAACGGCCATTTTTTCAGCAATCAATTTAATCTTCTGCTGAACTTTTGCAGATTGTATAGTATCGAATATATTCATACTAAGAATTTCTAATTGTAATGAATCAACATGCCTTTGTTTCATATTAATCAAGGCATTAATATCTCTAGTTACGGGATCTGTAACAAAGGAATAACTTATCTTTTTATCTTGATAAGTAGCAGAAAAACCATGTTCATCTATATTATTAAACAGATAAATAGCATTAATAAAAGGTGTTCCAAGTATGATTGGAGGGTATAACTGGTTTTTTACCAAAAAGAAGAAATGTGGAATACAGACTTAATTTTGGCAAATATGAGTATTAGGCAATTTGTATTCTATATCTAAAGCATGACCAGAAGCGGATTTCTCCAAATGAGTGGTCTTTTGAAAATACTTAGTAGGAATTAATCCTTCCTGAATGCAGCTTACATCTGCACCACTATCAATCATAGCTATATCAGTTATAGAAAAATTATTATCGATTAAAATAGTACATTTAATATACCATTTGTGTGCAGTAATAATTTGCATCATACCTAAAAATAAATCAGATTTTTCATCAGAAATTTCTTTTCCTTTATCATTGGAAAAATCAGAAATTCCTTTAGTCGAAGATTCAGGTAGAGAATTATTTTTCTCAATTTGAGTAATACGGTGATCGCAAATCATTTGATTTTGCTTAAGAGACTTAATATCCCTTTTCAAATTCTCAATTTCTTCTTTTAAATCATCAAAAGAAGTATCTCGACTAGGTGTATTGGACTTTTGAAGTCTTCTATTAATTTCAGATAAAGAATATGGTGCAAAATTTTCAAATTCGTTCTTGTATTTTTCAACAGATTTTGAACTACTAGAACTGGAACTTGCAGCTAAATTAATAATTTTTTCACGAAGTTTTTCATCAGTAACTTCTTTTAAAAGTTCTATTACTTTGTTAGATGTAATAGTTTTATATTAAGATTATCAAATTGTGATTGCAATTTATAAAATTCGTCACTATCACAAGTACAAATATCACCTTTGCAAGCAGTGCAAGAAGTATCAATATTTTTATTATTATCAGAAAAATCAATTAACTCAACTTCAGTTTCAGATTCAGTCTCTGAGTAATAGTCAGATTCTGATCCCGAAGTGTATAACAAGCCATAAACCTTATCGTGTAACTCATCATCGAGTTCTAAGGTTTTTAGCTTTTGAAGCTTGCAATTTGGAGAAATATGACCAAACTTTCCACACTTATAACACTTAATATCAGCGAGATCACGTTTGGATCTATTCTTCGCAAATCGAGTAGATTTTCGATGCGCTTTTCTAGTATCACGTTCTTCCTTAGGCCTATATCTAGACCTCTTTTTCTTGTACGGGCTGTCCGGGTAAGGATACCTATGATATTTGGTTATCTTCTTCCTACTTTGAGTGGAAGTTCCGGGTAAACCGAACTGGGTACAGAAGTCAACTAATTGTGACTTTTTTTAAGCTTATTAATCTTAAGCTGTCTAGAAAGCCTTAACTCATTACACAAATTCAATCCTTCTTGTGTACAAACACCTATAAGCTTACCATAGGTATAATTATTATACAGAATCTCGCCGCAACTACCTTTTAACACATTCTTCACTCTTTCAGCATATAAGGAAGGGAGACTATCTATAAACTTGGCTTTCCAATGCTCAAATTTATTGTCGGGTAGTTCCATAACTCTACTCATAAAAGTGTCTTTATACCATCTAAATTCACTAAGGGTCTTACATCTAAGCCCATTAAGTAAAGTTCGAATGGTCTGATGATTCGAGGTAAATCTACCATTGAAATGCTCTAAGATAGTAAGGATAAGGGTATAAACTGCTTCTTCTCTACCCATTACTAGAGCCATACCTATGTTATCAACACCTTCGTCGGTTTCCGTAGCATTAATAACGAAAGACTTTTCCTCTACAGATAAATGATTGTCCCACCAGCCACGAAGTTGGCCAGTAAATCCTGCAATGATCATTTTGCAAATATTTCTATCTGTATTTTTAACACTTTTACAGATAGTCAAATACATAAGCATTCTGTGTATGAGAATTGTTAATTGTCTATCAGTTAGACCATCAAGATTCCATTCATAAATCTCGGAACCGTTATAAGACGTATTTGTCTGATTCCAATCTCGTTCCTCAATCAACACATCTTGAGGAGTAGGACGAGGATAATAATAGGTCTGCATCCTTGGTTTATCAGCATACCTATGATTTTGTTTAACAATCACTTTGAGTTTATTAAACTCTGACCAAGTCTCAGTTTTATAATCAGAAACAGTCTCAATTTTATCAGCAAATTTTTTTGATAAATCAATAGGTCTAATATTTAAACCAAAAAGCTTTTTATCAAAAAGCTGAGCTAAGTCATCAAGAGATTTAAATTTAAAATCCTGAATCTCAGGAGGTCTTTGAATATGAGTAGGAATAACTTGATCAACTGTTTTACTTCCTGAAGTGGAGGCAATATCAGTTGGTCCTTTCTTAGTACCCATTTCTTTTATTAAAATAGTCAAATCATCAAGTTTTTTATCAAGAGAACCAATATGTTCTCCTAAAATTTTTACATACAAACCCAAATAATTGTTTTGAGAAATCAATTTATTAATTTCTGCAATACTAATAGCTGCCACGTTATCATCAATAAACTTTTGAAAGGCAGTGAAGGTAATACCAGTATTATTAGGTAGAATAAAGGGAGCCTGAGGAGGATAAATCGCTTTAGTAATATTACCACTCCCGTCTTTATAAGATCTTTCCAATACCTTTATATAAAGAGGTAAATAAGTTGTTATAAACCAAGGAACAAAATACATAATTTGATGATGCAAGGCACAAGCTTCATAAAATTCTTGAGATATATTATTCAAATCATCTTTACTATAAGTATCAAAAAACCATGTTTTAAACTGATTCCATTTTTCACTAAAATATTCCTTTTGAATATCTAGCTGCTTTAGTACACTTTAAAGGTTGGCGGTAGTCCGCACGACCAATAAGGATTCGAAATATACGGAAATTCTATTATAGTTTAATGACTATATGGAAGGATCTATATCCTTTTACCCAAGCAAGGGGCCTGTCGAGGTCCGATACATACTCTTACTGAGCCCATGTGTCTAGCAGTTCTAACTGTGAAAGAGATAGCCCTTTTGACAACTTCAGACGGGCTTTAATATCACAACTGGCTAGACGTAGCCACTAAGGCAAAGCCAATAAGAGTAGTACCAGAACCTACTGTACCACCATCTTGGAACCAAGCCAAGAAACTATATTAAAATTCTTTTATATCTTGAAAGAGTCTGGATTCTTCATGGTTAATATGAAAGAGAAATTAGTTCTTCATCATAGATATGAATCCGTTTAGCCGGACATAGTCACGGCTGGGGAGAGAAACTAAGTATTTAAAATACTAAAGAGAAAAGAGAATAAGTACCTTGAAGGCCGAGAAGCAAGGCCCTGAAGATGAACTGAACTTCAAAACTTTTATTTAACTTCAACTGATTTACAAACTATAAACTAAATCTTTACAAAGGGGGTTGGTTTAGAGAGAGAGGAGAGAGAGTAGAGAGAGTGGGGGGTTCCGGCTCTTCCTTCTTCAAATGAAGAAGCCTCCTTATATAACAAAAATAAGAATCTAGAATAGTAAATTGGGTCCCACATCTGGGTCCCTACACAGTGTTTCTACTGTAGTTGAACAGTGTTTCTACTGTGGATGAACAGTGTATCTACTGTTTAAGTGGGTCCTGGCGGCTGATAAGCTGTCAAGTCTTCTTTTTGTCCAAATTGTGCATTTGTTGGAGGAATTCTTCCACCTTGTCGATATCTCTGTCAGATAATATCATTTCTGGCTGTATAGGTTGTGTATCTTCTACGAGGTCATCACCACTCGTTTCACTTCTCATCGAAGTGTCTGATTTTTCGCACTGATCTAGTGATTGGAGCAGATTTCTTTTCAATCCTTCTAAGTATTGATTTATCAAATCAATTTTATCTCCGTCTTGGATTGATATTCTCCGAGCAATATGTTTAACAGTGCTTTCTTCTATTATCCTCTTTTGAGGGGCCGTTACATATAATTGGATTTGTGTTTTGATAGAATCCAATAATTCTTGTCCATATAACGTTTTTGTTTTGGGATCAGTTTTCATCAATTTGTCCCAAAAATTGTTGTAGAATACCCTATATAAACAAGGGATTTGTTCTTCCGTATAACCTAATTCCGGAGTACATTTATGGATCCAGGGGATAGAAAATTCAATAAAGAAGTAGATTTGATTAATTTTTTCTAGGTAGCAGATATGATCTGCGTGATATAACTCTGTTAAGAACGGCGAAGCTTTTGTCCATTCTTTGTATAACTTTAGGAATGGTTCAGGCAAAATCTTGGTAGTAGGACCGTGGTATGACCACCAGTTTAAAAACCAGTTAGGGATAGGTCCTGTAAATACCTTTGCGCATACTTTGATAAACCAAGTATGTTTATGTCTCTCATTGTTATAATAAAGCACCCTATCAAATGCTTGAATATAATCCCAATAAGTGAAATTCATAGGTGATTTATTAAGGCTTATCTGCCTTTCTTTCATTGTTGAAATACCCCATTCTTCAACAGATATAATCTGTTTGATAATGACTTTTGAAAAGTTATAAACATTTTCATTCGTGTTATAACCCGAAAAGTGCTGGAATTCTGCACTACCTATACTGATCAGGATAGCCTCATAATAGGTGCGGGTTTTATATGATATACCCGGATAGTATAATCCATTAATCAGATATCTCTGGAATATTTTCCACGGTTCTTCTTTTCTCTGAATCTCAGAGTTTTCAAGGAGAAATATCATTTCTCTCTTTGGTAACTTTTCATATGACTTGATATCATCATTGTCTTCCTCTTTAGCAATTGAAGCAAAAGTATCACTTTGCTTTTTGGATGCTAAATAAGCCTGCAGATGTCCATATAACGGACTATCTTCTGGAATATCTTCCAAATGTATAGAATGTCCTGAGGATTCACCTGTATGTCGTACCTTTGAGTTTATCAAACTCTTTTTTCCTCTTTGTATCACTGGTGAGTTTGACGAGGATCCGTATGACGATCCCTGAGAATAAGTCCTACTAGGGGACGATCTTCCCCTACCTCTGCCCCTGGTGACCCATGAAGGGTCCATTCTGCAGAAATTGCAAATCATTATTAATTAAAAAGGATAGCATAATTCTAGTGCTGATATTATCTTGACCACTGGGAAACTCATTTTCAATTAACTGAAGAATATCAACAACTTCATTAAAATTAGAGTCTTCTTCTTCCCTGGTTTCAATTATGTCAGCCATAATTATATCAAGTATGACTTCCTGTAAGTCTCTATTTAAATTAATCACTTTAAGAATAGTGATTAATACCTTATCATCAAAAAACATGGTATAATAATTCATAATCTATTCTAAATATTCCCGGGATAGAAAATCCGGAAGGGAATTATCAATTCCTTTTTTGTATTGTATTTCAAAATCGAAAGGCGCCAGCTGAGCCTGCCATCTAGCAAATATTAATTTAGAAGCATCGTGCTTAAAATCTTTGTCAAACATATATTTAACAGATTGAGCATCAGTTTTTATCAAAAACTTTTGGTTGTATAAGTCGTCTTGAAATTTCAATACACACTTAACAATTGTTAACATTTCATGCGCCACAGTAGCGTATTTCTTCTAGGCTTCAGTCCATTTACCAGAGTGAAATCTTATTAGATATTCACTCTTATTGTTGGGATTTACTTGTTTTAAAATTCCTCCATATCCAACATTAGACGCATCTGTCTCGATAATCTTTTGCCAAGTAGGATTGGCAAGGGTTAAACAAGGTAGAGATTTAACCCGCCCTTTAATACTTTTGACTAACTCAGTATGTTGGTTAGTCCAAGGGTGTTTATGATCTTTCTTCAGCCGATCGTATAGAGGGGCTAGATCTCGTGACAAACTTTTATAAAAAGGGGATATATAATTCAGACTTCCCAAAAATCTTTGTAATTGAGTCCTGTCAGTGATAACATCAGGAAATTTTGAGGCAAAATCAATAGATCTTTGTATTGGGGTAATTTTTCCCTGGCAAATATTATGACCTAGAAAACGAACACTTGTTTGGAATAGACTCATCTTGGGCTTAGAGATTACTAAACCGTTTTGTATAACAATTTTCTTGAAAATATCAAGATGCTTAATATGCATCTCCAGAGTTTTAGAAAATACCAATATGTCGTCAATATAAACGATGATAAAATCCAAATATGGGTTAAAAATATCATTCATAATTTTTTGAAATTCAGAAGGGGCATTTTTCAAACCAAATGGCATAACATTCCATTCATATTGCCCAAATGGAACATTGAAAGCAGTTCTATAAGTATGCTCTTTAAATATTTGAATTTGCCAATAACCAGATTTTAAATCAAATTTTGAAAATATATTGGCGTCATATAACCTAGATAGCAAGTCCCTTTTATTAGGGATAGGATACCTAATCCATTTTAGATGTTTATTTAATGGTTTATAATTTATAACTAAGCGAGGAATACCTCGTTCCTTTTCTGCCGCATTATTAACATAAAAGGCAGAACATGACCAAGGAGATTTTGAGGGTTTTATCAAACCCTTTTGTAACAAACTATCAATCTCGTTTTTGCAGAATTCAACTAGCTCAGCATTCATCTGGCAAGGTCGAGATTTAGTAGGAATATCATCCTCAGAGAAGGTTTCTTCGTATGGAAGAGTTACAATATGCCTTTTCCTGTTCCAAAAGGCACTAGGGTGATCGGCGCAAACATCAACGGCCATTTTTTCAGCAATCAATTTAATCTTCTGCTGAACTTTAGCAGATTGTATAGTATCGAATATATTCATACTAAGAATTTCTAATTGTAATGAATCAACATGCCTTTGTTTCATATTAATCAAGGCATTAATATCTCTAGTTACGGGATCTGTAACAAAGGAATAACTTATCTTTTTATCTTGATAAGTAGCAGAAAAACCATGTTCATCTATATTATTGAACGGATAAATAGCATTAATAAAAGGTGTTCCAAGTATGATTGGAGGGTATAACTGGTTTTTTACCAAAAAGAAGAAATGTGGAATACAGACTTTATTTTGGCAAATATGAGTATTAGGCAATTTGTATTCTATATCTAAAGCATGACCAGAAGCGGATTTCACCAAATGAGTGGTCTTTTGAAAATACTTAGTAGGAATTAATCCTTCCTGAATGCAGCTTACATCTGCACCACTATCAATCATAGCTATATCAGTTATAGAAAAATTATTATCGATTAAAATAGTACATTTAATATACCATTTGTATGCAGTAATAATTTGCATCATACCTAAAAATAAATCAGATTTTTCATCAGAAATTTCTTTTCCTTTATCATTGGAAAAATCAGAAATTCCTTTAGTCGAAGATTCAGGTAGAGAATTATTTTTCTCAATTTGAGTAATACGGTGATCGCAAATCATTTGATTTTGCTTAAGAGACTTAATATCCCTTTTCAAATTCTCAATTTCTTCTTTTAAATCATCAAAAGAAGTATCTCGACTAGGTGTATTGGACTTTTGAAGTCTTCTATTAATTTCAGATAAAGAATATGGTGCAAAATTTTTAAATTCGTTCTTGTATTTTTCAACATATTTTGAACTACTAGAACTGGAACTTGCAGCTAAATTAATAATTTTTTCACGAAGTTTTTCATCAGTAACTTCTTTTAAAAGTTCTATTACATTGTCAGATGTAATAGTTTTTATATTAAGATTATCAAATTGTGATTGCAATTTATAAAATTCGTCACTATCACAAGTACAAATATCACCTTTGCAAGCAGTGCAAGAAGTATCAATATTTTTATTATTATCAGAAAAATCAATTAACTCAACTTCAGTTTCAGATTCAGTCTCTGAGTAATAGTCAGATTCTGATCCCGAAGTGTATAACAAGCCATAAACCTTATCGTGTAACTCATCATCGAGTTCTAAGGTTTTTAGCTTTTGAAGCTTGCAATTTGGAGAAATATGACCAAACTTTCCACACTTATAACACTTAATATCAGCGAGATCACGTTTGGATCTATTCTTCGCAAATCGAGTAGATTTCCGATGCGCTTTTCTAGTATCACGTTCTTCCTTAGGCTTATATCTAGACCTCTTTTTCTTATACGGGCTGTCCGGGTAAGGATACCTATGATATTTGGTTATCTTCTTCCTACTTTGAGTGGAAGTTCCGGGTAAACCGAACTGGGAACAGAAGTCACCTAATTGGGACTTTTCTTTAAGCTTATCAATCTTAAGCTGTCTAGAAAGCCTTAACTCATTACTCAAATTCAATCCTTCTTGTGTACAAACACCTATAATATTACCATAGGTATAATTATTATACAGAATTTCGCCGCAACTACCTTTTAACACATTCCTCACTCTTTCAGCAAATAAGGAAGGGAGACCATCTATAAACTTGGCTTTCCAATGCTCAAATTTATTGTCTGGTAGTTCCATAACTCTACTCATAAAAGTGTCTTTATACCATCTAAATTCACTAAGGGTCTTACATCTAAGCCCATTAAGTAAAGTTCGAATGGTCTGATGATTCGAGGTAAATCTACCATTGAAATGCTCTAAGATAGTAAGGATAAGGGTATAAACTGCTTCTTCTCTACCCATTACTAGAGCCATACCTATGTTATCAATACCTTCGTCGGTTGCCGTAGCATTAATAACGAAAGCCTTTTCCTCTACAGATAAATGATTGTCCCACCAGCCACGAAGTTGGCCAGTAAATCCTGCAATGATCATTTTCAAATATTTCTATCTGTATTTTTAACACTTTTACAGATAGTCGAATACATAAGCATTCTGTGTACGAGAATTGTTAATTGTCTATCAGTTAGACCATCAAGATTCCATTCATAAATCTCGGAACCGTTATAAGACGTATTTGTCTGATTCCAATCTCGTTCCTCAATCAACACATCTTGAGGAGTAGGACGAGGATAATAATAGGTTTGCATCCTTGGTTTGTCAGCATACCTATGATTTTGTTTAACAATCCCTTTGAGTTTATTAAACTCTGACCAAGTCTCAGTTTTATAATCAGAAACAGTCTCAATTTTATCAGCAAAATTTTTTGATAAATCAATAGGTCTAATATTTAAACCAGAAAGCTTTTTATCTAAAAGCTGAGCTAAGTCATCAAGAGATTTAAATTTAAAATCCTGAATCTCAGGAGGTCTTTGAATATGAGTAAGAATGTTTTGATCAACTGTTTTACTTCCTGAAGTGGAGGCAATATCAGTTGGTCCTTTCTTAGTACCCATTTCTTTTATTAAAATAGTCAAATCATCAAGTTTTTTATCAAGAGAACCAATATGTTCTCCTAAAATTTTTACATACAAACCCAAATAATTGTTTTGAGAAATCAATTTATTAATTTCTGCAATACTAATAGCTGCCACGTTATCATCAATAAATTTTTGAAAGGCAGTGAAGGTAATACCAGTATTATTAGGTAGAATAAAGGGAGCCTGAGGAGGATAAATCGCTTTAGTAATATTACCACTCCCGTCTTTATAAGATCTTTCTAATACCTTTATATAAAGAGGTAAATAAGTTGTTATAAACCAAGGAACAAAATACATAATTTGATTATGCAAGGCACAAGCTTCATAAAATTCTTGAGATATATTATTCAAATCATCTTTACTATAAGTATCAAAAAACCATGTTTTAAACTGATTCCATTTTTCACTAAAAATTCCTTTTGAATATAAATACTGGCCCGAGAGCCGGGGCTAAAATCTATTTGGTTTGGAATCATTAAATATTATTGGAGTCGAAATCCATCTCAGATAAAGAAGGAATATCCTTATCTGAAATATTGTCATTGTCCTGAACAATATTTGTTTGAGGGTTAATCTTAACCCTTTCAACCCTTTTAACCTTTTGATCAGGCTTATCACTAGCAATAGTGTGTAGAGAAGCTGCACGATTGCGAGCTGGACCGTAGACTGGTTCAATAGGGGAAATATGTTGAATAGAAGGTAGAAGTCTATGATTAGAAAATGAATGTCTATTATAAATAGTAGACTTAATTGAATACAAATCCTACCATCCGGATTTTGAGTGACATGCGAAAATTCAGTATTTGACAAGTCGTTAGTAATCTGACTTGGGGATATAACAGAATTTAAAGTCCATGTAGTTGGAAAATTAATTTCTTCCCACCTAATAGGTCTCCTAGTGGTGACCTTGGACTTTGCAAAATTGGTTTCTACCAATATGGTCTGATCCGATATATCGTATAACTTACATCTAGGATTCAAAGTAGATAACAATTTGAAATAAATCCTATAGAATAGACATATAAGTTCAGAACCAGGCGCATAATTATAACCATGCGTTTTCACATTTAAAGTCAAAGCATCAAGAATATTAACATCAGAAAGAGATAATTGCAGATTGGGTTGAGTATTAAAATATACCGGACCATAGGCCACTGTAGATTCTATCGAACCCATTAGAGACTGTCTGAAATTCAGATTTCTAACATCTCTAAGAGCTGCTAAAAAAGTCTTTGGTAATCCTTTAAAGGTTAAAGGTTTAAATGCAATTTGAACCATACCAATATGCACATAATGGTAATGATGTTTATATAAATCTATATCATGTTTGTTTAACAAACGAATAGTCTGTTCAGACGAATTTAATGCTAAAGACTGCTCAGTCGTTTTTATCAATTGTTTAGAAGAAAGTTTATCAAACCAACCATAATCATAAATGGTTTTTATAGAAACTTTAGGAATTGTCCATTTATTTAATAAATCAAGGTTTTGAGGTATATCTACCTCTTCAAGTCTAGTACTTTTAGTACTTGTTTCTCCCAGATCCATTCCAAAAGCTTCATATCTATGTTGAATCTTTCATATCTATTACACATTTACCATGAAAATTCCTAGGCTCTGATAATTTTATAAAAATAAATATATAACACCTTTTATTTATAGTTTTAGTTTATATTATAATTATTATATTTTAATATGGGATATACCTTATAAGGGGTGAAATTGTGAAAATGTAGGATTTCTATATTATAAGGAGTGCAAGTGTTTGAGTTTGAAATATAGGGAATGTATTTAAAATTGAGTCATATTACAGTGTATTTTGGTATAATTAACCCCAAATAAAATCCTCAATGCCGTCACAATCATCATAATGGCATCGTGAATCCTTTCCTAAATTGAAGGGTACGCCTGCACCCTAATTTAGGTAGAACCAAGTTTGATATATTATTTGACTTTTTTTTCTTTTTTAGAACATTTGTCCTTTCCTTTTCCAATACATTCACTTGATGTTCATAACTTTAATGTCACCATTTTTCTTAGCCTAGTATAGTATGTTGGGACTTATTATCTTTTTTCATATGAGATTGGTAAAGCATCGCATCCTCTATTTTTTTTGTCTATTGACATAGATTGCGCATTGTGTAACTTCTCGAGCAAACATTTTAGCTAAAAGTTTCATGAGAGTTAATTTACCAGTAAAGTGTTAGTAATATGTATCCGAAAATATATTTAAAAATAAAAATTGATATAAAACCAGAAATGTAGAAGAACAGAATTATTCTGAGTCCACTGAATTCATAGTCTTTCCTTAAGGAACTTAATCCCCTCGTAGTACCCCCGAGGTTTAGGATTATTTCCTCACATGATAGAACGGATTACTCTCACTAGTGTACCGGTACTTCAAACCCCAGCGACAACGAACGCAAAGAACAATATTAAATCACACTTACTGCTTTCTTTTCTGTTAAAACAATGCAGAAAGAAGAAGGAGAAATCAGAATTTTCGCAAGAAAAATCTGAGGAAGAGTTCATATATTTATAGCTAAAACGTTGGGTTATTCTGAAGAGTTACAACTCTTTCCTGTAAGATTGCAACTCAAAATAGTTGTTTTATAAAACAGCCATTTATACAAACCGCCAAATTTAAATTCTAACGGAAAAATTAAAACGGAGTAAATTGAATTATTGTTACAGAAACGGTCTAATTTGGGATCCAAAAAATTAATCAATCAATCATTTGACCAAATCCGAAGCCAAAGACGAGCCAAACGAGCGACGACGACGACGTGAGGCTTGCCTTCTTCTTAACTCTTTAAGAGCTAGAAGAAGAGAAATTGTATATATACCCATCAAAACTTTTTTCCTCCTCCAATATGGGAAAATGTCCTTTTGTCAAGGAGGAAAATTCAAATATTTTATTTTTTCCTCCATTTTCCATTTACTCTCTTTTAAGCTAAACCAAGCTTAAAAATCCAACAATCCCCCACATGAATGGAGAATGGTTATATCACAGAAATATGCATGAAAACTGTGTGATTCACAAGCAAGGATTAATTGCATCTAGATAAGTAGGTTTTTCTTTGAACTTTTTATAGTGAACTTATGTCGGATATACTCGGTCAATCGGTAGATTTGATATCTTTGAACCGTCGAACTTTAGTGTATACCTAGACAACCATAAGTCACATAGTCATCCCTTAAATGTCTTTGGTTCTCATTGTTTTTTTCGTTTCAGTCATTAATACCGCCTGGTTTCATAAGTGCATAGAGAACTGGCCTTACAAAATTTTCCTTGAAGCGGCTAACACTTCACACTTACATAGGTGATTCCTAAACTTGTCATCCCGTATATACACTATTTGATATACCCCATACCAAATTTAGAAATTATTTACACGTAATTGGATCATTGGTACTCAACATTGTCTCATCACGAGAATGAAACAAAAGTTTTAGTTGACGATGTTGAACCATCATTAATGCTTTGTTTGATCTCCTTGAACCTAGATCTTGGGATCTCCAGTTTTCTAGGTAGACTTACCGCCATAATGACTTGTCATTGGCCATAATCCCATTCTCATCGATGATCTTTCAACTACCGCTCTAGTTAGGCCTTTTATAAGTGGATCCGACACATTGTCGCTTGACTTTATGTAGTCAATTGTGATGATCCCCTAGAGAGTAGGTGCCTAACAGCTTTATGTCTTCATTGTATATGACGAGATTTACTATTATACATAACGCTGCCAGACCTTCCAATTGCCGCTTGACTATCGCAACTTATGCATATTGGTGCCAACGATTTGGGTCAAAATGGAATATCTTCCAAAAATTTTCGAATCCATTCAGCTTCTTCACCGACTTTAGCTAAGGCTATAAATTCAGCCTCCATTATAGAGCAGGTAATACACGTCTATTTGGACGACTTCCAAAATACCGCTCCTCCACCAATAGTGAACACATATCCACTTTGGACTTAGAATCAGTTGAACCGATGATCCAATTTGCATCACAGTATCCCTCAATCACTACAGGATAATTATTGTAGTGCAAAGCAAAGTCTTGGGTATGTTTTAAATATCCCAAAACTCGTTTCATCCCCATCCAATGAGATTGACCTAGATTACTCGTGTATCGACTCAATTTACTTATCGCACAAGCTATATCTTGTCACGACCCATTCTATTATAGGCCGTAATGGGGCCCAACGCTATCGCTAGGCAAGCCAACGATGAACTAACCCCGCGATTTCTCTTTTTAAAAGATTTTTCTAAGTAATTAAACTTTCCTTAATTTAAAAGACTTAAGAATTTATAGATTTAAATAAATAACACGAAAGCAACTGAGTACAATTATAACCACAGAATAAAACCAAAACAACAAGTCTACTAGTGTGTGCCTGTCACGACCCAAACCGATGGGCCGCGAGGGGTGCCCGAATCCTACATGTCGAACATACTTAAGCATGCGTTTAAGATATAAACATGAAAAATATACGTGTGGGAAAACTATCCAAAAGACATATGTACATATACATGCAGAATACAGTAGGCGAGCTAGCAAGGTTGCAATAGACAACTATATACCTAAAACTAAAAGCGGACAAGGCCACATACTATCCAACTATACATAATTGTCTACAAACCTCTAATAGAAAATACAACTATGCAAGACACGACTGGGCCACATCATACCCATATATGTATACAAGCATATCGCACCAAAATCAAAAGTAGCTCCGGATCAAGTGGAGCACGCCAACTCTCGCTGATCAAGGATCCTAAGCAGGGGGACTGTTAGCTTGTCTACCTGCACCTGCGGGCATGAAATGCAGGCCCCGGAAAATATGGCGTCAGTACGAATAATGTACTGAGCATGTAAGGCATGAAAATCAATGCATAAGAGACATAAATGAAACATAGAATAAGGAATTTCGCCGGTAAGTCTAAAAAAATTTGCAAATCTTGAAACAGTTATAATATCATGCACGTGCGTGTAAATATCGTGTCATGCATAGGTATAGGTGTACATAACATCATCAAGCATCTGAGAGAATCCCATCATATCATCTCAGCCACTATGGGCAAAAGCGTCAACATATACCAACTGATCAAGTGGTGGTGCGTATATAACGTTGTAACCTTTTTCCATATCCCATATACATATATATACGCGTATATAATGTCATCTGGTCATGGTTCAATGTACATGTATAAATGAATGCAATGCATGAGAAATACGTCTATAAAATCTCTTGGTACGTCATAAGACCATTATGCCTTTGAGTAATATCATGAAGTAAACTTTCTCAACTTACATATTTTTCTGAGATCCATGAACAGAAGATGTAATAATAAGACACATGGTAATTCAAGAACATAGGCACCTCTAATACTTCTATGAATAGAGTCATTTATGGAAGTTGTGCATTTGCTTGTTTTTTTTTGTGTCGTATAGATCATGCCAAAAGGAAAGAAGGGATAACCTTAACATACCTGGAGTAAGGAAAAATTCGTATGATATTCTGGGAAAAAGTTGCACTGTACTCTCTTAAAATCACAAAATCTCACATTACTACTGTGCTAAGAAATCTCGTTGCTCGAAAAAAATCACGTTGTAGTGTTTTTGTAGGAATCATGTTGCTAATGTGCTTTCACGTCTGATTGTAGTGTTGTAAGAAATGAAAATATTAGACATGAAATGTCTTGTAATGAACATATTAGGCGGCAGTATTGTTAGGAATGAAAATATTAGACATGAAATGTCTTGTAATGGACATATTAGGTTGCCACCTAATCAAATGTGACTAAGAGTCATTTGTTTGGAAAGTGGCTTCCTGCCACGTGGGGTAGGAGGATTTTAATCTTTATTCATAACTTATTAGTTAATTAGGTAATGTCTTGTTACTCGATAATTAACTAATATCCACATAATTAAGAGTTGTCTCAAATTACTTAAAATACTACTTATTTTTAATACACCTTATACATCATACCATCATGGTCATATGGTACCTTGTATGGTACTAGTCTATAAATATCAGGTATTATTGCTCGGACCGTATTTTATCCCAAATCGACAACATTCAACGAAATTCATTCTCTTTAATTCGTGTACCCTTTATCCTTCATAACACTTACTTATCGCTTGTTATAAATAGCATAAATATGTTAACCTCAAGATAATCTCATTCCTGAGTCCACGTCGATTAACTGAAGACGGGACGTTAACGTATGAAACGCGAGATGTAACATCTTCCCCCCCTAGAAACATTCGTCGTCAAATGTTCAACTCCCCGGGATCTATATAAATTTGGCAGAGTCGCCTTTGTAACAGTACTACTACCAACTCTTCCTGTAGAAACTCAATAATTCAATGTCACATAGGACCACAATCATCAAAAATGACATTAGCCTCACACGACCAATGACAATAACTAACACATGAATCCCTACACGTACCTTAAGGTTGTGATGTCTCAGTCGACCCCTTCTCTGGAGGAGGAAATAAGTAAGGATATCTAGACTTCATGTTTTCTTCGGCCTCCCAAATTATTTCTTCCACATTGTTGTTTCTCCAAAGTACTTTCACCGAAGCTACGTCTTTAGTTCTCAATCTCTGAACTTGTCTGTATAATATAGCAATGGGAATTTCTTCATATGATAGATGCTCTGTGACCTAAACGTCATCAACTGACACGATTCTGGAAGGATCTCTGATACATTGACGGAGCATAGACACATGAAAGACTGGATGTAAAGACTCCAAGTCCGAAGGCAAGTCTAACTCATATGCTACCTAGCCTACCTTGCGTATGATCCTATATGGTCCAATGTACCGAGGGATAAGTTTTCCTTTCTTACCGAACCTCATAACATCTTTCATCGGTGATACCTTTAGGAATACCCAGTCGTCAACCTGAAACTCCATGTCTCGTCATCGATTATCTGCATAAGACTTCTGACGGCTTTGAGCTGCTAATAGCCTTACCTGTATAAACTTTATTTTCTCGATTGCTCGTTTTACCAATTCTGGTCCTACTAACGTAGTTTCCCCAACATCGAACCACCCTATAGGCTACCTACACTTTCATCCTTAAAGAGCTTCGTATGGAACCATTTGAATATTGGAATGGTAGCTATTATTATATGCGAACTCAATAAGCGGAAGATGATCGTCCCGGCTACCTTTGAAGTCTATCACACAAGATCGTAACATATCCTCAAATGTCTAAATAGTACGCTTAGCATGTCCGTCTGTTTAGGGATGAAATGTTGTACTAAGACTTACCTGAGTCCCCAATCCTTTTTGGAAGGACCTCCAAAAGTTAGCTATAAATTGAGCTCCTCTATCCGAGATAATAGATACAGGGATACTATGCAGTCGTACTATATCCTTAATCTAAAGCCTTGCATAATCCTCTGCGAAATATGTAGTCCTAACGGGCAGAAAATGGGCTGACTTTGTAAGCCTATCAACAATCACCCATATCGAATCGAACTTACGCTGGGTACGAGGTAAGCCTACGATGCAATCCATTTTGATTACTTCCCATTTCCAAGTCGGAATCTCCATAGCCTGCAATAATCCACCGGATTTTTGATGCTTAATTTTAACCTGCTGACAGTTAGGACACTTAGCAACAAACTTCGCTATATCCTTTTTCATTCCCTCCCACCAATAGACTTCCCTGATATCATGATACATCTTTGTCGCTCCTAGATGGATAGAATAATGAGTTTCTCGCATAACCTACCTATACAGCCCTGCAACATTAGGGACACATAATGTTCCTCGATATCTGAGGACCCCATCTTCTATAATTTCAAATGGTGTCTTCTCCTTTTGAGGGGAGGTATCCCTACAATGAATAATACATGATCCTCGTATTGGCATTCTTTTACTTCAGCTACTAAAGAGGATGTTGGCGTATCCTCAATAGTAATTCCAATATCACCTTAGTGTAGTAACGGAACTCTAAGACTAGCTAGTTGATGAACCTCATGGGCTATTCCCCTATTTTCTGGCTATAAATATGATAGGTTACCTATAGATCTACGGCTGAGGGTCGAACCATCTCCTTTGACGTAAATTCAATTCCTTTTGCTTGAAGATATACTGGAGGCTCTTATGATCTGTATAGATATCAACATGAATGTCATACAAGTAGTGCCTCCACATATTTAGTGCATGAATCATCGTGGCTAACTCTAAATCGTGGGTCGGGTAATTCTTCTCGTGCTTTCTTAGTTGTCTAGAAGCATAAGCTACAACCTTACCATGTTTCATCAGCACACAACCAAATCCAACGCCTGAAGCGTCACAATAGATAACATAACCATCGGTCTCTTCTGGAAGTGTTAGAACCGGTGTTGAAGTTAATCTGTCCTTTAATGCCTGGAAACTCTGTTCACAGGCATCAGTCCACTGAAACTTTGCTCCCTTCTGAGTCAACTTTGTCAAAGGTGCTGAAAAGGAAGAAAATACCTCTAAAAATCTCCTGTAATAGCCTGCCAAACCGAGAAAGCTACGAACCTCTATCAGTGTTGTGGGTCTAGTCCAAGTCTTTACTGCCTCAATCTTTTGTGCATCCACCGGGATGCCTTCACCCGAAATGATATGCCCAAAAAAAGCTACATAGCTCAACCAGAATTTACAATTAGAGAATTTTGCATACAACTTCCCTTTTTGTAGAACTCTGAGCACAGTACGCAAATGATCTGTATGCTCAGCCTCTGAACGAGAATACACCAATATATCGTCGATAAATACAATTACGAATAGATCTAAAAAGGGCCTGAACACACGGTTCATCAAATCTATGAATACTGCTGGGGCATTGGTCAAATCAAATGACCTAACACAAAACTCAAACTGCTCGTATCTGGTCCTGAATGTTGTTTTCGAAATATCTTCCTCCTTAACCCTTACCTTATGGTACCCGGACCTCAAGTCTATCTTTGAAAAATACTTGGCACCTTACAACTGAAAAATAAATCATCAATCCTTAGGAGTGGGTACTTATTCTTAATCGTCACCTTATTCAACTGTCTATAATCAATACACATCCATAAGGAACCATCTTTCTTCCTCACAAATAACACAGGTACTCCCCATGGTGATGTACTAGGTCTGATAAAGCCTTTTTCAAGCAAGTCCTTTAGTTGTTCATTTAACTCTTTCAGCTTTGTGGGGTCCATTCTATAAGGAGGAATAAATATTGGATGAGTATCTGGTAGTAGGTCAATAGCAAACTCAATTTGTCGCTCTAGCGGAAGACCTGGAAGCTCATCGGGAAAAACATCACGAAACTCATTAACCACAGGGATGGACTAAATGGTTGGTGACTCTACTTCCACATCCTGAACCCGAACTAAGTGATAAATACAACCCTTTCTGATTATCTTCCTTGCCTTGAGATAGGAAATAAATCTACCTCTCGGCAATGCCGTATTACCTTTCCACCCCAAAATAGGCTCCCCTAGAAATTGAAATCGGACTATCTTTGATCTACAATCAACATTGGCATGACAAGAAGCCAACCAACCCATACCCATTATAATATCAAATTCTACCATATCTAACTCGATTAGGTCCGCTACGGTATATCGACTATGAACTACTATTATACAACCCCTATATACTCGCTTAGCTATCACAGAGTCCCCAACAGGTGTAGACACCTCAAAAGGTTTAACCAATTCAGGTTTTATTCCAAACTTACTAGCAACCAATGGAGTAACACATGATAAGGTGGAACCTGGGTCAATCAATGCATATACATCATATGAGGAGACTGATAATATACCTATAATAACATCAGGCAATGACTCTTGATTCTATCATCTTGACAACGCATAAATGCGGTTCTAAGGGCTGTTCAATCTAGATGCTCCACCTCTGCCTCTACCAAGACTCATTGGTGCTTGTGAACCTTGCCTAGTGGACGTACTGATGATAAAGAACAAGCTACAGATCCCGCTAGCTGAGCTATACTTGGATCACCTCTCGTCAGACAATCCCTCATAATGTGGCTCGGATAACCACAAGTATAACAAATACCTAATCCCATACGGTACTGCCCGGCATGCTGCTTACCACACTGAGCACATCGTGGCAAGGGCAGCCTCATCTGACTTGACTCACCCCTATATTGAGAACCTAGGGCCCTGGAATTCTGACCAGGTCCTGAATATGTGGAACAATCAAATCTCTTACCGACAAACTGAAGGGGTGCGCTAGCCTATGGCTGGGCTGGATACCTCGGGTACTATTGTCTCTGACCACCTCAAAACTCACCAAAAGTACCCGAAGACCTCGCTCTCCTATTTTGGGCCCTATCTTGCTCACAATCGGTCCTCTGTTTCTGCTTACGCTCCTCTACACCCTGCGTGTATGCCTGAATATGAGAAATATCCATGTCTGGCTGAAGTGAGACCGACATAAAATTGTTAAGCAAGTGCGGATCTAACCCCATCACGAATTGGTGACCCGATCCTTCATCTTAGATATAATAGTGGGAGAATACCTAGCCAATGAATCAAACTGAAGACTATACTCCTGAACACTCATGTTACCCTGCCGAAGGGTCAAGAACCTATCAACTCTGGCCCGCCTAAGATTTGGTGGCAGATAATGACGAAGAAAATCTTCTGTAAACTCCTGACATACTGCTGGAGGGGCATTCTCACCTCTGGACAACTCCCAAGACTCGTACCAATTAACTGCAACATCCTGAAGTCTATAGGAAGCTAGCTCAACTGACTCAGCCGTAGTGGCATTTATTACCCTCAAAGTCCTCTGCGTTCTATTGATAAATACCTGAGGGTCTTCGTTTGGATCTGCCCCAGTGAATACCAGAGGGTCCAAATTTATAAAATAACGAACCCTCGCACTGACGGACCTATCTGCATGACCAATACCTACTTCCTGATGCCGAGCCTGCGTGACTACTAATCGAGTTAATAGCTGAATAGCATCTCTTATCTCTTGACCCGGTGTATCTAGCTGAGGGACTAAACATACAGGGGTGAGTGCTAGAGTTGGTGCCCCTCGGAGCTCTTGAGGGCGGTGTATGTGAAGTCTGAGAGTGAATCTCACTATGAGACTCTCCCCGGGCCCTAGTAACTCGTGGCGTTTGACTAGTAGTCTCACTAGCCACGGACTTTCCCTTTTGGGCGACTGTAGTCTTCGGAGACATCACTGAAAATGTAACATATTGTTAGGAACATGAATTCTTATATCGCACGATCAAAGATAAAAAGAGAGGATAATATCCTATATATCATATAGCCTCCTGTTTATAAGTGTGGTGCACAACACACCCATAAACAAGACTCTACTAGATACAGACTGTAGACAACCCTAGGATAGAACTGCTCTGATACCACTTTTATCACGATCCAATTTGATGAGCCGCGATGGGTGCCCGAATCCTACATGTCGAACATCCTTAAGCATTCGTTTAAGATATAAACATGAATAAAATATGTGAGGAAAACCTATCCAAAAGACATATGTACATATACATGCGGAATACAGTGGGCGAGCCGGTAAGGCTGCTATAGACAACTATATACCAAAAACTGAAAGCCGACAAGGCCACATACTATCTAACTATACATAACTATCTACAGAGCTCTAATAGAAAATACAACTATGCAAGGATGGGACTGGGCCACATCATACCCATATATGTATACAAGCATATCCCACCAAAATCAAAAGCAACTCCAGATCAAGTGGAGCACGCCAACTCTCGCTGATCAAGGATCCTAAGCAGGGGGACTGTCAGCTTGCCAACCTGCACCTGCGGGCATGAAACGCAGGCCCCGAGAAATAGGGCGTCAGTACGAATAATGTACTAAGCATGTAAGGCATGGAAATCAGTACATAAGAGACATAGATAAAACATGGCATAAGGAATTCCGCCTGTAAGTCTAAATAACTTTGCAAATCCTGAAACAGTTATAATATCATGCATGTGCGTATAAATATCGTGTCTTGCATAGGTATATCATCAAGCCTCTGAGGGCATCCCGTCATATTATCTCGGCCACTGTGGATAAAATCGTCAACATATACCAACTGATCAGGTGGTAGTGAGTATATAATGTCGTAACCTTTTCCCATATCTGATATACACACACATGTTGCTAATGTTCTTTCACGCCTGATTGTAGTGTTGTTAGAAATGAAATGTCGTGTAATGAACATATTAGGTGGCAGTGTTGTTAGGAATGAAAATATTATACATAAATGTCTTGTAATAAACATATTAGGTTGCCACCTAATCAAAAGTGACTAAGAGTCATTTGTTTGGAAAGTGGCTTGTTGCCACATAGGGGTGGAGGAGGAAATTTTAATCTTTATCCATAACTTATTAGTTAATTAGGTAATGTCATGTTACCCAATAATTAACCAATTACCCACATAATTAAGAGTTATCTCAAATTTCTTAAAATACTACTTATTTTTAATACACCTTATACATCATACCATCATGGTCATATGGTACCTTGTATGATACTAGTCCATAAATATCGGATATTATTGCTCGGACCATATTTTATCCCAAATTGATAACCTTCAACGAAACACATTTTCTTTAATTCGTGTACCCTTTATCCTTTATGGCACTTACTCATCGCTTGTTATAAATAACATAAATATGTTAACCTCAAGATCATCCCATCTCCGAGTCTACGTCGATTAACTGAAGACGAAATTTTAATGTACGAAACGCGAGATATAACAGTGCCAAGACTTAGTGTTACAAGTGTATGAGTATTCTAGTAGAATATACAAAAGAATATTAGTCTACTGTCTGAAGTGATAGACAGAAAAATATAAGCAAAAGAAAGACTCCAGTTGCTACAGACCGGCTTGGAAGGTAGCTTATCGTGAAGTCTTGAAGTGGTAATCAAGTGTGCGTGCTGAACTAATATCAAGATGCACCTGCTTCAGATCCTGCACATTTAAGTGCAAAATTGTAGCGTGAATACATAAACAACACGTACCCAATATGTATCTAGTATAACCTCGAAGAAGTAGTGACGAGGGGTCAACTTCGATACTTTCTATGGGACAACAATATACTAATATGAAATTCTAATTAAACATGATAGATATAAATTGCAATAGAACTCAGAGTAAGATATAAATAAACAATCCTTTCACTGTTAGTAAGAACCGAATCATTTGCCTCATTTAAAACATGTAATTTCTCAAGCCAATGAATTTATATCAAATATAAAGGGACTTCTAGTATTATTATTACGCACGAATTATGTCGAGGATGTATGATGTTTGGCTTAATGTATGCTTATTTTGATGTATATTACCTCACATTTTTCTCATGTCTCGTAGATTTGAGATGTATAATATAATAATTTGTGCTGACTCATGGTATTTCTATGTGTAGGAATTATTTGGATGCAATTTGGGATGAAAGCGCGTGAATCGGAGCAAAAATTAGATGAAAAGGCAAAAGTGCGAATTTGAGGGCCACAGGCAGCATGGGGCGCTACCTATGGCGCACAAAAAAGATTGTTGAAAATTTTGAGGGCCAGGGCCCCACGTTGCCCTGGACGCTCAAAATGCAAACACGTCCTAATTCGACTAGGACTCGGTTTTTTCGACCCTAAGACGCCCCCAACTCATATAAAAGCCTATCTAAACTTGTTTTGAGAGAGGATGACGTTTTTGAGAGGAAAACACAAGCACAGAGCTGACGTGGAGGCTAGAATTCATTTTTTCTTACGCCAAACTTAGTAATTTTTATGTTTTCTTGTATGATTTATTTTTTGACTACCATGTCTATGTGGAGCTAAACTTCACGTTCTAGGGTTGTGGTTCCTTCATGACTATTGTTATTCGAATATTGATTTTGATTTCTTGATTTTTTTTATATTAGTTTATTTATTCAATCCTGCACTTAATTATTTAATTGTTTGATCACCAATTGAATACTATCTATGAATTTATAATTAAACTCGAAAGTGGGAATTCTAGATTGCACATAGGATTGAGTAGAGCAAGTTCTTGAACCTGGGCATCGGGGAATGGATTCGCGGTTAGGATAGACATATACCTAATTGCCTTTCTTGATTGAGTTACAAGAATTATAAATGCATTCTCGTTAGTTCTAATTCCATAGACATATAAGCATTAGGTTAGCTTGAATACGCGAGTAAGAACTCGACAGATTCTTGTAAGCAATATTAACCCTATTAACCAATAAATTAGATAAATTAGTTAGTCAATTCAATTGAAGAATATAACAGGAATGTCAGATAGCCCATAGCCCTAGATCGTTTTCATCACATTGATAACATAAAAAATCTGATCTTCCTCTATTCAAAGTTCATTATGTGTTTTTTATTTATTTTAATTAGGTTAGAATCAAATACTTTTAGGTTTAATTCTTGTTTAGATAATTAGGATAGTCTAATTTAGTTAATAGTTAATCACAAGTCCTCGTGGGTTCGACATCCGACTTTTAGTCACTTTATTACTTGACGATCGCATATACTGGCGTGTGCATTTGGCCACAACAATTTTCGTCCCTATCCAAATATACATACACATAAACTATGTTCACTACCGAGGGTGGAACGGCACGAACCATAGATCCATTGATTAACTTGCCGAGGCGAACGACCCGCTTTCATGAGAGTAGTGGAAAAGTTACCCTGCCTGCGGAAAATACTTGCGACATGGTTGAATATAAATTCCTAAAGTTACCATAATATCCCTTAAATCTTTTTGAAATAAAGAAATTCAACTTGAAACTTTTAGAGATATTAAAATCCTCAACCTTATCCCTATTCAATACAATTAACAAACATAATCAAACAACGGTGTCCACAAAGCATGGTGTAGACCTAAAACTGCCAGGACATAAGCATGAATAGTTGCTACGTACGGACTTTCGTCACCTTGTGCGTACGTAGCCCCCACAAATAGCAGCACATATTAATTAAGTTTACCTATGGGGCTAATTCCCTCTTACAAGGTTAGAAAAGAGACTTACCTCTCCTCAAAGCTACTTTCCAGTCCAAGATTGTGCCTAAACCCTCAACTTGGTGCCAAACGACTCGAAACTAGCCAAATATTATATAAAATAATCAATACATGTTTAAAGTTCATATCCCAACTATCAAAGTGATATCCCAAGCCTATTTGAAGAATCCCTAAAATTCACCCTCGGGCCCACGTGCCCGGATTCCAAAATATTTCGAAGAAAGTTGTTACCCATAACCTCATGAACTCAAATATATGATTTTTACTAAGTTCCATAACAAATTTCGTGGTAAAATCTCGATTTTATCAAAAACCTAGATTTTCACCAAAATTCATGATTTTTACTAATTTACATGTTATAATCTACCCATAAATAATGTATTTAACACACATTATATAGAAATTACTTACCTCAAAGTGCTAGGTGAAATCCCCTCTAAGAGCTCCAATAATTGCCCAACAATGGAATAAATTAGTAAAAAATATCTAAGTCCCGCATTAAATGGGATTTTGCCTTCTGCGATTTTCGCACTTGCGGAGGTGTGACCACTTCTGTGGCTCTGCATATGCGGAAATATCATTGCAGATGCGGTCCTCCCTTGACTGGCCTAAATCCTCATTTGTAGAAAAATGGAACGCTTTTGCGATGCCTCTCCTGTGGCAGATGAGCGCTACTGCGGTCCCTGACCGCTTCTGTAGTCACACATCTGCGCCCGCCTCGTCCGCACCTGCAACATTTGGGCTGCCTACGTTGGGGTACTTCTGCGAACTCGCACCTGCGGCTAGCCCCCCTTAGGTGCGAGTACACCAGAAACCTGATGCTTTAAATGTTGCTTGCCTAGTCAAAACTTGGTCCAAGCCTTGTCCGATAAACATTCGGGGCCTTAGCCCCCCCCCCCTGAAAGTACCAATAAGTTTGAAATCATAAAATTGACTCGCTCGAACTCTCGCAATACCCAAAACAACATCAAAACTAAGAATCACACCCCCAAACCAATTGAATCAAGCTATGAATTTTAAGTTCTTCAATTGACTCCCAATGTGCAGAAGCATAGTTAAACTACTCAGAATGACACCAATTTTTGTGTGCAAGTATTATATGACATTATGAAACTATTCCCGGTCTTAGAATTCTATTTGGAACTCGATACCACCAAAACCTACTCCAAACCAAATTTAAAGAACTTCAAACACCTTCAAGGAACCAACTTTCACTATTAGACGCCAAAACGCTCCTGGTTCATCTAAAACCGGATCCGAACATACGCCCAAGTCCAAAATCATCATACGGAACTATTGGAACCATCGAATCCTGATTCTGAGGTCGTTTTCTCAAAAAGTTGACCTAAGTCAAACTTAGCCTTTTTAGCCAACCTTAAAGAACCAAGTGTTCCGATTTCAACCTGAACCCTTCTAGATCCCAAACTAACCATCCCCGCAGATCATAAAATAGTAAAAGAACCTACTGGAAGTCTTATTTAGGGGAACGGGGTTCTAGAAAGCAAAACTACCGATCGGGTTGTTACATTCTCCACCTCTTAAACAAATGTTCGTCCTCGAACGGGTTTAGTATCATACCTAGAGTGTTGAATAAGTGTGGATATCTGCTCCGCGTGTCTTTCTCGGACTCCCAGGTTGCCTTCTCGACTGGTTGGCCCCTCCACTGAACCTATACCGTGAAAATCCTCTTGGATCTCAACTGGCGAACCTTCCTATCAACAATGGCAATTGGCTACTCCTCATAACCCAGGCTCTCATCTAACTAAATCGTGTTGAAGTCCAACGTATGTGACAAGTCGGCATGATACCTATGGAGCATAGACACGTGGAAAATTGGATAAACTCCCGATAGACTGGGAGGTAAGGAAAGCTCATAAGCAACCTTCCCAACTCGTCCCAACACCTCAAATAGGCCTATAAACCTTCGGATCAACTTCCCTTCTTCCCGAATCTCATAATCCCCTTCATTGGCGAGACATTCAAGAGAACCTTCTCGCCCACCATAAATGATAAATCACGTGCCTTTTGATCCACGTAACTCTTCTGTATGGACTGTGCTATACGAAGTCTCTCCTGAATCAACTTTACCTTTTCCAAGGCATCCTTCACCAAATTGGTACCATATAACTTAGCCTCGCCGGGCTCAAACCACTCGATGGGAGAACGACATTGTTGACCATATAAAGCCACAAATTGAGCTTGCTCGATGCTGGACTGATACTGTTGTTGTAAACAAATTTGGCCAAAGGTAAGAATCAATCCCATTGCCCTCCAAAGTTAATCACACATGCTCTGAGCATAACCTCCAGGATATGAACTGTCCGCTCCGACTGTCCGTCGGTCTGTGGATGAAATATTGTGCTGAGCTCTACATGAATCCCCAACTCACTCTGTACGGCTCTCCAGAAGTGTGAAGTAAACTGAGGGCCTCTATCTGATATGATGGAAACAGGCATACCATGCAACCGAACTATCTCTTGAATAAAATCTGGGCCAACCTCTCTGAAGTATACATAGTCACAACTGGAATAAAGTGTGACTACTTGGTCAACATATCCACAATGACCCAAACTGCATCAAACTTCCGTAAGGTCTGTGGCAACCCAACTACGAAGTACATAGTAATGCACTCCCATTTCCACTACGGTATAGTCATCTGTTAGAGTAGGACACTTGGCCTCTGGTGTATCTAGCTACATACTCAACTATGTCTTTCTTCATCCGCCGCCACTAATAATGCTACCTCAGGTCACGATACATCTTTATAGCACTAGGATGAATGGAATATTGAGAACTGTGTGCCTCCTCTAAAATCCTCTCCCTCAATCCATCGACATTAGGAACACACAGACGACCCTGGAGTCGCAGAACACCATCCTCGCCGATAGAAACCTCCTTGGCACTGCCCTGTTGTACCGTCTCTATGAACCATGAAATGCGGATCATCAAATGTCGAGCCTTGATCTGCTCTAATAGTGAAGACTAAGTAACGACGCATGCAAGAACTCGACTGGGCTATGAAATGTCCAACCTCACAAGTCTGTTAGCTAAAGACTGAATGTCTAAAGCTAATTGCCTCTCCTCTGCTGAAATGAATGGCAAGCTACCCATACTCTCTGCCTTTCTGCTCAAGGCATCCGCGACTACATCGCCTTGCCCGAGTGATAAAGAATGGTGATGCCATAATCGTTGAGTAACTCAAGCCATCTGCGCTACCTCAAATTGAGATCCCTTTTCTTGAACAAGTGCTGTAAGCTGCGATGATCAGTGTAAACCTCACAGGACACCCCATAAAGATAATGCCTCCAGATCATAAGAGCATGAATAATCGCGGCTAAATCTAGATCGTGCACAAGGTAATTCTTCTCATGAATATTCAGCTGACGTGAACCATAGGCAATAACTCGTCCCTCCTACATTAGTACACAACCTAGTCCAATACGTGAAGCATCGCAAAACATTGTACACATCCCCAAACCGGAAGGCAACACTAGAACTAGTGTTGTAATCAAAGTTGTCTTGAGCTTTTGAAAGCTCGTCTCACATCATAGATCCAACGGAACTGAGCACGCTTCTAGGTCAATCTAGTCAAAGGTGCTGCAATAGATGAGAAGCCCTCCACAAACCGGTGATAATAACCTAATAACCCTAAGAATCTCTTGATTTCCGTCGCCGAAGTGGGACGAGGGAAACTCTGAGCTGCCTCAATCTTTTGGGATCCACCTTAATACCCTCACCTGATACAACATGCCCTAAGAATGCCAATGAATCTAGCCAAAACTCACAGTTGGAGAACTTAGCATATAGCTTATGTTCCCGCAAGGTCTGAAGCACCACTCACAAATGCTACTCGTGCTCCTCCATTCTACGCTAGTAGATCAAAATGTCATCAATGAAGACAATGACAAACGAAGCAATATAAGGCATGATACCCTGTCCATCAAATCCATAAATGCCGCTAGGGCGTTAGTCAAGCAGAATGACATCACTAGAAACTCATAATGGCCATATCTAGTACAGAAAGCAGTCTTCGGAACATCTAAGTCCCGAATCTTCAACTGATGGTACCATGAACTCAAGTCGATCATAGAGAACACCCTGGCACCTTGCAACTGGTAAAACAAATCATCAATACTCGGCAACAGGTACTTGTTCTTAATGGTAACTTTGTTCAACTGGGTAATCAATGCACATCTGCATAGTCCCATCTTTCTTCTTCACAAATAATACTAGTGCACCCCAAGGTGACACACTTGGTCTGATGAACCGTTTGCTAGCAACTCCTCAAGCTACTCCTTCGGAGACATATGGTATGGTGGGATAGATATAGGCTGGGTACCTGGAGCCAAGTCAATAAAGAAATCGATATCATGATCTGGTGGCATGCCTAGAATGTCAGAAGGAAACACATCGGTGAACTCCTGGACTACTGGCACAGAATCAATTGTCGGAGTCTCTGTG
The DNA here is from genome assembly GCF_000393655.2 of Nicotiana sylvestris. NCBI lineage: Eukaryota > Viridiplantae > Streptophyta > Magnoliopsida > Solanales > Solanaceae > Nicotiana > Nicotiana sylvestris. Next base: position 183,070,575 of record NC_091065.1, read on the forward strand.
GTAGTATCCCAAACATAAGCTAGATAAGCCAAACAACCCTTCTCGACTATATGTCGAGCCTTCAAAAAAGAGATGACCCAACTAGATGTATTGACAGTCGAACTCTTCCACTCTAATCTAGGCAACTCTGGCATTGCTAAGGTAACAGTCTTTGCATGGCAAACAAGGATGGCGTGATATGGGGATAACCAGTCCATTCCCAGGATGACCTCAAAGTCGGTTATATCAAGCAATAGAAGGTCCACTCTAGTCTCGTAACCACATAATGTAACCACACAGGACTGATAGATCCGATCCACAACAACAGAATTGCCCAAAGAAGTGGACACATAAACATGAGTGACCAAGGACTCACGAGGAATATCCAGGAAATGAGCAAACAGACATGACACATATGAATAGGTAGATCCTAGATCAAATAATACTGAATCATCTCTATCGCAAACAGAAATAATACCTGTGATCAAGGCACCTGAAGCCACTGCATCTGGTCTGGCCAGAAAAGTAGAGAACCTAGTTGGAGCGTCGACTGGATGGCCTCCACCTGATAGAATAATAGCTGGCTGACCTTCCCCTGCCTGACCTCAACCTCTAGGACGGCCCCTACCTGCATGCCCTCCGACTCTAGGTGATCGGACGGCTAGTGCTATAATTATGGGCTGATGGCCCTATTGTACTGGCTTGCTCGAAGTCTGGGACAAAACCTCTTCATATGACCCGAATCCTCATACTCGTAACAATCGGTACCATAGACTACTGCCATGAAGTGTGACCTTGATGGCATGAATACCCACTGGAAGAACCTTGAATAGCTAGTGGGCGGTATGAACTCTCTAGCATGGTACTAAAATAGGCGCTGGAAGAACCCTGGTGACCTGAGTACCTACTAGAAGAACCCTGAATAGCTGATGGATAGTAATAACTTTTTGCATGGCAATGAAATAGGGTCGTGCTGCAGCACCCCGAGGAGGTGGTGGTGCTAGATATGTGGGCCTTCTAGGCTGACCCCTCCTAAACTGACCTCTGCCCCCAGCCACGGCACCTCTAAACTCTTAAGAAAAAAGGAACCTCTTGTCCCACTTCATCTGCTCTCTACCCCTCTAACGATAACCCTCAATCCTCCAAGAAATCTCCACTACTAGCTGATAAGAAGTCCTCATCTCAACCTCCCAGGCCATGCTAGCCTGAATACCGGAATGCAACCCCACAGCAAACCTCCGCACTCTCTCTTCATCAGTAGGAAGTATCATAAGTGCATGTCGATACAATTTAGAGAATCTCACCTTATAATCAGTCACTGACATCTGACCCTACTGGAGCTAATCAAACTAGCACCACAACACTTCTCTCTGGGAGGGTGGGATATACTTATCCTATAAAAGGCGTGTAAACTGGTCCTAAGTCATGGGAGGAGAACCTGCTAATCTGCCAAGAAGGTAAGACTTCCACCATTTACAGAGCCTGCCCTCCAACTGAAAGATAGTGAAATCCACCCCGTGGGACTCCAATATACTCATGTTGTAAAGTTTGTCCCTGCACCTATCAATGAAGTCCTGGGGGTCCTCATGTTGCTCACCTCCGAAGACATGAGGGTGTAGCTTAGTCCATCTATCCAAAAGCTTCTGCGGCTCGCTGTCCACAATTGGTCTAGGCTCAGGTATGGCTATTTCTACTGGCCGGGCCTCGCCCACGAGTAATGCGCCCGGGGTCCGATACACAGCACCTCCATGCCCATGATCCTAAGCAGTAGGGGTTTGTGCTCCCCTTCCCGCCAGAGATATGGCTGGGTCTGTTGGAAATAAACCATCTTGGGTCATAGAATCCATGAACCGCAGCATACGGCCCATGACCTTCTGAAATCTTGGTGCTGACATGAAATCGACCAGGGCTGGCTATGCTACGGGCACTTCGCCCTGCTCCTCAATAATAAGATCCTCCACTAGATCTGCTAGTGGTACAACTGGGGCAACTATGGGACGTCCTCGTCCCGTACCTCGGGTTGGTGCCCTCTCCTAGCCTCTTCTTTGACCTCTAGCAACAGGAGGAGCAGCTCCTCCTGGGTCTAGAACGTCCATTGTGCGCGTTCCCACCATCTGTGAGAGAATAAGAGAGAGAAACTTAGTTTACCATCAACTTCATGATAGGAGATGAATAAAGAGTAATTTTCTAACACCCTATAGCCTCTCTTTGATAAGTACAGACGTCTTCGCACCGATCTACAAGACTCTATTAGGCTTGCTCATAACTTGTGAGACCTACGTGATGCTAGTACTCTGATACCATGTTGTCATGACTCAATTCTATTATAGGCTGTAATGGCGCCCAACACCACCGCTAGGCAAGCCAATGGTGAACTAACCACGTGCTTTCTCTTTTTAAAAGATTTTTCCAAGTAATTAAACTTTTCTTAATTTAAACGATTTAAGAATTAACAGATTCAAATTAATAACACGAAAGCATTTGAGTGCAATCATAACCATAGAATAAAACCAAAATTACAAGTCTACTAGTGTGTGCCAAAACCTGGTGTCACAAGCGTATGAGCATTCTAGTAGAATATACAAAAGAATACTAGTCTACTGTCTGAAGTAAAATATATAGAAAAATATAAGCAAAAGAAAGACTCCAGCTGCTACAGAACGGCTCGGAAGGTAGCTCACTGTGAAGTCTCGAAGTCATAATCAAGTGTGTGTGCCGGACTGATATCCAGATGCACCTTCCTCAGATCCTTCACATTTAAGTGCAAAAGTGTAGCGTGAGTACATAAACAACATGTACCCAGTAAGTATCTAGTCTAACCTTGAAGAATTAGTGATGAGGGGTCGACTTCGACACTTACTATGGGCCAACAATATAATAATATGAAATTCTAATTAAACATGATAGATATAAATGATAATAGAACTCAGAGTAAAAAATAAATAAATAATCATTTTACCATTAATAAGAACCGAATCATTTCTGTTGGCCCAAGTTCAGGTGAAGTTTTGAAGAATGACAAATGAACTCAGTCATGGACTAGGTTCATCATGTGAGGCATAGTATTTATCAACCTAGACATGTGAGATACACGTAAAGAAGATAAGTCTCAGTAATCAAGCAGCAATATCTCCTGAATTGATCGAAAAGGTTGCATATTGGATGAGGAGAGAAAGTCTCCTTATGGGAAGAGGACACAATCACACAATTCGGATAAATGATAGGGTTGGAGTTTGTATTGAACAAGGACTCAACTTCGATGGAAGATCAGCAATTGAGTCTCAATCAAACTCTGATTACTAACTCATTAAATAACAGTGATTGTTCTCTTTTACAGGTGTTGCACATACGCAGAAGTTAAACGTGAATAGGGAGCAAAATAGCAACGATTTTTGCAAGCAGTTGGTGTGTAATTCAAGTGTGCAAACTTGAAGCTACTTGAATGAGATAGAAGAACCAGTTCCATTGTGTTTATTCTTATTCTAGTTTAATTGTAGTAGATGGTTTAAAGTTGTACCTTTTCAGCTTTCATAGAAGCATTTGTAATAGGTACTTTGAATGTTCAAGTTATAGGCTAACTTAAAGGTGCCGCAACAGTTGAGATTGTGTGCTACACAGGGATTAGAGTTAATCCTTAGGTTTAGAAAGAGTTTTGTAAATGCTTTTTTGGGTCAGTGATTTTAGTGGATGTTTGGGGAAATCCTACTGAGTGGTAGGTCGTGGTTTTTGAGCCAGGTGTTTTCCACGTAAAACTCTCTGTGTTCTTTATTTTCTGTACTTTTAATTCCGCAACAGTAGCAGTTAGAACACCTAGAAGAACCAGGTTCTTCTAGATCAAAAAATTGGGTACCACACAAATCACTCCCCCCCCCTTGTGTGGTATTGACGTTTAGAACATCAATTGGTATCATAGCAGGTTATCCTTGAAGAGGCTAACACCTTAGGAAAAGATCAACATGAGTGCACCACCTGGGAACTAGGAAGGGCAATCCACTGCCAGGCCTTCACTGTTCAATGGACAGTAGTACTCTTGGTGGAAGAACAGGATGAAGGATCACATCATAGGAGAAGACTATGAACTCTAGGACATAGTCACTAATGGTCCTTTGGCAACTGCAATGAAAAATGAGGAAGGAGTGGTTGTGCCAAAGACAAGGGCTGACTGCACTGCTGAAGACCTAAAAAAGTAAGAGAAAAATGATAAGGCCAAGAAATGGCTTGTGTGTGGACTAGGTCCAGATGAGTACAGTAGGATCCAAAGTTGTACTAATGCCAAGGATATATGGGACACTTTGCAAGTGGCTCATGAAGGAACAACTCAAGTGAAAAAATCCAGAGGAACACTACTGTATTCTCAATATGAGAATTTTACTATGAAGGAGGGAGAAACTATCCAAGAGAACTTAAGTCCCTTGGAAGGATTATTCTTGAAGAAGACAAGGTTGAGAAATCCTGACAAGGGTTCTGCCAGTCTCATGGGAAAGCAAAATCACGGCCATTCAGGAATCCAAGAATATTGCTACTCTCAGACTGGATGAACTGATTGTAAATCTTACTACTTATGAACTGATAAGGCAAACCATGAAGATAGATACACCCAAGAAGGAGAGAAGCCTAGCTCTCAGAATTGCTGAAGGTTCAGATCTGGAAGATGATGAGATGGCTATGATCACTATAGAATTCAAAAAGTACCTGATGAGAGGAAAGGGTTCTTCAAGAGGTACAACCTTCAACATGTCAAGAGCTCCTGAGAAACAGACCAATGAGGCTTTCTACAAGTGTGGTAAGACTGATCACATGATCAAGAACTGCCCTCAATGGGAAATTGAGTGGAAGAAAGAAAGGGCTGAACAAAGGAACAAGAAGAAGGAATAGGCTTAACCAAAAGGAACAAACGTTCAACCAAGGCTATGGTTGCTTCTTGGGGAGAAACTTCAGATGAAGATTCGGAAGATGAAGCTGAAGAAGAGCAAGCACTGATGGCCATCGGAGAATCAGATGATGAACAAGAGGTAAGTATCCTTCATCTCAAAAATAAGATTAAATTTTTGTCTAAAGAAAAGTTGGTTGAGCTACTACTAGACTTCATTGATGAGTTTGAGATAATTAACACTGAGAAAGAAGTTCTATCTAGGGAATGTGTGATCCTAAAAGCAAAATGCAAAAGTCTAGGGTCTAGGGCTAATGAGAGTGATAACACAAATGTTGAGTTGAAGAACTAGGTTCTTGAACATGATAATAGTGTCCTAGAACTTAGGTCTGAAAACTTAAAACTGAAACTAGGAATAGGAAAGAAGAAAGTTGATCACACATATCTCACTCTAGAAGAAAACTTGGGAAAAATGAAAGATGAATTGTATAAGAAAGATGAACTCATCAAAGTCCTGAAGGAAGATCTAGGAAAGGTGAAACATGAATTAGACAGAACTTGCAAGTGGAACAAGGCTTATGATGCACTCTCTTGGCTGCAAGAGCATCACAGTAGCAACAAAAGAGGACTTGGATATGGGACTCAAGCTCCAAAATGGGACTCTAGAAGCAAGTACCTACTCTTCCTGAAAATAAAATCTGCACACACTGTAGCAAGGCCGACCATTACAAAAATGAATGTAATACAAAAGAAAAGGCCAGTCAAAAGAATAAAGTCTTTGTTCAAGAGAAAAACAAGCTGCCTGGGTGGGAAAGAAGGAATCGGATTCATCCTTTTGCCTATAGAAAGGGACCCAAACTAGTTTGGATTCCTAAGACTAACCCCTGATTTATTTTTGCAGGTCCAAGTGAAAGGGAGGAGCCAAATATGGTATATGGATAGTGGCTGCTCAAAACATATGACTGGGAACAAGGACCAGTTCCTTTCACTTGAGGACTTAAAAGGAGGTAATGACTCCTTTGGTAATGGAAAGAAAGGTGAGATCATTGGGGTTGTAAAGGTAGGCAAAACAGATTCTCATTCCATAGAGAATGACTACCTGATAGATGGCTTGAAATATAGCCTAATAAGTGTGTCACAATTGTGTGACAGAGGTAATCTTGTAGCTTTTACCTCTACCAAATGCTTTGTGATTAACCTTACCACTGACAAGACTGTTTTGCAGGGAAAAAGAGTTAACAATATTTATATTGTAGATTTGTCTACTCTCTCATAAAATGAACTCACTTGCTTAAGTGTGTTTGTTAATGATCCCCTCCTGTGGCACAAAAGACTTGGTCATTCAAGTCTAAATCAGCTAAACAAATTAGTCTCTAAAGACTTGGTGATAGGGTTACCTAATATCAAGTTCAAAGAAGACAAAGTTTGTGAGGTATGTGCAAGGGGGAAGCAGAAAAGATCATCCTTCAAAATCAAGAAAATGGTAAGTACAACCAAGTCGTTGGAACTGGTCCATATGGATCTATGTGGTCCAATAAGAACCATGAGTAGAGGTGGAAAGAAATATGTAATGGTGCTTGTCGATGATTATTCTAGATTTACCTGGGTTCTATTTCTAACCTCTAAAGATGAAGCATTCGACATGTTTATTGCATTTGTTAGAAAAACTCAGAAATAATTAGGAAATCAACTTGCATCCATTAGGTCTGATCATGGAACTGAATTTGAAAATTCCAAGTTTGCTGAATTCTGTGATGAAAATGGTATAGATCATAATTTCTCTGCCCCTAGGAACCCTCAACAAAATGGAGTAGTTGAAAGGAAGAATAGAACTCTTGAGGACATGGCTAGAACCATGTTGCTTTCTAGTAAATTGCCCCACAACTTCTGGGCAGAGGCCGTAAACACTGCATGTTACATAATCAGTAGATGCATGACTAGACCTTTGATAGAGAAGACTCCCTATGAGTTACTTAAAGGGAGAAAACCAAACATATCCCATCTTAGGGCATTTGGTTGCAAGTGCTATGTGCACAATAATAGAAAAGACTTCCTAGGTAAGTTTGATCCCAGAAGTGATGAGGGAGTATTTTTGGGATATTATTCACATAGAAAAGCATATAAAGTATTTAATAAAAGAACTCTGTGTGTAGAAGAAAGTGTACATGTAGTATTTGATGAAACTAACATTCTTTCTGAGAGACAAGAACATGAAGATAAAGCCATTGGATTGGTAAAGGAATTGACTAAATCCCCAGTACAAGTCAAAGTGGCATCAAAAGAAGGAACAGGTGATGGAACATGTCCTTCAAATCAGGGCAACCTGACAGGGGGAACTAATCAAGGAGAAATTGAATCAAACCCCCTAGAGGAACTTGTTCATGAACCTGTTCCTCTGCAACAGAACATGGGAGAAATATCTAGCAGAAACCAGTTGGTTGTGAAACCTCACAAGTATCAAAGTTCTCATCCGATTGAGAACATTATTACTGATCCAATATCTGGAGTCAAAACTAGATCACAGCTAAAGAATCCGTGTGCTTTTGATGCTTTCCTATCTCTTATTGAACCTGAAAATGTTGTTGAGGCTTTGCAGGATGCAGATTAGGTGAATGCAATACAAGATGAACTCAACCAATTTGAAAGAAGTCAAGTTTGGCATCTAGTTCCGAGACCCAAGGACAGATCAGTCATGGGTACAAAATGGATCTTTAGAAACAAACTTGATGAAGATGGAACAATTACAAGAAACAAAGCAAGACTGGTGGTACAAGGATACAGCCAAGAGGAGGGCACAGACTATGATGAGACATTTGCTCCAGTTGCAAGACTAGAGGCAATCAGACTCCTCATAGCCTTTGCAGCACACATGGAATTCACTCTTCATCAGATGGATATCAAAAGTGCCTTTCTGAATGGCTACCTAAAGGAAGAAGTATTTGTGAAACAACCTTCAGGGTTTAAGAGCAAGGAATGTCCTGAGCATGTGTACAAATTAGACAAGGCTCTCTATGGGCTCAATCAGGCCCCAAGAGCTTGGTATGAATGACTATCCAAATTCCTACTGGAGTATGGTTACAAAAGAGGTAAAATTGACATTACCTTATTTTTAAGGGAAAAAGTAAAGATCTCCTTGTTGTGCAAATATATGTGGATGACATCATATTTAGGGCTACCACTGATAAGCTGAGTAAGGACTTTGCAAAACTAATGGGCAGTGAGTTTGAAATGAGCATGATGGGTGATCTTAAACTATTTTTAGGCTTGCAGATCAAACAAAGTCCAAATGGAACCATGATCCATCAGCAAAAGTATACAAAAGAGCTAATCAAAAGGTTTAAAATGGAGGAATCTAAAGAAATAGACACACCCATTGCAACTGCCACCAAATTAGATATTGATGAACCTAGTTCATCAGTCGATCAAAAGTTGTATAGGGGTATAATTGGTTCACTCTTGTATCTTACTGCAAGCAGACCTGACATCATTTCCAGTGTAGGGCTTTGTGCTCGTTATCAGGCAAATCCAAAAGAGTCCCACTTGACTGTGGTAAATAGGATACTGAGATATCTGAAAGGCACCATTGATTTGTGTCTCTGGTATCCTAAAGGTACTAATTTTGATATAGTTGGATATGCTGGTGTTGATGCTGATTATGCAGGTTTCTTAGTGGACATGAAAAGCACCTCAGGTATGGCACATTTCCTTGGTTCATGTCTTGTGTCTTGGGCTACCAAAAAGCAAAATTCTGTGGCCCTATCTACTGCTGAAGCTGAGTATGTTGTTGCTGCTTCTTGTTGTGCTCAATTGCTATGGATCAAACAACAGCTGGTAGATTTTGGAATTGAAGTGGGATGTATTCCAATATTCTTTGATAACACTAGTGCTATAAGTATGACAAACAACCCCATTCATCATAAGAGGACTAAGCACATAGATGTTAGACACCACTTCTTAAAAGATAACTATGAGAAAGGATTGATTTCAATAGAATTCTGTGCTACTGATAAACAAATAGCTGACATCTTCACTAAAGCACTAAGTAGAGAAAACTTTGAGAGGAACAGGTTGGAGTTAGGGATGATTAAGATCACCTAATAGATCCAGTTCAGAATGCACAATGAAAAAAAATTATATTTTTTTGGTTAGGAGTTCTAACTTTGTGTAAACATCTAGATCAATTCTTACTCAGTTTCATACTTTAATTATTATACTCCTGTGACATATGTATGACTCACTGATCTCTTACAAAGTTTCTTCTATTTTGGCATTTGAGGCATGTTCAAGAGAGTTCTATATAAAGAACCTGGTTCATCAGTATGTATTCATATGAAAAGCTCATGTATGTTTTCTATACTCTACACAATTAGAAAGATTATTTTTCCAATCATGAGCAGAAGTCCTATATTCATCAAATTCCCAGAAATTCTATCCGTTGAGCATTGAACCAATTTCATTTCCCTAGAACTCTAAAAACCAGGATTTTTGCCGAAAATATAGCGATGCCTAATAATCACTAAGAGACCGGAATTACATCTTGATTAGACTTCTAATTGACCTCTGAAAAAGCTGTTGTTACTGCATTTAAGCCTAATCATCTTTAAATACACGCCACACCTCTTCTTCATTAGTCCATAACCGTAAAAACTCTTCTCAAGTTCTGATCACCCTTCTTCTCTCCAAAATTTTCAATTTTTTTATTAAGAAACAATCCACCATGACTAACCCCCAAGATAATCCCGGCACTCCCCCACCAGTATCCCCTTTGAATACATCCTCATCTACACCCCCAGGTGAAACCCCAAAATCTAGGTTTCGTAGGCAGAAAATGTTGGCCAGAAAAACTATAGCTTCTGGAGCTCTAAGAAAAGTTCTAAATGAGAAATTGAAGGCTAGCCAGAGGAAGGAAAGTCCTACTCAAGAATCTAACTCAAGCTCTGAGTCTGAAGCTTTTATTTCTGCCAGTGAAGGAAAAGAACATAGGTCTTCTGACACTGCCAAAATTCAAGAAACCCCTGGTGTGTAAGTTCTTATGTGGTACTCTCTACTGTGGTTGAAATATAGAAAATAGGTTTGTCTTGGTTGGTCCTGTCAAAGATGTAAAGGGGCTGAATCTAGTAGAAGTGGAGGTAAAAATAAAGAAAAAGAGAGAGAGGGAGCAAGTGGTGATGAGAGGGGAAATGGGAAAGAAAAAGTTCTGGCTATCTGTGGAGGTGTTGAAGAAGGTGGCAACAAGTTAAGGGGAAGTGGTTCTAGGGAGGCGGCTGAAGGGCTTGTGCATCTAAGCAAGCAACAAGATGAACTTGGTTCATCTATTGAGGAAACAGTGGCTGATCTTCTAAAGAGGGTTGGGGCTAGTTATGATCCAAAGAAGCGTAAAGCTTCCACACAAAAGGCTCCAACTGCTTCCAAGCCAACAAAGAAAAGCAAAATGTCATCCCCAAAACCTATTGTATCTTCAGTACTTAAGGGAAGAGCCACTAGAAGCAGGGTCAGACAAAGTGAAGCTGAGTTACAGAAAGCTCTAGAAGAAATCAAGAAGAAAAAGAAGGAGAAGGGAAAAGCAAAGGTTGTGGAGAGTTCTGAGGTTGCAGAAGAAGAAGAAGAAGAAGAAGAAGAAGAAGAGGAGATGGAACTGGTCCATCAAGAAAGGGGAACAACTGTGGAGGTTCGTACAACCAAACCAAAAAGGGCCAAGGCTTCTTCCAAGAAGTCTTCCTCTGAACCTGTGTCTGATGAACCCTCTTTAGCCAAAAGAACCAGATCTATAGTGAAAGGTAAGCAGGTAAAAATTACTGAGGAAGAAGAAGAATGGAGTGGAGAAGAAAAAGAAGAGGAATCTAAAAAGGAACAAGATAGGTTTGCCATCTTTGGCAGAAGAAGATTTTTGAAAGGAAGACTGTTGAGAGACCCTGATGAGCTAGGAATAAGAAGACTGGTGGATGCCCTAACTACACAAGGTTGGAAGGACATGGTCCTTGAAATGGATGGGAGGCTGGATAGGAAAGAATTGATTGAGTTTATGGCCAATGTCACAGTGAAGAATGGGGTAGTCACCAGTATAGTGAAAGGAGTAAGGGTGCAGTTTGATGCACTCAAATTGGGTAACATTCTAGACATACCTAGTGAGGGGTATGATGATTATACAAGGCAAATGTGTCCATGTCTAGATTCTCTCCCTACTTCTCTTCAAATCACTAGGAATTTTTGTGATGCCGCAATTGCTGAAGATGTGCCTGAAGCCAGGTTTGTGCAAAAAAGTGAGATGAGGCCTGAGCACAAGGTCTTGTTTGAATTTGTTAACAAGTGTTTGCTGCCCAGACAGGAGAAGAGGCACATTGCCAACTACATGGACCTGGTTCTTATGGAGTGCCTTATGAGAGGAATGCAGATCAATTGGCCTGCCTTTATTGTCAAATTACTAGACAGGGTCATAAACGGCTCCAAGGCTCATGCCACCCCATATGGGTTCATATTGACTATTGTTCTAGATAGGCTGAATGTGCCTTTGAAGAAATGGGAGATGGCATCAAGCAAGGAACACTTTGGCATCAAGACTCTTCTGGCTTGTGACTATCCAGTCAATGTCACCCCAGTTGAACCTGGTTCATCCCTGAAGACACCTGTGAACAGCAAGGTTAGGGCTTTGGTTCTAAAGTGTGGATCTAAGGATGCTGAAATTGCTCGGCTCCAAGCTAGTGTAGCTGAACTGGAAACTGAAAGAGATGGCCTTTGAACTGAGCTAGCAAAAGAAAAGGAGAAGAGTGATGGGATGCTTCAGAATATGATCAACCTTCTCCAAACTCAGCCCTCTAGTTCCTCCAAGCCTTAGGATGTCCAGTTGTTGTCTTCTGAACCAAACTAGTACCCCCAGTAACCCAGATTAGGGATTTTTTTGTTTTTTTTTTGCTCATGCTTTGGAAGTTTTTCTTTCTTTTTGTGGTTTGTTGGTGAAAACATATCTTATCAATGACAGCTGTTGTTTCTCTTGTTCTATGAAGATTTTGCTCTTAATAGTTTGAATATGTTTGTTGATTATTGATGATTTCATCCATGTTTTCACTTGCAGTTGCCCAAGTGGCCATGAGTAATTACAAAAATCTGGGATTCACAATGCATGCAACTTTTCGATGATGCCAAAAGGGGGAAGAGATATTGTGCTTTACTCTTTATTCTGAATAATGTGATATTTATAACCTAATTAAATCTGGTCCTTGATGATAAGTTAAAATTCTAAGTTTAAGTTAATGTGTTGATGATCAAGCTGAGTTTCTACAAGTTCTTTAATTAGTAAAAGCACAGAGTTTGTCATCATCAAAAGGGGGAACTTTGTTGGCCCAAGTTCAGGTGAAGTTTTGAAGAATGACAAATGAACTCAGTCATGGACCAGGTTCATCATGTGAGGCATAGTATTTATCAACCTAGACATGTGAGATACACGTGAAGGAGATAAGTCTTAGTAATCAAGCAGCAATATCTCATGAACTGATCGAAAAGGTTGCATATTGGATGAGGAGAGAAAGTCTCCTTATGGGAAGAGGACACGATCACACAATCCGGATAAATGATAGGGTTGGAGTTTGTATTGAACAAGGACTCAACTTCGATGGAAGATCAGCAATTGAGTCTCAATCACACTCTGATTACTAACTCATTAAATAACAGTGATTGTTCTCTTTTACAGGTGTTGCACATACGCAGAAGTTAAACGTGAATAGGGAGCAAAATAGCAACGTTTTTTGCAAGCAGTTCGTGTGTAATTCAAGTGTGTAAACCTGAAGCTACTTGAACGAGATAGAAAAACCAATTCTGTTGTGTTTATTCTTATTCTAGTTCAATTGTAATAGGTGGTTTAAAGTTGTACCTTTTCAGCTTTCATAGAAGCATTTGTAATAGGTACTTTGAGTGTTCAAGTTATAGGCTAACTTGAAGGTGTCGCAACAGTTGAGGTTGCGTGCTACACAGGGATTAGAGTTAATCCTTAGGTTTACAAAGAGTTTTGTAAATGTTGTTTTGGCTCCGTGATTTTAGTGGATATTTGGGAAAATCCTACTGAGTAGTAGGTCATAGTTTTTGAGCCAGGTGTTTTCCACGTAAAACTCTTTGTGTTCTTTATTTTTTGTACTTTTAATTCCGCAACAGTAGTAGTTAGAACACCTAGAAGAATCAGGTTCTTCTAGATCGAAAAATTGGGTAACACACAAATCACCCCCCCCCCTCTTGTGTGGTATTGACGTTTAGAACATCAATTTCTCATTTAAAACATGTAATTTCATAAGCCAATGAAATTATATCAAATATAAAGGGACTTCAAAAAACCTTCAAGGAACCAACTTTTACTATCAGACACCAAAACGCTCCCGGATCATTCAAAACCCAATCCAAACATACGCCCATGTCCGATATCATCATACGAACCTATTGGAACTGTCAAATCCTGATTCCGAGGTTGTTTGCTCAAAACGTTGACCGAAGTCAAACTTAGCCTTTTTAGCTAACCTTAAAGAATCAAGTATTCCGATTTCAACACAAACCCTTCCAAATCCCGAACTAACCATTCTCGCAAGTCATAAAATAATAAAAGCACCTACGAAAAGTATTATTTAGGAGAACGGGATTCTAGAAAGCAAACGATCGGTCAGGTCGTTACATATCTAGTCGAGTACAATTCATGATATACATTAAACATCCTACCACACAAGTATAATCCAATTATGATATGCTTTGGCCTTTGTTCTTTGCAAGTGCAAGTTTCACGTCAATTGGAGTTTTTGCAACTTTAAAATCTAAGTAATTGAATTTTTCAAGTAATGTTTTAATGTAATGAGATTGCGATAATGCCAGACCTTGAGGAGTCTTATGGATCTTAATACCTAGAATTAAATCGGCAACTCCCAAGTCTTTCATATCAAACTTTCTAGATAGCATATGCTTAGTCGTATTTATGTTGGCAATGTCATTACTCATTATCAGCATATCATCCACATATAAGCAAATAATGACTATGTGATTTGCAATATTTTTAATGTACACACATTTATCTTAAAACCATTTGACAATATTGTTTGGTCAAATTTCGCATGCCATTGTTTGGGTGCTTATTTTAGTCCGTAAAGCTACTTAACAAGTCTGCATACCTTCTTTCTTTACCTAGAACCATAAACCCTTCAGGTTGTTCCATGTAAATTTCTTCCTCCAAATCTCCATTTAAGAAGGCTGTTTAACGTCCATTTGATGTATTTCAAGACCATATATCACAGCTAATGCTACTAACGTTCATATGGACGTAATTCTTGCAACTAGAGAGTATGTATCAAAATAGTCAAGAATTTATCATTTTTCATACCCTTTGACCATAGGTCTTGCCTTATATTTGTCAATAGTACCACCATCTTTTATTTTCCTCTTAAAAATCCATTTAGAACCTAATGTTGTATTGCTTGGAGGAAGATCAATCAATTCTCATGTATGGTTATTCAGTATGGATTCTATTTCAGTATTGACTGTCTCTTTCCAAAATAATAATTTTGAAGAAGACATAACTTAATGTTCGAGGCTCATTTTCTAATAAGAAAGCCACAATATCTAGTCCAAATGAAGTAGACGTTCTTTGGCATTTACTACGTCTTGGATCCTCCTAATTATACGTACTTTCTTTAGTTTCTTTCTGAGATCGTTTAGATCCTTCACTAATCGACTCGCATTCTATTTTATATGGATATATATTTTCAAAAAATTCAGAATTATTTGATTCTATAACAGTATTATTATGAATGTCTGGATTTTCTGATTTGTAAACCAAAAAACGATATGCTTTACTATTTGTTGCATATCCTATGAAAAAACAATCAACAGTTTTTCCGTCCTATCTTTACCTTTTTGGGTTTAGGAACTTGCACTTTTGCCAAACATACCCACACTTTAAATTAATTCAAGTTGGGCTTTCTTCCGTTCAAATTTCCATATGGAATGGATTGCGTTTTACTATGGGGTACTCGGTATAATATCCGGTTAGCCGCAAGAATGGCATCCCCCCACAAGTTCTGTAGCAAACCAGAACTTATCAACAAAGTGTTCATTATTTTTTGTAATGATCAATTCTTTCTTTCCTCATTCCTATTGGATTGGGGCATGTGAGGGGCTATTATTTGATGAATAATTACATATTCCAAACATATCTCTTCAAAAAGAGATTCGTATTTACCACCCCTATCACTTCTTATCATTTTGATTTTCTTGTTAAGTTGCATTTCAACTTCATTTTTGTATTTCTTGAATGCATCTATTGCTTCATATTTACTATTAAGCAAGTAAACATAGCAATATTGAGTAATATCGTCAATAAAAGCTATAAATACTTCTTTTCACCGCGAGATGGTATTGACTTCATGTCGCAAATATCTGTATGAATTAAGTCTAGAAGATTTGAACTCCTTTCAACTGACTTATAAGGATGTTTAACATACTAATATTCCACACATACAACCAGTCATATTGAATTAGGCACATGAGTACGGTCTTCTCAGGGTCGCACCTGAGCCTCGTTAGACTCAGCTGAAGTGTAAGGTGTAAGTGAAGAAAATAGAAGAGATGGAGTCCGACTCTTAGCCTAGTCTATATCCACAGCTGACGTAACTCCGTACCGACACTCACTGGCCTGAAACATATATAAATCACAAATTCTTCAAAGCAGGTTGGCATGCTGGATGTACAGGGACCATCGAAGAAGTGCCTCAATATGCCGCAAATATTTTGATTTGTCGCATTCAAACTTAGGCAATACTTTCAAATTAATTATTTTTCGCAAGGTTTTATAATTGACATGTCCCAAACGTATATGCCATAAATTATTTGACTCAAGTAAGTAAGAAGAAGCTGAAAATTTTATTATTGTCAACAACTATTACATTCAGCTTGAAAAGGCCCTCAGTAAGGTAACCTTTTCATAAGTACATCTCGTTCTTACTTATTACAACTTTGTCTGAAACAAAAACACATTTAAACTCGTTCTTGATGAGAAGTGAAATAGAAACTAAGTTCTTCCATATTTCAGGAACATGACAAACATTGTTCAGATTCACCACCTTGCCAGATGTCATCTTTAGGAATATCTTTCCATAACCTTCAATTTTGGCCATTGCAGAATTTCCCATAAAAATGGTCTCGTCAGGTCCAGCGGGAACATATGAAGCAAATGCTTCTCTAATAGCACAAACATGGCGGTATCTCCAGAATCAATCCATCACTCCTTAGGATTTCCCACTAAGTTGCATTCAGACAACATAACGCATAGGTCATCAATATCATCATTTTTTTCAACCATATTTGTTTGTCCCTTTTTCTTCTCTTTCTTTGGAGCATGACATTCTACAGTTGTGACCAACCTTTCAACAGTTGTGGCAGTTTCCCTTGAATTTCTTCTTGTTGAGATAGTTGTTTAGTCCATAAGACTTCTTCCTTTTTTCGGATTAGTTGGAGCAGTCTCAACAATATTTGCTCCCAAAATTATTGAGTTCTCACGTGTCTTCTTTTCTGCAGCTTTATTGTCCTCTTCCATCCTCAATTGAACGATGAGATCTTCGAGTTTCATTTCCTTACACTTGTGTTTCAAGTAGTTCTTAAAGTCCCTCCATAAAGGAGGCAACTTCTCAATCATTGATGCAACTTGAAATGCCTTATTGATGACCAAACCTTCAATGAAAAATTTGTAATTAGCTACTAAATTAATACTTTCAACAGAAGCATTAATTCAGATTATACTTTTAGCAAGGAGATCATGGATTATAACTTGCAGCTCTTGAACTTGGGTAATGACAGGCTTGTTGTCTACCATCATATAGTCCAAAAATTTGGATGCAGCAAACTTCTTCAAACCGGCATCCTCGGTTTTATACTTCTTTTCCAACATATCTCATAGTTCTTTAGAAGTTTATTCATTACTATAGATGTTGTAAAGATCATCCTCCAGTTCGCCAAGAATATAATTCTTGCACAAGAAATATGTGTGCTTCCATGCCTCAGTCACAATAAAATATTCATTATCAGGAGTTGATTCCGGTGGAACCGGAACGTCCTCCTTGATGAACTTCTGTAGACTCAAAGTAGTCAAATAGAAGAACATCTTCTGTTGCCAATGTTTGAAATCAACTCGGATTATACCTTCAGTAAGGAGATCAAGGATAATAACTTGCAGCTATTAAACTTGGGTAATGACAGACTTGTTGTCTACCATCTTATAGTCTAAAGTTTTGGCTGCAATAAACTTCTTCAAACCGGCATCCTTGGTTTTATATTTCTTTTCCAACGCATCTCATAGTTCTTTAGAAGTTACTGCATTACTATAGATGTTGTAAAGATCATCTTCCAGTCCGCTAAGAATGTAATCCTTGCACAAGAAATTTGTGCACTTTCACGCCTCAGTCACAATAAAACATTTATTATCATGAGTTGATTCCAGCAGAACCAGAACGTCCTCCTTAATGAACTTCTGTAGACTCAAAGTAGTCAAATAGAAGAACATCTTTTGTTGACAACGTTTGAAATCAATCTTGGAAAAATTTTCGGTCTTTTCCGCCGGAGCTGGTGGTGGCACAGAACGACTGAAAGTAGCAACATTGCTCGTATAGCCAACCACGGTGGTTATTGTTTTTATCATTTCTGTTAATCACAAAATAAATATAAAATTAATTAACGGTGAAGTATTTAAAATCATAATAGAAATAGATTAAATACCATAGTGAAGATTTTATTTCTTCAAACCGAATACAAAATGAGTAGAAATCACAAAGATTTTAATCTCGCAATCTAAACCAAGGAGTAGAAAATCCGAAGATTTTAGTCTCCAAACTAAGAGTAAAAATCACTGGGATTTAGTCTCCCACAAACAGAATATAAGATGAATACAGAAAAATAAATTAAGTTCCTTAAGCTTGTTAGTAATCTGTGTTCGAAAATATATTCAAAAATAAAAAACGATATAAAACCAGAAATGTAGAAGAACATAATTATTCTAAGCCCACTGAATTCACAGTGTTTGCTTAAAGAATTTAATCCCCTCCTAGTACCCGAGGTTTATAATTATTTCCTCCCATGATAGAACAGATTACCCTCACTGGTGTAGCGGTACTTCAAACCCCAGTGACAACGAACGCAAAGAACAGTAGTAAATCACATTTATTGCTTTCTTTTCTGTTAAAATAATGCAGAAAGAAGAATGAGAAATCATTTGTCAAAATCCAAATCCGAAGTCGAGCGAGCGATGACGATGACGGTGCAAGGGTTGCCTTCTTCTTAACTTTTTAAGAGCTAGAAGAATAGCAATTGTATATATACCCATCAAAACTCATTTCCTCGTCCAATATGGGACAATGTCCCTTTGTCAAGAAGAGAAATTCAAATATTTTATTTTTTCCTCAATTTCTCATTCACCTTCTTTTAAGTTAAACCAAGATTAAAAACCCAACACAAAGATTGCAGTCGAGTGATAATTACCCTTCATCCTTAAATAGAGGTCCCAAGTTCGACCATTGGATATAGAGCCGCTTTTTGTTAGAGAGTACTTTATCTTTCAATATGAATTTTTTGGGGCAACTAATACACATTTAATTAGATTCCAATGTGAATATTAAATACCGAAGGGGGAAAAACCACAGGTGTAGGGTAGATATAGCAACTTTGAATGGAATACACACTTGAATCACTTAATTCCGCGATCAGTTCATCTCTTCGCTGTCCTTTATGACTAGTTACAGGGCAGAAAATAATAACTTGTAAAGTTTATAACTACTTAAAAAATTACCTTCTACGGTCAAACCTCTATATAATAGTCTTGTTTGTTCCAAATATTTTTGAATGTTATAGCAAAATGATATTATAGAGAACATATATTATAATATAACATAAAAATTAATTCCGAAAAAACATGACTTTTATAGTAAATTGTTGTTATATAGAGAGATTTGAGTTTACTAGAAATAATAGGTACGGTAGTTTAAAAAATACTCCATAAAGATTAAGACTATTAAACTATATATTTTGAGAGGCTGCGTAAAAAGTTAAACTGGAGAAAGTACAATACTATAAATATACAAAAGACAAAGCCATGAAATCACAATCATGATTAATAGATTTCATGGCTCTAACTTTTAAGTCACACATGGATTTAGAATTTAAATTTAATCGATTCAATTTTTAAAATTTTAAATATTAAATTTATTGTATTGTTAAATTTTTAATATTTATTTATTTTCTGTATAGAAAGTTATGAATTCACAAGAATCCGTACCACTACATCCGCCCCATATTGAAGTGTCATGTGTTTGAGAGAAGTTTCAGTGCATTCTTTAGCAGAGATATCAAATTTCAGAAGCTCATTCATTAATTTCGTGACTTGTGAAGTTGTAATTGTACTCTGTTACACACCATTAATTCACAGCGAATTGACTAAACGAGCACAGCAGAAGATGGTAATAAATGCTACAATTAGGATCTAACGTGAGATCAGAAAACTGTATATTTCCAACTAGTGTTGTTGGATCTAACACATATCTAACTTTTTGTTCTCTTCCACGAAACAGAAATTAAAATATTTGAAGTGGGGCAAAACACTCTCAAACACGCGGTAAACAAATGGACTTCGGATCTAATTCAATCCTAAAGTTAGCTCAAGAAGTGATGATTGTTTATGACCACATAAAAAGGCCAAATATCCCATCCATAGCCGATGCGGGACACTAACAACACCCTTCCGGCGAGCAAAGGCGGACCTATGTGGTGGGTTGAGGGGTCACGTGACCCCGTTAACCTCGGTAAAAACGTTGTATATACATATAATATATATTTGTACATATATATGGGACCCCTTAAATATTTTAAGTGTGCCATCTAAAACAAGTAGATGCATTAGAGAAGTGGTTGCTTTGGGCCCTTAAATTCCCAACTTTGTTGGGGACATAGGTTCGAAACCTCCCTTCAACTTTTTAGTACAATGTAATTTATATTCAATAGCAAATTGTTTTATCTTTTACTTTTATCTCTTCTTTTTTTTTAATTCAATTATAAATTAGTACTAATATATAATAGTCAACTTTATTAATATTTTAGTTCTTTGGATACAATATAGTTTATATTTAATAACAAATTACTTTTTTTATTATTTCATTTATAGTTAGTACTAATACACAATAGTCAACTTAACTAATTTTATTCCTTCTCTTCCCATAGCACCCATTTTGCCAAGAAATCTGTATATATATATATATATATATAATCGCTGGTGATTAGCATATAATGGTACCCCTGTTGTGCTCAAATCCTGGGTCCGTCTCTGCTGGCACGCCTAGGACTGGACATTTAGAAAACAGTTAACCACTCATATTATCCACTAAAAATGGTTGGATATTAAATTTTTTAAAAACGGGTCAAATATGGATAAGAACCATATTATCCACTTAGAAAATGGATAACCAATGAGTTTAACTTCTACATTTGTAAAACCTCAAATTGGGGGTTCCTCATGTTTGGGAGACTGAGAATTCTCCTAAAAATGATCATATTCATGAAGCCATATTATCCGCTGGTTAACCCGTTTTTTATCCGTATTAAATATGGGTCGAGTCGGATAATTTATCCATTATTTCATTACCCATTTTCGACCCGTCTTATATCAATCCAGCCCGACCTACCCATTTACCACCCCTAATTGTAAGCAATTTACTAGAGGGTTTGATGAAGTTAGTAAAAAAATTTGCTAGATACTAGAACAAACGATATTAATTGATGACACCAATTAGGAAGTTAAGAGAAAGTTGGAAATAGGGAGAAGTACTTGAGCAGGTAAGGGTGTTACGGTATCTAGAAATAAGACGGATTATATGTAATGAGTGTGGTTGTGATACCATGATAAAAAAAATCTGATCGCCTATTGTCTTAATGTTTTGAATTAAATGATCAAAATCTTTTCAAATTTTTTAAGTTGATATAAATGTCTTGAAATTTTAAAATCAACACTCTCTCCGGTCCAAAATAAGTGATTTTTTAGCTATTTTTACACGGGTTAAGAAATCCCACTTTTAACATTAATTAACAATGAAATTGATCATATTAACCTTTACTATTCTTTCACATAAATACCCCTAAAACATACTCCAACACGATTTACTCCAAGGGCAATGTAGGAAAAAAATAATTAATCCATTCATGAAATCTGGAAAAAAAATACTTGTTTTGGACCATAAAAAAATACTAAAAAATTACTTATTTTGGACCGGAGGGAGTATAACTGTATATGCCAAACAAAGTCAAGCGATTATGTAAATGGTGTATATCACCTCTTATTTTTTTATTTTATTTTTGCATTATAATTTAATTATGTCCACGTCAGAAACTTGCCAGTTTCATTATTGCACATGTAATGTTTTCCCAAAATTATGCATGTGATTAGTGGATAAATTACAAACAGCAGCATTAATCATAAAGGTGAGTATTACTGAAACCAATCATTTTCATTCTTTTAAGCGCCAGATCTTAAATTTCGCTAAATGGACACGTAATTTCTTCTTTTTTCCAAATTCTGGAGTTCGGTTTTCCCTTTTATTTCCCCTTTAATTATATGTTTAAGATTATACGGTTAAAGGATGATTTTGTTATGTGCCAAAATTTTAAATTCTTGTTTTCTTTAACTTCATATTTAGATAAAACTGTCATACCAAAATATAGTTTGTCGACATTAATTACCCAACAATTAACAACAATTACATCTCAATCCCAAATTATACTCCCTTCATTTCATTTTATGTGATGTAATTTGACTGGCACATAATTTTAAAAAAGAAGACACTTAAAACTTGTATTCTAAACAAGCAAATAGATATTTGTGTTGGCTATAAATTTTCTTATTAAGGAAAATAAAAAATTTGAAGTTATATTATTTTAAAACATAGTTGGACATATCTATAACAATCTTCCTCCATAATAATATTTTACTATAACGGTTGAATTTTCTTTGGAACCGATTTTGCATGTTATGTGTTACTAGATGTTGTCTATAAAAGCATTTTGCTATAGATGTTGTCTATAAAAGCATTTTGCTATAACAATAAAAAAAAAATTCAGTGTGACATTAAACAATGCAGTTATAAAAAGATTTGATTATATGTAAAATTATCATTCTTTTGGGACATGCTAAAATTAGACGTGCATCACATAAATTGGAACAATACTACTCCGTACTCCCTCCGTTGGCCTGATCATGTCATTCCAACACCTTTGATCTTACATGTAGGGTCGGGAGAGGGGTAGAGTGTACACAAATCTTATCTCAACCTTGTGTGAGATAGATAAATTATTTCTGATAGACACTCGATTGAAGAAAATAATTTTTTAAGCAGTAATAGTACTGTATTATTTATTTATTTATTTATTTATTTGATGTCACTACCATGCAGTTAATGAAAATCATATCACCCTACCTGTATATACAGATATAGTAGTAATACTTCATTGACTTATCAATCTCCTCCATTTCCCTCCATAGCCTATCACCAATTCATTGTTTCATCACTTTTTGTATACTCTTATACATGAATTCTTTTGATTAACCATTAAAACTTATATCCTTTTTGTCATTCAAATGGGCTGTTTTTTTAGCTCTACTAAAAAAACACGTTCAAATCCTACTACTTCATCACCTAAATCTCATAGATCTCCACCACTTACACTTCCATTTCTTGAAGAAGAAAAAGTGAAAGAAGTTCTCTCTGAAACTCCCACCATACCAAAAAATAATCATCAAAATATTTTGGAACAAAAAAACCATAATGATAGTGTTTTAAAAATAGCCAAGATTTTCAACCCTAAGGAACAACTCTCTCAGGAGCCTCCGGATATGTACAGAAACTTCAGCAGGAGTATCCGGGTCGGGTCGGATCCGAAGGAGACGGTCAAAGAGCTCAGCAGGCATATCCGGGTCGGGTCACACCCGAAGGACACGATCAAGGAGCGCAGCAGGCATATTCGGGTCGGGTCGGATCCGAAAGAGATCATCAAAGATGTTGGAACTGAGCTCCGGCAGAGGTCACCTGTAAGGAAGCGGAACAACACTTCTCCGGCTAAAATAAGGCCTGAGCATTTGTCCGGGTCGGGTCAAACACGGAACACTTCTCCAGCTAGAATAAGGTCGGATCACTTATCAGGTTCGGTTCAGACCCGGAACACTTCTCCAGCTAGAATAAGGTCTGATCACCTATCCGGGTCGGGTCAGATACGGAACGTTTCTCCGGGTCGGGTCGGGTCAGGAAAGAATACGGGCGGGTTATCAAGAAAAGATAATGGGGAGAGTTCATTTAGGAGAACAAGGTCACCGGTGATATGTGCAGATCAAAATGGAACAAGAAACAGTATAAGTAGATGCCCGTCAGCAAGGAAATCCGGTAAGTCGCCGGGAAGAGTGAGATCGGAATTAGGTGACCGGCGCCGGAAGCCGCCGGTGGAAGCTGGCAATAATAGTCACAGGGAAAATAGAGAAAACAAGCTGACAAATGGAAATAATGAATCTCTTGAAAATCCACTTGTGTCTATGGAATGTTTTATTTTTCTTTAAAATGTATATTTGGATATTTAAGTAACCTATGTTCTTTTATTTTGTCTATCTTTTTTTTTTTAAGTTGTAAATGTTGGTATTTATGTAGAGAGAATCATAATTTATGTGTACTTATTGGTTCAGTAAACGAATAAATATTCATAAGGTAAAATAAATCAAGCTTAGTGCAAGAAGTCAAATAAGTATTGACATGTGACTTGTAAGGAATGTGATATATATTTCAATTGAAGTTAGGTGAATGAAAAACATTATTTCATTTCAAATAATCCCCACATATATTTTTCAATGTTAAATTCTCTATTTCAATTCGAAGTTGAAATAATTGACCAAATTATAAAACAAACCTTAATTTGCAAATATTTCAAATTGAAATTGAAATAATGAAATACTCCGTACTTAATTTTTATGACTAATTGGGGTTGCCTAAGACAATGATATTATGTGGAGAAAAGAAATGAACTTTGTGCATGAATTATATTTTTTATGTACAATATGGTTAGATAAAACTTTAAGATTTACACACTAACGTTGTAAAAAATATTAATGAAATCAGGTCGCTTATATATATATTGTAATTGGTAACCTAGTAAAAATAATAATTAACATACTATTATAGAGTTAAATTTTAAATATACGTAGAACTCTATCTAATACTAAAGTTGTTCAATTTGCAAGAGCAAAGGGGAATGAAAGATTGCATGTGGGATTAAAGGAGTGGAACAAGAAGTTGTTGAGATCGTATTTATGGACAGACAGAGTAGGAAGCATAGGAAAACTTTGACTAATTATTGAATAGCTTTTATGCCACCATATTCATCTCAACTACCCTAAATTCTTTTGCAAGCTAACTTCTTCCTTTAGTTTCACACCCGATATTCGCATTGGTGCCTAACAAAATTTAAATTCACGCCAAATAAACATAAATTTTGGGGTAAAGAGTTTCCTGACGAAGACTACTCTATATTCAGGACTCGAACTCGAAACCCCTAGTTAAGAATGGAGGAATTTTTAACACTCCACTATAACTCTTATTAATATTTTGCAGGCAACTTCACATGGAGCAACTAGCAACTAAGCCGCCAAAATGACCAACGAGCATGGACGGATTTATCGCCCAATATATGAGGCATGTGAACTTATGATCTTTTCGCTAAACTAAGTATTTTATGTACATATTTTTTAGAATTGATCTAATATTATTTACCTGCACTCATACTCAGTTGCTTCAATGCTAAATTTTTTATCAAAAGGATCAAGGATCAATTCCCACTTACTAATTTCTTTTTCTTTTTTTTCCTTTCTTTAGTGGTACATTCATTTCATAAAAAATTTAGATTCGCCTCTGCGAAGAGGTAATGAAAGAATGATTAAGTAAAATACAAAATTTTAAAATTCCTATTTATAAGAAAAAAGTTTAGATTGAATTGTTCTCATTTTGGCCTGAGAATTCCAAAACTAGTCCATGCAATTTTATTGTCCTTACCAAAAAAATTCTAGATCCGCCTCTGCTAATGAGGTAATGAAAGAACGATTAAGTAAAATACAAAAATATAACATTCCAATTAAAAAAAAAAAGAGTTTAGATTGAACTGTTCTCATTTTAGCCTAAAGATTTCAAAACTAACCATGCAATTTTATTGTCCTCACCAAAGAAATACTCTACGAGGGTAAGAACGTACAGTAAGGAGGGAATTTAAGGCCATTTGGTTTAAGTGGCGGTCCATCATTTAAAATTTGTTTGTCTGTTGATTTTACTTGAAGCTAGTAGAAACCAAAATAGGCCAAACTAGTAAGCAGTATCAGCCATTTTGAGATTGTCCCTATGTATTTACTTTTGAAATTGACTTCGCTGAAAAAGAGTGTTTAAGTGTTCCCTTGCGCAAAATTCATTTCGGTCCGCCACCAAATTATTTATATTCGATAGCTGTAAAAGTATATAAAGTTGGGAAAATGCATAAGTATCCCTTGATCTATATTCGGATTTTCAATTACACACTTTTTCTTTACGGGAATCCTATTACCCCCTTAAACTTATTATAAATGAAATTATTTGCACCCTTAACGCTGACATGACAGAGTGTGCGTATTTCACTCTTCCAAAGGATGGGAGAGTGAGAAGCAAGAAAAAAATAATTTTCAAATTATTTTTTACCATTTTTTCCTTTTCCTTTTTCTTTGTCTTTTTTCTTTATTTTTTCGTTTCTTCTCTAATTCCGACGGATATTCATTCACCGGTAACTTTGTCTAACCGTTTTTCTTACATTTTTTATTTTCACACACAAATTAAACTCTCAAAAAGATCTATTCATAAGCAAAGCAAAATACACTCAGATTTAGGGGAAAAAATTCATCATCGGAAAACCTTCTCACGCCAGAAAAAAATAATATATTGAAATTTTAACTGGAAAAAGTTTTTTTAGCTTATATTCGTTTTTATTTCTTTTGTTCTTCCTCCCACTCATAAATTACACTTCCAAGAAAAATATATATATATATATATATATATATATATATATATATATATATATATATATAACAAAACACACTTAGATCGGGATAAAAATTTGTCGCCAGAAAAAAAAATTCGCCGAAAAAAATAGTGTTTGTGAAATTCCGACGACCACCATTTTATGCCGTCGGTGACCAAAACAAAAATAAAGAGAATGAAATAACCAAAAAAAATGAGAATAATAAGAAATAAGAAAAAAGGATAAGAAAAAGAAGAAAGAATTAAAAAAGTACTAAAAATACATGTGGGGCGCGTGTAGCTCACCACTTGCCAAGAGTTTGGTTGTCTGCATTAAGGGTGCAAATAATTCCATTTAAAATAAGTTTAGGGGGGTAATAGGATTCCTGCAAAGAAAAAGTGTGTAGTTGAGAATTCAGGTATAGGTCAGGAGAGTACTTACGCATTTTCTTATATAAAATTTATATATTTTTTGTTATATATATATATATATATATTAGGCTATTATTTTTAAAACGGCTATACAATTTATTTATTTTTCCTTACGGGAACACTAAAATGACCTACACATCGGGCCGTGGCTCTTACTACGTGGGATGACACAAGAAAAGAACGCAACTCGTCAAACCAAGATTGTTGTAAATGACTCATTTCAAGTAAACCCTATAACCAATTAAAAAAAAAAAAGTAGACAATACGATTACAGAAGAGTACAATTCTCGAGGAAAAAGAAATGGTGAAAAACCCGACAAACACATAAAGTTTGATTAGGACTTTCCTAATCATAATAAAGTACAATTATAAGCTTTTACTTAATCCTCTATCTCAGTCTTAATGTTTTTGGGTCCTCAACTTGTTGGTCCATTGGGAAAGTAATGATACAATGACAAGAATAATCCTTATGTTTGAGGTAAGTCTTGATGTTTTTGAGTCCTCAACTTGTTGGCCCATTGGCAAGGAAATGAGAAAATGACAAGAATAGTCCTTATGTTTGGTAGGTCTAAAATAGTCTATTAAATGTATTCTTGATCTTTTTTTAATCCTTTACCAAAAGTGAACACTTTTGGTAATGGGTGGGTGCTCACTATTAATTAATGCTAGCAAATGATGGGGGAGTCCGATTGATATGGACGGATTTTCGAATTACTTATATTTAATACGGATAAAACATAGATTAATTGACGAAAAATATGAATATTCATATTTTCTTGAATATTATTATTATTGTGAGGATTCCAATCCACAATATAGGCTTGTATACGATCGAAGTCGGGCTCAACTATTGCACGTCAGATCGGGATTGAAACGCGATGGGTTGAAGATCGACCCCAGGTTCCATCGAACCGAGATAAGAGGTCAGAATGCTCGTCCTCGAGAATCGAGGAAACATTTCCAGACCAATAATGGAAGGCGAAATATCCATAACCAATCGGGTATCATGGCAGGAATCTCAGCACGTATCAATGGAAAACCGACTAATTAGCAAATCATGAGATCTTTTACCTTTTATAGAATTGTACCTAAAGTAGGACTCCCCTACTATATAAAGAGGGTCTGATTATTTGTAAAGCACATTGTAACACGCATCCCAAATTACTATAATATTTTTTTTTTCTTTCTGCAATCTATTGTTCTCCTGTATTTGGTATCATTTGAATTTCTTTCAATCTGATTGAGACTTACTTTTCAAGGCTATAACTGTTCAAGTCACACGGTTTGAATTTACTTTATTATTGTTCGCTTTATTTATAATTTAATTTATCGCTTTGTGTCAAATTAATCCACGTATCCTTAAAACCACTTATAAATTCAATTGTTATGGAATTTTGAAGGTAAACAGTTTGGCGTCTACTGTGGGGCTAAGGATAATAGTGGTTATTTGATACAAATTTTCATAAAACACACTATTTTACACTTGTTCTTTAAAGTGTCTTTGATTTCAGGCTTAAGCTCAAAATGTCAAACTCACAATTAGCACCTCTACCTGCTGACAATGAGTTTTGTTACCACGGTGAAAACAATAACATAGCGCCCGGTAATGAGGTACCGCCCGTTGATCCCATCGGAATTCCAGTTGCGGACCCGTTGGACGCTAACTCGCATGTGGCTATCGACACAAACCTACCTACTGACCTCGAGAATAACATCCATGGTGGAGCTCGGTCAACAGCGTAGAACACTCAAAACAATGGAGGAGACGGGATCAATCTACGAATGATCTTCGAAATATTACATGCTCAACAGACGGCGATAGCTTAGTTACAAAACCAACGCCGTACACCGAGCAGAATCGAACCCGATCCGTCTCGAGAGATCACCCACAGGGAAAAACCGGTCGCGGAGAGGTCGAGTGGGAATGAGTGGGGTACCAATCCCGAGATCATAAAAATGCTCAAGGAGCTGATGAAACGGATAGAATTAGGAGAGAAGAAACTCGGAGCAAATGATAAAAAGGTGAAAACCTAAAATTCCAGAGTCGACCAGATCCCGGGAGCCCCGCCGATACTAAAAGGCTTGGATTCCAAGAAGTTGGTACAAAAACTTTACCCTCCGAGTGCGGCTCCAAAGTCGATCACTAAAAAATTTTGCATGGCCGAGACTCCTAAGTACAATGGGACGACTAACCCAAACGAGCATGTCACTTCATACACATGCGCCATCAAAGGAAACGACTTGGAGGATGATGAAATCGAGTCTATCTTGTTGAAGAAATTTGGAGAAACCTTGTTAAAGGAAGCCATGATATTGTATCATAACTTACCCCCTAATTCTATTGACTCATTTGCTATGCTTGCAGACTCTTTTGTGAAAACACATGCTGGGGCTATCAAGGTTGAAAGGATAATAAAATGCTCACAGAGTTTGTATCTCGGTTTCAAATGGAACGGATGGACCTACCATCGGTCGCTGATGATTGGGCCATTCAAGCTTTTACCCAAGGACTCAATGTTAGAAGTTCCGTGGCTTCACAGGAGTTGAAGCAGAATATGATAGAATATCCGTTTGTCACTTGGGCCGATGTACATAACCGATATCAATCGAAGATTGGAGTCGAAGATGATCAACTAGGGGCTCCTTCCGGGTTCATTTATCCTATTAGACCCATCGACTGAGTCAAGAGAGACATCGACCATGAACCAAGGTCGAATAGGGATCAGTATCAACAGTACAATGAGGATCAAAGAAGCAATGGGTCCAAACGGAGTTCCATGCGAAATGAAAGGAGAAATGACCGAGGCCAGAGCAGCCGGGGACTCATGAGCAAGAACGGTTTCAACAAGCCTATCAGACCTAAAGAAGCACCAAGGTTATCAGAATATAATTTTAACGTTGATGATGCTGCCATCGTATCGGCTATCAGACGCATCAAAGATACTAAATGGCCTCGACCTCTAATGTCTGACCTAGCCCAAAGGGATCCAAACCATATGTGCAAATAACATGGCACTCACGACCGCATAACGGAGGATTGACGACAATTGAGGGAGGAGGTAGCCCGTTTATTCAACCACAAGCATCTTCGAGAATTCCTGAGTGACCGAGCCAAGAATCATTTCAGAAATAGGGACTCTAATAAACAAACCGAGCAAGAAAACCTCAACACATCATTCACATGATCATCAGAGGGGTCGATGTTCCTCAAGGACCAATGCTAAAGTGCACCAAAGTATCCATCATAAGGGAAAACAGACTCGAGATTATATACTAGAAGGAACCTCGTCTTTTAGCGACGAGGACGCAGAAGGAATCATGCAGCCCCATAACGATGCATTGGTAATATCTGTTTGTTAATTGATCCAGGTAGCTCGGCCAACATCATTCGATCGAGGGTCGTAGAACAGCTCGACCTACAAGACCAAATTATTCCTATAACCCGAGTTTTAAATGGATTCAACATGGCGTGTGAAACTACTAAGGGAGAAATAATATTACCCGTAAAAGTCACCGGAACTATCTAGGAAACTAATTTTTATGTGATGGAAGCAGACATGAGGTACAACGCCCTATTTGGGAGACCATGGATCCACACATGAGGGCAGTACCCTCGACTTTTCACCAAGTGTTAAAATTTCCAATGCCAGGAGGGATTAAAACAATCTATGGGGAGCAACAAAGGAAATGTTTGCAGTCGAAGAAGTGATTCCAATATCGATATTGGCGACATCAAAGGAATCGAGTTCGGATACAAAGCAGAAAGCTAAAAAGCAATTATCGACACCAGCCACGACCCAATCGGATAAACATGAGATTGATGAAGATGATGATTACGGGGTTCCCAGGTCTTTTATAGTCCTCGATGATTCTGACGCTACTAAATCAACAGACGAAGAGTTGGAACAAGTCACACTGATCAAACATCTACCCAATCGGAAGGTATACCTGGGCACGGGGCTAACCCCTGAGCTTAGGAAAAAATCATTCAATGTAATAGCCCAGCCCGCTAGTGATATTATCCGCTCTGGGCCTAGGCCCTCAGGGGTTTAAAATGCATCACTAGGGTCTAAGGCTTGTTAACTTATATACCCAGTGATAGATCTTAAATAATCTTACCTTATGTTTTGATGATCTAACAAACTTACTTATAAACCAGATAGGGAACCTGACCTACTTGGATTGCTGCAAATTGGAACGAATCCCAGCTAAGGATGAACTGCTACAGATTTAGGACCTAGGAACCAAACAAGGACCCGATGCTACTGTGGTTCCTATGTAGCAGTGCAGAGTCATTTAGACCCAGCTGGAACTGAAGTGACTGACGGCACTGTTTCTGTCGTACTGCAATATACTGTCAGTGCACTCATTCTTTAACCAAACAAAGCACTCACATCACTTCAAGTGGTGTGTTCAAGATGTACCCGATGAATCCTTATACAAAGACATCACTGGAAGGTTTCTGTTTCTTATTCAAGCCTTTTGCAAAAATAGAAAAATCATCCTCTCAAGCTTGAAGAACAAGGTTGAACGCCACTACGGACTAGTTCCTAAAAGATTGATTGTTCCTATCCTAGTTGAGTTGTAACCATGTTATTGTACTTACTATATCTCCTAAATCGCTTACTTAGAAACATACTAATTAGGAATCCTCTTGTAAATCCTTAAACTCGCTGAGTTTAGGTTGTGACTAGATTTAGTCATAAAGAAAAGTCTTTGTAATTGTAGAATTACAAAGTGGCTTGTGATGCTAGCACCACAAGTTAGAAAAAGCCTTTATAACTAGGATAGTCACAAAGTGGCTTGTGGTAAAGGTACCACAAGTTAGTTGAGTAAATCCTTTGCAATAGGAAGTATTGTAAAGTGACTTGTAATAGGTAAGATTACAAGTTAGTAAAGTTTAAAGCCTACAGGTGTAGGTCGTGGTTTTTTGATCCCCTTGTGCGGGATTTTTTCACGTAAAAATCCTCTGCCTCATTTACTTACTACTTTACTAAGTGCTCTCAGCAGAAACTTGTAGAGGACTAGGTACTCTACCATTTGGTGGACCCATATAAGCTAACAATTGGTATTAGAGCAGGTTCCTCCTATCAGGTTAACACCTAGGAAGGATCCTCATGACGGCTCTAATAAATCTTGAAGAAGGTCAATACATATACCACTCACCCAAGTTTTATGGAAAATGCTATTGGTGGTGGAAAGCTAGAATGCATGATTTCATCATGGCTGAGGATTGAGAGCTTTGGGATGTTATCTGCGATGGTCCGTTTGTTCCAATCAAGGTACTAAATTAATTTTCATTTTCAATGAAAAAGACCAGCGGAGAATACACTGAAGTAGATTAGAAAGCAATAAAGAAGAATTTTCGTGCCAAGAAAATTTTGGTATATGGTTTGGAACCCAAAGAGTACGACAGAGTATCTACATGCGACACTGCTAAGGAAATATGGGTGGCTTTGCAAATAGCCTATGAGGGAACTACACAAGTAAAGCAAGATAAATCTAATACTGATAATAGTTTTATGATGGCAGTTGAAGGCGAGGAGATTGGATATGACTCAACACTTGCTTTGATGGCTCAATCAGACAATGGCGAAGATAATGGCAACGGAGAGGTAAACTTCAGGGATGTTCAGAAAAATCTGAAATCCTATTCTCCAAAAAAAACTCATGTGTTTAGCTGATGTTTTAATTACTGCCTTTTGTAGTCTTGCGGAGGATAGATATTCCTTGTTCTTAGAACTAAAAGAATCTGAATATATTAGAAAAGACTTAGTGGCTGCAATCACTGATCAAAAGAAGGCCATTGAAATTCTTAGAAAAGAAAAGACTGATCTTTTGGCAGAAACTGCTGACCACAGGGAACTAATAGCAAAGCCCTTGACTGAGTCAAAACCAAAAAGCTCTGAAAGAGGAAAGGAGATAATAAGTGAGGAATATTCTAGGCTTGAAGATGAGGTGAAGGCCTTGAGATGTAGGATGAGTGCTGAAATTGAGAAAAACGAGCTCCTCCAAGCCAATCTAGAAAAAGTAATGAATGATCTTGAAAAGTCTCTAAAGTGGACCTGGTCCGTAGAGGCTACCACTACCTTGCTCACTAATAACAGTGAAAAAGGGCGGAGAGCAGGGTTTCCAAGGAAGAAAGATCCTTACAACCCTCACAGTAAGAGCGCCACTGCATCTGACAACTGGCCTCGTACCCAATGTGGGAACACTGGGCACTCCAATGAAGGTGTCCAAGCTAAGAATCAATCAGTCCCAAAAGATAAAGTGGCTACTGAAACTGTGATCACAAAAGAAGGACTAGGTTCCACTCATAGAAAACGTACATTACCTGTTTGGACTAAGAGAGCTCTTATTCATCCTCTTGTGTAGAGAACAGTGAAGGTAAGTGGTCAACAATGGTTCATGGATAGTGGATGTTCGAAACACATGACTGGAAACATCACAAACTTTCTTTCACTAAAAGCCCTGCAAGGAGGGAGTATATCCTTTGGCAATGGCAAAAAGGGGTACATTCTTGGAGTTGGAAAAGTTGGGAAGTCACTCACTCACTCTATTGAAAATATGTACTATGTCAATGGACTAAAGTACAGTCTCCTGAGTGTCTCTCAAATTTGGGATAAGGGAAACAAAGTAGAGTTCTTGTCCAAAATATGTACAGTCACTGACCTTGTGACTGGTGAAATAGTCCTGGTGGCCAAAAGATACAAGAACATTTATGTTGCTGATTTCGAATCCTTACAGAGTTGTGATCTGAGTTGTCTGAAGGCTATTGACGATGATGCTGAACTATGGCACAGAAGACTGGGTCATGCAAGCTTCTCCCTTCTGAACAAACTAATTCAGAAGGACTTGGTCCATGGTTTGCCCATGTCACAATTCAAAACTCAAACGGTCTGCGATGCCTGTGCTAGAGGAAAACATGTAAAGTCCTTCTTTAAGTCAAAAAGAGATGTGAGCACCTCAAAACCACTTGAGCTCCTGCATATGGATCAGTGTGAACCTATGAGGGTGTAAAGTAGAGGAGGAAAGAGATACATTTTCGTGATCGTGGATGACTATTCCAGATTCACATGGACTCTATTTCTCAAAACAAAAGATGAAACGGTTGAAGTATTTATGGCCTTTGTGAAGAAAATCCAGGTGAAGATGGAGTCTAGAGTTTTGTGCATTAGATCAGATCATGGGACAGAATTTGGCAATGTCAAATTTGATGATTTCTGCAATGAAAATGACATCTCTCACAACTTCTCAGCTCCTAGAACTCCACCGCAAAATGGAGTAGTAGAAAGAAAGAATAGAACTCTGGAAGAAATGGAAAGAACAATGCTGATTGACAGTGGACTTGCTAAGAAATTTTGGGCTGAAGCTGTCAACACTGCCTGCTATTTAGTGAATAGGTGCAAGATCAGATCAATTCTGAACAAAACCCCGTATGAGTTGCTTAATGGAAGAAAACCCAAGCTGACTTACCTAAGAACATTTGAATGCAAATGCTATGTTCTCAACAATGGAAAAGATCAGCTTGGTAAGTTCGATGCCAAAAGTGACGAAGGGATATTTCTTGGATACTCTTCTCAAGTAAGGCTTACAAGATATATAACAAGAGAACTCAATGTGTTGAAGAAAGCGTCCATGTTATTTATGATGAATCTCATCCATCATTTGAGAAGAATACTGAGGAAGATCAAGATGGAGAACCCTTACTTGTTCCTAGTGAAGTCATTAACATGACAAACGGAAAAGTAGATATGATGAGTCAAGTGAAGGAGGCAAATGAGGACAACGCTACCTCATCGTCAACAGAACCAAGCACTCCAATTACAACCACTGAAGCTGAAGAAAGAGTGGTTGATGCAGTTCAGGGAACTCTACTACCATCTGAGAGAAGGATAGAGGAAAATCAGCCAAACATACTTTCTACCTCTCAGAATGAACCCCAGACATCTAACTGGAGACATCAAAGTTCTCACCCGTTGGATAACATAATCACTCCTCTATATTCCGGAGTCTAAACCAGGTCAAGAGCTAGAAATTCACTTTCCTTCTCAGCCTTTCTCTCCTAGATAGAACCCAAGAACATCAAGGAACCCTTAAAAGATGCAGATTGGATTACAGCCATGCAATACGAGCTGTATCAATTTGAGAGAAATAGTGTTTGGCACCTGGTACCCAAACCCCCAGATAAAACCATTATATGAACCAGGTGGGTATTCAGAAACAAGCTCGATGAGCATGGAATTACCACAAGGAACAAGGCCAGGCTAGTGGTTCAAGGTTACGATCAGGAGGAAGGGATTGACTATGATGAAACTTATGCTCCAGTGGCTCGCATTGAAGCCATTAGAATTTTGATCGCCTTTGCTTATCATATGGAATTTCACTTTGTTCCAAATGGATGTCAAAAGTGCATTCTTGAATGGACTACTTAAGGAAGAAGTCTATGTGAAGCAACCCCCTGGGTTTGAATGTCATGAGCACCATGAATATGTGTTCAAATTGGACAAAGCCTTGTATGGGGTAAAGCAGGCTCCTCGAGCATGGTATGAAAGATTGTCAAAATTTCTCTTAGAAAATTGCTTTAAGAGAGGGAAAATTGACAACACTCTTTTCTTAAAGAAACGAGGAAGGAACCTGCTCATTGTTTAGGTCTATGTTGATGATATTATTTTTCGAGCAACGACTGACTCTGTGTGAAGAATTTGCAAAACTTATGGGAAGTGAATTTGAAATGAGCATGATGGGGGAATTAAACTTCTTCTTGGGTCTTCAAGTAAAACAGTCCCCAAAGGGTACTTTCATCTATCAGTAAAAATACATCAGGGAACTCTTGAAGAGGTTCGACATGGAAGCATCAAAGGTGATAGACACTCCCATTGCAACTGCCACTCGACTGGACATGGATGAAACCGAATCTCATGTGAATCAAACAATATATAGAGGCATCATTGGGTCTCTTCTCTATCTCACTGCCAGTCGACTTGATATTGTTTTCAGCGTAGGGCTGTGTGCGAGGTTTCAATCAAATCCCAAGAAATCTCACTTGAAGGATGCCAAAAGAATACTGAGATATCTCAAAGGCACGTAGGACCTGGTGCTATACTATCCATCAGGTGACAATTTTAATCTATTTGGGTATGCTGATGCAGCCTATGCAAGTTATCTTGTAGACCGAAAAAGCACCTCTATGATGTCTCACTTCGTAGGATCATGTCTTATCTCTTGGGGTACAAGGAAGCAAAATTCAGTGGCTCTTTCAACAGCTGAAGCTGAATATGTAGTTGCAGCATCCTGCTGTGCTCAACTTCTATGGATCAACCTGCAATTGGAGGATTTTGGAGTTCTCACTGAGAGTGTGCCCCTCCTATGTGACACCCTTCCTATGTGACAACACTAGTGCACTCAACATGGTAAAGAATCCAGTTCAACATAAAAGGACCAAACATATTGATGTGAGGAATCATTTTCTAAGAGATAATATGGAGAAAGGGTTGATATGAATGAAGTTCTGCAGCGCCGAAGATCAAATTGTAGACATTTTTACCAAGGCACTAAGTAGGGAGCAGTTTGAAAGAAACAGATAAAGTTGGGACTACTGAGGCC
Source organism: Nicotiana sylvestris (assembly GCF_000393655.2). Lineage (NCBI taxonomy): Eukaryota > Viridiplantae > Streptophyta > Magnoliopsida > Solanales > Solanaceae > Nicotiana > Nicotiana sylvestris. The sequence continues at coordinate 183,106,527 of NC_091065.1, forward strand.
AAATTAAGAACCTGATTCCTTTTTGAGTTGGCTCGAGTTATTAAGAAATAATAGGTTCAAAGTGTTTTCTGACCCTGTCTAACTCACTTCAATACCATTGCAGGTAAACACGCATGATGAGCATAGAAGCAGTAGATGCAGTACATGATTGATAAAAGAGGATTAATCCTTTTTTTTTTAAAAAGGGGCTTGAAGAAAATGTTATTTCAAAGAACCAGGTTCTTGTACTAAAGGTGAGTAGTTCTGTACATACTTTAATACGCGTCTTAAAAGGCACAAAAAACAACTGCCATGTCATCAACTTTTTAGATCCGCTGTCACGTCCCTTTAATTCAAAACATTCCATCTCCCTCTGAAATGTCACAATTCTCCACGCCCAACCGTCGTTTCAGAACCGATGCCTATTCTTCTCCCTTCATAATTATCCTCTCCGTTTTAAAAACCTATCTCTTCTGCCCTTCCTAACTATAAGCCCTATTCTAGATTCACCTAAAAGGAAGGATCATCACACCACCTCTTCTAATGGCTGAGAAAACTTCTGACCCATCCATGGAACCTCTCTCTTTCACTGAGTCTGTGTCACCCTATATCACTCTTACTACTACAATCACACCTTCCCTAGTTTCCCAACCTCTTCCCAACTCAAAAACCCCTGAAACTACTATTCCGTCTTCTCCGTCATCTACTGCCCACACCAGTCGAACCCTAAATGGAAAACAAGGTGAAAATACTGACTTCATAAAAGGCTCCGCCATCGTTGCTCGACTCCATGGTTGTGGAAGCACCTCTTGAAGAAGAAAAGACTGTGTATTGCATGAAGTCATTTCTAGGAGAAAAGAGTCACAAAGCATGTGGGTAGAAGGGGCCCTTCTGGCTGTTGAAGGGGATGCAACAGTATACACTACTAGGGTATCACATGAGGAACCTGATCCCTCTCCAGAGGACCCAGGTTAGGACTCTCATCCCTAGGATATTGCTGTACCTGCATCCGATGCTATGCCCCTGAAAATTCAAGCACCAGAAATGCGATCTAGTGATGAAGAAGATTTGGACAACGTGGCCCTAGATGCATTCATAAGTAAGCGCAGGGTTGTCACCACCCCTGAGTCTGAAAGTAAGCGACCTACTACCAGGCTTCAAGTCAAAGTAGCCTACAATTCTGCACTCCAAAAGAGTAAGAAAAGTAGTAAGAAGAAAAGGAGAAAGTTGGTAAAGAATGGTGTCCCTGTGAGTGATGAAGTTATCCTTGTAGTTGTGGTGGAGAAAGGAACTTCTAAGGAACCTGGTTCCCTTGTAAGGCGGTCCTCGAAAAAGGCTGAATCTATTTCCATGGAAAAAGGATCTACTTCCAAGTCCAATACAAACGAGGGAGTGAATGATGAAGATATTCTTGTGAAGTCCAAGGGGAAAGGTAAAGTTAGTGGAGAAAAGCATAGGAAACGCAAGTTTGAAACAGTTGAAGAACCCAGTTCTGGGAAGAAAGTCAGAAGTGACGTCTGCCTTGGCTCTGAGCGACTAAGGCATCAAAAGGTTTTGCTGGGTCGTATGTTTGACCCAACAATCTCTGAGATGGCAGGAATGCGTCAACTTCTAGAAATGGTGGAGTTTCGGCAATGGACGCATCTATTCTACATTGACGCTCCTAAAGTGTATAAGGAGGAGGTCAAGAGTTCTTCGCAAGTCTCTTTTCAGTTGATGCTGACCATGTGTGTGCCTTAGTCAATGGGGTGGATATTGTCTTTGATGTTAAATTTCTTGGGGAAATTCTGCAGGTTCCTACAGTTAGGGTGTCTAGTGTACGAGATGTCTGTCAATACAACTTCCGCAATACAGTCGTGAAAGATAATTCTAATCAGAAGGGAGACCAGGTCCATAAGAAAGGACTACTTCCTGTCTACCAGTTGTTGTTTGAGCTGGTTAACAAAGTTTTGTTGCCTCGAGCAGAAAGGCGATCTGTCACTTCCAAATCTGATCTATTCTTAATGGAGCAATTAGACAGTTTCAACCCTGTGAGTTTGCCTGCCATAATGATTGAGCACATGCAGTAGTGGCTGATTTCAAGGATGGCAATCACGGGCTTCCCTATGGATTCTTGCTTACACAAGTGTTCAAATACTTTGAGGTTCCACTGGGAACAGGTAAAGTAGGGACCCGTAAGTAGACATTCTCACAGACGACCTTGGAAGAGTGCGAGTGTATTGAGAAATATGGGGGTGTAGGAATAACTTCAACTGTGTCTTAGCTCATCAATGCCCAAAACAGTGCAACTGAGGAAATAGGTTGATTAAAGGCCAGGATGCCATCCTGGAAGGCCAGCAAGCCCGAGCGGTTCCCATTTCAAATGATGAGCTGATCCGTTTGACCAAAGAAAATGCTGACCTCAGGGCACAAGTTGAGAACCTGAAGGCTGAACTGCATAACGAGCAAAAGTCGGGAAATCCCCGAATAGACCTTGTTCTCCAAACACTTGCTGCAGCTTCCAAGCCTTTTCCTCCTAGTGCCTCCTAAGTTTCCCCTCAGTAACCAGTTACCTGGATATGGTCCTGTTCCTTTTTGTTTCCTTATTGATGGTTGGTGGAAGTTTTTGTTGTTTTTTTGTGGTTGGGATGTACTATTACTACTGCTCCCGTGATCAAGTCCAAATGTTGCATCTTCCTTTTTCAAAGGAAGAGGCATATTTAAAAAAAATTATTAATATAAATCCTCTTTTATTTTTTGTCTAGTACTTTCTCTTTGTGTTCTATTTTTTCTCGTGCTAGTGTGCACATATGTGGCATGAGTTAGCTTGGCTGGACTTCGTTGTGCTTTTATTCTTTTTAATGATGCCAAAAGGGGGAAAAGTATCGGACTAAGGGGAAACCACATTGGGGAACTGGTTCTTATATATGAATTGAAAAATTGAAAGATTAAGGCATAGTCTTAGGGGGAACTTTTTGACACTGCTCTCTGCTGCGTTAATTCTGAACTTATAACTGTTTAAGTTTGTCATCATCAAAAAGGGGGAAATTGATAGATCTTAAATACTCTTACCTTATGTTTTGATGATCTAACAAACTTACTGATAAGAACTAGATAGGGAACCTGACCTACTTGGATTGCTGCAAACTAGAACGGATCCTAGCTAAGGATGAACTGCTATAGATTCAGGAGCTAGGAACCAAACAAGGACCCGATGCTCCTGTGGTTCCTATGTAGCAGTACAGAGTCATTTGGACACAGCTGGAACTGAAGTGACCGACGGCACTGTTTCTGCCGTACTGCAATATACTGTTAGTGCACTTATTCTTTAACCAAACAAAGCACTCACATCACTTCAAGTGATGTGATCAAGATGTACCCGATGAAGCCTTATACAAAGACATCACTGGAAGGTTTCTGTTTCTTATTCAAGCCTTTTGCAAAAATAGAAAAATCATCCTCTCAAGCTTGAAGAACAAGGTTGAACGCCACTACGGACTAGTTCCTAAAAGATTGATTGTTCCTGTCCTAGTTGAGTTGTAACCTTGTTATTGTACTTACTATATCTCCTAAATCGCTTACTTAGAAGCATACTAATTAGGAATCCTCTTGTAAATCCTTAAACTCGGTGAGTTTAGGTTGTGATTAGATGTAGTCATAAAGAAAAGTCTTTGTAATTGTAGAATTACAAAGTGGCTTGTGGTGCTAGCACCACAAGTTAGAAAAAGCCTTTGTAACTAGGATAGTCACAAAGTGGCTTATGGTAAAGGTACCACAAGTTAGTTGAGTAAATCCTTTGCAATAGGAAGTATTGTAAAGTGGCTTATAATAGGTAAGATTACAAGTTAGTAAAGTTAAATGCCTACAGGTGTAGGTCGTGGTTTTTTGATCCCCTTGTGCGGGATTTTTCCACATAAAAATCCTCTGCCTCATTTACTTACTGCTTTACTAAGTGCTCTCAGCAGAAACTTGTATAGGACCAGGTACTCTACGATTTGGTGGACCTATATAAGCTAACACCCAGCATCTCTCTTGTGTTTTTGCTGATGTGGGACTCTGTCTAAAGCCTGGGATATTACATACACCACCTCTTATGGACTCAGCATCCTTGCTGAGGTTTTCCCCACCGCATGGGATTTGCCTAGACTCAGCACTGAGGTTTGTCCCGCCTAACCAAGATTTTCCTAAACTCAGTTGAACTCTAACCCACCATCGGCAAAGCTAATACAAGAGTGGCTCTGATACCATTTGTAACAGCCCGGCCCGCTAGTGATATTTTCTGCTCTGGGCCTAGGCCCTCAGTGGTTTAAAACACGTCACTAGGGTCTAAGGCTTGTTAAATTATATACCCAATATCTCTCTTGTGTTTTTGCCGATGTGGGACTCTGTCTAAAGCCTGGGATGTTACATTCAATTTCTTATATCTAACATAGATTGTTTCACTTGGTCCCTTCTTGATATGATAGGGATCCCACCGGAGATTACCACTCACAAGTTAATCCTAGACCCGAAATTCCACCTGGTAAAACAGAAGAAGAGACCCCAGTCCGAGATCAAACATACTTTCATCAAGGATGAGGTAACTAAAATCTTTAAAATAGGGTCCATTCGTGAAGTTAAATACCCGGAATGGTTAGCAAACGTAGTGGCAGTCCCTAAAAAGGAAAAAATTAGAGTGTGTATAGATTATATGAATTTTAATAAGGCATGTCCCAAGGACTCTTTCCCTTTGCCCAACATCAATCCCCTGATCGATGTTATCACGACCCAAACTGATAAGCTGTGACGAGCACCCGGTACCTTACTCAACCGAGTACCAACATATCGTATCTTTAAGAATACATAATATCATAAAGGTCGGGATAGGGTCCCGCCATACCAATCAATACATGTACTAATTATACTGACCAAAGAAGCAACTCCGGAGCAAATGGAGCGCATCAATACCTTCTGCTGAGCTGATAGCCTACTTGGAGGACTCTTGGCCTGTCTATCAGGACCTACAGGCATGAAATGAAGCGTCCCCAGGCAAAAGGGACGTTAGTACGAATAATGTACCGAGTATATAAGGCATATAAATAAGTACATAACAGACATGGAAGAAATATAGGGTAAATGATTTAACCTGTAAGTCGGGATAACTCTGTAAATCATGAAATAATTATAGTGTCATGTATATGCGTATGAATGTCATGTCGTGCGTAGGTACATGTTTCATAACATCATCACGCTTCTGAGGGCATCCCATCATATCATCTCGGCCACTGTGGGCAAAATCATCAACGTATACCAACTGATCAGGTGGTGGTGTGTATATAACGATGTAGCTTTCCCCCCCCACACACACACACACACATATATATATATATATATATATATATATATATATATATATGCATATATAACGCCATCTGGTCATAGGTCAACATACATGTATAAATGAATGCAATGCATGAGAAAGTACGTCAATAAAATCTTTTGGAATGTCACAAGACCATTATGCCTCTGATTAATATCATGAAGTAAACTTTTTTCAACTTATGTATTTTTCTAAAACCCATGAACAGATGATAGAATAATAGGACACATGGAAATAAAGAACATATGTATCTCTAGTATTTCTATGAATAGAGTCATTTATGGAAATTGTGTATTGGCACATTTCGGTTGTGTCGTATAAATCATGACAAAAAGAAAGAAGTGATAACCTTAACATACTTGAACCAATTCTCTTTTGTAAAAACACGTAGCAACAAATCAAAGTAGGGAAAAATCCGTATGATATTCTTGGAAAAGATTGCACCGTACTCCTTTAGAACCGCAAAATTTTACGTTGCTAGATCTTGTTGGAATCGTTTGGTTGCAAGAAGGATTGCTAACGTTTTTCTCTTCTTATTGCAATGTTTTGGTATTGAAAGTATTAGGAAAGAGTTTCATTTGGTTGAAGTGTCTTTGAGAGTCAATTTTCAGAATGCTAACGTTTGGTATTGGAAATGAAATTTGCAAGGTTTTGTTTTAAAAGCTTTAAAGTTGAGGTGTCTTTTGATTAAAGAATTAGGATGCCACCTACTAATAATTGACTAAGAGTCATTGTCTCAATAAGGGTTTTGCTGCCATGTTTTTTTACTTTGATGCTTATCCAAAATTTTCGATTAATTTAATTAGGTAATATCCTGTAACCCGATAATTAACCAATTATCCGAATTGTTAAAAATTGTCTCAACTTACTTAAAATACTACTTACTTTTAACACACCTTATACATCATACTATAATGGCCATGTGGTACCTTGTATGACATTAATCCATAAATATGGGTATTATAGCTTGGATCGTATTCTATCCCAAAATGCCAAATTTCGACGAAATTCGTTTCCTTTGATTTTCTTACCCTCTTACCTTCACGAATTTGCTCATCACTTGTTTGAAATAGCATAATCCTTATAATCTCTAAATAATCTTTTTCCTTGGACTAATGTCTATTACCTTACGACAAATTCAACGTACAATACTACAGGGTACAACATCGTCGTAATTAAATACTACGGGATGTAATATCGATGTAATATTGCGGGGCGTAACATCATTCCCTCCTTTGGAACATTCGTCCTCAAATGTTGACTGATGCTCTTATCATTCTCATAACCCATAGGTCTTGCGAATACTTTAGTACTCGTCTTGCCATCTAGGCAACTGTTCTGTGAATCAACCCCAAAGGCCAGGGCATTCCCCCCTTTAAGCCTCTTTCTCACATCAGGACTTGTAGTCGGAATCCTTCTAATCTCGTAACTGTTGCTACCTTCTATCATGCAGCCTTTATGACTCTAACTTTGTATGTGCGCCTGACTCTTTTCTTCTCTTCCAGCTTTTAGCCAATCTCTAGGCTTCACTTTGTGAACATATACAAAATTATGTCAAACTGTCCCTCTGGCGTCATTAGCTTTACTACATCTAAGTATGCCATACTATACCAAAATTCTTACTTCGATTTATCATTACTGAGGTCTGCTACTGAACTCCAGGTTACTCTCGTGGCTTATCCTATATGCATAAAGCTAAATCCTTTAACGCTTCTTCATTACTGTTCATCTTAAGACTGATGGTCCAATCTCATCTCGTACTTTGCAACTTTTACCCATCCATTGTTGATTCACCTCAATGTTGATCTACAATCATCCATTGATAACTTGAAATTTCTTACGTAATATATTGTCACTAGGGTTTACATTGCATCATGGAATATTTGAAGTGATTTTTCTGATCCACAGGGGTGATACGATATTATACTTCCATAACCGTATTTCATAGCATCCCAATATGACTTGCCTTATGTGGCTATTTTAATCCTATCCAATTCATGAAGTCCCTTTCTTTTTTTTTCCGTCAGACCATTACTCAATCGAAGGCCCAAACGTTGTCCTTTATCTATCATAATCACACCCTCATTCTATATCATTACATCTCTTCTAAATGCTATTAGTGACTCCTTTTAGTTCATTCAGGCTATAGTGAGCTTTGTATAACTTAGAGAAACTGTCTCCTCTTCTTGTTTTCATGGGCTTAATCCTAAGGACTTATCCATTTTCGTTACCTTCTCACTCGCCCTTTCTTATCCTTACTCATGTCTTCTAGAACCGTGTCGCTTTACCATACAATAGCTTGCGACCTACACGTATCTATTTATATTACTTGCAACCTTTCAACTTGGTTGCATCATAGATTTCCTTATGTCTTTTTGGAATATCAAGCGAGATATCACATCATCTCTAACTCTTCTTTGTTCTCTTAATCAGGCTTCTCGATACCTAGACCATAGGCTGGAGGATATGCTACTGACGGTGCCGCTATTATTCCTAGATATTGAATCCCCATACTTCTAGACTTCTATCCAAAGTAGGGACTATTCACAACCTTTTATATTTGAGTATCTCATACGTTGTCCACCTTTACCTTACTTATCTTAAAGTCTCACATCATATCTTTTATCTCTTTCATGACCTCTATTTCACATAGGTATAATCACATCCACAACTTGAAGCTCTCTTATAATACTTGTGCCTTTGGTGTATACACAATCTGGTGGTAGCTCCATATTGGTACTCTTCTAACTGGCTCTATCGTAGAGCCGTTATAGAATATGGCTACTGTACTATTTCTCTTGTACCTCTGATATTAAGAGTGATTCTACAATGTTCTCAATCATGATGTTTGTAACTTTCTGGGTCCAATAAGCAGACTCCTAATTTACTTAGTTGATGTAATTCATTAATTTCCTCTTTCTTCTGATTAGACTTTATGTAGGCTCAAGCTATCTCCAGGTCTGTGGCTTATGGCATTTAGTTATTACTTTAGCCTTTTATGGACGCTATGGAAAACCATGATATAGTTTTCAAATGATTCAATCCTTTTGTCTATGACCTGGACCCAATTCCTTTTTTTTAGTTTATACCGGAGTCTTCTACGGCTGATCATTAATCGAATAATTCCTTTCGTTCCATTTCAGCTTTCTTCAAATGTAGGCAATTGTTTTTCCTAGTCCTTTTGCCCCTTTTTACGTGCATACTTAGCTTATCTGAGTTCTCACGCATGTCGAAGTTTTTGTGCAACTCATATGGTCTCGAATATTACTTTTGGTTTTACTCCCCGGTCATTAGCCATGGTAGGTGCAACTTTCTTTTGGAGTGCATACAATTTTGTAGTTAAACTGTTGTTACACAACCCTTTCCTCTTTAGGTCACTGTGATTTGGTTGAAGCCTTCTTCCTTATTGCCTCAATTAGTCTTTCATTGTGGTACTTAGGGGGGGGGGAGAATCCTCCGACTCTTGTAAGGGGTTGAGATTATCACATCGTATGCCTGACGAAATTCTTGATGTTCTTCCTCAACTATAATTACCTGTAGTTACTTATCTCCATGCCCTTGTGCTTGTAGGATTACTCCTGAACTAATATTTTGATTGTCTTCACGGTGGCACTTTCTTTTATTTCCGTAAAACTCAAACGATAACTTTTTAACTTCCCAAACTCATATATGGATATTTTTCAAGGATCACGATGTCATAACTATGAAGCTGAATTCTCCATATTAGGGTTCCCTATGTTTATCTTACACGATCTGTTGATTTGTCTGTATTCTCTTGTCTAGCCATAGCTAGGTTATTCTTGAATCAACTACTAATTGCTTGTTGGTCCATTCCCGTATCAATATTCGTGTGTAATCTTTCTTGGGTCATTTCCTTTGTCTTAACTTACCTCTCGCACTGGCTCCTTATTAATCAATAATATCTTGGGCAGGAACCCTTACTTCATCTCCCTAACGTCATGTTTGCATAATGCTCTGGTATCGTAGTATATTTGTAGGCTTTGAATAAGTGTAATCTCATCCCTTTTTCGTTTTATCGCATTCTTCCTTTACCATTCCATAATTACTAGAACCACTTAATTCTGACGTAATATCACGTCATTCCATATTTCTCCCTTTAGGGGAGATCTAAGAGTTGGAGCTACGACGATCTACTTATATATGTTTTACCTCTTCATCTTTACCGTTTTTTCACATCATAGATGGCCCTTAATTTCCTTGTGGTAATCCTTCTATACCAAGGATAACAAAATTCTTTACTCGCGAGGGTGAAACTTAGTATAACTGGCACATACAGTCCCTTAGGTTTTAACTTTACTCACATTGCTTGCTTTAGGGAAGCGTCTGCCTGAATGACCATTCTCAGAATTTCTCATGAATTTTCTTCTGTTTTCCATTCTATTGTTTCCAGAACGAAGTATGAATTTCTCATGATGTCGACCATTATCAAATCATTAAATCCCTAATCCATGTTTACTTTATCTTGTTCACCAGCCCATACTGATCCCTATTATTCTGGGGTCTAGCTTTTCCTATTGCTAATCATGTTAGAGTCACGAACTTACTTCTTGAAATAAGAATATGACTTTATAGCCTATACTCTTTTGTTTTCTTAAGTCCGATCATATCTCGTCTCTTCCTTCACCTGACTGTGGACCTAGTAATATCGTTATCTTTTTGATCTACCATTGTCATCCATGTATTGCATCTTACTCATAATTCTTCCTTATCTCTCTTCTTATTACTCTGCTAATATTTCTTCCTATTCCTTTCTTGTGAAATCTTCAGCAAGACATTCTTTTGCTTTTTGCTCCCCTTGCTTCATCTATCGGCTCTTCGGGTTGATCAACGTCCTTGCTCTACTAGGGACGAGAGTCACACTAAGGTAATATTTATCCCTTCTAGGCTTTCAGTGCCTATCTTCTGAATTTTTTTTGATCATGCTAGTATTCACATCTAACTGTAATATTCTAGAGTGCACCATCTGGGTGTCATACAAGAAGATCTATTAGCACATTTGTAATACCCTTTGGAAATGTCAACTGACACGAACAATCCATTCACCATTTAGGGTTACTCTAACCCCAGCCGAATCCTAATGTTCTATCGTTTTCTTAAACTACACATGTTAGCCCCCATAGGGCATAACCGAGATGGGTACGGCCAATTACATATCTCTGTTACTGTTGAATATAACTTAAAAAGCTTATATTCCTTTGCCTAAATTATAAACACTGTTAACCTTCATTAACTGGGCGCCTCGTACTCTTCTTCATCTTGCTTCTTTTGCTTGTTGAAACTTATATTTATCTCCTGAATCTCTCATTGTCTTTCACCATTAAGGTGGATAGGTATTCTTGCCTTAAGACTCCTTATCAAGAGGCTTAGACCTTTCAGTACGCACATGATTTGCTGAAGACCTCACATTTACACTACAGGAAAATAGGTCTTTAACGATGGGAAATTCGGTCGTTAAAACTCTAAATCCGGTCGTTATCAATTAATTACGATGGGGTAAAAACCGGTCGTCACCAGTCGTTAGTGCCTCCGTCGTTAAAGGTAAACGACCGGTTGATCCCATAGTAAAAACTCTTTTAACGATGGAAAGGAATCCATTCGTTATACCAACTTTAGCGAGGGGATTTTCCCATCATTAAATGTCGTTCTAGTCGTTAAACACTTCACTAGCAGTAACTAATTTTCAGTCGTTATTAGTGTTTGGAGACCGGAATTCCATTCGTTAATCGTATGTACTTTCAACGACATAAAACCCAAAATTTTCCTTAACTAACGTGAAATTTAAATTAATAAATATATTACACGCATTCAAAATCATACAAAGAATGAATTTCAATATCGACATAAAACATCGTTTTGATTATAAAGAACTAAAACATCAAAAAATATATTGCGTCCAAATTGCATGATCCTTTTGTTTCAATTCCTTAAAGAAAACAGAAAACTAAAGAGAAAGCGAAATAGTAGTTTGTACAGATGACGACTACAACTCCTAATAAAACAAAATAGATTTCCCTTGTTCTTGAACAATTCCACATGCTTCAACTTGCTCGAAACTCTCTTAAAGGATAATTCTTCAAATTTCAGGCCCTTTATCTGTTAAAAAAGCTTCATATTAGTTGAGTAAGAAAACAAGATTTAAGATTGGTAAGTCGCTTCCACGCAGTAAAATGTAAAACCACGAAGTGAAGAACATTTCAAAATACTATGAATAATTAGTGCTTCTTACAACTAAATCCAACATTAAGAGTATCATGAAAACATATTACTGATGCTCGCCAATAGTATAATAGCCAATACATTGGGAGCAAATGATATCATATAAAAAAGTATTACTATTCCCTCCTAAGAATCATGCAGCAGTAGCAATGGCAGGACATGTTGAAAAACATGGAAAAGAATCATGAGCTATTGTAGTTTCATCTTTAGGAGCTACTCTTCCTTTGAATGCATCAAGTGATCGAGCTACTGCTGAGCAAAAATATTGTGGTCAGGAGAAGCCTAACATGAAGGTGTTTCCAGCTGAGCAAGAGAAAGGAACCAGAACAATGATCGACCTACTGCTACACTAGGTGATTTAGCTGGAAAACTACTAGGTTTTAGGGATGAAGCTGGTGCAAAAAGAACCAAAAATGGGAACATTGTGCATGCTAATCCTAAGACTACTGGGATTACATCTATTAATGCAGCTTCTACTCCCAAGTCTATTGGTTTGAAAAGAGCACGAACACGGGAAATAGTTGTGTCAACTCAGTCAAAGAAGAACAACTCCAAAAGAAAAAGAAAAAGAAAAGAGTAGAACACTTTCCACCTCACTAGCAGTAAGAAACTATTGTTTGAGTTTCTTAGCACCACTTAACCAAAAAGAAAGAGAGAAAAAACTATTGCATCAGTCATGCATTTATAATCTTATATATATCTCCTCAGTAGAGCAAACTAGTGCTCTTTCCAGCCAGATTAATCGTAATACTACTCCATTTTAATATCTCAAACAAATAAGCTGACAACAACAGTAAATACTTGAATATTCTATTCCATTCAAATACATATCAATAATTTACATTAATCACATATACATCAAAGGGAATATATAAATGACAGTAACCATAATACTTTAAAGCCAGAACTAGGAAAGATACAACCTCAAAACTGTCAGGAACATATAAATTTTATGGCAGCATTAGAGGAAATCAAAAGCTCATTTATGAAAAAATAGTTAAGTACTGTAAACTTAAGGGCTTAACCCAAGTAAACATAGTAAAGGATTAGATGAGAAAAGACAAACTTTTTCTTGTTAACGCCACGAATGTCACTTCTTTCTAGCTCAGTACTTTATTTAACTAACAAAAAAAGATTTCACTAAATTCATTTAAGGATATTCATCATGTAAAAATTTGTAGAAAGCTTACGCACCTGTCAAATACTTCAACTTGTACTTTGTTGACTTGTAGATGGTGCTGATGAAGGTTGATCAACCAATAAGCTTATAAGATGATCATACTTAGACTCAAAGTCGTCCATACGTTTTTCCAGAGAGTCTTTTGCTTTTTTAGTTGCATTCAGCTCTGTTTGTAGTGATTCTTTTTCTTTTCGAGTTGCATTTAGCTCAATCAGGATTGCAGCCTTTGAGGAGCTACCACCTTTCAACTCCTTAGTGGTTATACCACACCCTAATCCAACCACATGACTCTTGTTTTGAGGTCCGAAATACCTTTCTATTACCTCGATATTTGTAAGAGATGGCTCAAATTGTACCAGCTCTTGTATTTCAGCCTATAAAATACAAGAAAATTTGAAATAACAAAATACATAAAAATAAAATGAAGGATGTAAAATAAAGTTCATCAATAAACATACATATTTTTTACTAGCTTCAGGTTCTACAAGCGTGTTGTCTTTCTTGTGAGTCTCAAAGAATATAGTTGCCATGTTCGGTGACATACATATTTTTTACTAGCTTCAGGTTTTACAAGCGTGTTGTCTTTCTTGTGAGTCTCAAAGAATATAGTTGCCATGTTCGGTGGATTACCGTCTTTGCATCCCGTCACATTTAAATAAACAAGTCAAACAAATACATTAAACACTGCCTGAAGATCCCCCCTTAGTTTGGAGCAAGTTGCATCAGAACCTGCCTCAGTAGTGCTGGACTGCAAGGCTTATTAGTAACAATTTTAATCACCAAGTTAATTATAATTGCTACTATCCTCAGCTGTTACGGATAAGATGCAGCATTTCCTAAACATCAAATCTGGTATATTTATGTCTACTTTGTATGTTTTAAAAAGGTGCTTTGCATATTAAATAAGAGACAGAGGAGATTGATGAACTTATAAAGCTCTAATTTATGCCTCCCTTGTTGCATCTAGTGTAAAAAAGAGATGAAATAAACATAAAGTAAATATAGCCATTAAGGAAAATTCAGGATCATATGGAGCTACATGGATGCATGCTACTTTAATCCGACTCTACCAAAAGCTAGCAATTATGACATGCATTAAGCTATGAAATTACGGAGCACTGAAACTAAAGTAAGCAGCAAGTGATCTACTACAGCAGAACAATCACTATTGTTCTGTTGCATTTTAGTATCAGTCACTATTATTCTGCAGCAAGTGATCACTATTATACTGCAGCAGAAGAGTCACTATTAATCACCAAGTTATATAGTACCAGTCAAGTCCTTTACTTCCATATTATTCTGTTGCATTTTTTTTAGAATTAGTAATTCTGTAACATTACTAAACCAAACATGTAAAATCAAAGCGAATACACAGTGTAGTTTGCAGTTCAAGGTGCAAAAATTAAACTGGAAAAAGCACTCTTCAGCGAATATGAATCGGATTGTTGTGCTCTTACCAGTTCGTAAATAATTTCTCTAATCGGCTTGCTACCCGTACGATGAGGCATTCTCAACTTAGACCTATTGATCGAGTTTTTAATACTTGTTTCCTACATTAAGAACAAACCATTGAAATCATGAACTGTTACTTACAATAATAAGAAGTTAAAAAGTAGTTATGAAGTCTTACCTTAAATTTTTCACTTAAAAAATGTTCTTTGACTAACCATTCCCAATCACTCTTGTCTATCTCCTTCGGAACATTTTTTAGAGCTTCATGCAATGGCTTAAACTTTACATCCTGGGCAATGATCCTCTCCAATTGGTCCATAACTTTTTCATATGGTTTAAGACATGATCTCTTTGATGATTCGTGTCATCACTGTCAAATTTGTCCTACAATATTTTGCAAAATCATCAATCAAGAAAGGAAAGGACTTGAAAATTATCAAAAGGCAAATTAGTAATGCAACCACTTTGCAATGAATTAATAATATAAACTAAATATGTATTGTAGGTTAAATCTCACGGTACCTGGCCAAAAAATATGAGGACTATTGAGACAAATACTTTTTAATGATAGGTTGGTGAGTTGTTTTTTAGTTTAGGTAAACACCAAAAATGCAGGACATTTAATATGACATAAAATGCAAGTCAACTCAAAGATTTTTGAGAATGGTAATAATTGTATTAACAAAAATGCACTAAGGCAGTGCATAACCATATCCACAGGGTCAACTCAAAGATTTTGATAGTATCATATGTTCCTATATTTATTCTTTTAGCATTTACCCTCTACAACTCATAACTCCATTTGGTATGTTACCACTTAGATGATTCTGAGAATGGTCTAAATCTTGCAAATATTGAAAGTTGCCAAAACTAGGCAGAGATCACTTCAATGTCAAGAAGCTTTGTAAAGCATCAAATATTTCACACTAATAACAATGTAATTGGCAGAGATCACTAATAGCGATTCAAGACAACTTATAAATGCAAAAAACTAGCTTAAAAACAAAGATTCACAGAAGATGTGCTGCTAAATAAAGAAAGCCCCTCAAGACATTGCCTTCATTAATAAATTTTTAACTATGGAAGAGAAGATGTTCTGCTAAATATGGCCAACTAAACTTCTCTTTCTCAAGAGTGATTTTCAAGATTATATCCCATGAAATTTTTTCCTGAAAAGAGCAATTCAACCAAGAAAGTATTGCTTTAATAATGGTTTAAATACTTACTGTAACAGCTCGCCACATGTGTTCCGGCTTATCTTCTCCGATGTCCTTCCATGAATGTACTTGCAACGGACACATATTACGATCACGAACTAATATACCCAAGTGTCTCGAAAATGAGGTTTGATGCTTTCCCACAACCCGATTGTTGTAAAAGTTAACTCTAAACTTTTCTCCGGGTTTGAGTCCTGCTACATCTTTATTCTTGTTCTTTCCTCTCACCTTTTTCGGCTTTTCAGGTTCACATAAATCTGCAAATTTTTAGCATAAAATAAATTCCAGTCTTATAACAAACAAAAAATATATTAAACTTGAGACCTTGCATCATTTCATCTTCTTGAGCGAGGGAAACATCATCTTCCATCGGATCGAAACTAAGAGGCATAAGATTAGTACTATTATGCGCTATTTATTCTGCTCAGAAGCTGTTGAGTTATGATTTTTACTTTCGCCAACCAGATTTTTCTTTCCAACGCTTCCTTTTGCCGAGCCCGAAGATCTTAAGTTTTGCCCACATCCCCTTGCTAAAACACTAGGTTGACTGTAAGTGTCTCGTACATTCTTCAAAATAGCTCCAACTTCTGCAAATTTTGATCTGAGTAAAGCATAAAATAACTTCTAGTCTTATAACAAACAAAAAATAAATAATTAAAACTTGAGACCTTGCATGTTTCAGCTTCTTGAGTGAAGAATGTCGTCTTCCATCGTATCAAAACCAGGAGGCATGAGATTATTACAACTGTGTGCTAGCTTATTCTGCTTAGAAGCCCTTGAATTGTAATTTTTAATCTCGCCAATCAGATTTTTTTAAAAAATATTTATTTTTGCAGAGCCCAAAGATCGAAAGCTTTTCTCTCGTCCCCTTGCTAAAGTCGCAGGTTGAATGTATACATGATGTATATTCTTCAAGCTGCTCCTGTTTCTACAAATTTTGATTTATGTGAAACATAAAACCAATACCAATCCAATAAGATACAAAACAAAACAAAAAATTATAACTTAAGAGACCTTGTATCGCTTCAGGGTCTTGAGCGAGGGGAGCATCATCTTCCATCGAAGCAAAATCAGGGGGCATAAGATTATTAGTATGTGCAAGCTTATTCTGCTCAAAAGCTGTTGAATTATGATTTTTATTTTCTCCAATCAGAGTTCTCTTTCCAATACTTGTTTTTACAGAGCCCAAAGATCCAAAGTTGTGTCCTCTTCCCCTTGCTAAAGCACCAGGTTGAATATATGCATGATGTACATTCTTTGAAGTTGCTCCCATTTCAGACTTCTGAAATTTTGATGGATTCATATCAACCTAAAATAAGATAAAAGTATGGAGTAACTGTTAGATGAGAAAGATAAAAATCATTAAGATGAGTAATAAAGTTATTTATCCACACAAAATTTCCCGTGCCAATATTACCGATAAAAGAATTAACTTGTGTTAGAATTAGAAAACACAAACAAAATACAACAAGGCTAAACTTGTAAAACCACATAGAGACCAAGCATATGACAGCTTCTCCAAGTCCTTCCAGAAACTTATTCACTTGCAATCAGTTCCAATGTAAAACAGAACCATGATTATATGATTTCCAAAGAGTGCAACCGAGAAGCTGTATAGACAAGTTTGTATTTGCACTCCACAACAGTGAATCAACTTTAAAGCAGTGTATCCTTTACACTACCTTTTAAACACATCTAAACCAAGACAACTACCTGCATACCATTAGATTTATACATTATAGAAAGTTATCTTTACTTCAGTAGTTAGCCACTAGCAGTGGTACTTTCTACAGTTCAATACGAATAGAGATATCTGGTACAAGTTATTTAGCATACATCACCTTGAGGTATTTATCTGCATTTGATGATTATCATATAACACTCTCTAGGCAGTTGTTAGAAGGCATAATACGGTAGGTGATAACAGCTAAGAAGGAATAATGCGGTAGGTGACCAATTAAGAAACTAGTATAAATGCTTGCACTACTTGATTTTTTGAAGGAACTATGCTCAGCAATTGCCCACTAAGGTATTTTCAATTCTTTTTTCCACTTTCCAGCAGTAGTACAACATAAGAGATTAATTCTAGAAGCAGCTTTAACATTGATAATAGTTAGTGAGCATACTTGAGAGTATGAAATGATAATGGCAGTTAAAAGAATGATCCTATGAAGTTGACATTCATTCTTAACCACCTAACTCGAAAATAAGCACAATAAAACCAAAGAGAAAGCCAAACAATTTTTGGAAAGCATCCTATGATGGATAGGAGAAAAATGACATTGAACAGGTGGTCCCCGAAGGTCATAGTAAGAAAGGGGTCCAGCTAGAGCATCCTAAAAAATGTATTATCCAAACAGGAATCCATCTTTGACTATAAAACTATGATAGATAAGTGGAAGTATTACTGATAAAATAAGAACTCAGTTGCAACAACTGAGATGATGGAGAGAGAAAAGAGAAAAAAGAGTCTTTCAAGCTAAATCAAGGTGAAGAAGGTAATAGCACGTAACGGGCAGTCTATATGCATTTGGCCTGCCACTTGCTAAGAGATGGACAAACAATGTTTCCATGAACTTTTCCGTCGGCTGATTGAGTTCCTCTATTAAACCTGGGTAAGGAACTCTGACCCCGCCCTTGAAGCAGTTAGCTTTCCGGTTTCGAATGAAACATGTAAGGCCAGCTTGCACAATACAACAATCTACTAAAGTTAAAAAAATTCATCTGTACAAAAGCTATCCCATAGAACCTCGGATGGGATACCCAAGTAGAGAATTTGACCATTCAATGTGCACGAACTATTGAAGGTTTACTGTCATGGGGGAATGAATTGATGTCAAAACAAAGCCAACCCAGTGTTCTAGATAATGAATAATTATTAAAAATCAAAGGTAGCGACTTTACACAGCATGTGTTGTATACCAGGGGGCATTTCTCCAAATAGTGACTTGAAAGACTATTAGAAATAAGATTTTATCCTTCCTAACCTACTTATAACTTAGAATTCAAGAGCAGAAAACTTTATCCGACTCAAAAACATATCACAATAAGTTTCACCTAGAGCAACATCATAGGACTGCTGGAAAGTAAGCAATGCAAGAGAAAACAATCATTAGCAGCACAAAATGTTCAACACTGATAAGATATGATCAAAGAAAATCCATGAACTGATTCATACTAATTAACTGTTCCAGTTATTCTAGAAAAGCGAGAAGCAAGAGGCCTAAGGAAATAAATATTAACAACATGCATGATAAAGGTCAAAAACCTTCATCAGTTCTTTTCCTTTTCATTTGTGTAGAATTATCCAAATTCTCCAAATCGTCATCCTTTTCTTGTAAAATGTCAAAAGTATCACGAGGTAGAACTTTTCTTGCAACATGCCAGCCTTTATTTGAAGGATCGTCGACATAAAATACTTGTAATGTTTGGTTTGCTAATACAAATGGCTCATTAGTTTTCAATAATTGTTGACGGTTAATACTCACAAAACCATATTCATCCATTTTAACTCCCTTTTCTTGGTCATACACATCAAACCACTTACATCTAAACAATATCACTCTTTTTCCTCCAATAAATTGCAATTCAAGAATCTCAGTAAGTTCTCCATAATAATCAATATTTTTATTCTCTTCATCTGTCTCACCAACTACAACCACCTCGTAGTTTTGAGTCCTCAAACCCCTGTCATACTCTTCCACATGAAACCTATATCCATTAGTAACGTAACCTTTAAGACGTCTCATATATGGCAGGGGACCACATGACAAAGTGAGCAAATCTTCTATTTTCTTACTGTTATCACATTTGTACAATTCAACAACCTATTAAAATAAATTATATAATTTAATTAGCAAATACTATATAAATATTATGGTTAAGAAAATAACAATAGGATATAACTAGTACTAACCTTTTTTTTAACCAGCTAATGAACTCCCTATCAGAATATTTTTGAGAGGTATCACCTGGAATTTGTGAAAACTCTCTACAAAAAATTAAGAATAACATGTCATTTTAATTGAAATGATGGATAAAATATAATCAAATTATTATATCGAGTCAATACTTACTCGAGAAATGGTTGAATTTCATCACAGTTCTTCAAAATATAAATATGTGCTTGCTCTAATTCATCTGGATTAAGTTTATCTATTTTTCCAGCTCTTAAATCTTTTCCATGTTGACAAAAAACTGTTAAACCTCCATCAGATTCAATAATACCACCATCATAATTCCGCTCAAGGCGATTAAATTTTATTTCCACTGTATGCAAATACCTTGAACATAAAGTTAAACATTCAGTTGTCAAATATCCCTCCGCGATAGAACCTTCTGGGCAAGCCCTATTACCAACTAAAGATTTCAAAAAGTATAGCCATCGCTCCACTAGATACATCCATCTATATTGAATAGGTCCAACAATCATAGCCTCATTAGCTAAATGGATCGGCAAGTGCACCATCACATCAAAAAATGAAGGAGGGAATACCTTTTCTAACTTGCACAGAGTTATAGGAATTTGAGCTGCTATTTGTTTTAACTCTTCCATTCTTAAACATTTTGCTCTAAGCAAGTTGAAAAATAAAGACGACTCAATAATAGGTTTACATACAGATTTGCAAAGCATACCACGTATAGCAAGTGAAAGTAAATGTTGTAGAAGAACATGACAATCATGACTTTTTAGGCCTGAAATTTTGCGATCTTTAGTGTTGACACACTGAGATATATTTGATGAATATCCATCTGGAACCTTTAAGTTCTTTAGGAATCTGAAAAATATGTTCTTCTCTTCAGGAGATAACGTATAACATACTGTCGGTAGCTCATATTTATCCCCATTTTTAATTGGATGCAATTCTTTCTTTATGTTCATTGCTTGCAAATCCAATCGAGCTTTTATGGTATCTTTAGTTTTTCCTTTGACATTTAAGATTGTCCCCAAAATATTGTCACATATTGTCACATACATTTTTCTCGATATGCATCACATCTAAATTATGTCGCAACAATAGAGTTTTCCAATAGGGAAGACCAAAGGAAATACTCTTCTTATTACAATTATCACTCCTACTCTCATGTGATATTTTAGGCTTCTTCTTTAGATCCTTTGTTAGTAGTAAACCATCTAAGTCAGCCACTTGATTAAGTATATCCTCACCCGATAAAACTTTGGGTGGTAGTCTTCGCTCCTTAGCGCCATCAAATGACTGTTTATCATTTCTCCATTTGTGATTAAGAGGAAGAAAGCGTCTATGACCCATATAACACTGCTTTTTACCATTTTCTAACCTGATTGAGGATATTTCTTTGTTGCAACATGGGCAAGCTAATTTTCCTTTTTTACTCCATCTAGATAAATTTGCATAGGCTGGAAAATCATTAATGTTCCATAATAGAGCTGCATGCAATATAAAACTTTGTTTGGTTGACGCATCAAAGGTCTCCACTCCAGTTTCCCATAATTCCTTTAATTCATCCATCAAAGGCTGAAGATAAACATCAATTGCATCTCCCGGACTTTCAGGACCAGGAATAAGCATTGACAGAATAAAATTCTCTTGCTTCATACATAGCCAAGATGGTAAATTATAAGGAATAAGTACAACAGGCCAAATGTTGTACGGGGTTCTAGAACTTCCAAATGGTTGAAAATCATCACTAGCAAGTCCAAGTCGAACATTACGAGGTTCAGCGGCGAAAGACTGGTGAAGTTCATCAAACTTTTTCCATGCCATTGAGTCAGCTGAGTGCCTCATCATTCCATCGTCAACTCTTTTTTCATGATTCCATGTCATTAAAGATGATATCTTTGAGGACATAAACAATCTTTGGAGTATTGGCTTTAAGGGAAAATAACGTAAAATCTTGTGCGCTATCTTTTTCCCATTCTTAAATTTAGTTTCTCCCCTATGTTTATCCTCTTTCCATCTAGATGCTCCACAAACTTTGCAAGATTCAAGAAACTTGTCATCCTTCCAATATAACATGCAATTATTCTTACACGCATCAATCTTCTTGTAAGAAAGTCCAAGATCCCGAATTATCTTCTTTGCCTCATAATATGAATCTGGCAAGTTTGATTCAGCAGTCAATAGATCTTCCTTCAACATCTTCAACAACATTGTAAATGACTCATAACTCCAACGCCCAATACTTTTGATATGAAGCAATTTAACCATAGTAGAAAGTTTAGAAACTTTTGAATTTTGGTACAATGGTTGCTCAAAATCCTTTAAAAGCCTATAGAATTTTTTTGCTTCAAGATTTGGTTCCTCCTCAAGAAAATCATCACCATCAATGTTCGTAATGTCTGCATCAAAATCAAGGTATAAATCTCGTAGAATCCCATGTATTTCATCCTCACCATAAGCTTCTTCAATGTCATCATCTTCTACATCTTCTGAATTTGATTGTGGCTCACCTAACTTTTCCCCGTGATGATACCAAAAAGTATAATTTTGAATTATTCCATGTACTATTAAATGTGACTTAACCATCTCACGTGTTCCCGAAGATGTATTACAACATTTGATACATGGACAACGTATTACACGCGCTTCACTTAATTTTGTAAAAGCAAAATCCAAAATATTGTCCACCCCAAGCTTGTAAGCATTACCAAGTCGGTCATGGATAAGTTCCATCCACTTCTTATCAGGTACCATAATCTGTTGCATGTGTAATATATATGTATATATGATTAAAATAATGTATTATCCAGAAGTAAACATTTATTCAACAAGCCAAAAAATAAGCAAAACACTTCAACTTGTATATTTATCATGAATTGACAAGTTTTACGCTCGCCTATTTATCTCTTCTATGGTTCTAGATAATTTCTTCTCAAAGAACAATCGTTTATTAGTGACTTATCCAAACAAAACAAAAAGTGACTCAGTTTTCTTATCATGCATTTCTGAGTTTGGCAACCTAAATAGGCATGTCCTTTGGAGATTATCTTTTTTCAGCTTTATCAAATGTTGGTATTCGCACGTTCAGGGTTGACGAACTTGAGATAGATGAAAAGGGATGTAAAGAATTGCAGAAAACAATTCAAGAATCAAGAATTCTCATTGTTTTCTTCACTAAAGAGTATACCTCTTCAGAGAGGTGCCTTGATGAACTTTTGTTTATACTTGAGAGTAAGAGAGCTTTTTGACGTTTTGTTCTACCTGTGTTTTATGATGTGGATCCCTCAGAAGTCAGGAAACAAAAAGGGAGTTTTGAACAAGATTCTTTAATATATGAAGAGAGATGTAAATCCGGGACCGAAGGAAGGAGACTGAAATTGTTGTATAAGGTGAAGGAATGGAAGGCTGCTCTAACAGAAGTTGCTGATTTGGGAGGAATGGTCTTATAGAATAAATCTGATGGGTAAAATTTTACTAGCTTGATGTTTATTTGTAGTTTTATATTAATGGATTTCAAATTGTTCTATTGCAGAGTATGTGCTTTATTCCTGACTTTAGATGGTATTAAATACAATCCAATTTTTAGGTGTGAGTCAAAGTTTATTCAAGAGATTGTGAAGGTGGTTGCAGGAAAACTAAATCGCACAGTTTTAAGTGTTGCTCTCCATCCAGTTTGAATAGATTCTCGAGTTAGAGATATTCAGTCTCTGATTGAAAGATGGATCAACTAGTATTGATATTATGGCTATATATGGGATGGGAGGTATAGGTAAAACTAAACTAGCTAAGACAACTTACAATATGAACTTTGACAAATTTGATGGCAGCAGCTTTCTTGTTGATGTAAATAAAACTTCAGAAAGACATGATGGTCTTGTAAGTATACAAAGAGAACTTGTTTCAAGTGTTCTGGGGAAGAAGGTTGAGAAGATATACAATGTCGATGAAGGAGTCAACAAGATTCAAGAGTCCACTCGTTGCAGAAGAATTCTTCTTGTTCTCGATGATGTAGACGATAGAGATCAGTTAAATATTGTACTTGGGATGCGATAATGGTTTTATCCGGGTAGTAAACTTATCATTACAACCAGAAATCGGCACATATTTGATGCTAGGGAGATCTGGAGATGTAAGATGTATAAGGTCATGCCATTGAATGCCCAAGAATCAATTCGACTCTTCAGTTGGTATGCTTTTAGAAAAGAACAACCTTCAGAAGATCACAAGAACCTTTCAAAAAATGTGATACTTCATTGTAAAGGGATTCCTTTGGTTCTCAAAGTTTTAGGTTCTTCTCTTAGTGACAGAAGTATAGAGGTGTGGGAATGTGCATTAAGGAAACTAAAGGCAATCCCTAACAATAAGATCCTGGAAAAACTCAGAATCAGCTATGATTTACTACCAGATGATGATGTATAGAATCTGTACCTCGATATTGTCTATTTCTTTGTTGGAAAGGATAAAGATTATGCAGTTACAATACTTGATGGATGTGGTTTTTCTCAGTAGTAGGACTTGAGATTCTTTCATATAGATATCTGATCGAAATGGACAAGGATAAGCTGAAAGTGGATTCATTGATTCAAGATATGGGAAGAGAGCAACGTCAGACAAAGAAGAGACTAAAGCAGGTTATTCACCTAAACCAAATTAAAACATGTGACTTCCCCCTCAATCTCCTGGTTAAAAGTGCTGCTCAGAGTTTTTAATTAGTCACCACAGGTTGGTGATGATTTATTATGGAAACAACTTAGTGAATTTTATATTGTTACTTTCTGTAGTACTTCAACAATATTGATATGTTTACAATTCATAGATTATGATAACATGAAAGTTCTTTTGAGCCAATTCATATAACTAGAGGTCTACTATATAAACGGATTAAAATATGCTAACTTTAGTTAACTGAATAATGTGACTTTAAATTCACACAGAACATGCATAAAGCATTTTACCAAAACAGGTTAGTGGCATCTCTGACTTAGCAGATCTTAATTATTGTATAGTTATTTTCTAGATTTTCTTAGCAAAGACGATCATCTCTTTCGAGATGAAGAAGTTGTAAAGAACAAAACTAAACTAATCTCACTCGTCAACTACATTAACCAATTAAAACATTGCTAGAACAAGAAAGAAGAGAAAGATTATGGACTTGAAGAACTAAGGAATACCACATCTAAACACATATTGTTACAAATTAAGAGGTAAATTTAATTCCTATAAGCATGTTTGATTCTTAAATCTTAATCTTCCAGCAAGCAAACAAATAGCAGAGGTACTACAAGAAGCCTCGCCATAAAGGGCATCAATGTAACTATAAATCTGGAAAATATACATATAATTCTAAGAAGAAATCCAATATTTGAAAAGCAGAGAGATAAAAAAAGACACGATTTCACAATAATTATTACTACAAGTTTAGAGACACGGATTCACCATTCTAACTTGACAGACGAAAACAGGGGGAGTATAGATAGAGTGACGGAGAGAGAACAAAGGGAGGAGATCGGAAAAGAAGCCAACAAAAAGAGACGAAAAAGCAGAAGGAAAAATCATCCAAGCTCATCGTTACCCTCTCTCAAAAATCCCAACACCTAAGTTCATCTTTTCTCTTCCTATCGATTAAACTCATCCCAAACCCAGTTGTTTTTCTGGACAAAATTAGCTCAACATTAGCTCCAAAATAATCCCAAAACAACCCCAAAATGTAATAGTAAAACGAAAACTAAAACCCAGAAAAACTAGCTCCAAAATGCCACCAACATTTCAGCCGAAAAATCCATGAAAACAAGTTGAAAATCAATCCAAAACATAAAACAACAACATTAAAGAGTAGTTATAATTTGACTTTACCTTGACGAAAAGGAGAACGGAATCCTATTAGCGTTGACACAGATTCACCAGAGAAGACAGATTATAAGCTACTTACACAAGCCCAAATTTTTTGTGATTATCTATTGAGTTCTGCTCTGCTCTATATATATAGTGTTAATTTCAGAACTTCTTCGCCGATCGAGTAGTGGCCAGTTGCAGCGAGAGCCCTATTTGTTCATGATTCTTTGCCTCTTCTTTGCTGAAGTTGTTGTGCGTGTTTTGGGATAGCATTTTAGGCGAGAGATTGTAGGATTTTTTTGATAATTTGGGGGTAATGTGCGGATAGTTGGTTGAGAAAATAAAGGAGGGAAAAATTAGCGCTTGTTTTTCGTTTTATTAAGATTTAACAACGGGACTGACACAATTTGAAGGACCACAAATTATTCCCTCGTAAAAATTACAATAAAAAATAACTTTAACGACGACAATAAATATTGGCCGCTATAAGTACACATATAACGACTGGATTAATTTCCTTTCATGAAGAAATGGTCGTTAAAGATCTCTTTTATTGTAGTGTTACTTATCATAAGCAAGATGCAAAATCGAGTTCCTCTAACTCAACACTTCCACAGCTATATCTCTTATCGGTCGTCTTTCTGAATGTAGGCATCATCTTATTACGAATAAAATAGAAGTTCGGAATTTAAATTCTTATAAGTGAGCTCTACCATACGATCTAGAGTAAGAAGAAAGAGTGACAGTCCAAAATGCCTTGTAGCCTCCTGCTTATAAGTGTAGTGCACGATACACCCATAAACAAGACTCTACTAGACACGACTTGTAGACTCCCTAGGACAGAACTGCTTTGATACCACTTTTGTTATGACCCAAACCGATGGGTCGCGATGGGCACCCGGTACCTTACTCAACCGAGTACCAACATAACGTATCTTTCATATCATTCTATCATAGGTAAATGAACCGGAGTAAAGCATGAGGGAATACAAACTTATACATATGAATTACGGGCCTATAAGAACGACATGATTGTTTATATACTTGAAATGTAGGCCGACAAGGCCATGAAAGTATCAGTATATATGACATCTGCCTACAAGCCTCTAAGAATACATAATATCATAAAAGTCGGGATAGGGTCCCGCCATACCAATCAATACATGTACTAATCATACTGACCAAAGAAGCAACTCTGGAGTAAATGGAGCGCACCAACACCTTCCATTAAGCTGATAGCCTACTTGGAGGACTCTCGACATGTCTATCAGGACCTGCGGGCATGAAACGCAGCATTCCCAGGCAAAAGGGATGTCAGTACGAATAATTTTTCGAGTATGTAAGGCTCATAAATAAGTACATAACGGACATGGGAGAAATATAGGGTAAATGATTCAACCCATAAGTCAAGATAACTCTGTAAATCATGAAATAATTATAGTGTCATGCATATGTGCATGAATGTCATGTCGTACATAAGTACATATTTCATAACATCCTCAGGCCTCTGAGGGCATCCCATCATATCATCTCGGCCACTGTGGGCAAAATCATCAACGTATACCAGCTAATCAGGTGGTGGTGCGTATATAACGCCGTAGCCTTTTCCTATATACCATATACATACATGTGTATATATATATATACACATGTATATAATGTCATCTGGTCATGGGTCAACGTACATGTATAAATGAATGCAATGCATGAGAAAGTACGTCAATAAAATTTTTCGGAATGTCGCAAGGCCATTATGCCTCTAATTAATATCATGAAGTAAACAAAAATACAACTTACGTATTTTTTGAGACCTATGAACAGATGATAGAATAATAGGACACATAAAAATCAAGAACATAGGTATCTCTAGTATTTCTATGAGTAGAGTCATTTATGAAAATTGTGTATTTGCACGTTTCACTTGTGTCGTATAAATCATGACTAAAAGAAAGAATCGATAGCCTTAACATACCTGAACCGATTCTCTTTTTGCGAAAACATGTAACGGCGGATCGAAGTAGGGAAAAATTTGTATGATATTCTTATAAAATATTGCACCGTACTCCTTTAGAACCGCAAAATTTTATATTGCTAGATCTTGTTGGAATCGTTTGGTTGCAAGAAGGATTGCTAATATTTTTCGCTTCTTATTGCAATGTTTTGGTATTGAAAGTATTAGGAAAGAGTTGCATTTGGTTAAAGTGTCTTTGAGAATCAATTTTCAGAATGCTAACGTTTGGTATTGGAAATGAAATTTGCAAGGTTTTGTTTTAAAAGCTTTAAAGTTGAGGTGTCTTTTGATTAAAGAATTAGGATGTCACCTACTAATAATTGACTAAGAGTCATTGTCTCAGTAAGGGTTTAGCTGCCACATTTTTTTACTTTGATACTTATCCAAAGTTTTCGATTAATTTAATTAGGTAATATCTCGCTACCCGTTAATTAACTAATTATCCGTATAATTAAAAATTATCTCAACTTACTTAAAATACTTCTTACTTTTAACATACCTTATACACTTTATACATCATACTATCATGGTCATGTGGTACCTTATATGACACTAGTCCATAAATACCGAGTATTATAGCTTGGACCATATTTTATCCCAAAATTTCAAATTTCGACGAAATTCGTTCCCTTCGATTTGCTTTCCCTCTCACCTTAACAAATTTACTCATCACTTGTTTGAAATAGCATAATCCTTATAATCTCCAAATAATCGTTTTCCTTGGACTAATGTCAATTACATTACGACAAATTCAACATACAATACTACAGTGTGCAACATCATCATAATTAAATACTGCGGGACATAATATCGACGTAATATTGTGGGGCGTAACAGATGTCACGGCCAGCCACGAGATCCTCAGTTTTCTCAACGCCTACTCTAGGTACAACCAAATACGGATGAACCCGGATGATCAAGAAAAAACCTCCTTCATCACTAAGTATGGAACGTACTACTTTAATGTGATGCCATTTGGGTTAAAAACACCGGTGCCACTTACCAACGCCTAGTAAATAGGATGTTCGAAGAACAAATAGGGAAATCCATGGAAGTTCACATTGACGATATGTTGGTTAAGTCCGTGTGAGCAGAGGACCATTTAAAGTATTTACAGGAAACCTTCAGTATATTGAAGAAGTACAATATGAAGTTGAATCCAGAGAAATGTGCATTCGGAGTCGGATCAGATAAATTTCTCGGGTTCATGGTATCCAACCGGGGAATTAAGATCAACCCCAACAAGATCAAAGATGTCGGGGATATCACGGTAGTGGACAATGTGAAGGTCGTGCAAAGGCTAACCGGGCACATTACCGCCCTAGGAAGATTCATCTCGAGGTCCTCTGATAAGAGCCACTGATTTTTCTTGTTACTGAAGAATAAAAACAACTTCTCATGAACCCTAGAATGCCAACGGGCCTTGGAATAACTCAAGTGATATCTATCGAGCCTGCCACCACTTCACACGCCGAAGACAGATGAACAACTATACATATACATGGCAGTATCAGAGATAGCGGTAAGTGGAGTCCTAGTTCGGAAAGAGAAAGGTACGCAATTTTCAATTTACTATGTTAGCAGGACCTTGGGTGAGGCCGAAACTAGGTACCCTCACCTAGAAAAATTTGCGCTCTCTTTGCTAAGCTCCTCTAGGAAACTGAAACCACATTTTTAGTGCCACCCTATATGTGTTGTGATTACTTAGCCATTGCAATATATAATGCACAATCCCGAACTCTCGGGACGATTGGCCAAATGGGCCGTAGAAATCATCGGGTACGATATTGAGTATCGACCTCAGAGAGCCATTAAATCTCAAATTTTGGCAGATTTCATGGCTGACTTTACGCCATCCCTAATACCCGAGGTAGAAAGGGAATTGTTGGTAAACTCAGGGACATTTTCGAGAATCTGGACCCTCTTTACGGACGGTGCTTCGATCGCGAAAGAGTCTAGACTTGGCATCATATTGAAGCCACCCACAGGTAATATAGTTAGATAATCTATTAGAACAGTGAAATTAACTAACAATGAAGCCGAATATGAGGCCATGATTGTAGGTCTTGAACTAGCCAAAAGCTTGGGGATGGAGGTGATCGAAGCTAAGTGCGACTCCCTCCTTGTGGTGATCCAAGTTAATGGTATATTAGAGGTCAGAGAAGAATAAATGCAAAGGTACCTAGATAAATTGTAGGTAACATTACATCGATTCAAGGAGTGGACTTTGCAACATATACCATGGGATCAATACAGCATAGTCCATGCCCTTGCAAACTTAGGATCGTCGATCAAAGACGACGAGTTCAACTCGAGGGCAGCCGTACAACTCATAAGATCGGTAGTGGTAGAAGGTCATGCCAAAATAAACTCTACAAGCTTGACTTGGGATTGGAGAAACGAATATGTAGAATATCTAAAGATTGGGAAAGTACACTAGGATCTAAAAGAATCGAGGACCCTGCGTACAAAGGCAACCTTGTTTAGTTTGTCCGAAGATGGGACCTTGTTTAGAAGAGCGTTCGATGGCCTATTGGCAATATTTCTAGGACCAAGAGATACCAATTACGTTATGAGGGAAGTTCACGAGGGAACCTATAGAAATCATTCAGGTACGGAATCATTGGTTCGAAAGATAATCAGAGCCGGCTATTACTAGATCGACATGGAAAAAGATGCAAAGGAGTTTGTACGAAAATGCGATGAATGCCAAAGACATGCTCCGATGATTCACCAACCCCGGGAGCTGCTGCATTCGGTCTTGTCTCCATGGTCGTTCGTGAAGTGGGGAATGGACATCGTTGGCCCTCTTCCATGGGCACCAGGTAAGGCTCAATTTATATTGTTTATGATTGACTATTTTTCTAAGAGGGTGGAAGCCCAAACATATGAGATGGTCAGGTAGAAGGAAGTCATCGACATTATTTGGGATCACATCATATGTTGTTTCAGAATGCCATCCGTAATCATGTGCGACAACGGGAAACAATTTATCGGCAGCAAGGGGACCAGATTTCTTGAAGACCATAAGATCAAAAGGATCCTGTCAACACCTTATCACCCTAGTGGAACCGGACAAGCAGAATCGACCAAGAAAACCATACTCCAAAACCTCAAAAAGAGGTTAAATGATGCCAAAGGAAAATGGAAAGAAATCCTACCCGAAGTCCTATGGGCATATCGTACAACCTCGAAGTCCAGTACTGGGGCCACCCCATTCTCATTGGTTTACGGTGTCGAGGCTCTAATACCAGTTGAAGTCGGAGAACCAAGTATCATATTTCGATATGCAATAAAGGAATCGAATGACAAGGCCATGAGTATGAGCCTGGAGCTATTGGATGAAAGATGCGAAGCCGCCCTTGTCTAGTTGGCTACCCAAAAGCAGCGGATCAAGAGATACTACAATCGAAGGGCCAGCCTTTGGCACTTCAATATCGGGGACTTATTACTAAGGAAAGTCTCACTAAGCACCTGGAACCCAAACGAATGGAAGTTGGGACCAAACTGGGAAGGACCATACCAAGTTATCGTGATCACTGGAAAGGGATCCTACAAACTCAGAACAATGAAAGGCGAGCAACTACCGAATAACTAGAACATAACTCACTTAAAGTGATACTACTGCTAAAGTACGGCCCTATTCATTTCCTTATTTTTGAACTAACACTTGCAAGTAACCAACAGGAAGCGTTACAGATTTTAGGTCTGAAAGCACGTGTTGCACTCTTTTTCCCTTGAACCGGTTTTATCCCAAATGGGTTTTCCAGTTAGATTTTTAACAAGGCAACAATGGATTGTGCTAACTTAGAATAGAAGGCCGGTCATGAACTGGTGTCAAATATTGCATCATTAGTATCCAAGGTTTCTCTCTATGATCAACCTCAAATACTGGGGGGCATTACCCTTGGATATCGACTTTAGCAAGGAAAGAAACTTCGTGATTGAAGGGTCTTGATAGATCGGATTTATTGTAAGGGCCAAACGATTAAATGAACCTTGCCCGCATAGACTTCTCGAGCCCTGGCATAAAGCATGTACGCATGTATAAATATTTTGCACAAGAATAAAAAGAAGTCTCTTCCTTGCGGATAAATATTTTGTCCTTTTAAAAAATATTCTTGCATTTTCTTAAGGAATTTCCTACATCCGGCCCTCTAAAGATACCGATACTAAGGGACACCTTAACCCAAGTTCGAACAAACTCTCACTCGGGGACTTCCGTCTGAAAACAAAGTCGAACGGTCCGGGTTGTTGGAACTCAAGGGCACAAGACCCATTAGGCAAGCGCCCAAATTTTAAAGGCTATGGCCATCCCCCTCGGGGACTATTATCCTAGGCAAGCCCGGATAACTTGGGGTGACAAGCCCATTAGGCAACATCCGAGCTAAAAAGGCTACAGCCAAATTAAAAAGACTCGGAGACGTTCGAGACCCGTAACAAAAACAACAACACCTCAAAATTTCCTAACCGATTCTAAAAGCTACCCTTGGCAAACTATAATCTAAGAAGGTGTAAGTACTTTGGGGAAAAAAAATTTCAGCCACACCGAAACCCCACAATGCCTTAAAAATAAAATAATGTTAAAGGCAAGGCTTGTTGGAACCTCCGGGCAGAAAATTAACTATTTCATGCTAAGGCATGTTAATCTTTGCGAATATAAAAAAGCAAAGAACTTAGAAATTGCTGAAGGGAAAAAAAGGTTTGATATATATCAAAAAACATTATAAGGACCGAAACGACCGCGATACAAATTCTTTATAGAGGCCAAACTGCCTCAACCAAAGAGATAAACAAAAAAATTAAAGAGCCTAAGTGGCCTAGTCTTCGTGAGGGGCCGCATCGTCACCCTCGAGATCTCCTCTGTCTTTAGACTCGCTTGAACCCTCAGAGTCATTATCATCCTTAGGATAAGCTGACATTTTAGCCGTAGCTTCGATCTCCTTGGCACTCTCGATTTTGGCCGACAAGGCAAAACCTCGAGCATGAATTTCCTCGAGAGCCTCCCTTCGGGATTGCTGCTTTGCGAGTTCAACGAGATCCTTTGCCTGAAGTTAAGTTCAATAGTTAAGGACACAAGTTCAAAAGTTAAGGACAGACAGTCCTTACTTACAGTTACAAGTTCAAATGTTAAGGACATACAGTCCTTAACTTACAGTTACAAGTTCAAAAGTTAAGGACAATAGGTCCTTAACTTTGACTTCCAAGTTCAAAAGTTAAGGACAGACAGTCCTTAACTTACAGTTACAAGTTCAAAAGTTAAGGACAAGCAATCCATAACTTACAGTTACAAGTTCAAAAGTTAAGGA
Organism: Nicotiana sylvestris; assembly: GCF_000393655.2. Taxonomy (NCBI): domain Eukaryota; kingdom Viridiplantae; phylum Streptophyta; class Magnoliopsida; order Solanales; family Solanaceae; genus Nicotiana; species Nicotiana sylvestris. The sequence goes on from NC_091065.1 coordinate 183,139,002, forward strand.
CAATAGGTCCTTAACTTTGACTTACAAGTTCAAAAGTTAAGGACGCTTGGTCCTAAAGTTTGAGTTCCAAGTTCAAAAGTTAAGGATATGTAGTCCTGAAGTTAAGTTCAAAAGTTAAGGACATGTAGTCTTGAAGTCCTGAAGTTAAATTCAAAAGTTAAGGACATGTAGTTCTGAAGTCCTGAACTTAGAGTTCCAAGTTCAAAAGTTAAGGACATGTAGTCCTGAAGTTAAGTACAAAAGTTAAGAACATGAGCAGAAGGGTATTTTCGTCCGGGCAGTTAAAGTTTATTAAAGCAGTGACTAAAGACTAAAAATATTTTAAACAGTGGCTTAAAAATAAATACATTTGTTATTAGTGGCTAATTGTGTGCTTCCCCCAAAGTTAATAGTGTTGTCCATGGGACAAACATGAACAATACTTGTTAAACTTGAAATTCTGCGTATGGGCAAGCAGGATTAAAAAATCGATAGTGGCACCGAATTGTCCTATTTGTGCAAATCACCCAACTTGGTAACAGACGGAAGTTTTTCACAAATAAGATCATTTAGTGCCATAGTTTAGATTTTGATCCCGTGAAGAAAAGTTTTAGAAAAATAGCCACATGCTAGAATTTTAAAGAACGTTGCCAGCATTTTAAGCACATTGCCAAAATTTGTAGCATGCTTCCAGAATCATCAGCATTCCAAAATTTGTGCAGCGTGATTTAAAATTTTGGTGCATCACTAATTTTTTTGATTTTTTTTTAACAGGGTTAAAATATAAACAACAATTCTAAAAAGGTCCATCCACATAATTTTCTCATAATGTACAGAGCCAGATGCCCATTTAGTTGGTAGTGTTCTATAGTCTCCAGCAGCAGAATAATGGACTGCACTTTCCACATACAATGTGAAGGTCAAGAATTCTGGTTAGATTGTTTGTTTTATCTATGAAAGATTGATAATCACCTGAAGAGACTTGACTGTATCTATGAAAGGTCAAGAATCCAAAGTTTCAGATTTAATATAAAATTTAAAGAAGAAAATTAAGGGCACAACTTAAAATATATCTTACTCTATTAACGTAATATTCATACTAATTAATCAGGCAGACCGTGCTAGGAATTCAATGTCTAGCAGACCGTGCTAGGAATTCAATGTCTAAATGGTATGTACATAATTTTAAGGAGTCAAGGCGAGGGACAAAAAAGCCACTTGAAGAACTCCTAATAATTTTGTGATTCGTGAATTTGGCATTTCCGACGTTTGTTTCCTTCAGATTGAGCTACGACTATGCATTTGAGTCGGGGTTCAAAAGACCGGGTAAAGAATGCTGTTGATGGGGAGGCCATGGATCGCGTTCAGGAGGACAAGGTACAGGAACAGGGTTAGCAATAAAAGTTGGGATGTCTTCTCCTGGCATCAATACTGATACTTCTCGCGCATTTGCTGATACCTGAGAGCAAAATCGTAACATGTTATAGCCAGTTAAATAAATTTCGCACGTTGCATAAAATCAAGTGCAAATTTATATATATATATATATATATATATATATATATATATATATATATATATTTGTGCGCGCGCAATTAGAACCTGGAAAGTAACTAATTTTGTATTCGATTCTCGTATGTCTTGGTACATGTCTAACTATGTATATTTTCTCCTTCTATATAGTGTCTAAATGGTGGATTTCCAAAGCAGAGACTTTATTTTATAAGTATGGGCAGTTATTAATGTTTGCCAGCACATGAACATTACCCCCCCCCCCCAATCCAACAAAAGGTGAAATAATTATATAATATCTATATTATGGAGCAGGATTTTAAAAATAAAGCATGCCCATATAAAATAATTGGTGACAAGGGCTAATTAGATAAATCTCTTTAGAAATGGTAATGTCTTATGACTGAAGACACTCTCCTCTTTCCCCTCAATTTGGAGAAATCATAAGGCTCAAGACACTTGAGAGACAGATAGAAGTATCAAAAACAACGTCTTAGTTCCAAATAAGTTAGAGATCCACTATAAAACCTCACTAACCCTATTTCTCCATTTAATTCAGCAAATATTATACAAATAAAATTAAAACAAAAGCGTCAGAAAGGACCTAAACAATGGTAACGAGTAATATTGTTCACCAATCCTTAGGCAAATGTAAAAACATCACCTAATAAATTTTGTCTCTGTTGCGATTTGAACTTTGGTTTTCCATTATCTTTTTGGTGTGTTACGCCGTATTTCAACCCGGACGTTTTCGGAATGCTGCTAATAACATACGAATGGCAAGTGCTTTTCCTTGTGTAGGAAGTAGCAGGTAATTGATGGAATAGTCAAGGTGCATACAAGTTGATCCGAACACCAACATTATAAAAAAAAAATACTAGTACTAGTTATGCCACAATAAGTAAGCTAGTTGTGTATAATACATGTTATTTCAGCTGAAAAGGAGTTATAATACTATAAAATAGAAAACACAGTTTCTACAAGGCTGGCATTCCATCTCCATTCTGCAGTCAGCGTTGGCAAGCAAGTCATCATTAAGATAGGTGGTGATGGATCTTAATGGAATTATGGAAGTCATGTACATATGTGGGGCTATGCTCCAACACTAAAATCAACATGTAAGGCATAAAGTACAATAACGTACCTAGAATATTTCTATAAGTGGGGTATGGGGAGAATAATGTATACGTTGACCTTATAAATAAAGAGGTTGTATCTTTTAGATCCTCGGCCCAAAAAAACATAATTACAGCGGTTTAATAGATCATATTGATGGGAACCGATGGAAAGAGCTAACTTCTTAATGCTCGGACACCAAAATAATAGAAGTGTTCTTCTGTGTATCACAATCTTGAGGGAAGTCGCATGCAACTTTATACATAATCCGTGTATATTTTTTTATATATTTAGCTTAGCGGTTGTAATTATGTTTGGCCGAGTGGCCAAATGCGTTAAAAGCCCATCAAATACAAGAGTCAATTACTCAAATGGTTCCTCAACTTTCTCAAATTATCTCTTAAAGTCACTTTTCTTTCGTTTGTAACAACAAAGTCACTGAACTATGCCTATTGCACTCAGAAGATCACTCAACTAGATTTTTCAAATTTTGGATTGTCAAATACCTATTTTATCCTCTAAATTATAAATATTTATCTTCTTTTATTTTTTTAACTTCAATATTATGATTTTCCCTTAATTTATATTATGGACTTATCTATAGAATAAATAAATATTATTTATAAATTAAAAAAATAAAAATTATTTAAGCATCTATAATTTATAATGTTGGAATAACAAAATAATAAGCATGGTAAAATTAATTAGAATAATTTGTTCGTAATAATAATTTTAGTATTAACAACAAAAATTTAAAAATTTGTTTACACAATTCAGAATGAAAGAAAATAAAGGTTGTAAAATATATATTTCATGCATGTAATATAAAAATAATTATTTAAATAAAAGTATTTTTATAATATACATATATATATTCTTGAAAATTATGCTCAATTATATTATATATATTCCATGCACGATTTAACATAGTATATTTTACCCTATACAGATAGTCCCCCTACTTTCCGGTGACATAACTTTGTGTCGCCGGAAAGTTGATAGAAACATAATAATATAATTGAGCATATTTAATAATATATAATGTATATTATAAAAATATCTTTATTTAAATAATTATTTTTATATTACGTGCATGGAATATATATTTTACGACCTTTATTTTCTTTCATTCTGAATTGTGTAAATAAATTTTTGAAGTTTTGTTGTTAATACTAAATCATTATTACTAACAAATTATTCTAATTAACTTTTTTTACTAAGCTCGTTATTTTATTATTCCAGCATTGTACATGCTTAAATAATTTTTATTTTTTTAATTTATAAATAATATTTATTTATTCTATAGATAAGTCTATAATATAAATTAAATAAGGAAAATCATAATATTAAAAAGTTTAACAAAATAAAAAGAAGATAAATATTTATAATTTAGAGGGTAAAATAGGTATTTGGCAATCCAAAATTTGGAAATCTAGTTGAGTGACATTCTGAGTGCAAGAGGCATAGTTCAGTGACTTTGTTGTTACAAACGAAAGTAAAGTGACTTTAGGAGATAATTTGGGATAGTTGAGTGACCATTTGAGTAATGGACTCTCAAATATAGAGACACAAAGAACCGGCCTCATAAACATTGTTAGGAAAGGAAAAATTGGGGGCAAGCGCACAGATAACCATTCTCAGGATGCTATTTAGATATTAGCCAGTACTTATTCTGTCCTGAAATTTTAAACTAAAAATCTTAATTTCAAGACAACTCAGCACATTTTTGTCCTGAAAAACTAAAATTAAGGATGTACTGACTAATTCTCAAATAGCAACCGTTTAGAGTGGCTGGTGTCATTTCTCCCAAAAGTTGTAACCAATTACCAGCAGCTACAATGCAGTTAGAACAAAAGAAGTAACATCTTACTGAAGTAAAGTTCCAGCTAAAGACACTTACTTTGGATGTTGGATAACCAAGTTTTCCATTGAAACCAATTTGGGACTCAATATCATCAAGATTCCGGCCACCGGATGGCGATAACGCCGGCGAATTGGGTCTGAGAAACCTCTCAAAAATGGCCATGACAAGAAACATAGAGATGAGAATTGCAGTGGCAACAAATCCAAAAGAAACAGCATTAACAGAGTTGTCAAAATGAGTCCAATGATCATCTTTTGTTATGTACATTGGTGATCCACTTGGTGTTGGTGGCCAATCCCACCCCTCTTCTTCTCCCATAATTTTACCAAAATTCAAGTACTAAAACAACGTTAAAAACCAACCAAATTCATGTCTCTTTTCACTCTTCTATTTTCAAGAAACCTACAAATTTCAAGAACTTGGGAATATAGTTATATGACCTTTTCAAGATATTAAAACCAAGAACTAAAAATGTTAAAAACCAACCAAAATCATGGCTTTTTTACTCTTCTTTTTGCAAGAAACTTACAAATATGAGAACTAGGGAAGACAGTAATGTTAGTTTTATGACCTTTTCAAGATTTTGACCACCATTATAATTAGCAAACCAAGAACTAAAAAATGTCAAAAACCAACCAAAATCATGTGTTTTTTACCCTTCTTTTTTCAAGAAACATACAAAATTTGAGAACTTGGGAAGACAATTATGGTAGTTATATGAGCTTTTCAAGATTTTGACACCATCATAATTATATAAACAATAACTGAAAATGCTTAAAACCCAATCAAAATCATGTCTTTTTTACTCTTCCTTTTTCAAGAAACCTAAAAAAATTCAAGAACTTGGGATCAAGACACTTATGGTAGTTTTATGAGCTTTTCAAGATTTTGACACCATTATAAGTGCCAAACCAAGAACCAAAATCATGTCTTTTTTTACTATTCTTTTTTCAAGAAACCTACAAAATTCAAGAACTTGGGAAGACAGTTATGGTAGTTTTTTATGAGCTTTTCAAGAATTTGACACCATTATAAAAGGAGCAAAATATTACTGACACTAAACTCAAGACATGAAGGAGAAAGAGAAAAAAACATGAGGGGTTGTTTGTTTTGTTTCACTTTATAGACAAAAGAGGTGACATGAGGAGTCCAAAACCTTTTTAATTATTTTTTGACCAAAAACATTTTTGTACTACTTAAAAAAAAAAGTTACATAAATGAGTAAAATGCAGTATTATACTGCGAATTACTTTAACGGAAATTTTGCCGTTAAAGTAATTCGCAGTATAGTACTGCGTTTTTGTTTAAAAAAAAACAATTTGTAAATCGCAGTACTATACTGCGTTTTACTAAGATGTTGGGTCCAGCTATATTTTATTAAAGCTGTTCGCAGTATTATACTGTGTTTTACTTAAAACGCAGTATAATACTGCGAACAGCTTCAATAAAATATAGCCCCTTCTTCTTCCTTGGACCACTGAACCGAAGGAAACCAAAAACCTTCGATTCTGCTGGTCCCCCCCTCCCGCCCCCCAAACTTCAAAAAAAAAAAAATTGGGCCCCACCGATCACCTAAAGAGCAAGGAGTGTAGGTCCCACATACAAGACAAGCTTTGGATTCCTTCTTTCGAGTGCAAAAATTCGATTTCAATCAAATTTAAAAAACTTAAATCGAGGTATTTCAATTTTGTTTATGTCGAAACTCGTATAGTACATGCATATTTGTATTGTTTAATGTGTTTCCATGTTAATTTGTGTTATGTTTGTGTTTAAATTTGTATCTTATTTATACCCGGATTGATTTATTAGCTTTGGTACAAAAAATTGTTAAAATTTGATAAATTATTTGTATTGTTAAAAAATTAATATTATTTATTTTGTTTGTTGTTCATATTTGTATTTTATGTTAGTTGTTTTTATATGTAATAGTGACCTTTTAGCGTAGTAAAATAAATAGCCTTTTAGCGTAGTAAAATATAGAGCCTTTTAGTGTAGTAAAATATAGAGCGTGTTAGTGTTGTAAAATATAGAGCCTTTTAGCGTAGTAAAATGTAGAGCCTTTTAACGTAGAGTCTATGTAGTTTAAGTATGTAGTAACTGCAAACTCTATCCAATTACACTTTACAAAATTAATTATTTAATTATAACAATAAACTTACAAAAATAACGAATTCCTATATGTTGTAAAATTAACTCAAAAAATGAGCCTGGAACCCATACATAATTATTCAGTCCAATTGTAAACATAATTAATTATTTAATTTATTAAGCTAGCACACACAATTGTAAAAATGTTAAAATTGACACGCATAATAATTAAGAATAACTCGGTGCTACCGAGCCTCAAAAATCGAGCCTGGAACCCATACATAATTATTCAGTCCAATTGTAAACATAATTAATTATTTAATTTATTAAGCTAACAGACACAATTCTAAAAATGTTGAAATTGACACGCATAATAATTAAGGATAACTCGGTGCTACCGGGCCTCAAAAAATGAGCCTGAAACCCATACATAATTATTCAGTCCAATTGTAAACATAATTAATTATTTAATTTATTAAGCTAGCACACACAATTCTAAAAATGTTAAAATTGACACGCATAATAATTAAGGATAACTCGGTGCTACCGGGCCTCAAAAAATGAGCCTGGAACCCATACATAATTATTCAGTCCAATTGTAAACATAATTAATTATTTAATTTATTAAGCTAACAGACACAATTCTAAAAATGTTGAAATTGACACGCATAATAATTAAGGATAACTCGGTGCTACCGGGCCTCAAAAAATGAGCCTGGAACCCATACATAATTATTCAGTCCAATTGTAAACATTATTAATTTTGTTTAATGAGACCAATCAAACAATTAATTTTGTTTAAATTATAGTAGACGACATGGACTTTCCTCCGCCTGCGCATCCCGGACCTGCCGAGGATCAGCTACTAGTGTTGTAGGGCGACCATAGGTCCTCATTTGTATGGGAGGGACAGCTATCGATGCAGCCTCTCTGCCCCAGGAGACCTGATGATTTATGGGAGTTCATCGGGGAGCATCCTTTCCATGCCCGCGTAGTCGCGCGCCTACAGGCTACGGGCTTCTATACGATTTTTGAGCTTGGACGGATGCAGCTTGATTGGTCTCTCATCACGGCCTTGGTAGAGCGGTGGCGACCGGAGACGCACACTTTTCACTTGCCCACTAGAGAGGCCACCATCACGCTGGAGGATGTTCAGGTTTTGTACGGGCTGCGCGTAGATGGACGGGCCGTAGCACTGCCCCAGTACATTAGATCCATGACGCATGCACAATTTTTGGATATGATGATGCATTTTACTGGTTATAGACCTCAGGGTGACGCTGGGGGCAGTCGCGTTGCTTTGTCAGCCATCACAGATCATATGGCGTTTTTGCACCCAGACATTACCGGGGAGACGGAGGATCTCCATATTGAGAGGTACACGTGGTTGGCGCTGCTCCTGCTTTTTGGGTATGTCTTGTTCCCGAACACTTCGGGGAGTAAAGTGAGTATGCGCTTTCTCCATCATCTTCAGGAGTTGGATGGTTTACCCCAGTACAGTTGGGGTGCTGCTGTTCTCGCATACCTGTATAGGAGCATGTGTCGGGCGAGCATGGGCCCAGCGGTGGACATATGTGGTTTTCTGCCCCTCCTACAGGTGACAACATTTTCGAATACTCTGTTCATTTCTCCGAATTCTATATGGTCGAAATGACTCATAAATTTTACATCAACCTTTTATCTTAGGTTTGGGCCTGGCAGCGGATCATGCCGTTGCAGCCACCTCTACCAGCACTTGCGCCTGGTGAGGCTTATCCGTTTCTCCCTCTAGCTTCTAGGTGGATTCTCCGGCGTGGGAACTACCGAGGGACCGATGCTCATCATAATCTCCCCCTTATCAGGGATGTGCTAGATATGCTGGTGGACGGACAGGTAGATATGTACCTACACTTACTTGTTTAAATTGAGTTGTGTTGCGCATACTCACTTTTATGTTATTATTTGGCAGTTCATTTGGACGCCATACAGCGACGAGTTGGTAGCTCAGCTGCCCTTTTATTGCTCAGTCGATCGAATGCTTTGGAGCACCTCCTTTTTATGGGAGGAACAACTATCGGATGAGCCTCTCCGCGCCAGGAGACCTGACGATTTGTGGGAGTTCATGGCGCAGCATCCTTTCCATGCCCGCATAGTCGCGCGCCTACAGGCTATGGGCTTCTATACGATTTTTCGGATTGGGCAGATCCAGCTTGATTGGTCTCTCATACTTGAATACTCGGTGGAGACCGGAGACGCATACTTTTCACTTGCCCACTAGAGAGGCCACCATCACGCTGGAGGATGTTCAGGTTTTGTACGGGCTGCGCGTAGATGGACAGGCCGTGGCACTGCCCCAGTACATTAGATCCATGACACGTGGACAATATTTGGATATGATGGGGCAGTTTACTGGTTATAGACCTCAGGGTAATGTTGTACAGAGAGGGGGCAGTCACGTTGCTTTGTCTGGCATCAGAGATCATATGGCGTTTTTGCACCCAGACATTACCGGCGAGACGGAGGATCTCCATATTGAGAGGTACACGTGGTTGGCGCTGCTCCTGCTTTTCGGGTGTGTCTTGTTCCCGAACACTTCGGGGAGTCTAGTGAGTATGCGTTTTCTCCATCATCTTCAACAGTTGGATGGTTTACCCTTGTACAGCTGGGGTGTTGCTGTTCTCGCATACCTGTATAGGAGCATGTGCCGGGCGAGCATGCTTTGCGTGGTGGACATATGTGGATTTCTGTCCCTCCTACAGGTGACAACATCTTTGAATACTCTGTTTATTACTTCGAATTCTATATGGTCGAAATGACTCATAAATTTTACATCAACCTTTTATCTTAGGTTTGGGCCTGACAGCGGATCATGCCATTGCAGCCACCTCTACCACCACTTGCGGCCGGTGAGGCTTATCCATTTCTCCCTCTAGCTTCTAGGTGGGTTCTCCGGCGTGGGAACTACCGAGGGACCGATGCTTATCATCCCCCTTGTCAGGGATGTGTTAGATATGCTGGTGGCCGGACAGGTAAATATGTACCTACACTTACTTGTTATAAATTGAGTTGTGTTGTACATACTCACTTTTATGTTATTATTTGGTAGTTCATTTGGACGCCATACAGTGACGAGTTGCTAGCTCAGTTGCCCGATTATTGCTTAGTCGACCAACTGCTTTGGAGCACCTCCGTCCCGATGATCTTCTTCGATGTGGTTGAGTATCATGCCACAGAGCGTGTGCTTCGCCAGTTTCACCGTCCCCAGCCGATACCTAGGGATCCTGGATGGGTGGCTATACACTATCAGCGGGATGACCGTGCCAGGCTGGACGATATATATATGGGATGGCTGGAGCAGCAGGTCCTTATTTGGGAGAAGCACCGAGCTGACCGTATTCCGCTAGCACCTACATTTACCCAGGAGGCCACTATTCATATGTATGCATCATGGTACCGCCGTCACACCCGACTGATTAACGGGAACCCCATTCATGTACTTGGCAAGCGCTACAGACTATACGCCGGGAGACACGAGGCACTGGTATGTTTTTTGGCTTATTAATATCTTATAATTGTTATATTGTGTTATTTAATTAATATTTTAAATACTTCACAGGCTATTGTGCATCATCACCTCTACCAGTTGGGACAGGAGATGCAGCAGCATACCGACATCCCTGCAGTCGTTGACTATGGTCGGCGGGTGGCACAGTTGGCTCGTCGGACCCTGTTTCAGGAGAGAGATGCCGTGAGGTTGGACCACGAGGCTCAGTATGAGGCGCCAGAGGACTACCATCGGGGTAGGGTTGTCCCACGAGGCAGGGGTAGGGCACGAGGGACGGGTGCCCCACGAGGTAGGGGTGCTCCACGGGGTCGCGGGGGACGGCGAGGAGGTGGTCCCCAGCAAGGGGGCGTTGAGGCACCTGTTGACCCACCTGTTGAGGGACATGATGAGGACTTTGGAGTTGTGGCGCTTGGAGATGATCAGCCGGGTTATATACCTCGGCAAGATGAGCCTTCCAGCAGCATGCCTTTGTATAGCCTTCAGCTATCTCTGCCAGCATCGCAGGTCACCCCGTCAGGAGCATTGTCGATCACGGGTACATTCGACGAGGATGTAGACCAGTACTTTGCATGCCCATCTACCGCAGCTGAGGATCGGCCCACCCGGGACATGGATGGCGGGCGCAGGTTGAGTTATGCCTCATCCCCGACGGTTGATGCGGATCTATCACAGGCGCAGGTATGTTTGTATTACTTTAAAATTTCACTTTGTTTTTTTTCCTTAATGAGCTGCCATTAATTAATTTTTAACTTTCTTATGAAGGCATCGTCCCAGCCCATCTTTTTTACCACTACATGCTTTGATGAGGACACCACTGATGCGTATATTCAGGAGGCCGACGAGACCACGGTGGGAATATATTTTTTGACTTAACACGTACAATACGAATATACTTTGTCACATGCTAAGTTTAGTACTTGTTTTGTAGGTTGCTGACGGCCCGACGGCCTATTCTTCCGATCCTGCCAGTTGTGATGATCCAGATAGTGTACCCGGGCGATAGGGGATGCGACTCAGGCCAGCAGCAGCACTGAAGCACACAGGATGCGGGACTCACTGATTTACTTAGGTTTTTAGTTTGTGTAAATAGTGCATTATGTATATAATGATAACAATTATCGTTTAACAACATTTATATTTTAATTGCATTTGAACAGCAGTTTTACTTAAACAGTACACAAGAAACACAAACATTGCAAAACGTAGTACTATACTAGAACTAAAACCATCACTGCACAAAGGATAGCAGTACACAGAAAAACAAACAATAGAACTAAAACCATCACTGCACAAAGGATAACTAAAATCAGCTTTTTTCACATGGTTTTCATCTTTTTCAGAACGACAAGACAACTCCATAAAACGTAGTACTATACTACGCTTTATGTGTTAAATTTTTCTGCAATAAATCAGCTTTTTTCACATGGTTTTCATCTTTTTCAGAACGACAAGACAACTCCATAAAACGTAGTACTATACTACGCTTTATGTGTTAAATTTTTCTGCGATAAACCAGCTTTTTCACATGGTTTTCATCTTTTTCAGAATGACAAGACAACTCCATAAAACGTAGTACTATACTACGCTTTATGTATTTTGTCTCGCCTATAAATAACGGCATCATTATAGTTATTTTGTGTGCTCAAAAATTAGTAAAAGCAAATATTTCATTAAAAGTAAGGTTTTTTTTTACTAAAAGCAAATATTTCATCAAATGGCTCAACCTCTTCGTGCACCAAAGTGCAACTGTGGAAAAGAATGCTCGATGCAAAATTGTTGGGACGATGGTGAAGTTGGACGCCGCTACTGGTGCTGTATGAACCAGTTATACAAGGTTTCCGGCGAACCTATTTGTGATTTTCAGGAATGGGTTGATGAACCATGTTATCAGGAATGCTACAGAGAACAACTGCAGTTTCTTCATAATATGTGTTTATGCCAACGGGAAACACAAAGAGAAAGCGATAGAATTATTGTAGAAATGAGGGCGAAACTGAAGGAGGTGGGAGAAGAAAAATGGAAAGCACAATGGAATTGTGAAGCACAAAAGGAATGAAAAGAAAAATATAAACGGGAACTTGCGGAGGTGAAGGCGAAACTGAAAGAGGTAGAAGAAGAAAAAGAACGAATCGAAGAACGATTTAAGTGGTTGGAGCGGAGAATAAATGGCAACCGGGACTAAACATTTGCTTGTATGTGTTTAGTGTATTTTTCATATTTCATGTATGCTTATTATGTTGGCCTGTTATGTTTGTGTTTGTGTTGTAGTAATGCTTTATTTTAATTGAAGTGCAAGTTAAGTTTAAGTGCTTGTGTTGCGCATATGAAACTATCAAACCACGCTTTACATATTACATTTCCTACAATTAAACAGCTTTTTCTTCACTCATTTCAAATTGTGGAACATAATTTTATTTGATATATATTGCAACATACACAAGTAAAAACATGTATTACAAAAAACAATACCAAAATAAAAGACTAGGGGTATCCTTGATAGTTGGGTACATTCGACGAACTTGCACCAGGAGCCGGATTACCACCGCCACGCACACCACCTGAAGGACATTTACGACGGTCGTGTCCTGTTTGCGAGCATATGCCATATTTACGCGCATAAATGGTGTCACCAACATCCATTTGGTTCCGTATACGCGTTCTCTTTTGCACTTGCAGCTTGCGCAAATAGTCCTTGTTACATACCATCTTAAAAGGTTCCGCCGGCCAATAATGCTCAGCACCTAATGGCTGCAACTTCCCACTATACGTGTCTATGTATGCAACAACACTGTATTGCCTATCAATATAGTTTGTTGCCTCATATCCAACTTGTTGAAAACATTTCAACGCATGTGCGCACGGCATGTGGTAGATGGTACATTTCCCACATGAACATAACTTTCTATTTTCATTCACCGTCTGTAGATTATTCCCACGGTGTCCATGGATAGCGGTCGTAACTTCAAAAACACCTCGTTCATGATCGTACTGAAGAAATGAATGCCACTGTGCTCGCCTCCTGGACCTTTCAAATCTTCTCATGGGTATTGGCATAAATTGAACACCCATGTCCATCAATGCTAATGCAGTTGCATGCCTTTCAACAAACCTCTCCGCACTCTGTTTGAATGTCATGCGGACCATGGCAGTGACAGGCAGTCCACGGGCAGACTTCAACAAGCCGTTGAATGACTCTGACACATTTGTAGTGAGGGCTCCCCATCGTCTGCCGCCATCAGCATGCAATGTCCACATGTGAAGCTCATGCCCCATCAACCAAGTATAGGCTCGTGGTTCTAACTGCCGGATCGCTTCCATGCGCCTTGTGAATTTGCACTGCTGGTGCTTAGTTGCAGCCATCCACATTAAGTCATGCAATGCCTTGTCAGGATATTTCTTCTGGAAATTGGCCTTCAGGTGACGCACACAGTAACGGTGGTATGCATATGGTTCCTGCCATTCAGGCAAGTGACGTACAGAACTTAAAATACCACCATGCCAATCAGATATTAGACAAATACCTGAATGCTGTTTGACAACGTGCTGCTTCAAGTGGTTCAAAAAAAGCGTCCATGTCTCTTCACTTTCGTTGGCACATATGGAAAAAGCTAGTGGAAATATTTGCCCGTTGGCATCTACTGCAACTGCAATCAAAAGCTTAATATCATACTTTCCATAGACATGAGTACCGTCTATGGAAATAACAGGATGACAATGCACAAAACCATTAATTGTTGGTTTAAATGACCAGAACACATAGTTGAAAATATATTCGGGTCTGTCCGGACTCCGCTCACGCCTCCATTCAACAACAGTCCCGGGGTTAAAGTGTTGCAGTGCGGCCATGTACCTGGGCAGATTTGAAAAAGACTTATCCCAGTCACCATAAATAAGTTCAAAGGCACGTTTGCGACCGAGATATGCCTTTCTTTTGGTTATAGTACAACCATACTCCTGGTGGACGGCTGTAATACACTCTTTAATCTTGAACCTAATGGACACTTCCAAATATGGAATCAAGACAAGAGAAATCAAGTCCACATACAAGTTGAAGTGATTCTCATTGTATGTGTCCATTTCACATCTATACTCGCTAATAAATTTACCCACTTTCCACAAACCTGATTTCTTCTTGGTGGCACGCAACATCCAGTGACAACCCATAAAGTCTCTACGACATACAGCCTTGTATTTCTCCATAGTTGATTCACTTACCGCCATCTCACGACACTCTCTTATACTGTAGATTTTTATAGCCCTAATTAGGCGAGCTTTATCAGGGAAATACATGCCCTTTGTCAGAACAGCTGGTCTAGACTCATCTCACATCGCTGACCGAAATTTATCATCATCCCTTGTGAGGGCATCCACGTTCGGCATGCTTGGCAAATTATCAAGGTAGGGAATATTCCGCTCATGAAATAGCACATGGGACTAGTACACTCTTGGTCTAGTTGGAGGTGGAGGAACATGCTCCCTAGTCAACTCAGGTTCAACATTCAATTCCTCCTCCTCATCATGGAAGGGTGTGCCATCCCCAAACTCATCCGCATTGTTGTCATAATCACTATCATCTTCCTGACTCTGCGCATCTGCCAAATCACGAGTAAATACGTCGTCTATGGGCAATTGTGTGAGGTCAGGAGCTTCAAGAAGCTCGTTTTCACTGCACATAAAGAACAAAATGATAAGTTACCCAACTAGATAAATACTTTAGATATAGCTATATCACTTTACTTACAAGTCATACTGTCTTGACGTTTCATGATGGATATTTTCTTGTTGGTGATGACTCCCAGATGGACCACCATGGTCCAATACTCCAGAACTACGCATATTCCAACTAGGGGCAGGGTCATAACTTGTAAAATTCATATCCGGACGGTACCCCCTATGAAAAATATGAGTGTTAATACAAATCCAATTAAAACATAAATTAAACATCGCTAAAGCGTAGTAAAATTGAAGTTTACCAGTCGTCTTGTTGATTATCTAAAGTCAAAAAATTATTTTGTGGCTGCTCATTCGCCGGTGGTGACAAGTTTAAATCAAGGCAAGCTCTTTCATCACCAATCTGTCCGGCAAAAACTGCTCCAGAATAACCACCCGATGACTGGGGGTTATCCCTACTATGCACGCCCTCATTATTGGGAACGTCTTCCACCTTGACGTACATTTCCAATAATTTTATTACAATAAATTCCCTATATTCAGCCGGAATCAGCAAAAAATCTCTAAGAGTTTCATCATCCTCGATGTTAAACTCAGAATAATAAGCAAACCCCTGCAGAGTCACTGAATACGGAAATCTACCGGTTATTTTAAGGTTAACCGAACGCCTCCTCTCATTCATTTTTTTACGTAACAACGATACCAATTTATCGTACTCCATAGTAAGCGGCAATTTAACATGACATTGTGGAGGTGAGCTATACCTCACAGAGTTATTCTCCAACACAACCTCACCCCCCAATATAGTGAAACCCTTATTTTTGCCACTTTAGACATTTTAAAAAAATAATTGATAAGAAGAAGAGAGAAATATGAACGTAAGTTTGAAATAAAGTATTGAATGAATTTTTATAAAATTGAAATGCCTTTAAATAAGGCAAGTCCGACGTTGGGGTGTAGAATTTTTCTATGTAAAACGCAGTACAATACTACGTTTTATGTATTGAATTATTGTTATGTCAGTTCATTATTGGTGGGGGCAAAAACCAGAGTACAACGCAATTATTTAATGTAAAACGCATTATTATACTGTGTTTTACAAATATATCTTAGTAAAACGCAGTATAGTACTGCGATTTACAAAAAAAAAAATTAAACAAAAACGCAGTACTATACTGCGAATTACTTTAACGGAAATTTTGCCGTTAAAGTAATTCGTGGTATAATACTGCGTTTTACTCATTTATGTAACTTTTTTTAAAGTAGTACAAAAGTGTTTTTTTATTCAAAAAATGATTAAAAGGGTTTCGGATTCGTGACATGAGTTTTATTGAAAAAGAAAGATGACTTTGGGATTTGGATAGAGAGTAATTTGAGCTGAATTTAGCTGCCTATGAAGACTCTGCACTGCAGCAGCAAATCTCAAGATTGTCCTTTTCCTTTACTCTTTTAATAGAGTAGAACAAGTTGGAAATATCACCTGTGTGTAGACTATTTAAATGGAACATCAATTTACTATAATTGAGTAATAAACTAAGGTCCCATATTTATTAACCATGGTTAGTAATAAATCTTAGCATGTGTGTATTTCCGATTAAAAATTTGTTAGATGACTTAAAAACATGTTTTGCTTTTGAATTTAATACATTATTTGCTAAAACTTATAAAAAATCATTTGTTTGCTTACAATTTTACTTGTTACTAAAGAACTAATGTTACAAAAATTATAAGATGTTATTCTAGTATTTAACACAGATTTTTCTGCTTCAAGTAATTAATGTAGCAAAGGGAAATGATGCCTGCAAATAGGGTAAAGATTTACACATTACAAGCATCAGAAGACAAGGTCCAGTTGAGACCCATTAAATAAGCAATTCCGGAATTACTTTTTCTTCTTCTTTTGAATCTTTACACAAAAAGCCGGTTGGATTCACTATTTATGCTATATATTCTGCTTATATATTGATAATACATAATTATACACATATCATTGTAGGCATCTAAAATTTATTGAATTTAAATCCAATAATTATTTGAATTATGTTTTAAATTCAATATATATATATATATATATATATATATATATATATATATATATATATATATATATATATATATATATATTAGTTCAAATAAATATTATGGGCTAATATAATTGGATTAATTACTTAAGTCCAATAAATATTGACTGGGCTGACCCATTTAGTTGGGGCTACAAATGATGTGCCCACTTCATTAGGCCTAATATGTCATCTTTCTAGAGGTTTAGTTCGGTCCCACTTGTCAAATGATGTGACACGCCAAGTCAAACGGAAGAGCCAATAAGATCATGTCACGTGTCAAAATGACAAGGCACGCCAAATCTAATTAAAAGACCAATGAAGTTGTGCCACATGTACAAGTGACATGTTCTGGCCAATCAATTACGGCATTGTCACGCTTCAATCTGATTAGTCGGAAAGAGTTTGTTCTCATCACAATTTTTCCCTCCCACAACTATAAATAGGGGTCTTCATAACTCAGAAAAGACAACACATGTCACGACCCAGATTTCCCACCCTCAGGAGTCGTCTTGGCGCCTACTAGTGAAAGCTACGCAAGCCAACCAACTGAACTATTTACCTTCTTTCCATTTTTAATCTGATAACAGTTAAGAGCCAACAATTAGATAACTATAGAATTGAATAAGCGGAAGGCTGCGTTGTAAAGTTTTAATAATACTACCAATACCAATCCATAACAAATCTACCCAAGACTGGTGTCACAACTTCACACACTGTCTAGGAGTACTACAAATAAAGGTCTGAAAGAAATAAATACAATACTGTCTCTGGAAATACATGAAATAAATAGGAATAGTAGATAGAAGGAGACGTCAAGGCCTGCGGACACCTGCAGGACTACCTCGGGTCGCCTGATGAACAAGAAACAACAATCTCACTGTGGTCCGAAGTCTACAGCACTGGGATCTGCACGAAAGAGTGCAGAGTGTAGTATCAGCACAACCGACCCCATGTGCTGGTAAGTGCCTAGCCTAACCTCGGCGAAGTAGTGACGAGGCTAGGACTAGACTACCAAATAAACCTGTGCAGTTAAATCATATACAACGGAAATAGAAGCAGATAATTACAACTAAAGTTGGGCGGGGGTAACATGCTGCGGGGAGTAACAGGTAACAACAGAATAGCAGTAGAGAAATGTAAGAAACGCCATAAATCAAATACCAGCAAAGATAAGGAAATAAGAAACAGGTACACATGTAATACCGTTGCAGGCGTGCAACCCGTTCCCATCACATAGTACCATTGCAGGCGTGCAACCCGCTCTCATTTCATATAATACCGTTGCAGGCGTGCAACTCGCTCCCATTTCATATATTACCGTTGCAGGCGTGCAAACCGCTTCTATTTCATATGTTACTGTTGCAGGCGTGCAACCCGCACCCTTTTCATTTATAAATACCAATCATAACAGAATCCCCGCAAGGGAACAATAATATCACAACAATATCCCGACAAGGGAATAATACTATAACAACAACGTCCCAGCAAGGGAACAATAATATGACAACAACATCCCGGCAAGGGAACAATAATGTGACAACAACATCCCGACAAGGGAACAATAATGATAATCATCATATGAAGCATAATAAACCTCAATTGAGTCACAACAATTACAATACAAGACTCAGGGGCATGCTTGACACCGACGTATAGATGCTCGTCACCATGCCTATACGTCGTACTCCACAATTAGCACATAGCAAATAAGACACAACTCCTAATCCCTCAAGCTAAGGTTAGACCAAACACTTACCTCGATACCACGAACACAATTCAAGCCTCACCTATCGCTTTACCTCTTGATTCCACCACCAACTCGCTCGTATCTAGCCACAGGTTACTTAATTATATTAATAATTGCTAAATAAATCAATTCTAATGCATGGAAATACGTTTTCTAAAGCTTTTCCCAAAAAGTCAAAAATCGATCCCGGGCCCGCTTGGTCCAAACCCGAAATTCGGACCAAAACCCGATTACTCATTCACCCCGAGCCCGGATATATAATTGGTTTTGGAATCCGACCTCAATTTGAGGTCTAAATCTCCAAATTTCAATATTCTTAGGTTTTACCCAAAATTTCCAATTCCACCATGAAAATCCTGGATTCTAGGATGAAATCTTGTAAAAAGAAGTTAAGGAGTAAAGAAAATGAGTTAGAAATCACTTACTAATGTTTTGGAGAAGAAAGGTTGTTTGAAAAATCGCCTCTTATGTTTTTAGGGTTTTGAAAAGTGAAAAATAACTAGAAGTCTCGTTTAAATATACCCCTCTCAGACCCCCTTCGCGGACCGAACAAAAAGGAGTGCGGCCGCGGAGCTTACCGCGGAGACTGCAGTAACATGCTTTAGTATTTTGGTCATACCTTTCTCTACAGATATCTAAATTGTAATTTCTTTAGCTTTCTGGAAACTAGATACGAAGGGCTACAACTTTCGTTTTTGAATCATCTCAAAATTCCTTGTAGATCAAAAGATATAGGCTTTCGAAGTCAGACTAGTTAACCTGCGGATTCTTCCTCACCGCGGACCGCACAAAATCGAGTGCGGCCGCAAAGGCCCCTACGTGGCAGCACAAATATTTGCGGAACGCACTGGCGGGTTCAGAGATCTGCAACTTCTCTGAACCTGCAACAGCTATTTTTAAGCCTAAAACATTCCGGAACTTACTCGAAACTCACCCGAGCCCTCGGGACTTCAAACCAAATGTGCATACTAACTCAAAAACATCATATGGATCTACTCGTACAATCACATCAACAAAATAGCATATAAAACCATGAATTAAACCTCAAAACTCATCATTTTCATCAAGAACACTTAAAGTTCATAACTCTTCAACCGGAAGTCCAACTCACGTCAAATAGACTCCATTTTTCACCAAATTTCACAGTTATCATTCAAATACTATAACAAGTTTGTACCGGGTTCCAGAACTAAAATACGGGCCCGATACCAATGGTTTCAAACATTAATTCTTTTCTTCATTTCTTAGATAATTCAGCAAAATAATTTCTTTCAAAAATTGATTTCTAAGGATTGTGACCTCGGAATTCATTTTCGAGCATAAGCCCAAGTCCCATATTTTAAAGCGGACCTTCCTGGATTGTTGGAACACGAATCCGGGTCCGTTTGCTCAAAATGTTGGCTAAAGTCAACCAAAATCAAATTTGTTTAACTCTAGAAATTTCTATTTCTCATTTTTTTCACATAGAAGACTTTCCGGATATAGGTCCGGACCACAAACGCAAATCAAGGTGAGGTAAAAAGGAGGTCCTTAGGCCTCGGAATACTGAATTTATTTCTAAAACAAGTGATGACCTTTTGGGTCATCACAACAGAAGATATAACAAGAAGCAAGAGAGAGCTCGTGGATCAAACGCTACAGATTTCTCTAAAAGCTACAAGCATTCAAGTGTTCTAAGGACTAAAATATCGAGATGAAGATTCAAGAACAAGTTGCAAGTCCTTGGATTAAAAATACGTCAAGATTAAAATCAGACCTCAAGCACTTGGATTAAAATAAAATAAAATTCAAGATTAAGCTCGAAAGCTCTTTTATTTACTATTGGAAAAAAGAATCAGAGGATTCATAGAGATTGTACACTTATACTATTTGAAATCAAATACTATGATTATTGCAATATTTTTCGGTCTCGATTATTTTCTTGACGCAATTTATTATCTACAATTATATGTGAGTATATATATATTTAACTGGCTATTTTTATTTAAGCGATTGAGTGACTGGTTATTTATGTTAATTCTTTTTTCTTTTTCATCATGCAAAATTGCAAATGATAGGAACATTGATAATGGCACGGGGACAATGGTCCCTAACAGCTCCCTTGGTTTGCTTTTTCAAAGGGCTCAGCCCAATAACTCTTGTGCTTTTGTCTAATTTCGAATAGCCTCTTGAGTCTTTATCCTTGTTCCTTAAGAGGTTTCACTAATTTTGCAAATTAATTTGCAAGGACTTGAACTTTTCAAGATGAAGCTGTCTAGGATCCTTTATTTAAATTATTTGTTTTCTTTCTATTCTCTTCAAAAATAATTCAAGAGGTTTGTTGGTTTGTCAAATTTTAGGAAAATGACTTCAAAATGGTAAAGAGATTTTTGCAAGGGTGGAATTAACATTGTTGCCAACCGACGCAAAGGTCTACCCAGTGACTTTCAGTTAAACAAGGAATTTCACTGCCTTGACAAGAATGGGTTGTCTAGTGACCTCCACTTCCAATCAAGAAGTTGTGAGTTCGAGTCACCCTAAAAGTAAGATGAGGAGTTTTTGGAAGGATAAAATAAGAAAAGGAATTTCACGCTCTTAGGACGATTCGAGTTACTGGCGTCATTTACCGGGCTTCCATTCAGAACCTTAGTAGTAAACTCATGTAATTCTAATAAACATCTGCTACCTTGTAGTATGTGTTGCTTTCCTAATCGAAAGATAGAACATACTTTTTCCCGAAGTTAAATTTATACTTCCTCCGTTCCAGTTTATGTGAACTTATTTCCTTTTTTGTCCGTTTAAAAAAGAATGACCCCTTTCTATATTTTGGTAACAATTTAACTTTAACTTACAATTCTACTCTTAATGAGAAGTTTTTATAACCACATAAATACTCTGGCCCATTTTTGACTTGTTTAGGACGACAATTTCCAAAAGTTTTATTTTTTCTTAAATTCCGTGTCCAGTCAAACAGGTTCACATATATTGGAACAGAAGGAGTAAGTAATTCTCCTTAATATCACTAGACTTAAGGGGTTAATTCTCCTTAATATCACTAGACTTTAGGGGAGTCTTGAGTAACCGTAAAATTGTATCTGTGTAACTTATAAATTACGGGTTCGCGCTGTGGAAGAAACCACTAATGCTTATATTATAGTAAGTTATCTACATCAAACAATTTGGGTGCGATCCTTCCCCGAATCATGCATAAATGCGAGATACTTTGTGTAATAGGCCGCCTTCCCTATCACTGTACCGGAGCTTTGCTACACAAAAAGAGGAGCTTATATTATTAACACGAGTGAGCTGTTTTTTTTTATATGTATATACATCATCTATAAAAGACATGTTAGTGGTCACCCATTGTGCCAACAAAAAGCTCATCTTTGGTTCCCTTTTGAAATCTTCCAATAAATTCTTTGTATACATCATTTGTACCACAAAAATAGGCAAAAGCAAATTGCAAATTTGGAAAAACCTCCTCAGAATGCAGCCCATCTCGTGTAAACCATCATCACAGAAAGGCTCATGTCCCCCTCTCTGGTCCCACAAGCCACTTTATTACACGTGTCAAGAAATGTCCGCCAGCTCATCATTATCCACGTGGCATGAGCTGTTCCCTGTCTGGCTTACCCCATCAAACATATTTTAGTCCAAAAAAGTGTTGTAATATGATAAATACTTATTAATAAGTAAAATGATAAAAATAGTATAATTTTCTCCCTCCATTTGAATTGAATCGGTGGTGTTTGACTGAGAATGAGATGTAGAAAAGAAGAAAAAAAAATTGAAGCTTGTAATTTTAAATATGTAATGAGATTTCGTTTGCTATAAAAGCGTGTTATTCAAGATAAATTAAAAATTAAATTAAACTTTTTCAAATATAAAATATGACATTTTCTTAGCATAGATAACCAAAAAGATGGTGCTCAAAACTCTATTAGTAAAAGTAAAATATTTTTTCCTCTCATTTCTCTTTCTTTTTGGTCTTTCTATCATATCTTACCCTACTACCCGACATGCCATCTAATTGTCGGACTTCCCATGTTTCAACCAACAAAATAGGACATTCAATCTCTCTCGGGAGTTGTCCCAGCCTATCAACGGCTACGATTACGAGCAGCAATTTTTTGTACGATGTTCACCGTCAGATCTCTTTAGTCGAAGGTCAATCAATTAACGTCACAATTTTAGTCAAAAGAAACAACTCGCGCATGCAATTCAACAGTAATCGCGCACGTGAAATCGCGTGTCACAGTGTACAAAACTCTTTTTTTTTTTGTGTGGCAAGTATTCGTATTGGACACGATAAAATTCAGATTTTGCACAAGAAAGTCTCATATTTGAGAATAAAGCGCTCTTAATAAAGGTAATTTTCATAGTCAGAGCTCGAACCTAAACTTCTGGTTAAGAACGAAAGAATACTTACTGTTATACTACAATCCTTATCAACATGGACAGATCCAGCATAGTGGTATCGGGTTCATCTAACCCAATACTTTCGTTGTGAAACATAAATTTATATGTGAAAATTATCTAAAAATAGAAACAATTAATATATATGAAATTTAACAATATATTGTGTTCAATACTAAATGTTTTACAGGTTGAACCCATAAAATTCAAATTATTATTAATCTGCCTTTGCCATCGGTACAAAACTTCAGGGCGTGCTGTGCGTGTGAAATTCAGTGGTCTAAGATTTGTGTCAGATTGGGCTGTGCTCCTGGACTAGTGGGCTTGATCAGGTAGAGTTGGGGGAACTTTTACAAATAGCCACTTTGTAGACTCTGTAACTGAATATCAGTCACCGTGGAATTTCAATTTCTACAGGTAAATTCTAGAATACTTTCATGAAGTTTCAATTTTTAGGGGCTATTTTTTAATTACAGAACTGAAAATTGATCTATGGGGATTATTTACAATGAATTTGTTGTTAGCAAAAAAGACACAGATACAATGCTACAATTTCGGTGTTTTGTTGGAGAGACATGTTTTTTAAAAATATATTAATGATTGATAATAATGTTAGTAAATTTAATATGTGTTGATGAAACTCTTTATTATTAAAGATTGATAATAATATTTAAGTGAATTGCTTTATTAGGGTTTTGGTTGGATGGATAAGATTTCTCCATCCTTAACCAGAGGTTTCGGGGTTCAAGTCTTTGGTACGGAAGAAATCCTAGTAACTAGAGAGCACGTCTTCCTTTAATGGTCCTTACGCGATGCGAATCCGAATGCGTGAGAATGCCAACAGTGGTAGAACCACATGTACTCATGGGCGACTTTCCAGTCATGTCCTATGACCCCTTGGACGTCTCCTATGGCGCCCTGGCAAGACTCCTAACGCCTAGTGCCTTGGATGGCCCTGTGGTCTTGGCAGCGCCAAATGACAAGTGTGCATGTGCCTATGTCGCCCCATCAATAGCCCTCACCAGCGCCGAACCGCAGACAGATGCCAAACATCTCCCCTTGGCAAGACGCGCCCCAGCGCGCGCCCGTTGTCCGCGCAATTGACTCATGCCCTGCGGCCAGCGCCACACGCAGTCCCTGATGCTAAAAACAAGGTTGCAGCCTCTCCAAGTGCCGCCAATGCACCTGCTCTTACTAGGAATGTAGGTCCCTTTTATAGTAAATATAGAATAGTTTTATTTCATGTATTTCCATTATGATATTCTAGCTTATTTATATCACGTCCTATAATTTTGGTTTATTTTTTTAAGCATTATTAGGAGGATCATATAGTCAAACTTTCAAGCAAGCAAGCAATTCTCTGTATTGGTGTCTCTCCAAATTATATTTGTTGCTTTTCTATAGTAGCTTTCATTAATGCAATTAAGCTTTCTTTCATTCTCATTCTCTTTTATGTTCTTTCAATTGCTCTTGACATCGGTTTTTTCAAACGGCACGGACAGTCTCGTCTAGCGTACGAAGGGGACCCTGTTGGCGGATAGTAACCGTACGAACATCGGTTGCTTAGCCTTACGTCAATCTTTCAAGGCATCTTAGGAAGGCTCCACGTAACAGTATGAGGTCTCAACTGATACCCATTCGTCGGAAAATTATATTATGTACCTGCGTAAAAAGAAATTATGAATATATATTACATATTGATATTCCTTAGCTTCTTTGTGGGGTTATCTTTTTATATTTTAATCCCCTTTAGTAAAAATTCGGATCGGGTATGGATTCCAATAGAAACCTTACAAAAAAGGAATTGATTGCTACTCATTGATGTAAATTTATATATGATCCATCCTTTAATCAAGTGGTGAGCCATTGTGGACCTAATGGCTCGTGTGAGACTGAGCTCAACACTTAAGTAGCTTGTTTTTCTTGTCAATCAGTGTCATCGGGGGGTTCCCGTGGTGTAGGCAAAAGTCTCTTCCTTTCTCCTCTTTTAATGACGTGCTTGCTTTTTGAGTCATTGTAGCTTCACTTTGGTATTAACTTAATATTTTAGGGCTCGTTCGGCACGAGGGATAAAAGATAATTAATATAATTTTGGGATTAAATTTGAAATGAGTTTATCCTATGTTAGGTTGGAATAAAAGGTATAATTGATCATGGGATTAATTATCACGGGATTGTAGTGTTTTTTTAATCCCTATAAAAGGGTAGGATAACTAATCTCAGAATAATTAATCCTCGAATAATTAATCATGGGATAACATGTTTCCGACCAAACGACCCTTTGTGTTTTCTCTTTAATTTCAATACAGAAGTTGGGATAGCTAATTTAATAGGATATTTCAACCTATGAAAAACTCCTGTCTATCCTATATTGGTACTCTAACGACCCTTAATATTGGAAATTAGTAATGCTGTTCTTAATTTCAATAATAGACTTGCATGCAAGCATTTGTACATTCGACTTTGTTTGCAAAACTGTTATTCCTTTTTTTAATAGTTTTTGACTAGTTATAATTTAAGATGTTAATTTTATTCATATAGTACTATGTTAGTGGTAGTAGAAGAAGATGCTAAAGTAATTATTGAAAAAGTAGTTTGTTAAAGAAATATCACATCATATATACTGTAAAACTGAATTGCTTAATAAGTTTGCCTATATATAAAATTTTTAAAGTTCATTAAATGATGTTATAATTGAAATCATGTCAATTATTTTAAAGTTTCTTACTTAAAAAAGAAAGACGTTCATATATATTGAGGAATATTATTTAAAGTTAAAGCAATCACTGGCAATAGATAGAAAAAATGTGCAAATTACGTTACAGCGGGGAATGATCACTTTTAGCCCGCGACAGAAACTATTTACATTCGACAGTCGCAAAAGTGTATTTTTTGTATATAACGTACAAAAATATACTTATAAATAAAAACTATTTATTTTTCCGACTATTATTTTGAGAGCGTTTATGTAGTGTCATTTTCCCAAAGATTATAGTATTATCTATTTTCTTCTTTTTTTATTGATTTTCCACCCGGTGTTCGGTACTCACATTGGGGCCCGATTAAATACGGATTCGCGCAGGAAGTCCCACATTGGAGGATAAAATGCTCCCTAACAAAGACGACACCATACCCAGGAACTCGAATCCAAAACCTCTGATTAAGGATGAAGGAGTATTTATCGCTCCACCACAACTCACGTTGGTGTATTATTTGTTTTCTAGTTATATATCTTAGAGACAGAAAATAGAACAGCTCTCCATTTTTACCAGCTAATGAGGGACTTGGGCCTGTAAAGGAAACATCAATTGGATTTCACAAGACAAGACGAAAAGCACATAATCATAGTTATAAGCACTAAATAATGTCACCTAATATTCTATTCTAAAGCTAGTAAAATTCACATAAAAATTAGAATAATAGGTCAATCATGTATTTAAAATAGAATAAATTTAATCACATGCTTATTAATTTAAGATATCTCATCTTATCTCACCTTATCCCATCAAACTTGAGATTATTTTATTCTACTTCCCAAGTGGGATAAATTAGTTCAGGAATTATAACCCCGGAATAATTTGGTCCGCATACCAAATGATCGAGTCCGAAACTTTTCTAATGCCTTTTTGGATAAAAAATACATTTTTACTACTAAAAAAAGTTACATAAATAACTTAAACGCAGTATAATATTGCATTTTACTTTAACGAAAAGTTAGTCGTTAAAGTAAAACACAGTACTATACTGCGTATTATTAAAAAAATAATTTTTTTAAGGAAAACGCAGTATTTCCTATTAATATTGGGCCAGCTATATTTAATTAAAGCAAAGCGCTGTACAATACTGCGTTTAAGGAAAACACAGTACTATACTGCGTTTTGCTTTAATTAAATAAAAAAACCCTTCTTCCCCAAGACAACGACAACCATCACCATTAAAAAAACTCCACTGCTGGTCCCCCCCTCCCACAACCGGTCAAAATTAAAAAAAAAATTGGGCCCCACCCGTCACCCAAAAAGCAAAGAGTGTAGGTCCCGCACACAAGACAAGCTTTGGATTCCTTTATTCGGGTGCAAAATTTCGATTTGAATCAATTTAAAAAAACTTAAATCGAGGTATTTCGATTTTGTTTATGTCGAAACTCGTATAGTACATGCATATTTGTATTGTTGAATATGTTTCCATGTTAATTTGTGTTATGTTTGTGTTTAAATTTGTATCTTATTTATACCCGGATTGATTTATTAGCTTTGGGACAAAACATTATTAAAATTTGATAAATAATTTTTAATGTTAATGTTATGTTTTTATTTGCTTAAATAATAAATAAATATTATTTATTTAGTTTGTTGTTCATATTTGTATGTTATGTTTGTTGTTTTTATATGTAATAGTGACCTTTTAGCGTAATAAAATATAGAGCATTTTAGTGTAGTAAAATATAGAGCCTATTAGCGTAGTAAAATATAGAGCCTTTTAGCGTGGTAAAATATATAGCCTTTTAGCGTAGTAAAATATAGAGCCTTTTAGCGTAGAGTCTCTGTAGTTTAAGTATGTAGTAACTGCAAACTCTATCCAATTACACTTTACAAAATTAATTATTTAATTTATAAAAATAAACTTACAAAAGTAAAAAAATTAATATATGTTGTCAAATTAACTCAAATATCGAGCAAAATAATTAATTATTTAATTTATTAAGCTAACAAATTTCTAAAAATGTTGAAATTGACACGCATAATAATTAAGGATAGGTTGGTGCTACCGGGCCTCAAATATCGAGCCTGAAACCCATACATAATTATTAAGTCTAATTCAAGGAATTTTAATTTAATTTATTAAACTAACCAAATTCTAAAAATGTTGAAATTGACACGCATAATAATTAAGGATAGGTTGGTGCTACCGGGCCTCAAATATCGAGCCTGGAACCCATACATAATTATTCAGCCCAATTTAGTAATTTTTAATTTAATTCCTTAAACTAACAAAATTCTAAAATGTTGAAATTGACACGCATAATAATTAAGGATAGCTTGGTGCTACCGGGTCTTAAATATCGAGCCTGGAACACATACATAATTATTCAGTCAAATTCAATATTTTTAAATTTAATTCCTTAAACTAACAAAATTCTAAAAATGTTAAAATTGACACGCATAATAATTAATGATAGGTTGGTGCTACCGGGCCTCAAATATCGAGCCTGAAACCCATACATAATTATTAAGTTCAATTCAAGAAATTTTAATTTAATTTATTAAACTAACAAAATTCTAAAAATGTTAAAATTGACACGCATAATAATTAAGGATAACTTGGTGCTACCGGGCCTCAAAAATCGAGACCAGAACCCATAGATAATTACTCAGTCCAATATTAAAAATAATTAGTTAATTTATTAAACTAATACACACAATTAATTTTCTTTAAATTATAGTAGACGACATGGACTTTCCGCCTGCGCATCCTGGACCTGCCGAGGATAAGCTATTAGTGTTGCAGGGCGACCATAGGTCCTCCTTTGTATGGGAGGAACAACTATCGGATGAGCCTCTCCGCGCCAGGAGACCTGACGATTTGTGGGAGTTCATGGCGCAACATCCTTTCCATGCCCGCATAGTCGCGCGCCTACAGGCTACGGGCTTTTATACGATTTTTCGGATTGGGTGGATGCAGATTGATTGGTCTCTCATTACGGCCTCGGTAGAGCGGTGGAGACCGGAGACGCATACTTTTCACTTACCCACTGGAGAGGCCACCATCACACTGGAGGATGTTCAGGTTTTGTACGGGCTGCGCGTAGATGGACGGGCCGTGGCACTGCCCCATTACATTAGATCCATGATGCGTGGACAGTATTTGGATATGATGGGGCAGTTTACTGGTTATAGACCTCAGGGTAACGCTGTACAGAGAGGGGGCAGTCGCGTTGCTTTGTCTGGCATCAGAGAATCAGAGATCATATGGCGTTTTTGCACCCAGACATTACCGGCGAGACGGATGATCTCCATATTGAGAGGTACACGTGGTTGGCGCTGCTCCTGCTTTTCGGGTGTGTCTTGTTCCCGAACACTTCGGGAGTCTAGTGAGTATGCGTTTTCTCCATCATCTTCAGCAGTTGGATGGTTTACCCTTGTATAGCTGGGGTGTTGCTGTTCTCGCGTACCTGTATAGGAGCATGTGCCAGGCGAGCATGCTTTGCGTGGTGGACATATGTGGATTTCTGCCCCTCCTACTGGTGACAACATTTTCGAATACTCTGTTTATTACTTCGAATTCTTTATGGTCGAAATGACTCATAAATTTTACATCAACCTTTTATCTTAGGTTTGGGCCTGGCAGCGGATCATGCCATTGCAGCCACCTCTACCACCACTTGTGCCCGGTGAGGCTTATCCATTTCTCCCTCTAGCTTCTAGGTGGGTTCTCCGGCGTGGGAACTACCGAGGGACCGATGCTTATCATAATCTCCCCCTTGTCAGGGATGTGTTAGATATGCTGGTGGCCGGACATGTAAATATGTACCTACACTTACTTGTTATAAATTGAGTTGTGTTGTGCATACTCACTTTTATGTTATTATTTGGTAGTTCATTTGGACGCCATATAGCGACGAGTTGCTAGCTCAGCTGCCCGATTATTGCTTAGTTGACCAACTGCTTTAGAGCACCTCCGTCCCGATGATCTTCTTCGATGTGGTTGAGTATCATGCCACAGAGCGTGTGCTTCGCCAGTTTCACCATCCTCAGCCTATACCGGGGGAGCCTACATGTGTCCCTACACACTATCAGCGGGATAACCGTGTCAAGGTGGACGATATATTTATGGGATGGCTAGAGCAGCAGGTCCATATTTGGGAGCAACGAGAGTACTGTATTTCGCCACCACCTTCATTTACCCAGGAGGCCACTATTCATCTATATATTTCATGGTACCGCTATCACACCTGGCTGATGATCGGGAACCCCATTCATGTACTTGGCGAGCGCTATAGAGCATACGACGGGAGGCACGAGCCATTGGTATGTTTCTGTGGCTTATTAAAATCTTATATTTGTTATATAGCGTTATTTTTTTAATATCTTAACTGTTTCACAGGCTATTGGGCATCACCTGGTCTACCAGTTGGGACAGGAGATGCAGCAGCATGCCGACAGTGCTGCACTCGTTGAGTATGGCCGGCGGGTGGCAGATCTGGCTCGTTGGACCCTGTTTCAAGCGAGAGATGGCGCGAGGTTGGATCACGAGGCTCAGTATGCGGCGCCAAAGGATTACCATCGGGGTAGGGCTATCCCACGAGGCAGGGGTAGGGCACGAGGGAGGGGTGCCCCACGAGGTAGGGGTGGCCCACGGGATCACAGGGGACGGAGAGGAGGTGGTCCCCAGCAAGGGGGCGTTGAGACAAACATGGCAAATCTAACGATACACATAACAAAAACAAACAGTAGAACTAATGAAAAGATACACTAGTACGTTCAACACGTACAAGTCACTGTTTAGTCACGACCGCGTACTACTATTTGCTCCAACCACTGGAGTTGGTCTTCCAGCTTTTTTTTTCTCTTCTTCTACCTCATTGAGTTTCGCCTTCAACTCATCAATTTCTTGGTTGGTTTGGCGCTCGCGTATCGCTTGCCTCGTTCAAGTAATATGAAGATCATAAATTCTTTCTTTGTAGTACTCCTGGTTACATGGTTCATCCATCCATACCTCAAATTCACATGTAGGCTTGTCGGGTTGCTCGTCCTCCTTGTTCATACATGCCCAGTAGCGGCGTCCACCATCTAGCCACCATTTGTACAAACTAAATTTTTCTCCGCAATAGCACCTTGGGACATAAACGGATTGTTCAGACATTTCTTAAAGAGAAACTTTGGTTATTGTTAAGTGCAGAACATAAGTAGCATGCGCCCATTATTTATAGTCAATATTTCACACAAAATGTAGTATTATACTGCATTTTAGTTATTGAAGTTAAACTACATGATAACTCAACAAAACGTAGTATTAAACCACGCTTTACATATTAAAGTTATTCTGCAACAAAACAGGTTTTTCACATGGTTTTCAGCTTTTTCGGAACGACATGACAACTCAACAAAATGTAGTATTATACCACACTTTACATATTAAAGTTATTCTGCAATTAAACAGCTTTTTCTTCAGTCATTCCAACTTTTTGAGAACGACAATACAATAGATAAAACGTATTATTGTACCACGCTTTACATATTAGATTTATTTTTTAATACGTAATTTTTTTATTCCACATTCTTGGTCTTCTTTACTAACACAAATAAGTTTAATATTTGAACAACCATATCACAACGTCACGTTAAAAAATAAGATGTAACAAGATTGTGGAATATAATTTTATTTGATACATATTGCAACATACACAAGTACAGACACATATTGAAAAAAACAAAACCAAAACAAAAGACTAGGGGTATCCTTGATAGTTGGGTACATTCGACGAACTTGCACCAGGAGCTAGATTACCACCACCACGCACACCACCTGAAGGACATTTATGACGGACGTGTCCTGGCTGCGAGCATATGCACATTTACGCGCATAAACGGTGTCACCAACATCTATTTGGTTCCGTATATGCGTTCTCTTTTTCACTTGCAGATTGCGCAAATAGTCCTTGTTACATACCATCTTAAAAGGTTCCGACGGCCAATAATGCTCAGCACCTAATGGCTGCAATTGCCCGCTGTACGTGTCTACGTATTCAGCAACACTGTATTGCCTATCAATATAGTTGGTTGCCCCATATCCAACTAGTTGAAAGCACTTCAACGTATGTGCGCACGACATGTGGTAGATGGTCCATTTCCCACAAGAACAAAACCTTCTGGCTTCATTCACCGTCTGTAGATTATTCCCACGGTGTCCACGGATAGCGGTCTTAACTTCAAAAACACCCCGGTCATCATCGTACAATGCCACTGTGCTCGCCTCCTGTACCTTTCAAATCTTCTCATGGATATCGGCATAAATTGAACACCCCTGTCCATCAATGCCGATGCAGCTCCATGCCTTTCAACTAACCTCTCCGCACTCTGTTTGAATGTCATGCGGACCATGGCAGTGACAGGCAGTCCACGGGCAGACTTCAATAAGCCGTTGAATGACTCCGACATGTTTGTAGTGAGGTCTCCCCATCGTCTGCCGCCATCAATATGCAATGTCCACATGTGAAGCTCATGTCCCATCAACCAAGTATAGGCTCGTGGATCTATCTGCCGAATCGCTTCCATGCGGTGCTCAGTTGCAGCCATCCACATTAAGTCATGCAAGGCCTTATCAGGATATTTCTTCTGGAAATTGGCGTTCAGGTGCCTCACACAGTAATGGTGGTATGTATATGGTTCCTGCCATTCAGGCAAGTGCCGTACAGAACTTAAAATACCACCATGTCGATCAGATATTAGACAAATACCTGAACGCTATTTGACAACGTGCTGCTTCAAGTGGTTCAAGAAAAGCGTCCACGTCTCTTCGCTTTCGTTGGCACAACTAGCAAAATTTAGTGGAAATATTTGTCCATTGGCATCTACTGCAACTGCAATCAAAAGCTTAATATCATACTTTTCATAGACATGAGTACCGTCTATGGAAATTACAGGACGACAATGCACAAAACCATCCATTGATGCTTTAAATGACCAGAAAACATAGTTGAAAATATATTCGGGTCTGTCCCGACTACGCTCACGCCTCCATTCAACAACAGTGTCAGGGTTAAAGTGTTGCAGTGCGGCCATGTACCTGGGCAGATTTGAAAAAGACTTATCCCAGTCGCCATAAATAAGTTCAAAGGCACGTTTGCGACCGAGATATGCCTTTCTTTTGGTTATAGTACAACCATACTCTTGGTGGACGGCTGTAATACACTCTTTAATCTTGAACCTAATGGACACTTCCAAATATGGAATCAAGACAAGAGAAATCAAGTCCACATCCAGGTTGAAGTGATTCTCATTGAATGTGTCCATTTCACATATGTGGGTGCTAACAAATTTACCCACTTTCCACAAACCTGATTTTTTCTTGCTGGCACGCAACATGCAGTGACAACCCATAAAGTCTCTACGGCATACAGCCTTGTATATCTCCGTAGTTGACTCACTTACTATCATCTCACGACACTCTCTTATACTGTAGATTTTTACAGCCCTAATTAGGCGAGCTTTGTCGGGAAAATACATGCCCTTTGTCATAACAGCTGGTCTAGACTCATCCAACATCGCTTACCGAATTTCGTCGTCATCCCTTGTGAGGGCATCCACGTTCGGCATACTTGGCGAATTATCAAGGTAGAGAATATTACGCTCATGAAATGGCACGTGGGACTCATACACTCTTGGTCTAGTGGGAGGTGGAGGAACATGCTCCCTCGTCAGCTCAGGTTCAACATTCACTTCCTCCTCATCATCACCCTCATCATGGAAGGGTGTGTCATCTCCAGACTCATCCGCATTGTTGTCATAATCACTATCATCTTTCTGACTCTGCGCATCTGCCAACTCAAGAGTGAATACATCGTCTATGGGAAACTGTGTGAGGTCAGCAATATCAAGAAGCTCGTTTTCATTACACAAAAAGAACAAAATGATAAGTTACCCAACTAGATAAATACTTTAGAAATAGATATATCACTTTACTTACAAGTCGTACTGTCTTGACGTTTCATGATGGATATTTTCTTGTTGGTGATGACCCCCGAATGGACCACCATGGTCCAATACTCCAGAACTACGCATATTCCAACTAGGGGCGGGGTCATAACTTGTAAAATTCATATCCGGACGGTACCCCCTATGAAAATAATAGTGTTAATACAAATCCAATTCAAACATAAAATAAACATCGCTAAAGCGTAGAAAAATTAAAGTTTACCAATCGTCTTGTGGATTATATAAAGTAGAAAAATTATTTTGCGGCTGCTCATTCGCTGGTGGTAACAAGTTTAAATCAAGGCAAGCTCTTTCATCGGCAATCTGTCCGGCAAAAACTGCTCCAGAATAATCACCCGATGACTGGGAGTATCCCTACTATGCACGTCCTCATTATTGGGAACGTCTTCCACTTTGACGTACATTTCCAATAATTTTATTACAATAAATTCCCTTTATTCATCCGGAATTCGCAAAAAATCTCTAAGAGTTTTATCATCTTCGATGTTAAACTCAGAGTAATAAGCAAACCCCTGCGGAGTTACTGAATACAGAAATCTACCGGTTACTTTAAGGTTAACCGAAGGCTTCCTCTGACTCATTTTTTTACGTAACAACGATACCAATTTATCGTACTTCATTATAAGCGGCAATTTAACATGACACCGTGGAGGTGAGCTATACCTCACAGAGTTATTCTCCAGCACAACCTCACCCCCCTCCCAATATAATGAAACCCTTATTTTTGGCTCTTCAGACATTGTAAAAAAATGATTGATAAGAAGAAGAGAGAAGTATGAACGGAAGTTTGAAGGAAAGTATTGAATGAATTTTCATAAAATTCTAACGCCTTTAAATAAGCTTGGGGTGCAGAATTTTTTAATGAAAAATGCAGTTCAATACCACGTTTTATGTATGTGAATTATTGGTATGTCAGTTATCCGCAGAACACTTATTGGCGGGCCCAAATTTTAAAGCAAAACGCAGTATAATACTACGTTTTCCTTAAACACAGTATTG
The DNA here is from genome assembly GCF_000393655.2 of Nicotiana sylvestris. NCBI lineage: Eukaryota > Viridiplantae > Streptophyta > Magnoliopsida > Solanales > Solanaceae > Nicotiana > Nicotiana sylvestris. Next base: position 183,173,692 of record NC_091065.1, read on the forward strand.
TACTGCGTTTCGCTTTAATTAAATATAGCTGACCCAATATTAATAGGAAAATGCAGTATTATACTGCGTTTTCCTTAAAAAAAATATTTTTTAATAATACACAGTATAGTACTGCGTTTTACTTTAACGACTAACTTTCCGTTAAAGTGTTTTAGTTATTTATGTAAATTTTTTTTTAGTAGTAAAAATATGTTTTTTGCCCAAAAAGGCATTAGAAAAGTTTCGGACCCCTATAGGAATTGAGGACTAACATAACGAAATATTGTTGTTTGTTAGCACAGTATCTTCTTCTTTTCTTTTTCTTTTTTGGTTTTCTACTACCTTGGGGTCAGGTATTTGCATTGGAGCCCCAATTCATTCAAATTTGTGCCACGTTCATTAAAAGGAGAAGTGCTCTCTGATAATTTATCTTAATATTCATAATTGAGGTTGCCTTTTATATATGATGAAAATAAAGGCTGTTTCTTATGTTTCTTGGCAAAAGGCTAAGACAACTAACTGTAAATAAGAGAAAACTTGACAATATCAAACATAAAATAGTTTTCTGGGATATCTACAAGGAGATAATTTGTATAATTTCACATTCACATTAGTGTTGATTTATATAATTATGCACCAACAAGGAGGAACTCAGAAACATCAACCAATGGCTTCACATGTGGCCTGTTAGAATATTTTCTTTATTTTCAATTGTGTTATAAATATGAGTTTAATTTATATGCTGTTATAAGAATTTTTACAAATTTAGATAAAAATCAAGAAATCTATAGTTTTAACCCTTCATTAAGAGTGAATTTGTAATCTTAAAAATATGATAAATTACCTGGTACGATAAGTAAAGTAAAAATTCCTTACGCAATCGATGAATACTGATTAAATGAGGTGAAGAGATATAATTATAAAATAAATATATGCACAAGCACATCATCATCAACAATAACAAACTCAGTAAAATCCTACAAATAGGGTATGGGGAGGGTAGTGTGTACGCAGACCTTACTCCTATCTTATGAGGGTAGAAAAACTATTTCCGGTAAATCTCCGGCTCAAGAACAGAAAAGGGAGATATATGCACAAGTACATGTCGTACATTTATTGGTCTAGTGTATATATCGAACGCCGATAAATTTTTATCTAGAAACCCCTGCCATGTTATCTAATCTCTATGGTGCATGCCATTACTGAAAAAGCTACAAAAAGATGAAGGGAGCAAATCCATAGGCGATACTCTTAAATCTGATATTAGTCAGTCTATCTAAAACTAGCAGCTGCACTATTAGAGGATGCAAATTACATGTGGGAATCTCATAACATATTGTTCTTATCGAGCCAAGCATCAGTTCAGTGCTTTGTACATATTCTATTATATTTTGCAATTATCAAGAAAGAACTGCTTTAGTTTCTTCTTTAATATTATCTTAAAATAAGTAGATACTATGAAGATTTTGAAGGGTAGCCTTGGAGCAACGGTAAAATTGTCTTCGTGTGGTCTATAGATCACGAATTCGAGCTGTGGAATGAATTATTAACGCTTTCATAGGGTAGACTATCTACATTACACTCCTTGTGCCGCCCTTTTCCGAACCCTGCATGAACACGGAATACTTCACACACATGGACTGCTTTTTTCATTTTACAGTGAAGATCTTCTTTTATCCTATGTTGATCTTTCCCAATTCTTATCAAAGATCTGCTTCCTAATCTCTCTCTCTCTATATGTGTATGTTGCCTGAACTGATACATTATGCAATGAAAAGCAATGACAAGCAATAAATTGAGTTCCTTGTTTCTGTTAAAAAGTTAAATTTAAGTTACAATATTTAGTTTTGACTCGAATTTAATCTTTGTATTTAAGAACTAATGACCTCTTTATGTTTGGTTTTGTTCACATATAACATAGATTGTTTATTCTCTTATTGACTTTATGGATCCTTAAGTAAATTTGAGTAACTTTTTGGTTAAAAAAATAGTTTGTTGACTTCCGTGATGTAAGGTTGAGTGATTCTTTATTACAAAAAATAGTTTTATAATTTTAATATAATAAAGTATTTCCTCCGGTCTAAAATAAGTGATTGTTTGGTTGTTTTTACATATATTAAGAAATTCATCTTTTAACATTAATTAGCAATAAAATTGACCATATTAACTTTTATTGTCTCTTCATATAAACACTCCTAACACATACTCCAATATTAATTACTCCAAGGGCAATGTAGGAAAAAAAATAATTAATTCATACTTGAAATCTGAAAAAATCACTTATTTTGAACCACAAGAAAAAAGCCAAAAAATCACTTATTTTGGACCGGAGTATAAATTAAATAATCATCCATGAAATTAATCCTCAATACTATCTTCAAAACCTTACCTTACTTTTACGTAACAAAACAAATCCCAAATAGATTTAGCAAATCCCAATTCAAGGATATAACAGTAACTATTCCTCTGAAAACCTCTAAAAAGAATCTGAAATCACGAGAAGAGTATAAGGCAAAACATAGTAAATATATATATATATATATAACAACAACAACAACAACAACAACAAAAATTCAATAAAATCTCATACGTGGGGTCTGGGAGGGTAATGCGTATGTTGACCTTATCCCTACCTTAAGAATATTGTAGAGAAACTGTTTTCGATAGACCATCTGCTCATGAATAATGAAAAAGAAACTATATAAACAGATAAAAGCAACAATAAGGTAATAGGACAATCGAAATAAATCGCCCAGTGTGCATTAACAATGATTTAGGAATGCGAAAGTACAAGAATTTTATTGTTAGAAACTAAGCGTCCACCAAACTGTATAAAGAACCGGGTTCTCTATGAGTTTCCACTGAAAATACTGAGGAACCAAACTGTATAGTGATCCAGTCCTACATCAATTTGGTACAGTGCTAACTACGGAACCAGTATGTAGATGAGACACAGGATAAGTTCCCACTGTATAGAGAACCAGATTCCCTAGCAGTTCTTACTGTAAGCAACAGACTGTGCAACCAATCAGTACAGGGAATCAGGTTCTCTAATTTTTACCACAGTAGCTCGACAGTAAGTAAAGAACACAGAGGATTTTTACGTGGAAAAATCCAAACTCAAGGGGACAAAAACCACGACATACACTTGTAGGCTTTCAACTTCACTAACTTGTAAACACCTATTACAAGCTACTTTGTAATACCTCTATTACAAAGGATTCAACTCAACTAACTTGTGGCACTCTCACCACAAGCCACTTTATGACTCTCTAGTTACAAAAACTTTGACTAACTTGTGATACTCTCACCACAAGCCACTTTGTCACTCTCTAGTGACAAAGACTTTAATTACTCTAACTTGTAATAACCTTATTACAAGACACTTTCTAATAACTCTATTACAAAGGCTTTACAACTCGACTAACTCTAGCCAAGACACAAATTTGGAGGGCTTGTGATTGTGGGTTTCCTAAAACACAGCTTCTAAGAAAGCAAGATAGGAGTTACAATTGAAGAACAAATAACAAAGACTCAACAAACCTAAGGACTTAAGATATCTTCAATCTTGGATCCGATCCTTGAGGTTGTAGTAGCTTTGTTCTTGAGAGAGGTTGTTGCAAGCACTTGAGAGAGTATTTTTGTTTCTGATTTTGCAAGTGTTGGGAGAAGATGCCTTGTGTCTTGCACCAGGTTTTTATTACAAAAGACATCATCTTAGTGATGTCAAATATTGGTTAGTACATGCTTCTTCTCAATGGGAAGTGACTCCTGCACTGTCTGCTGCACAGTTGCAGGCAGTCACTTTCTGCAGTTGCTTTCCAACTGTACAGTTGACCTATACTTCTGTCAGAGGAACACCAAGGTATCAGGTCCCTAATCTGGTTCCTGTGAATCTAAAGCACACTGCCCATATTATCTTGAGTCGATTAACTTGAATGATTGTACCAGGCATGCTTCAGGTCCTTTATCTGGTTCTCTCATGAAGTTAGTTGTTTTACCTTCCTTAATGGTATTTATACGCGTGTTACATCACTTATAATGATGTAAACAATGTAGGTAAAAAGCCTTCCATAGAAAGTTGACTGCTGGAGTGTTCCTGTGTAGTAGCGTGTGCAGGCAGTAACTTTCTTACTGGAGAGTTGACTTCATACAATCTCCTCTACCAGTTCCTTAGTTATTTTTTCCACTCTGAAGAGTTGAGTTATATCCCACGCTGGAACTTTGTGATCTCAAGGTCTTGTAAATTTGTAACAAGCTCCTTATCTGATTCTGGATGGTAAGTTTGTTAGATCATCAAAACATAAAGTAAAGTACTTATGCCCAAGGTACTTGTAACCTATCAATTTCCCCTTTTTGATGACGACAAACTTAGAATTGATATTCCCCCTGAGAACCATATCTCCACATTGTTCCCCCTACGAATCAACCATATTCCCCATGAGAACCGAACCTAAGGAACTGATCACAACTGGTTCCTCAAGACTGTTTGGCAAATCATCAAAACTCAAAGTACCATAACTTATCAATTTCCTTCTTTTTGATGATGACAAACCCAAAATTAATATTCCTCTTGAGAACCAGATTCTTCATATGTTTCCCTGTGGATCATATTCCTCAACATATTATCAGCACGTTCCCCATGCGAAGCAGAGCCATCAACAACGTTCCCCCTACGAAGCAGAGCCATCTTTCATGCACAACACAACATATCAATTCGATTCTGTTCCTCCCCCATGTTGACACCTATATAACTTCCCCCTTTTGGCATCATTGAATAAGCACAACCAAAAAGAAGTTCATCAATATTAACTCAGGCAACTTGGGCAACATAGCATAAACAGTAACAAGGACAACAAATGAATGTCATGGCACAAAATAGAGTGATTGCCTATAATGGAGTAATTATAACAAAAGTACAGTAGTTCCAACAATACATAATATGACAATTTAAATAACTAAAGTACCAATGTCATCAAGTATATGGATCAAAAGAAGGTAAGAATTCAAGGGAATTTGGAAGGAGTGAAAGACATGGATCACTGGGCAGGAGGAAAAGTAAGGGGCTAAGGTCTTGATGAGCTTGTCCATTCGTTCATTTACTATACTTTGATCAATGATCATTTACTCCCTCAGTTCCTTTACATGTTTCCTCAATCTTTCATTCTCACCCTTCAATTTAGCATTCTATTCTGCCAAGGGTCCTCGAGGACCAGGTTCTCAACCTATCTGAGTAGGTTGAGCCATCAATTAGATCATCAAGAATCTCCCCAAGATTCGTCTCATCAAGAACAGACTCAGTCTCATGCACATATAGCATCATAATATCACATAAAACATAGAAGTTTTTACTTTTTCTTCAGAAACATTGGGACTTGTAGGAACAAAGAGGTGATTCCAATATTTGGAGCTCAACTATGTCGAGAAGTTCCTCCGTTTTTTCCCCAGCAATATCAGAGTCAATACTCTGCTTTACAACACCTTTTGAGACTTCAATGTCTTCTCCCTCCAAACCTAATGGCTCAACCTTTTGCTACTGTAAGGAATCAGGTTCCTCACTTACACTACCCTTTCTATCCCTGAGCAGCCATATTCCTCACTTACGCTACCCTTTCTACCCCTTCTACCCTTTCTATCCTTGAGCAACCATGTATCCCTGAGCAGCCATGTCTCCCTGAGCAACTTTTTTTTTATATTTTTTTTTTCAAATGGAGATTCTTCCACTTCATCCTCTCTTCCACAATCACCACATCAGTAGGTTACACCACGTCATCATCAATCAGCCTGCTTTTCTCAAACCTTTTTACTGGATCGGAAGTTCGTTTATACACAGAACTCAAAAGAGAAAGATCATCATTAGAATTATCATCCTAAGAAGGATTTTAGGGACCGAGTCCCTCATTCAGTTCCCCTCATTTTCAGCACATTCACCAATTCCTTCATCCTTCAAGGCTTCTACAAACCCAACAACAATTTTAGCCTCACGCTCTAGAATATTAGATCTACCCTGTTCCCTTTCATTTAAACTTCCATAAAAAACTACCAAAGAATTCTTGGGGTTTTGATTCTGATGGAGTTAGGTTTTTGTGGAAAGTGAGAGAGTTGGGTTCACTTCTGGCATATTTGGAAAGAAAGATTATTTTGAGACAGGTTGATTTTGGTTTTGAAGAAAAGAATAGGTTTTATTTGGGTGTAAGATAGAGAAGTGCCTTTTTGTGGTAATGGGTCAGTTCAGAAAAGGTTTAACAATTTTGGACTTCAAAAGTTAGGAGGAGAGGCAGGAGAAAGGCATAAAAAAATTAATGACATGACACTTCAGTAGCTTAAAAAGGCATATAAGTATTGAAGAGACTACTAACCTGAGTCACAGGAACCAGGTTCCGTGACAGTTTTTGAAAATTTTGAGCAAAGACTTCTAGAAGTGCCATGTCACTCTTACTTATTTTTATCCTGAAACTGCCATATGTGTATACATGTAACAATATAGATTTGAGTTAGATGTCATCGAAAAATACTTTTCAGAATTGTACATTTCCTCCTTAACATAGCCAATCATCGAGGGACCAGGTCCTTGGTTGAGCTTGATCTACCCCAAGTCCAGACGATTTCTTTCAAAAATGTTCCCTGCTTAGAGCCTTGGTGAAGATGTTTGCTACCTGATCATTCGTCTTCCAGAACTTCATACAAATCAGAACCTTTTTAACATTGTCCCTGAGACAATGGTATCTGACATCAATGTCCTTGGTTCTCTTGTGTTGAACCGGGTTCAAGATGTAAAAGTCTTTAAGATGTTGCTTGATCTGTACTATTTGAGCCCAACAAGAAGCAGCAACCATGTATTCAGTTTTAGTAGTAGGAAAAGCCACATAGTTTGTCTCTTCATACCCCGTTAGATCAAGCATGACCCCTGTAGACACCTGATTTTTGACCCTCCCCGAGAATTTTCACATTTTTAGCATAAATATGTAATTTAGGCCTAATATAGCTATTTTGACTATTTTTGCTTTATTTCGTCGCAAAAGAGGAAAATTACAAAAATATATATATAAATTTTAGTTTATGTATTTCTCATAAACTTGAAAAAATACAAAAATTGTACTTTATTTTTGTACTTTATATAATTTCGAAAATTACCAAAAATATAGTTCTATTAATGTTTTATAGTCATTTTAATTTTGAAAAATACAAAAATGTTACTTTATATTTTATCTTTATATTAAAAACGAAAATTACCAAAAATATAGTTCTATTAATGTTTTATAGTCATTTTAATTTTGAAAAATACAAAAATGTTACTTTATATTTTATCTTTATATTAAAAACGAAAATTACAAAAAATAGTTTTATTAGTATTTTGTAGTTATTTTAATCTTGAAAAAATATTAAAAAAGATCTAGTTTTGTGTTAATTATCAGTCTTATTTTTGTAGTTATTTTGCTTAATTAATCAGTTGAGCAACGTCGTGTTCCTATTTCTCGGGTCCGGGCAAAAGAATAATATTCGGGTTCAAACTACCCGGTTTTAGGCCTAATTTAGGACCTAGCCCATAATAATTCGAGTCCACCACACGTGAGGGGACACGCGTGGGGAACACGGACGGAACACCGTACACGGGGAACCCACCACGCGTGGGGGACACAAGTCTCGAACCCCACCACGCGTGGGGCTCATTTTTTTTTGGCAGAAGGTTATCAAATACACGGGCAAAACACATTTGGAGGGGGACTTGAAAATTTTTTTGCTGCGAGACTACTGTTCATCTTTCTTCTTCAGAAAGAAGAAAGAAAAAAAAAACCTACTGCTGCGTTAACCAGCTTCCTCCACCTCGTCCAGCTCCGCCAGTCCGTCACCCATAACCATCGACCACTCTTCCTCCTCCTAGCTCCATCCAACCAGTCCGTCGATCCTCCATTAAACCCGGCGATCACTGTTCATCTTCTTCCTCAAGAAAAGAAGAAGAACGAACGGAAACCCTACCCAAAAACCCACCTTGCGACCCCCACGTCCGCTGCTATCACGCAGCAGCTGCTGTTGCTTCCTCGTCGGAACAGCTGCAGCATCAACGACCCACCACCACTGAACCATCTTTTCTATCCAAGCAGCCCGCCACTAGCAACCTCCATTACTGCCATTGTCGCCGCTACCAGCCCCCTCCATTGGAACCAGCTCCATACACGTCTCAACACCACCACAAACGGACCCTTCCACCTCCAGCAACCACCCGCAAACCCGACTGCCCAAACTACAAGCCCACGACCACTCCTCCTCCTCCTAGCTCCATCGTCGATTACTCCCCCAACGCCATAACCACCGCCTGAAACCTGCGACCACCTCCAGTCGCACCTCCCACCGTCGCCTTCCCCATCGCCTACAACCACCGGCAGTCCTCCATTACTGTTTTATCGACCATCACCAAACGACCCTTCCAGCTTCCCCACAGCCCCTGCTGCTCGTCGTTCAGCCCTATCAACTTCTTCTTCAACTGCCCAAACGACCCCCTCCTGCTGCAGCTTCACGTACCAGGTGTGGCGCCGGAAAAATACAGCAGCAACCAAACAATCCTTGGTTGTTGACAGTTGTGGGTCCGAGCTTTCTATTTCCATCGAGGTCGTCTTTGGTTCATCGAGGTCCGGTACGTCGAGGTGTTTGTCCGAGGTTCCGTCGTTGTTCTTCATTCAGAAAAGTCCGGCTTGAGTCCCGTCGGGGTCGTGTTTGTCGTCCTGAGTTTGCCGAGGTTCAAAGGTTAGTAAACCTCAAGTATTAGAAAAGTAAATATTACGTTAAATGTTCAAAGATGCAATATAGAAGTTGGTATGATAATTTTCTGCTTATGTTTTCATCGTATGCATTTTTGCTCATTTTGCGTTACGCGATTCTTGTTTATCCGATGTCATTTAATTAAGTTGGACTAGTTGTTCTATGACACAAGTTTGACATTAATCTGTTCGTCCTTTCCTTTGCTTAGGTCATTCGGACAAAATTAGCATTAGTACTTGTTGTTACCACTTCCGAAACACCCATTCACTAAACCCATTTTATTAATTTTTTGACAAGTTAGGAGATTTTAGTTGTAAAGAAGCCGTAAGGTTTAGTATTGTTAAAGGCGTAAAAATGGCATCCTTTTAAAAAATGAAAAAAAATAAATAATAAATAAATAAATAAAAAAACGAGACTAGCTTCGCCAAATAAAAAATGTACAGATTGCGAGCCCTCACAAAATATATGTGTTAAATACTTAGATTCCGGGACGGGCCGTTTAGCAAATTTCACGGCCCCACCCAAAATAATAATGCGCTAGGTGCTTTAGGCGTGCCTTTAATAATTTATTCTCCCTAACTCGGGTGCACATTTATGTGACCCAAATCCAAATCTCAGCAGAGTTGAAATGTGTCTCTAAATCGCGGGTACATTGATTGTAGCGTGGTTCGAGATGCATGTCCACGACGTTGCAAATTCTTTTAAAAAATAATGAATGAGACGAGCCTCGACAAACAAAAATGTAGAAGCTGCGGGGCCCTCTAAATGTATATATATTAAAAAAACTTAGAATTCGGGACATGCCGTTTAGCAAATTTTGCGGCCTTCTCCAAAATAACAATACGTTAGTTGCTTTAGGTGCGTCTTAATAACGTATTTTTCTTAATTCGGGTGCACATTTATGTGACCCAAATCCAAATCTCAACCGAGTCGAGATATGTCAATAACCACGGGTGCATTGATGTAACGTGGTTTGAGATATATTTTCACGACGTTGCAATTCTCGTAAAAAATAATAATAAAAGCGGTCAAGAGTTTAAAACTTGCACATAGGTTTTCATATTGTATTTAAAATCAGATAAATAAGCCAAATATAACAGTTGAGCGACCGTGCTAGAACCACGGAACTCGGGAATGCCTAACACCTTCTCCCGGGTTAACAGAATTCCTTATCCGGATTTCTGGTACGCAGACTGTAATATAGAGTCATTCTTTTCCTCGATTCGGGATTAAAATTGGTGACTTGGGACACCCTAAATCTCCCAAGTGGCGACTCTGAAATAAATAAACCAATCCCGTTTCGATTGTCCTTTAATTGGAAAAACTCCCTTGCGCCCTCTCGGGTGCGGAAAAAGGAGGTGTGACAGCTCTGGCGACTCTGCTGGGGAGTTCCACCCAGAACCACTGGTTCAGGGTTAAGAATTCGAGCTTAGAATAATTGTTATTATTTGGCTTTATTTATTATCTGATTTTTACATGTTTGAGCTTAATGTGCTAAATGCTGCTTTTACCGCTTTAATATTATTTGAACTGTATATAAATTGTGCCGAAACCTTTCTCTTCTTACCTACGGGGATGTGCTTACTGGTTGAGACTCCCTATTCTGTTAGTGTCATACCCTGAATAAAAGAGGCTCGGAAAGTTTCTAAGCCGGCTGGCCTTTTGGTTCCCGGAAAGGAGCTCCTTCCTCAGCTCGAGTTGTCCGCTCGGGTACACTGTCTAGAACACCGACCCAGGTTTTTGAACATAGAATAACGTGACTTCATGCCGGATCCCTAGTAGGAACGCTTATTTGCATCACGTTGCATTTGACTCAGGGGACTCAACACAGGGGTTGGGTCCGTCTAGGACTAGCGACCTGATATGAAAAGGTCATCCTGATGCATCCTATTTGTTTTCCGTGCATTTATTTGTCTCGTACCCGCATGCTGACCGGTGTTTGAATATTATGAATTTTGTGAAATTGAAAAAAGGGAAATAACGGTTAAGGAATTGATTGTTTATTTTTGAAAAAAACCAATACCCAAATACTGTCAAAACTCTGCCGAAATTTTGAGAAAATGAAAAAAAAAAACGTCTTATTAGTTTGTTTTATTAAAAGCAAAGGAAAAATAGAAAAATCATTGTTCTGTTTTGTTTTTCAGAAAAATATAGAAATATATAGTTTGTCTTGTTATAAAAATAAAAATTAAAAAAAAGTCTTATTTTAAAATGTTTTTTTTTATGAAAATTCAAAAAATAATAATAATAAAAAAGAGTCTTTCATTATTTGTCATAAATATATACATGTATATATATCCAAAAAATTTTATTTCCAAAAAATATATATATGTCTTTATTTGTTGCAAAAATATTTGTCTTGCCAAAAAGTTTAGAAAAGTTTTTAGACTCCCAATTTTCAAAAACAAAAAAAAAATCCAAAAATATTTTCCATTATTAACTTCTTTAGAAAGTCTTTTAATTATTTTTTTAAAAAAAATGTATAATAAGAAGAAAAAATCCGAAAATATTTTGATTCTTCTTTCAAAATTGAAAAGAAAATGCAAAATTCAAAAAAAAAAATATTTTAGAAGCATTTCTTTTATTAAAGGGAAAATTCCAAAAAATATATTCTTCTTTTCTTTAGAATAAAAATAATGCAAATGAAAATTCAAAAAATATATCTTAGAAGTGTTTCTTTTAAAAAGAAAATCAATCAAAAATCAAAAAATATACTTCATTTCTTCTTTTAAAGTAGTTCTTTCACAAATTCAGAAAAAAAGTTAGTTCATCTACTTATTCTTGATTATCCGAACTACGCGGGTTTGATTCTCACCGGATATGAGATACGTAGGCAACCCTCATCGGGTCCAACCCCACCTTTTGCTAAAAAGCCAAAAACAAATTAAAAAAAAAAACAAAAAAACATGTCAAAGATTTTTAATTTTGTCGTAAATAAGTCTAGTGATGTAACTTCCCCTTTTTACAAAAAAAATAGCAAAAACAAATATGTCAAATTTTAATTGTCATAAAGAAGTCGGGTGCCGCTGTTTTATCAAGACATAGCCGAATGTTCCCGAAAGGGACGCCGGAAGGCTGACTTTGCATAAACAGCCACCTTTGGGTCTTTTTTAAGGCTTGGTCCAGTTGACCCACACAGCCTTAAAAATTTTCGTCCCCGAGGCATTGAAAGGCCGTGTTTGCAATGTTGAATTTTCTATTTTTGAAAAATGATAAAAGAGTCATAAACAAGTCCGGGTGATGCCGCTTATGTCAAAAATAGCCAAATGTTCCCGAAAGGAACTCCGGAAGGCTGCCTTGGTACAGACGGCCACCTCGTTTTTTTTTCTCACACAACCTTAAAAATCTTTGTTCATGAAGTGCTGAGAGGTCGTGTTCAGAAATCCTTTTGAGAAAAATCGCATATATTTTTGTTTTTTATCAGAATAAGTTTCGTTTGTTAAAATCTTATTAATAAATGTGCAGAATGAGCACGACTCCAAATGAACCCTTTTCAATCATGAATAAAATCCCCCTCCAATTGCGGCTCTGGTGGAATGATTTAGGCAAAGAAGGGCATGACGAAATCAAGAAGTATCTGAAAGGCCTCACGAGTTTGTTGGATATCAGGCCACGGGGAGATATCATAAGGGCACTAGTCCCCCACTGGGATCCTGCGCACAATGTCTTCCATTTCTCGGACTTTGAACTTACCCCAACTTTAGAAGAAATAGCAGGGTATATCGGCAGCGCTGAGACTCCTTTGAGGCACAAATATCTGATTGCTCCAAGAGCTGTAGCAATACACCGGTTTCTGGACTCCTTAAAGATAGTCAGAACAATTCATAACCCTGACTTGGCAAAAGGTTTTTGCAGCATGAGTTTCATATATCAAAGATATGGTCACATAGGAGGATTCGACAAGCCAGAAAACCAGTTGTGCAGCAAAAGTAATCGTCAAAAGTGGGAAGAACATAGACGGATTGCTTTCATGATAACTTTCTTAGGACTACTAGTATTCCCAAGAAAAGACGGGAATATTGACATAAAGATAGCAGGGGTCGTCAGTACGTTGCTCACACAGAGAGATAGTACGTTGGCGCCCATGATAGTATCTGATATGTTCCGGGCTCTCACGTCTTGCAAAGCCGGAGGAAGCTTTTTCGAGGGTTGCAATTTGTTGTTGCAAATGTGGATGACCGAACACCTATGTCACCGAGCCCAGTTTCTGAGCCATGGATCCGCTGAAAAGACCTGCATAGAGGAGTTCTATACCAGAGTTAATGAGACCTACCTACCGGAAGGAGTCACAGCATGGACCTCATATTTCCATACCCTCAACGCCAGTCAAATACAGTGGGCGCTAGGATGGTTACCGATCGACGAAGTCATATACATGCCAGCAGCCAGGCCCCATTTTCTCTTAATGGGACTTAAGAGCATTCAACCATACGCGCCGCATCGGGTTTTAAGGCAACTTGGGAGGTGTCAGATAGTGCCGAAAGACGAGGATCTAAGCACCCAGGTGATTGAGATCAGTCCCGACGGCCAGTTTCCTGAAGCAAGGGTTCGCCAAATTTGGAGCCAATGTCAATACTTAGAAGCAAATACTTGTGTAATGAATCGGGCAAAAGGGGAAGTTTCGCCCGGGTATCAGGCCTGGTACAAAGGGGAGACATCATCTGGAAGGCCGACCAAAAGACCTCACCTGCAAGAATTTGCCAAATCTTCACAAGAGCAGTGGGGCTGGTTGGCCAAAGAGCGGGAATATCTTGCCGAAACAGGCAAACTGAAGCAACAAGTTCAGGATATGAGGTTTGAATGCCAATTACAGTCTGCTGCCCACAAGGGAGAAAAGAACAGATTAATCAGAGAAGGCGAGATCCTCAAAGCTCAGATCCGGAGGATGAAAAAGGAGGCTGATAACCAGCTGAGAAGCCGGGCGGATAAAAGATTGATAGCGGGGTTAAAGGATCAGGTTGCGGAATGCCAGGAAGATTTGGAAAGAGCCAAGGCTAGCACAGCAAGATTGCGGACCAAGTGGGCAAAGGGTACAATGGCCCGGAGGCAGCGCCTGCAACAAGTCATAAGGGATTATGAACTGAGCATCGGGACATTAAGGGAAACGAATTCCACTCTTCAAGAGCGGATCTTCAAGCAAACACGAGATGCCCAAGCCGACAGAAGGCGATGTTACGATGCGATGATCAGAATGGAAAGACAAATGGAGATGTTCCAGGATCAACTTGCCAACAATGCGCAAACACTAGGATTGAAGAACCGACAGATAAGGCAATTGTTCACAGAAAGGGACAACATTCGAGGAAGGATCGACGAGATTGGGCATTACATCTACATGAGATGCCTGGCATGCGAGCAAATGCCTCGGAAGACCCTCCTTGCTTCCATCATGGGTTGCGTCCACCGAATCATGAATGAGTTGAAAAGCCTGCAGAGGGACCTCACACCAAGGGCCGCGGAAAGGCCGAATGATGCCTCGCGGGCCCCTAAGTTGGAAAATTAATCTTTGGTTGAGTCTTGTTTATTTGGCTTTGTTGCTTTTCCATATGTTGTTTTCTTTTCTTTTAGTCAAAACGGGTTAAGAACTGTGGAGTCTGTACTATTGCTATTCCTTGCTTGAAGTAATTTGTAATAGCAAAATTTTGAGAATGAATTTAATGATTTCACAAGAATTTTGTGTTTCTTTACTTTAAGGCAGAACTACGCCTGGTCTGATTCGCGCGGGGACGTGATACGTAGGCAATCCCCATAAGATTCGACCGCTTTTAATAAAGAAAGAAAAGAAAATACAAAAATAAAATAAAATAAAATAAAAACAGAAAAGGGGATAAATGAGCAAACCGGGATGACGCATGTTGTTTAAAGCGAAGATGTAGAAACGGTTAACATCCTAGGAGCATTGCATCCTCTATCTGTTGAGATTAAATCCATTAAACTCTAACGCTAACAAAATTTGTTGTTGTCTGATCAAGACAATTAGTTGTTAAAGAATTCTGGCAACACACCCTTACCAAACCAGATCCAAAGGACCGGTAGCAATAAGCATGACTACTTCAGAGAATAATAACGAGGAAGAAAGGCCGATGAGCCAGTTGTTAAAAGAAGCGATGGAAAAGATTGAAAGGATGGGACTAGAGATGAATGCAATGCAGCTAGCTTTAGCCAAAGCACAATAGAGTCCTGAGCCATTGGGGCGCATGCCGGAATACCCTCATTCCGGCCCTTCCACAAGCCTCCTGAATCCTCGTTATCATCAAGAAAGAAGCCCTCATGATTCCCAAGCTCCACCACCCCATCAACCTCTCCCAACACCAAATATTCCCACTTTTGTGGGACCCCCATCAGCCACCTTGCAAAGAACGACCAGTGAGCCATTGTTTCAGGCCCACGATACGCAGTACTACCCCCCTGAGCCTACATTCCATGCCCCCGAGCCCCAGGCCTACAATCCGCACTTGGAGGTACCGGCAGAGATTGAAAAGCCGGTTAAAGCCCCTGAACAGGAAGAGGTATTGAGAAAGTTCAAAAGCCTGGAGCAGTCCTTCAGGAACCTGCACGGTTTGGGCAACCAAGTCAGCGTAGCTTACAAAGATTTATGCCCTTTCCCGGACGTCCAACTCCCGGCGGGGTTCAAGATGCCTAAGTTTGATTTATATGAAGGGCACGGCGATCCCATGGCACATTTGCGGGGATTCTGTAGCAAAATGAGAGGGGCAGGCGGCAAAGATGAGCTGCTGATAGCTTATTTCGGCCAAAGTCTGAGCGGATCTGCACTAGAATGGTATACCAGGCAGGATTCCAGTAGGTGGTACACTTGGGATGATCTGGCGCAGGCTTTCGCAGGTCATTTCCAGTACAATCTCGAGATAGTCCCTGACCGTCTCACATTGTTGAGGACTGGGAAGAAACCCGGGGAAAGTTTTCGCGAGTTCGGTTTCCGCTGGAGAGAGCAAGCGGCCAGAGTCGATCCTCCCATGAGAGAGGGAGAGATGGTGGACTATTTCTTACAAACATTGGATCCAACCTACTTTGGTCACTTGGTGACAACGGTTGGAAAATCCTTCAACGAGGTGGTCAAGATAGGGGTCATGATAGAAGAGGGTCTGAGGTCTGACAAAATCCTGAACTACTCGGCACTCAAGGCAACGACCCAGGCTATTCAGAACGGCACGGGAGGTGCGCTGAGAAGAAAGAAAGAAGAAGTTGCCTCGATCGAGGCAGGCAGTTGGTCCGGATCTGGCAGGCCACACTACAACCAACCCAGACCTCACAGGACAAACTACCCATACAACCCACCACATCACTACTATCCCCCCCAAGAACCGCATTTCACCGTCCATCAAGCCCAGACATACACCCAACCTCCGGTTCGCCCACAATGGCGTGCGCCGGATCCCCACACTACATACCCAGCTCCACATAATACCTACCCATTACCACAAAATACTTACCCTCCACCCAGAGCACACAGGAACCCTCCAGGGATAGGTTTTCGAGGGAGTCAAGCGGCTAAAAATGATAGGCTACAGAAACATAGAGCCTTTACTGAGCTGGGAGAGTCCTATACCGCCGTATTCCACAAGTTGAAACGATTGGGTTTGGTAACTCCTGTCGAACCCAGAGAGCAAAACCCCCCGCCTCAAAATATGAACAGGACGATAAGCTATGAATATTGCTCAGGGATGCTGGGACATGAAACTGAAAAATGTTGGAGATTGAAGCAGGCGATACAAGACCTCATTGATACTAACAAAATTGAGGTCCAGACACCGGAGGTTCCCAACATCAACCAGAACCCACTGCCAGCACACCACGAGACTCACATGATTGAGTTGGTGTATGAGGGAGGAGAGTTGAGAAAACCCTCACAGACAGTGATGATGATTCAAGCCGCCCCGAAAGAAGAATCAACCAGTGGGGGAACGAGGGTACAGTCGCAGAGGGAAGGCGTCAAGCCAGTAGTGATATTGGGGAAGAGCCCGTCCGCCATAACAAGCAAACCCGAGCCAAACAAGTTGGTAATATTAGGGACTCCGCCCACACCTACGGTTGCGTTGAAGGGGGTATACAGAGAATTGGTCACTATAAAGCCTGTAGTCCAGCTGTCAATGATTGATAGCAAGGCTGTGCCTTGGAAATACGAGAAGGCAGTAGTGATGTACAAAGGAAAACAGGTGGAGGAAGTTAGTTGTGAAGCATAGGGGCTGACTCGATCAGGTCGGTGTTTTGCTCCGGCGGAGCTGAGAAGAACCAACCCAGCTGCAACCAAGAAACCTGTATCTGAAGAAGAGGCTGAGGAATTCCTGAGAAAGATGAAGGTACATGACTACTCCGTGGTCGAACAGCTGAGGAAGACGCCGGCCCAGATCTCGCTGCTGTCATTACTGATCCATTCTGAGGAGCATCGTCGGGCCCTGATGAAGATATTGAACGAAGCTCATGTGCCCAACGAGATTTCTGTAAACCACCTGGAAACCATTGCCAACAAGATTTTCGAGGTGAACAGGGTAACATTCTCAGAATGATGACCTACCGATGGAAGGTACAGAGCATAATAAAGCTCTTTACCTGACTGTCAAATGTGAAAACTCGGTAGTTACTCGGGCATTGGTGGATAACGGTTCAAGTGCCAATATCTGCCATTATCCACTCTAAACCAGTTAAAGGTCGATCACGGAAGAATTTGCAAGAATAGCATCTGCATCCGAGGATTCGACGGAAATGGAACAGCCACGGTAGGGGATGTTGTACTTGAATTGACCATCGGTCCAGTCCTGTTCACCATGGAATTCCAGGTGCTAGATGCCACAGTATCTTATAACCTTCTGTTAGGACGACCATGGATTCATGCAGCCAAAGCAGTGCCCTCCACCCTACATCAGATGGTGAAGTTCGAGTGGGAAATGCAAGAGGTCGTGCTACACGACGAGGACACGGCGTGCACCATGGGTGGCGCCATTGTACCTTTCATAGAGACCGATGATGACAAAGGTCCTTGGGTCTACCAAATTTTCGATACAGTGTCGGCGAACAAAATTTCTGAAGGAGAAATCATCCCGCACCCTAGGGTAGCTGCCGCGACAGTCATGATGGTCTCGGAAATGCTGGGTAATGGATTTGTGCCGGGAAGAGGCCTGGGAGTCGAGCTTCAGGGGATTGTCCAACCTGTCACCCTGCCTAAAAATCTGGAAACTTTCGGATTGGGGTTCAAACCAACCGCAGCAGATAGGAAGCAAGCGCGAAAAATGAAGAAGAGGGTCTGGTTTCTGCCCAAACCGGTGCCACGTCTCTCAAGGTCCTTTGTCAGAGCCAGTGCCAAGGGGTCGCCAGTCCCGAAGATCCTAGGACCATTGATTGGTATGGATGGGGACCTGAATCAGAGTTTCGAGAGGCTATTCGCTGATATCAGTATGGTAGAAGCTGGAGAAGGTTCCAGCAGAGCAGAGATACAGTTTGTGGGGCCTAAGGCCAAAACCAACAACTGGACGGTTACTCCTCTTCCTGTCCGAGGGGAGTCTTGGTAGTAGGCTTTGATTTATGTTTTGTTTGTTTTGTTTTGTTAGGATTATTCCAGGGTGTAATCCAAATTTTACTTTTGTTTTGTAAAAGTGTGAACCCTTTTATCCCGCAAGTTTAATAAAGTTCTCTTCTTTTGCCCATTTTAATTTTGTTTTGTTCTTTTTTTTCTGAACAGTTCTCTTTTTACTGGTTCTAATGACATGGCATGCACAGCGGATCGTTGACCTAGTCTAATAAATCAATCTGAATCCGACTCAATGATGCAAGAGGTCGTTTGTGACGATGAATCTGAATATGACGAAGATAAAGCCTTCGAAGAGATAAACCGAGAACTGTGCCAATTTGAAGAAAAACCCAAACCTAACCTAAATGACACTGAGGCTGTGAATCTAGGGGACGCTGATAATGTCCGAGAAACCAAAATCAGCATCCATATTGAGCCGAATGTCAGGGAAGAATTGATCAAAACCCTCATGGAATTCAAAGATGTTTTTGCATGGTCATATGATGATATGCCAGGATTAAGCACCAATTTAGTGGTTCACAAATTGCCCACTGACCCGGCATACCCTCCGGTCAAGCAAAAGCTAAGGAAATTTAAAACAGAAATGAGTGTAAAGATCAAAGAAGAGGTGATTAAACAGTTGCAGGCGAAGGTCATTCGGGTCACTCGATATCCCGAGTGGTTGGCCAATGTGGTACCAGTTCCAAAGAAGGACGGGAAAATCAGGGTGTGCGTCGACTACCGCAACCTCAACAAAGCCAGTCCCAAGGACAACTTTCCATTACCCAACATCCATATCTTGATCGATAATTGCGCTGGGCGCGAGATCAGATCATTTGTGGATTGCTATGCGGGTTATCATCAGATCCTAATGGACGAAGAAGATGCGGAAAAGACAGCATTTATCACGCCATGGGGAACTTACTACTATCGGGTAATGCCGTTCGGACTAAAGAATGCCGGGCAACGTACATGCGAGCAATGACTGTTGTGTTTCATGACATGATACACAAAGAAATTGAGGTGTACGTCGATGATGTGATCATAAAGTCTTGGCATCAGGAAGACCATGTAGCAGACCTAAGGAGATTCTTCCAAAGACTCCGAAGGTATGATATCATGCTTAACCCGGCCAAATGCGCATTCGGGGTTCCATCAGGAAAGTTGTTAGGATTCATCGTCAGTCGACGGGGGATTGAGTTAGACCCATCCAAAATCGAATCCATCCGAGATCTGCCACCGCCAAAGAACAAAACAGAGGTAATGAGTTTGCTGGGTAGACTCAATTACATCAGCAGGTTCATCGCTCAACTCACGGCGACTTGTGAGCCCATATTTCGATTGCTGAGAAAAGATGCTGCGGTAAGTTGGATGGCAGAGTGTCAAGGGGCTTTCGACCAAATCAAAGGGTATCTGTCTAATCCACCCGTATTGGTCCCGCCTCAGCCAGGGAAGCCTTTAATTCTTTATCTGACGGTCCTGGAAAATTCTTTTGGTTGTGTACTGGGGCAACATGATGACACAGGAAGGAAGGAGCAGGCCATCTACTATCTTAGCAAGAAATTCACAGTATATGAAGTCAAGTACACTCAACTCGAGAAAACATGTTGCGCCCTAACTTGGGTAGCTCAGAAGTTGAAACACTACCTGTCCTCGTACACTACTTATCTAATATCCCGTTTGGACCCAATGAAGTATATCTTTCAGAAACCTATGCCCACAGGGAGGTTGGCAAAATGGCAAATTCTGCTCACAGAGTTCGATATCGTCTATGTGACGAGGACAACCATGAAAGCCCAGGCGCTGGCCGATCATTTGGCAGAGAATCTTGTTGATGAAAAATACGAGCCTTTAAGAACGTATTTCCCCAACGAAGAGGTAATGCATACAAATGAGCTGGAGTTACCCGAGGAACCGGGTTGGAAGCTTTTCTTTGATGGAGCTGCAAACGCGAAAGGGGTTGGAATAGGAGCAGTACTCATTTCTGAAACGGGATGCCATTATCCTGTTACGGCTCAACTACGCTTCTATTGCACCAATAATATGGCCGAGTATGAAGCTTGCATTTTGGGTCTACGATTGGCTGCGGACATGGATGTCCAAGACGTCTTGGTCTTGGGAGACTCGGACCTCTTGGTACATCAGATTCAGGGTGAATGGGAAACACGGGACTTGAAACTCATACCTTATCGACAATGCTTGCACGATCTGAGCAAGCAATTTCGATCGGTAAAATTCAAACATATCCCGAGAGTTCATAACGAGGTTGCGGATGCATTGGCCACCTTAGCATCAATGTTGCACCACCCTGACAAAATGTATGTTGATCCTCTGCACATCCAGGTCCGTGATCAGCACGCTTATTGCAACGCCGTAGAAGAGGAAGCAGATGGCGAGCCCTGGTTTCATGATATCAAAGAATACCTCAGAATGGGGATATATCCGGAACAGGTCACTGGAGACCAAAAAAGAGCCCTTTGGCGTTTGTCAAATGGCTTCTTCCTCAGCGCAGGAGTGCTATACAAAAGGACCCCAGATTTGGGATTGTTGAGATGTATAGATGCCGGTCAAGCCACGACGGTTATGGCAGAGGTACATGCTGGAGTTTGCGGGCCACATATGAGCGGATATGTATTGGCAAGGAAGATCCTTCGGGCAAGGGTATTATTGGCTCACCATGGAACATGACTGTATCACTTTCGTGAGGAAGTGCCATCAGTGTCAGATACATGGAGATCGGATTCATTCTCCGCCAACAGAGTTACATACGATGTCAGCACCCTGGCCGTTTGTGGCATGGGGCATGGATGTCATTGGACCTATCGAGCCAGCAGCATCCAACGGTCATTGGTTCATTCTAGTAACCATTGATTACTTCACCAAATGGGTTGAGGCTAAAACCTTCAAGTCGGTAACTAAAAAGGCATTGGTGGATTTTGTGCACTCCCATATCATCTGCAGATTTGGGATCCCAAAAGTAATCATTACGGATAACGGTGCGAATCTTAACAGCAGCCTGATGAGAGAGGTATGCCAACAATTCAAGATTACACACCGCAATTCCACCCCATATCGTCCCAAGGCGAATGGAGCGGTCGAAGCAGCCAATAAGAACATCAAGAAGATACTGCGAAAGATGGTGGAAGGGTCCAGACAATGGCACGAGAGATTACCCTTTGCTTTGTTGGGTTACCGCACTACAGTCCGGACTTCCATAGGTACAACTCCTTATTTGTTGATGTACGGAACTGAGGCCGTAATACCGGCGGAGGTTGAAATTCTGTCACTCCGGATTGTCGTTGAAGCCGAGATCGATGATGACGAATGGGTCAAAGCTCGATTGGAATAGTTGAGCTTGATAGACGAGAAAAGATTGGCAGCGGTGTGCCATGGTCAGCTGTATCAGAAGAGAATGACAAGAACATATAATAAAAAGGTACGCCCCAGGAAGTTTGAAGTAGGGCAGCAGGTATTGAAGAAGATCCTCCCACACCAGGTCGAGGCAAAAGGCAAGTTCGCCCCAAATTGGTAAGGGCCTTATATCGTGACCAGAGTATTATCCAATGGAGCTTTGTGTTTAACAGATATCGAGGGAAGATGTGTTGACATGGCTATCAATTCGGATGCAGTCAAGAGATATTATGCGTAATTTCTTTTGATTATGGCAGTTGTTGGTTCGTTTGTTTGTACTTGGTACTTATTGGATAATGAAATGACGGAGGCAATTCTTTCTTCTATCCAAACACTTTTACCCTTGTTTTCCCCTTTTGAGATTTAAGTTATTCTTTCATACCCCTCTTTTGGAATCACTAACGGAAAAGATATGAAAAGAGAAAGAAGAAGAAGAGAAAATTTTAAGAGAAAATGAAAAAAGAAAGAAAAAAAAAGAAGAAGAAAAAGAAAAAGAAGAAGATAAAAACCACAAAACAGCGGGAACTACGTTTGACCTGATTCCTCAAAAAGGATACGTAGGCGCCTCACGGCTCGGTCATAGTGTGCATCATAGAGTACATAGTGTGCATAGTATACACAAGTACGCATGATAGGCACAATGTGCGAACGCACATAATTCAACATAGAGTAAAAATAAAATCCCCCAAGCAAGAAAAACTGGGGCAGAGGTTATGTTTTACGGTTCCAACAAAGTTTTGATTCCAAAAGTTGTAGCGTATCACCCATCAAGTTATTTTATTTTGATAGCCTTTCTTTTAGCCCACACCGAAACCAACATCGACGTCCAAAAGACCTCCCGATCAATATCCAAGAGGCGCCAAGTCAGGCAAATAAAGCCGAGAGTAATACACTGATCCCCGGCAAAGAAGAGGAGCATAAAACGGGAAATGAATTGATCTCTAGAAGAGAGGGTCACATCGACAACACTCCCATCCTCCGTGAAAATATATAATAAAATGAGAGAGTCTTGGCGGTGAAAACCTTCGCAGGCACCACAAGGCGACGAAAGATGAGGGATATAAAACGAGAGAGTCTTATTGGTGAAAACCTTCACAGGCACCATAAGGCACCGAGAGTTGAGAGAAAAGAGAGAGTCTCATTAGTGAAAACCCCTCGAAGGGCACTATGAGGCGACGAGACAGATCAACAAAAGGGGTCCGCGTTCACAGAGAAATGGACGCCCATTTATCCCCACCAAGTAAGGTCATCTGGCAAGTTGATTGATACAAATAGACTGGGTCGGGAATCTATGGTGCACGTCATGATCACAAGGACCAGTCCTGTTGTCCAGATAAGTTTTTCTCTTTTCCTTTTTCCACCAAGTATTGGTTCAGAAAGATTTTCTTCTTTTTTCTATTTCTTTTGTTTTTCTTTCTAAGAATTCGTGTTGAAAGAGATTTTTCAAAGTTTACTACCAGTCCAAAGTGGTCAGATGCCACAAGAAAGGGAAATCAATCCAGTGCAAGATATCCCCAGGAAATGCAATTCTATGCCTCACAATTCCGGGGGAAGTGAACTCCTGAAGGGGGGTAATTTCGGGATTAAAAGCAGACTCCCACGGCATGTCCTAAAAAGAGAAGCAGAAAGGGGGTTAAATGGAAAAACCACCCCAGCAAGCGACGTCGTCCACCAACCAGTTATTGGTGCACAGAGCAAGGAAAAGAAAAGGGAGAAATCATCCCCCAACGGAAAGATCACCGTTGCCCCACCATGATTAAAACTAATTAAGTCTTTCTGTCTGCTGCAGGAAAATAAAGGTCGATGAAGGCAGAGGAACGCAATACCAGAAAGGTCACCAAAACTGGGGCAGAAAATTTTCTGCCATTGTCAAAAATTTTCTCGGAGGAACGGGAAAACAAATTTTCAGTCTTAGTTTAAATAGGCGCCCACCTGTATAACGAGAGGAATAAATTTCATGTCTTAGTTTAAATAGGCGCCCACCTGTATAACGAGAGGAATAATTTTCAGTCTTAGTTTAAATAGGCGCCCACCTGTATAACGAGAGGAATAAATTTCATGTCTTAGTTTAAATAGGCGCCCACCTGTATAACGAGAGGAATAATTTTCAGTCTTAGTTTAAATAGGCGCCCACCTGTATAACGAGAGGAATAAATTTCATGTCTTAGTTTAAATAGGCGCCCACCTGTATAACGAGAGGAATAAATTTCATGTCTTAGTTTAAATAGGCACCCACCTGTATAACGAGAGGAATAATTTTCAGTCTTAGTTCAAATAGGCACCCACCTGTATAACGAGAGGAATAAATTTCATGTCTTAGTTTAAATAGGCGCCCACCTGTATAACGAGAGGAATAATTTTCAGTCATAGTTTAAATAGGCGCCCACCTGAATAACGGGAGGAATAATTTTCATATCTTAGTTTAAATAGGCGCCCACCTGTATAACGAGAGGAATATTTTTATGTTTTAGTTTAAATATTTCAGGTTTTGAGAGCAGTAACCCCACCGGAAGGTAGAAGGTTACAACAGGAATATCCAGCAGGTGACAATAAAAATCCCCAGCGCCGAGAAGCAGAGGGCGACAAACTCAGGCACACGAGTCAAAAGGACGCGTAAGGACGCATTTTGAAAGAAGTAGCTTGTGAACATTGAGTCATGCCCAGCGTGGCAAATCTGATGAAGAGAGCCATACCGCCGAAGGAACCATTGAAAGGCTTGATGAAGAAGGCCATGTCCCCAGCGGATCAAGCAAAATGAAAACTGGTACTCAGAGGAGCAAAAGGCCCGTACCATCCCTCAAGTTCACAAAATAAAAGCATCAGAGGAAAACGCAAGCCGACGAAGAAGAAATCAGGCGTCCACCTGGAGAACAAGGACAAAGAAAGGAAGTAATCAGGCGTCCACCTGGAGAACAAGGACAAAGGAAAAGAAATCAGGCATCCACCTGGAGAACAAGGACAAAGAAAAGAAGAAACCAGGCGTCCACCTGGAGAACAAGGACAAAGGAAGGAAGAAATCTGGCGTCCACCTGGAGAACAAGGATAAAGAAAAGAAATAGAAATCAGGCACCCACCTGGAGAATAAGGGAATACAATTGAAGTATTGAAGCCAAAAGCCCGCTCATATGAGAAAGGAGCACATTTAGAATCAATAAAGCAGAGGAATACAACAAGAATCCCCTGCAGGAAACAATAAAAATCCCCAGCACCGGGAATCAGAAGGCTACGGCTAAAATCCCCAGCATTCAACCAAGTCATAAATAGCAGAAGCTCGCCTCAAGAATGCGAGTCAACAGTCTGAGATGGTCAACAAAAGCTGGACACAAAAAGGGTATCAAGGTCTGCTCAAGGATATCTAGGCAAAACAAATATGGTCTGCTCAAGAACTAGCACCTACAACTAGCAAGTAGCAAGGTTCAAATCCAAAGTCTGTGTGAAGCACCATTCAAGACTCAAGATCAAGTTTCAGAAGACTTAAAGATAGGAATCCTTGTAACTAGTAGCTGATAGGCTTAGTTAGTCTTTTTCAGTTTTCATTTTTGATGTAATGACAGGACCACGGACCGGAACCTCAACGGAACGGCACCTCGATCGGCTCTACACCTCGGTACACTTAACCATCTCTCTCATTTCCGAACTACACGTGGCCTGATTCCTGTATAACCAAGGATATGTAGGCAGCTCAGATACCAGGGCTCGGTCACATCCCCTTCCTTTCCGTAGTGTAGTCCCTCCAAGTAATGGTCGGGTCAAAAACATGTCTAGTCGTTCTTTGTCGGAAAACTCTTCGTGTTTCCAGTCAAAGAGGGCAGCTGTAGACACCTGATTTTTGACCCTCCCCGAGAATTTTCACATTTTTAGCATAAATATGTAATTTAGGCCTAATATAGCTATTTTGACTATTTTTGCTTTATTTCGTCGCAAAAGAGGAAAATTACAAAAATATATATATAAATTTTAGTTTATGTATTTCTCATAAACTTGAAAAAATACAAAAATTGTACTTTATTTTTGTACTTTATATAATTTCGAAAATTACCAAAAATATAGTTCTATTAATGTTTTATAGTCATTTTAATTTTGAAAAATACAAAAATGTTACTTTATATTTTATCTTTATATTAAAAACGAAAATTACCAAAAATATAGTTCTATTAATGTTTTATAGTCATTTTAATTTTGAAAAATACAAAAATGTTACTTTATATTTTATCTTTATATTAAAAACGAAAATTACAAAAAAAATAGTTTTATTAGTATTTTGTAGTTATTTTAATCTTGAAAAAAATATTAAAAAAGATCTAGTTTTGTGTTAATTATCAGTCTTATTTTTGTAGTTATTTTGCTTAATTAATCAGTTGAGCAACGTCGTGTTCCTATTTCTCGGGTCCGGGCAAAAGAATAATATTCGGGTTCAAACTACCCGGTTTTAGGCCTAATTTCGGACCTAGCCCATAATAATTCGAGTCCACCACACGTGAGGGGACACACGTGGGGAACACGGACGGAACACCATACACGGGGAACCCACCACGCGTGGGGGACACAAGTCTCGAACCCCACCACGCGTGGGGCTCATTTTTCTTGGCAGAAGGTTATCAAATACACGGGCAAAACACATTTGGAGGGGGACTTGAAAATTTTTTTGCTGCGAGACTACTGTTCATCTTTCTTCTTTAGAAAGAAGAAAGAAAAAAAAAACTACTGCTGCGTTAACCAGCTTCCTCCACCTCGTCCAGCTCCGCCAGTCCGTCACCCATAACCATCGACCACTCCTCTTCCTCCTAGCTCCATCCAACCAGTCCGTCGATCCTCCATTAAACCCGGCAATCACTGTTCATCTTCTTCCTCAAGAAAAAAAGAAGAAGGAACGGAAACCCTACCCAAAAACCCACCTTGCGACCCCCACGTCCGCTGCTATCACGCAGCTGCTGCTGTTGCTTCCTCGTCGGAACAGCTGCAGCATCAACGACCCACTACCACTGATCCATCTTTTCTGTCCAAGCAACCCGCCACTAGCAACCTCTATTACCGCCATTGTCGCCGCTACCAGCCCCCTCCATTAGAACCAGCTCCATACACGTCTCAACACCACCACAAACGGACCCTTCCACCTCCAGCAAACACCTGCAAACCCTACTGCCCAAACTACAATCCCACGACCACTCCTCCTCCTCCTAGCTCCATCATCGACTACTCCCCCAACGCCATAACCACTACCTGAAACCTGCGACCACCTCCAGTCGCACCTCCCACCGTCGCCTTCCCCATCGCCTACAACCACCGGCAGTCCTCCATTACTATTTTATCGACCATCACCAAACGACCTTTCCAGCTTCCCCACAGCCCCTGCTACTCGTCGTTCAGCCCTATCAACTTCTTCTTCAACTGCACAAACGACCCCCTCCTGCTGCAGCTTCACGTACCAGGTGTGGCGCCGGAAAAATACAGCAGCAACCAAACAATCCTTGGTTGTTGACAGTTGTGGGTCCGAGCTTTCTATTTCCATCGAGGTCGTCTTTGGTTCATCGAGGTCCGGTACGTCGAGGTGTTTGTCCGAGGTTCCGTCGTTGTTCTTCGTTCAGAGAAGTCCGGCTTGAGTCCCGTCGGGGTCGTGTTTGTCGTCCTGAGTTTGCCGAGGTTCAAAGGTTAGTAAACCTCAAGTATTAGAAAAGGAAATGTTACGTTAAATGTTCAAAGATGCAATATAGAAGTTGGTATGATAATTTTCTGCTTATGTTTTCATCGTATGCATTTTTGCTCATTTTGCGTTACGCGATTCTTGTTTATCCGATGTCATTTAATTAAGTTGGACTAGTTGTTCTATGACACAAGTTTGACGTTAATCTGTTCGTCCTTTCCTTTGCTTAGGTCATTCGGACAAAATTAGCATTAGTACTTGTTGTTACCACTTCCGAAACACCCATTCACTAAACTCATTTTATTAATTTTTTGACAAGTTAGGAGATTTTAGTTGTAAAGAAGCCGTAAGGTTTAGTATTGTTAAAGGCGTAAAAATGGCATCCTTTTAAAAAATGAAAAAAATAATAATAATAAATA
Source organism: Nicotiana sylvestris (assembly GCF_000393655.2). Classification (NCBI taxonomy): domain Eukaryota; kingdom Viridiplantae; phylum Streptophyta; class Magnoliopsida; order Solanales; family Solanaceae; genus Nicotiana; species Nicotiana sylvestris. The sequence goes on from NC_091065.1 coordinate 183,201,422, forward strand.
AATAAATAAAAAACGAGACTAGCTTCGCCAAATAAAAAATGTACAGATTGTGGAGCCCTCACAAAATATATGTGTTAAATACTTAGATTCCGGGACGGGCCGTTTAGCAAATTTCACGGCCCCACCCAAAATAATAATGCGCTAGGTGCTTTAGGCGCGCCTTTAATAATTTATTCTCCCTAACTCGGGTGCACATTTATGTGACCCAAATCCAAATCTCAGCAGAGTTGAAATGTGTCTCTAAATCGCGGGTACATTGATTGTAGCGTGGTTCGAGATGCATGTCCACGACGTTGCAAATTCTTTTAAAAAATAATGAATGAGACGAGCCTCGACAAACAAAAATGTAGAAGCTGCGGGGCCCTCTAAATGTATATATATTAAAAAAACTTAGAATTCGGGACATGCCGTTTAGCAAATTTTGCGGCCTTCTCCAAAATAACAATACGTTAGTTGCTTTAGGTGCGTCTTAATAACGTATTTTTCTTAATTCGGGTGCACATTTATGTGACCCAAATCCAAATCTCAACCGAGTCGAGATATGTCAATAACCACGGGTGCATTGATGTAACGTGGTTTGAGATATATTTTCACGACGTTGCAATTCTCGTAAAAAATAATAATAAAAGCGGTCAAGAGTTTAAAACTTGCACATAGGTTTTCATATTGTATTTAAAATCAGATAAATAAGCCAAATATAACAGTTGAGCGACCGTGCTAGAACCACGGAACTCGGGAATGCCTAACACCTTCTCCCGGGTTAACAGAATTCCTTATCCGGATTTCTGGTACGCAGACTGTAATATAGAGTCATTCTTTTCCTCGATTCGGGATTAAAATTGGTGACTTGGGACACCCTAAATCTCCCAAGTGGCGACTCTGAAATAAATAAACCAATCCCGTTTCAATTGTCCTTTAATTGGAAAAAACTCCCTTGCGCCCTCTCGGGTGCGGAAAAAGGAGGTGTGACAACCCCCAAAAAAAATTGTCGTTCCTTAAGCTCTCTTTCTTAGAACTAGGTTGAATACCAAAGTCTAAGGATGTGATTATGTTTTGAAGGGACGTGAACTCTTTTGCTTCTAGTTGGATACTTGAATTTCAGAATTTGAAGGGCCAGGTTCTTCATACGTGAATCATAATTGACATCAACAAAATTATGCCTTCCACTATTTTATTCTGCATCAAGAGTACCTAATGTTGCATCAACACCCCTATGTTCAGCTCCAGTCGAGGTGATAAAGGGACCAGGTTCTTCTGTGCCTTTTGAAGATTCTACTACATCTCCTTCATCCTTTTGCTTGACTTGACTCATCAAATTAGTTTTTCCATTTGCAATATCTATAGCTTCACTAGGAGCATTTGTGAATTCTCCATCTTCATCTTCTTTGTTTTGTGACCATTTTGCCACCATTATTGAGAGCAACACATTTTCCATCCAAAAGCTCTCGGGTAAGTCAACTTGGCTTTTCTCCCATTGGTGCAGTTCATAGAGAGACTTCTTAAGAAGGGACCTGATCATGCACTTGTTAATCAAGTAGAAAGCAGTGTTGACTACTTCATCCCATGAACCAGGTTCTCCATAACCAATTTTGTTCAACAAGTAGAACTCACATGCCCAGTCATCTCCACCATAACTCAGCATCATCATCAATGACACTTAGGCATGTTAGATCACCACCATGCAGGGACTTAAAATCAGCAATGTAAATATTCTTGTATCTTTTGGCCACAAGTACCACCTCACCGGTCACAAGATTTGTGACTGTGCATATCTTGGACAAGAATTCCACTTATTTTCCTTGTCACATATCAATCCTTCTTACTCCTAGAGTGTACCCCTTTTAGCTATTTTCAAAGGGTACACTCTCTCCTTGCAGGGCCTTAAGTGAAAGGAAATCATTTGTACTTCCAGTCATACGCTTTGAGCAGCCGCTATCCATGTACCATTGTAGGCTGTTCCCTTTCACTGTTCCCTACACAAGAAAATCAGGAGTTAGACTTAGGAACACAAACGAGTTTAGGTCCCTTGTAATGATAGAACGGGTGGATCAAACTTCCTTTTGCCCATGTAGGCAACACATATTTTCTTTTCTGGGAACCGGGTTCCTTATCAATATGCCTCTTTCAACAAAAACTTTATTTTTCTGCAACGAATGAATTTTAACTTCACAGGAGTCCTTGTAATGATAAAAGGGGTGAATGAGGGCTCTTTTGGTCCAAGCAGGCATTATACATTTTTTATGTGAAGGACCAAGTTCCGTAGCAGCTGTTACTTTTTTAGCAAGAACTTTGTTTTTCTGTTGAGACCGAATTCTAACCTTACAATTTTCTTTAAAGTGCCCAGTGTTGCCACAGTGAGTGTAAAGCCAATTGTCAGGTACAGTAACATACTTGCTATAAGGGTTGTAGGGAGTCTTTTCCCTTTGGAACCCGATTCCCTGCCTGTTTCCCCCATTGTTTGTGTACACGACAGTGATAGCATCAGAGGACCAGGTCCACTTAAGTGATTTTTCAAGATCACTTTTCACTCTTCCTAGTTCTTCCTGAAGTTATTTATTTTTCTCAAGCTCAGCACACAGACTAGATTTCACTGAATTTAACTCACTTTCAAAATTAATGTGTGTCTCACTTGCAAATTCCTTTCCCTTTTGAGAATTCGAAGACCTATTTGTCATTTTAAGTTCCCCAATTGTTTCCTTTAAGTTTACAACTCCCACTAACAGATCATCTATCTCATGCTCAATGTTAGCATCACTCTCAGTTAAAACCTCTTTTTCTTTCTTCAGACTCTCAATGGTTTCCTCTAAGTCTTCAATGGAAACTACCATATAATCCCTCTCTTGTTCAATGCCATCAATTTCTTCTATTAAATAATTTTTCTCTTTAACGAGGCTATGATCGGCATCAATCAACACATTTGCTAAGGACATCAATTTTTTTAGAGTAAGTTTTCAAATTTCTTTGAACATCAAAGAAACTTACCTCATCTTCCTCCTTGTCCTCATCATCGTCAGATTTGTCCATGAGTGCAAAGATTTACTCATATTCTGAAGATCCATTGTCAGCAACTATCATATTTTCACCTTTAGATTCACTAGAAGAATTTCCCAATCAATCAGGGCTTGCTTCATCATGTTGTCAGTAGCATCTCTTCTTTTGAACTTTTTGTCAAGGACCTGGTTACTTTTACTGGCCTTTTCATTGTTGATTTTGTAATGATCCTGCTTATGAAGAGGACGGTCTTTAATGAAGTGTCCAAACTTTCCACACTTATGTCAGCAATCATTTTCTTTGAAATTCCTGCTGGAACTTCTTAAATTGGAATCCCACCATTTATTCAAATCATGTTTTGGAATCTTCGAGTGAGATACTCGATGTCGGATTCATCACTACTTGAGTATTTGTTGGCAGAACTGAGAACCAGGTTCTTCTCCTTCTTGGGATCTCTTCTTTCAATATCCTTCTTTTTCTTCATCTCATAAGTTTTGAGATTTCCAATGAGTTCATCAATGGCCATCTTCTGCAAATCATTGGCTTCAGTGATAGCATTCACTTTACTTTCCCAAGAACCTGGTAAAACACTAAGTATTTTTTGGACCAGCTTGTTTCTTGGGATGACTTCACCAAGAGAGTGAAACTCATTAATAATGGAGGTGAAACGTGTGTGCATATCTTGAATAGACTCATCCTCCTTCATCTCAAAAAGCTTATGCTCAGTAGTAAGCATATAAATTTTGGACTGCTTAACCTGAGTAGTGCCCTCATTGGCAGTGTGAAGAGCTTCCCAAATGTCCTTAGCAGGCTGACAAGCTGAGATGCGGTTGTACTTATCTGGTCCGATGCCACAAACAAGAATTTTCTTTGCCCTAAAATTCTTCTCAATAGCCTTTCTATCAACATCGTTGTACTCTTTTCTTGTTTTTGGGACTATAACTATTCCCCCACCAACAGTTTTCATGGGAACAAAGGGTCCATCACAGATTATATCCCACAACTCTGAGTCCTCAGCCATAATGAAGTCATGCATTCTTGTTTTCCACCAACCATAGTATTGGCTGTTGAATCTTGGTGGTTTGTACGTTGATTGTCCTTCCTCAAAATTTGGTGGAGCATCCATGTAGATCCTTTCTAGGTGTTAACCTTTTAGAAAGAACCCGCACTAATACTGATTATTAGAAACTAAGCGTCCACCAGACTGTATAGAGAACCGGGTTCTCTATGAGTTTCTACTAAAAATACTGAGGAACCAAATTGTATAGCGATCTGGTCCTATATCAGTTTGGTACAGTGCTAACTGCGGAACCAGCATGTAGATGAGACACAAGATAAGTTCCCACTGTATAGAGAACCAGATTCCCTAGCAGTTCCTATTGTAAGAAACACATTGTGTGTCACGACCCGGATTTCCTGCCTTCGGGAGTCGTGATGGCGCCTACTAGTAAAAACTAGGCAAGCCAACCAACTGAACTATTTACCTTGTTTCTATTTTTAATCCGATAACAGCTAAGAGCCAACAATTAGATAACAACATAATTGAATAAGCGGAAGTCTGTATTGTAAAGATTTAATAATACTGCTAATACAAATCCATAACAAATCTACCCAAGACTGGTGTCACAACTTCACGGACTGTCTAAGAGTACTACAAATAAAGGTTTGAAAGAATAAATACAACACTGTCCCTAGAAATACATGAAAGAAACAAGAATAGTAGATAGAAGGAGATGCCAAGGTCTACGGACGCCTGCAGGACTACATCGGGTCGCCTGATGAACAAGAAACACAATCTCACTATGGTTCGAAGTTTACAACACTGGGATCTGCACAAAAGAGTGTAGAGTGTAGTATCAGCACAACCGACCCTATGTGCTGGTAAGTGTCTAGCCTAACCTCGACGAAGTAGTGACGAGGCTAGGACCAGACTACCAAATAAACCTGTGCAATATAGCATACAAAATAATAGGAAGCAGATAACAATGATGGCAGCAATGATCAACCAGTGATATAAAAAGCAGGCAACAAGAATACCATAAATGTTCCCCAACAATGAATAAATACAAGTGCAATCAATTAATCAAGTCCTTCAAATATAAATCTCTAAGATAATATGCTTTTCAATGAATATATTTTGAATATATTTCCTTTAAATAAAATATCTTTCAGATAAGCATCTTTCGAATATAATTCTTTCGAGTAAAGGTCACCTTGTGATGCCTCATTTTATAATCATAAATAATATAGGTCTTAGCCCACTTTCATATTTTCACGGCACCTTGTGCCTATATTTATATCACAATCGCACGGACAACTCACGTGCCATTAAATAAAACCATAATATTTTCCCCGGCACCTTATGCCCTCATATTTCTGCCTCACATTGCACAACAATATCCTCATGTTACTCAGTTCATAGGTTCCATAACCCAATACAATTAAGAATGTTCAAAGAGCCTCATTCACTTAACATAACGTAGAGTACAGCTTCCAACCCAATTAGGAAATCAACAAGAAAAGATGAAGTTATTTTTTAGAAATCATTTGATAAAGAAAATACCATTTTCAATTAAAGTACAATATCGAATGAATCATTACCTTTAATACGAGAAATAAATAAATCAAAACATAGTAGAAATTCCTTTTTAATTAAAGTACAACCTCAAACGATTTAAGAAAAATTTACTTGAGAAATCAATTGAGTTAAAAATGTAAAAAATTCTGAAATTTGAAGTATTGAACATATAAAAAAATAAGGCGAGGTATTGTAAACACTATGGATTTCCAACACAAAGGATCACAACAGTAAAAGGATCTAAACAGTTAATACACTTGAATTGTTAATAACAAGTAAACAAAGCAAACAGAAAGTACACGGCATCACCCTTCGTGCTTTAACACTCTCTCACCAAAACAATACACGACATCATCCTTCGTGTTTTACACTCTTCCTCAGCCAAGCAACAATCACAAGAAATAAGGGTAAGGGAATTTATAACATCGAAATAAAATCAAGTAACAACAGAAAATCAGTAAATAAACGTAAAGGACAACATAACTCAATTAGAATTAGGAAAAATCAAGGACAAGTGCACGACATCACACTTCGTTCTTTTACTCTCACCCTCACCATAAGAATCAATATAAACTGCACGGCATCACCTTTCGTGCTTTTACTCTCATCCTCACCATAAAATCAATATAATCGGCACGGAATTGTACATTGTGCGGCGCGACATCACCCTTCGTGCTTTACACTCTTCCTTACAAAATCATACACGGTATCACCCTTCGTGCTTTAACACTCTTCCTCACCAAATCATACACGGCATCACCTTCTGTGCTTTAATACTCTTCCTCACCCAAACAACAATCACAAGGTATAAGGGCAAGGAAATAAATGAAATCACAATAAAATCCCGGCAATGGAACAATAGTACAACAATCAAATCCTGGCAAGGGAAACAATATCAAAACAATAATATCCCGCCAAGGGAGACAATATCATGATTCTCTCTCTTTCCTTTTTTCTTTCACGTTTACTTAACAACTCAATTCACTACTTGAGCTAATGCTCTACAATGTTCAACAATTCAATTCTCAACTTGAGTCAATGCTCTACAATATTCAACAATTCAATTCTCAACTTGAGCCAATGCTCTACCATGTTTAATTAACAATAATACTTCCACAAGTCATATTCCTCAATAGAAATTATCATATAGAGCATATAAAATACGAAACGGAGTCACATTAATCAAAGTATAAGACTCACGGGCATGCTTGACACCAATGTATAAATACTCGTCACCATGTCTATACGTCGTACCCAACAAATAACACATAACAAATAGGACACAACTCCTAATTTCTCAAGATAAGGTTATACCAAACACTTACCTTACTTTGCAACCAATTTAAAATTCCAACAAGCCTTTGCTTCACGAATTCGTGCCCGAAATTCTCAAATCTAGTCATAAACAATTCGATTCAGTCATTAAAAATTATAGGAATTAATTCCATATGAAATTCTGTATTTTCCATTTAAAATCTGAAATTGCACTAAAAATTTGCCCGTGGGGCCTACGTCTCGGAACCCGACAAAAATTATGGAATATGAAACCTCATCCAACCATGAGTCCAACCATACCAATTTTACCAAAATCCGACATCAACTCGACCCTCAAAACTTCAAATTAAACCAAGAGGGTTTTCAAGATTTTCCCAACTAAAATCACCAATTAAATGCCAAAACTAGGAATAGATTCAGGTAATCTAACCAAAATTAAGTTAAGAACACTTACCACGTTATTTTCTATGAAAATCTCCCGAAAATCGCCTCTCCCCGAGCTCCAATTTGATAAAAATGAATACCATTTTCAGAACTTAACATTCTGTCAAGAATTTTCCGTGGTTACTGTTTACGCATTTACTGTTCACGGGACTGTTCACGGTACTGTTCATGGGTACTATACACGTCTACTGTACACAGATACTGTTCATGTGTACTGTACACGGGTACTGCACACAGATACTATTCACGCAGGTGCTGTCACTGTTCACACGTGCGAAAAATGCAGAAACTGCCCAGAAAATTTCAGCAGCCTTTTATATCCGTTAACCTTCCGAAATCCACCCGAGGCCCTCGGTACCTTGAAAAAATACATCAACCAGTCCTAAAACGTCATACAAACTTAGTCAAAATCTCAAATCACATCAAATAATGCTAAAACCGCGAATCACACCCCGATTCAAGCCTAATGAAACTAGAAACGTCCAACTTCTATATTCGATGCAAAAACCTATCAAATCAATTCTGATTGACTTCAAATTTTGCACACAAGTGATAAATGACATAACGAAACTATGAAAATTTTCAGAATTGGATTTCAACCCCGATATAAAAAACTCAAATCTCCGGTCAAACTTAAGAAATTTTCAGCCTTAGATTTTTAGATTCCGTTAAATGGCGATAATTTGATCTAGGGACCTTCGAATTCGATTTCGGGCATATGACCAAGTCACAAATCACGTTACAAAACTATCGGAATGGTCAAAACTTTTATCCGGGTTCGTTTTCTCAAAATATTGACCGAAGTCAACTCAGTTGAGTTTTAAAGCTCTAGTTCACAATTTAATCCATTTTTCACATAAAAACTGATATTAGGCTAGATTTATGTCATTTGACGATTGTTTTGCCCCATTTTGATTATGTTTCAATGCTCTAATATAATCAAATGATGAAAAATGAGCTCTAAATTGTGTTGCAGGAATGAGGAGCTTATATAAGGCCTTAAAGATGTGATTGGAGATGCATTGAAGCAAGAAAGACCCCTAGGAGCTGAGTAAGCGAGACGACGAGAAAAAGAATCGACCAAATGAAGTCCTAGACTAGCACAGCCATTAGCGCGTCCACTAGTGCGACCGCGCGGCCCTAATGGTCGAGGCAGAATGGTAAGGCTACTAGCGCGGCCATTAGCGCGGCCGCGCTAGCCCAGTTCCGGAAAATAATTCCTGGGGTAAATTTGGAAGTCTGGGGGGCAAATTCACTTAACCTATAGAAGGTCAAGCTCGCCCAAGGAGTGTGTGTGCAGCTTTTGATAGCTGAGAGCAAGAAAAGGAAAGGCAAGAGGCAAGGAAGAGTATTCTACATCAAGTTCTTCTTTTCTTCCTTTTGTTTTATGATTTGTAATAAATTTAATTATTGTGATGAACATCATTGTTATGAGTAGCTAATTCTTTTAATCTAAGTTTTTGGGTGAACCCGTTGTGGATGAACTTGTTGTTATATTAATATAGTTTGAATTGGTTGTTAATCTCTATTTGTTCAACTACGTTTTGATTTTGGTTAGTTGAAAGGATCCTCAATTAGTCGTTCCTATTTATTATGTATTTTCTTGAGAGAGAGTGCATATTTAGGTAATTATTTGAATAACATCACTCCCGGAGTATAGGCGGGAGTCATAACCGAGGGTTTAGAGGTTGGAGTAGAGATAACGATACCTCGGGTGCGATCTAAGTGAACTGTAATGCGAATCTAGCTAGTGTAGCTTGGGAAAGTGCGTCTAGTAAATTATCATAATTACTTGAGAGAGAGTTATGATAGCTGGAGAGTTCATGATCGATAGAGACAACTAATTCATAACTATAAGAAACATACAACTAAGGAATTCAACAACAGGGGAAACCATTACCTTAGACCTTTATTCCAATTATCTACAACTGTGTAGTAGTTAATCTTCGTTTTATCGATTCTATTAGTTGGAGTAGTGACCATAACACCACTTGTTATTTACAAAGTTTGAGAAGGTTGACTCATAAGAATTTAGTACTTTAAAGGCTTCTCTTGATACGTTAATTCCCTGTGGGATTCGACTCGGGGCATAATACCCCGGATTATATTTGCACCACCCGCTTAGTCTTTTAATAGGCATAGTTGAGCATGATAAAATTTTGACACCATTGCCGGGGAATTAACGGTATTATCAATTACGATTGAAAGAAGTACAAAAATTCTTAGTGTAGTTATTTCTCTCCATACCCAACTTTTACATTGAAATTTTTAACGTTTGTCGACTTGGTTGCACAAGTGCATGCCTAGAAACTCATCGAGAACTGGTGAAGTATTTGAAGCATTACTAGATCCTGAGAAATTTTTCAAGGCCTTGAACCGGGCCAACCGGAAAAACAAACAACTGACCCATTAGAAACAGTAATGGGAGATCACGAAGAACACCCAGTTGTACCAATAGCGCCAATGGCACCTCTTGTGCCAGAGGCGGCTCTCTATGACTGGGCACAACCCACAGCTGAAAATCTGGCCACCTCGATTTTAGTCCTGCAGATACAAGCTGAATCCTTCCAAATCACGAATAACATGTTGCATTTGTTGCAAAACAAGGGATTATTTTCGGGGTCACAAGTCGAAGATCCTCAACAACATTTGAAAAATTTTCTGTCAATCTGCAAAACCCAAAGACAGCCCAATGTAACTCTAGAAGTAATCAAGTTGCTATTATTCCCATTTTCAGTGAAAGGAGCTGCTCAGACCTACTCACTCCCCATAAATTCCATAACAACTTGGGAGGACTTAGTCAGGCAATTCGTGAACAAGTTCCACCCCCCAACAAAACCGCGCAACAGATTGATGATATTTTGAGTTTTAAACAGAGACTAATGGAAACATTGCATGAAATATGGGAGCGTTTTAAAGGGATGCTGGTCATATGTTCGCACCATGGCATTCCAGATTTGATGTTGGGATAGCGGTTCTACATAGGATTGTCAGATAGCGTGAAGAACATTGTTGATGCTTCAGCCGATGGAGCATTTTTGAGTAGAACATGGAGAGAAGGTCAAGGTCTACTTGACAAGATGGCGCAGAATTTGGGATGGATAACCAGAAATGCACCAATCACTCCAGTGGTGCACTCAGTGCCTTTAGATCCATCCAATTCAATGGCTAAAAATATGGCCACCTTATTGACACAGATGAGCATACTCACCAAAAAGGTGGAAGAGTAAGGGCAAAAGCAGCAATATTGTAGATACTACTAATGGGGGCTTGTGCACATCTTGCATTAATCAGCCAATTAGTAACCAGTGGAAAGCAGAACATGATCATCAACATTACCCTGAAGATATGAACTATGTGACTAATTATGGGGGCTAGAGACAGGTTAGTCAGAGTTGGGGCCAGCAGAATCAACAGTACAGGCCATCCCAATCACAGTTCAACAGTAGGAATGTGGGAGGTATGAGACCCCCCAATAATATAGCACCTTGCCCAAGGCCACAGGGATACAGGAATCAGAATCAACAGTAGGGGTATTGTGAGCACGTGATTTTCACCCTATATGAGAATCACTCCCAAAAATTCAAAATAAAACAATTTTCCTTTATGTGCAATGTTTTTATTTTTGTGGTATTTTTGTATAATCATTTGTATTTTTGTCTGTGCATGTTTAATCGTTTAAATTAATAAAAATATAAAATATGTCGCATTTTCATTTAGTATTTATTTAAGTTTGTTTTATAAAAATGAGAAAATCATAAAAAAATAATGTACGTTGCATTTTTAACATTTAACGTCTAAATTGTGCAATTTTATCGTTAATTGCTATTTAAATGTGCGATAATAGTTATTTGGAATTAATTAGTATTTTTATAAGTTAATTTAGTTTATAAGTTAATTTAGAATTTTAGTTTTATTAATTAGGAAATAAAAGAAAAGAGAGCAAAAAATATAAAAGAAAATCGGAATTAGGCCTCTTCTTCAATTTTTAACCACAGGCCCAAATATACCCAACCTTCCTCTATGACCCGGTCCATTCCAAACCGGGTCGACCCAGTCCATAACCCAACACCCCTATTTCCTTATCTTTCATTTCAAAACAAAACCCTAAAATTTCACTGTTAAAAAACAAAGCCCCACCCGCCCCCTTTCTTTCCTTCTTCTTCTTCAAGCATCCAAATAACCCCTCCCATGGCTACCCAATGACCACCCCCTCCAGTCCTGCCCTCCTCACACATCATCCACCAGCAGTCCACCATCATCCTCCAACACCCACGAAGCCCACACCATGAACGACCTCCCTTTCAACTTCATCTTCTCCAAAAACCCTCGAAGCTCGGCCATAGACGACGTGAAGCAGCTTCCATGGCTGCCCCATATTCATCTTCTTCGTCTTCACCTTCTTTGTCGTCGTCACATCGTCGTAAAACCTTCGTCGAAACCCAGCTCCACCCCGACGCTGCTGCTTCTCCTCCTTCTGCCATGGCCGCGTCTCCTTCGTCTTCTCCATCGCTGCGGCTGCGTTGCTGCTTTCTTCTTCGTCCAACCTAGTCGACACTGCCCAGTCGACTTCCAGCTGCTCGACGAGCTCCTGCTACGTCTTCTTCATGCGATGTGCCACTGCTGCCCGCTGCATCTTCTTCGCCGCTGCTCCGTCGCGGCTGACCATGGACGAGTTGTAAGCTCGTCGCTGCTGCGTCTTCTTCATCTTTCACCTCGACTGATGCTTGTTGCTTCGTCGTCTTCAAGTCCGTTTATGTCAAAGTTTCGTTGGTTTCGTTTAGAGTTCGTTCGATGTTCGTCGTTGGTCATTTACGGTTAGTTGTTCTAAGTTTTATTTCGTCCATAATTTGTTTGATATTTTCAGATTTGAAATTAGTATAAGTTTTTTTTCATTTTTCTTATTTATTTTTAGATAAAAATGGTTAGTTTAATATATTGTTGATAGATTTAAGTTGAAGATTCAATTAAATTATTTTTCAGTTTGTTTTATTAATTTTAAGAGGATTTAGTTTTAATATAGAAAAGTGTTAGCTTAAATCGTTTGAATCCGTTGTTTGTTGTTAATATAGATTTAATTCGTGTTTCATCTTGTTTGAAGTTCGTTTTTAATTCAGCAATTTAATGTGAAGTTATGTTTTGGTTTTTAATTTTTTTTGGAATCATGTATCTTTGTTATAATTTTGCTGGATTTAATTTTTTTAAAAAAATCATTTGATTATTTGAAGTTTAGTGATTTGAATATGTTTATTTGTTTTGTTTAAGCTTAATTCGAATTTGAATAAAACTTGCTTGTTATTGTTGTTGAATCTTTTCATTTATGTCCATACTTTGTTTGATTGTTCTTGAATCCGAAATTAGTATAAGTTTGATTTTCTTGTTTGTTGTTTATCATTTATGATTATTTCTTCAGTTTGCTTCATGATCTTGTTTAGTTTTAATATAGGAATTGTTGGTTGTAATGTTGTTAGATTTAATTTTAAGTTCAAATGATTATTGAATTTAGAAATCTGAATATACTTGTTTGTTGTTGTTGTTGTTGAATCTGAAAGTAGGTTTGTTTGTTGTTAAAAATGTTGTTCAAATCAAGATAATTTTAGTTGTTTCTTTGTTGTTCATCATTTAGTTTGAATTTGTTGTTGAACATGGTTAGAAATTGGTCATATTTGTTGTATTTTGGTTGAAATTGGTTACGTGAATTAGTTATAGCTGATGGGGTAGTTTGGTAATTTGCAGTACGTTCAGGGGTAAAAGGGTAATTTCAGTAAGGTCAGAGGGGTATTTTTGGAATTAAAATTCTGATTAATTATTTATTTTGAATATTCTTTCCATTAAAATTAAGATAATCTTAAAATAATCAATAATGGGGGACAAGATATAATGGTGGGGAATAATGCATTTGTTTAATATAAGCATGGGGGACAAGATATAATGGGGTATTTGTTTAATAAAGTGGGGGACAAAACATTAGGTAGTGGGATTAAAAGGGGGATGAGTGGAAGATAGTGGGTTTTAACTTTTTTTTTTAATGCTGAAAGATGTTAATAAAAGGAAGGACTTGATCAGATTTTGAAAAGGAGAGAATACGGAGAATAGAGAGAAGACAGAAGAAAATTTTAAGAGAGAGGAAATTCCGAAAAATACTAAGACTTCAGAAAATAAAAAGAAAAACATTCTGGAAATTCAAAAGAAGAATAGTATACACCTGATATACAATCCAAATATTCTGATATACGGATTCAGAAATTAAGGGTTAAACACTAATTAGTCTTTCAAAATCTGAAAAGATTTCCTTTGCTTCTGTCCGTTGATTGTTGTTGGTGTTTCTGGATTTTTGTCTTGATTTTAAAATCTGTCACTAAGTTTCTCGTTGCTGGTTGTTACTGGTTGTTGGGGTTGCTGTTGTTATATGCTACTGAATTTCTGTTGATCTCACTTTTCTTTTGCTTCCAATATCAGGTACACAACTGACACGTTGATTATTGTAAACTGAAACATGTAGCATGAATACGAAAATGAAGAGTTGAAGTTCCAGATTTATTTTAATTATATTCTAAATTTTATTTGTATATATAAATTGTTTAGCTTACTCTAATCAGAATCATGTAGCTGTTTAATATATATAGTGAAACATCGGATGATAGCTTAACGGACGAACTATCTATATATTGCCTAAAAATAAATAAATGGTGTAGTAACTTCGTCTAGTTAATTCGCTATTGTTGGATGATTACCATGTCTCAAAAAGCACGTTAGTTCATCAAGCGAATAGACCATTTTGGAACTTGGAGGAATGTTGTTTGGTTAAATATTATTGGTTAATTTCAGCATGTAAATAAATTAAGACATTTTTTTTGTTTTGTAGAGACAAATTTAATAGAGAAAATGTAGGCATTTTAGGATTGTCTTTTAAAAATAAATGAGATGAGCCTCGCCAATAAAACGCACTAATTGTGGGGCCCTCAATAAACGTTTAATTGAATATTTCGAATTCGGGATGGACTGTTTAGTGAATTTCACTGCCTTCCCCAAAGATAATAACGCGATAGTCTCTTTAGGCGCGTGTTTAATAGTTTACTTTCTTAAGCTTGGGTGTGCATTTCATGCGACCCAATTCCAAATCCCAAAACATCAAATAAAATGTGTTCCGGATTGTGGGTGCATTTCATGTGACGCAGTCCAAAGACGTGTTTTAAGCGATGTTCACATTCTTTTAAAAATAATAATAATAAAGTGGTAAAAAGTTAAAATTGGCACATCGGTTCATAATTGTATTAAAATCAGATAAATAAGCCGAATATGACAGTTGAGCGACCGTGCTAGAACCACGGAACTCGGGAATGCCTAACACCTTCTCCCGGGTTAACAGAATTCCTTATCCGGATTTCTGGTACGCAGACTGTAATATGGAGTCATTCTTTTCCTCGATTCGGGATTAAAATTGGTGACTTGGGACACCCTAAATCTCCCAAGTGGCGACTCTGAAATAAATAAATAAATCCCGTTTCGATTGTCCTTTAATTGGAAAAAACTCATACGCCCCCCGCGGGGGCGGAAAAAGGAGGTGTGACAGCTCTGGCGACTCTGCTGGGGATTTGTATAACCCAGAACCACTGGTTCAGGGTTAGAAATTCGAGCTTAGATAAATTGTTATATTTGGCTTTATTTGATTTTTACATGTTTTGAGCCTAATGTGCTAAATGCTGCTTTTACCGCTTTGATATTATCTGAACTGTATATAAATTGTGCCGAAATCTTTCTCTTCTTACCTCCGGGGATGTGCTTACTGGTTGAGACTCCCTATTCTGTTAGTGTCATACCCTAAATAAAAGATACTCGGAAAGTTTCTAAGCCGGCTGGCCTTTTGGTTCCCGTAAAGGAGATCCTTCCTCAACTCGAGTTGTCCGCTCGGGTACACTGTCTAGAACACCGACCCAGGTTTTTGAACATAGAATAACGTGACTTCATGCCGGATCCCTAGTAGGAACGCTTATTTTCATCATGTTGCATTTGACTTGGGGGACTCAACACAGGGGTTGGGTCCGTCTAGGACTAGCAACCTGATATGAAAAGACCATCCTGATGCATCCTATTTGTTTTCCGTGCATTTATTTGTCTTGCGCCCGCATGCTGACCGGTGTTTGAATATTAGGAATATTGTGAAATTGAAAGGAAAAAAAGAAGAAAATAGCGGTTAGGGAATTAATTGTTTATTTTTGAAAAAACCCAATGAGAAAATGAAAAAAAAAATGTCTTACTAGTTTGTTTTATTAAAAGCAAAGGAAAAATAGAAGAAAAAAAGTCGTTGTTCTATCTTGTTTTTCAAAAAAAATATAGAAGAAAAAATAGTTTGTCTTGCCATGAAAATGAAAATAATAAAAAAAAGTCTTGTTTTTAAAATTGTTTTTTATTTATTTATTTGTTTATGAAAATGCCAAAAATAAAAAATAAAGAGAGGGCGTTGAAGTGGTTTTCATTATTTGTTGCAAATATATATATATATATATATATATATATATATATATATATATATATAAATCCAAAAAGTTTTTCTTTATTTCCAACAAATATATATATATATATATATATATATATATATATATCTTTATTTGTTGCAAAAATATTTGTCTTGCCAAAAAGTCTAGAAAAGTTTTTTTAGACCTCCAATTTTCAAAACAAAAAATCCAAAAATATTTTCCATCATTGACTTCTTTAGAAAGTTTTTTTTATTATTTAAAAATAAAAATAAAAAATTATATAATAAAATAAAAAATCCGAAAATATTTTCCTTCTTCTTTCAAAATTGAAAAGAAAATTCAAAACTCAAAAAAATACTTTTAGAAGCATTTTTTTCATTGAAAGTAAAATTCCAAAAAATATTTTCTTAGAAATCCTTCTTTGCAAAAATGCTCCCTTTCTTCTTTATAAGTCTTTCCTGCAAAAATAAAATTAGTTCATTTACTTATTCATGATCTACCCGAACTACGCGGGTTTGATTCTCACCGGATGTGAGATACGTAGGCAACCCTCATCGGGTCCAACCTCACCTTTAGCTAAAATAGCCAAAAACAAATAAATAATAATAAAAAGAAAAAAAAAACATGTCAAAATTTTAATTCTGTCATAAAGAAGTCGGGTGACGCTGTTTTGTCAAAACATAGCCGAATGTTCCCGAAAGGGACGGCTGACTTTGCATAAACAACCACCTTTGGGTCATTTTTAAAGATTTGGTCCAGTTGACCCACACAGCCTTAAAAATCTTCGTCCCCGAGACGTTGAAAGGCCGTGTTTGCAATATTGAGTTTTCTAATTTGAAAAACGATAAAAAGAGTCATAAATAAGTCAGGTGATGTTGTTATGTCATAAATAGCCGAATGTTCCCGAAAGGAACGCCGGAAGGCTGACTTTGCATAAACAGCCACTTTTGGGTCATGTTTAGGATTTTTGGTCTAGTTGACCCACACAGCCCTATAAAATCTTCGTCCCCGAGGCGCTGAAGGGCCGTGTTTGCAACACGAGGTTTTATTGTAATTTGAAAAGAAAAAAAAACAAAGAGTCAGCGGTCAGGTGAATACCGTTTGGGCTTTTGATCAAAATAAGCCGAGCCAGCTTCGGCAGTGTCTTAAACCGTTCTTGCCAAAATAGCCTTAGAGTATCTTTCAGTTGTCGAAAGGTTATTTTCGTAAAAGAATGGACAAGTTTGTAAAGTGTCATAAAATAATCCTCCCCGGCCTCAAAATTCATGTGAAATTTGGAAGGGGCCACGTTTGCAAAAATAACCGTTCGGTTGCATTTGTCAAACGGAGAAAGGAAGCCGGCCATTTGTTTTTGGAGTTTGTAAATCTTTTAATTAGAATATGTGGGTTGTTTGATTTTCGAGTTTGTAGGTCATCTTCAAACCTTTGAAACCCATTTTGTTTTAATATGAAAATTGAAAAAAAAAATGTGTTTAGTATTGTTTATCTTTTATTGGTCCGAACTATGCAAGGTCTGATTCATGCGGGGTCATGATACGTAGGCAATCTCCATAAGATTCGACCACAACAAAAAATGAATGAAAAAATAAATGAAAAAATCGAAAAAAAGAAAGAAAAAAGAAAGAAAAAAGAAAGAAAGAAAAAAAGAAAAGAAAAAGAAATAAAAAGAAAGAAAAAGATTTTGTTAATAATGGGGATCGACGGAGTCCATTCTAACCTGTTTTGCTTTGAATCACAAAGAAAGTTAAGGTGGTTGGTTTGGGGTAAGCCGGAAATACAAGACCCAGAAGCACACTTTGCGGGGATCAGGCCTGATAACAGAAGCACTCGAATCCCATTGGGACTTGTTGACTAAGGTTGATGATATTGAAGTTGGCAATGGTCTGGGCAATACTGATGCGAAGCTCAGTGGCTAAGATGTCAGTTTTGATGAAGTGGGAGGTCGCTCCGTTCCTTGGTTAGCAAGAGAGAAGCTTGTGGTGGCTTATTTTGTTGTCATTTCTGTTGTTCGGATTATTAGGGTTGTAATTCGGATATTGTCTCGTGTCAAACTGTCTTATCTTTCCGTTTTGTCATAACGGTTTGTTTACGTTTGTCCAGGTTGTTTTAAGATTTTATTCTGGTTTGTTTTTGTTTGTTTTGTTATTCAAACCATTTCACCGGTAGTCTAATGCAAAATCCGGTCTTTTATTATTTCCAATTTTCTTTTTGTTTAGTTTTTTTATCATTTTTATTCAACGCCGATTCTAGTGACATGACATGCGCACACAGTTTGGGCCTAATCTTAAAAGTTAATCATAAAACCCCGAAAATAAGGACGGTTTGGGATTATTCGGAGCTCGAGTCATACGGAACTAGGGCAAGTAAAACACAAAGAAAACCGCTAAAATAAAGATTCGCCAAATTGGCATGAGGGTCGAGAGTGAGAGTGTCGGCCAACGGTGCTTTAGAAATGACAAAGGAAAAAGCAAATGTGTGAATATAATTGTCAAGTCCAGCACCATCGGAAGAGGCTACAAATCTTTGTTTAAATGTGTTGTTTGCACTGGGCATGTCTTGAAGACTGGAATGACGAAGGCATTTTGTTCTGCTACCTAAACACTTTATCTTTCGTTAACCCTTTTGAGCCTTATTGTTTTTCTTTCGTACCCCTGGTTCGGAATCAGTAGAAACGACTAGAAAACGCAAGCATGGCAGGTAAAAAAAAATGAAGAAAAAGAAGAAAAGAAAAATGATAACAAAAAACAAAAGAAAGTCAGAAGGAAATAGAGGAATTGGGAACTACGTTTGACCTGATTCCTCAAAGAGGATACGTAGGCGCTTCACGGCTCGGTCATATGGTGCATATTGTGTATAGTGTGCATGGTGTGCATGGTGTAATAAAAAGTAAAAAAAAATAAAAAATAAATAATCCCCAAGCAAGAAACTGGGGCAAGGGTTGCGCTTGCTGTAAAAGAATATGGTTCCGAAGGTTGTAATTTTGAACCCCAAATTGATTTGTTTTTTAGCCTTTAATACCCTTTCTTTCTAGCCCTATCCAAAAACCCACATTACGGTCGAAAGAAAGACCTTCTGATTAGTCTTCAAAAGATGCCAAGTCAGACAAATGAGAGTCTTACCGATGAACATAACACTCTGATCCACATCAGAAAGGACTCTAAATCCCAAGTAGAGAGAGTCATGTCGGCAACACTCCAAATCCCCAGCTGGAAAGTGATATAAATGAGAGAGTCTTATCGGTGAAAATCTTTACGGACACCGTAAGGCGATGAAAGCTGAGAGAAAAACCAAAATGAGAGAGGCTTGATAGTGAAAACCCTTCGGGCACTACAAGTCGAATAAGATTGAGAATCAGATGGGGAATTGCCAATTGAAGGTCTTGAAAGACGATTGACGGCGGAGGATAGGCCACATGTGCATATCATGACCATTAGAGTCGGTATCTGCGTTTGATAGGTTTTTTCTTTTGTTAAAAAGTCATCTTTTTCCTTCGTCTTTTTATTCTGTTCCCTTTTATCCTTTCCTTTCATAGAAAAATTCCCCAGTAGAGTCTGTTTGGTCAGAACAAGTGAGAATTGACTTCAAAATATGCCATCAGCTTTACAATCATGCAAGATGAGATCTGACTAGTACATCCAAGTGGTATAGTCAGCAAGGAACGAGCGCGAGGCCAGTGTCAAAAAAGATATCCCCAACAAAAGGGAATTGACAAAAGGATTGACGAGTGTCAAGAGGGATATCCTTGCCAAAATCAAAGGTTATAAACCTCAAGGACGAAGCCCGTGGACAAGTCAAGGAGAGCAATGAGCATGATTTGGGAAATTCATACGAGACTAAAAGGTCGAGGAAATGCTAGTTTCCGAGCTATGCCGCAAAAGAAGAGGGATATCCCCAGCAGAAAGGGATTATCCCCAGCAAATAATATCATCACCAACAAGTTTTGGAACGCAGAGCAGGGAAGGAGAAAGGGAAAAGCCATCCCAGTAGGAGTATCACAACCAACCACCGCGTTTTAAACTGACAAATTTTGTTTGATTTGAAACAGGTAAAGGAAATGGCATTGATGACAGAAATGCATGCCACGAGGGAGATTATCAAACTGGGGCAGAAAATTTTCCTTTCATTTAGAAAATTTTCTGGAAGTCAGGTACCCATTTGGGGAAGAATAAAGATAGTACCAATCTCAAGGGAAGTGGTCCTTGAACCAGTGTTACCCCCAGCATAACAAGTTTTAATAAAGGAAGTTGTTCCCCAGCGGACAGAACAAAAGGATGAAACTTGTGCTCGGAAAAAGCAAAAGGCCAGTATCATTCCCAGCAGCCTTCAGAAGAGTGAAACACTAGTTTTGAAGGAATCAAAATCCCCCAGCAGTGTTATCCTCGACAGCGTTATCCCCAGCTGATAATATTTTATCCCCCAACAGGTAAGTAAATAATTCTCCAGCAGTGTTATCCCCAGCAGTTTCGAGGAGTCCAACATAAGTTTGGTGAAAATTGGTATCCTCAGCGGTTCCTTTCGGGGAAAGGCAAAACGAGTCTTAAGGGAGGTAGTCTTCGAAGGAAGAAGCTAGCAAAAAAAAAAAAAAAAAGAGAAAAAGGAAAAAAAAAGGGAAGTAGTTTGCAGAGGAATGAAACATCCTACTTAAAAGGAAGTAGTTTTGGAAGGAGCAAGATAACATATTTACTCAGCAGAGTTATCCTCAGCAGTGTTATCCCCAACAGGGTTATTCAGCAGTTCGCAGTGTTATCCCCAGCGGATCATCGAGATGAAGAAGCATCCTCGACAGAGTTTCGACCAAGTTTCAAGAGGGTCAGGCAACCTAGAGCGGGTCAGGAAAAAAAGGAAAATTCATACCCAACAAAAAATAATCCCCAGCAAGTTTTGAGGTAAGACATTTTCAAGTTTTGAGGATATTTTGGGTTCATCCGCCCTCGAATAGGATATTTTGGGTTCATCCGCCTTCGAATAGGATATTTTGGGTTCATCCGCCCTCGAATAGGATATTTTGGGTTCATCCACCCTCAAATAGGATTTTATTTTCAAAGTTGTTGAAATTTCGCCAACCTAAAGAAAGGAATGACATTTTTATTTTTTCAAAGTTGTTATTGAAGACAGGCGCTAACCTGTATAACGAGAGAAATACTTTTCTGTTTTTCATTTCATGTTCTAGGTCGCCCACCAGTATAATGCGGGAATACATTTCTGTCTTTTCATTTATGTTCTAGGTCGCCCACCAGTATAATGCGGGAATACATTTCTGTTCTAGGTCGCCTAGCAGTATAATGCGGGAATACATTTCTGTCTTTTCATTTCTGTTCTAGGTCGCCCACCAGTATAATGCGGGAATACATTTCATGTTCTAGGTCGCCCACCAGTATAATGCGGGAATACATTTCTGTCTTTTCATTTCTGTTCTAGGTCGCCCACCAGTATAATGCGGGAATACATTTCTGTTCTAGGTCGCCCACCAGTATAATGCGGGAATACATTTCTGTCTTTTCATTTATGTTCTAGGTCACCCACCAGTATAATGCGGAAATACATTTTGTTCTAGGTCGCCCACTAGTATAATGCGGGAATACATTTCTGTTCTAGGTCTCCCACCAGTATAATGCGGGAATACATTTCTGTCTTTTCATTTCATGTTCTAAGTCGTCCACCAGTATAATGCGGGAATACATTTCTGTCTATTCATTTATGTTCTAGGTCCCCCACCAGTATAATGCGGGAATATATTTCTATCTTTTCATTTCTGTTCTAAGTCGCCCACCAGTATAATGCGAGAATACATTTCTGTTCTAGATCGCCCACCAGTATAATGCGGGAATACATTTCTGTCTTTTCATTTCTGTTCTAGGTCGCCCACTAGTATAATGCGGGCATACATTTCATATTTTTGCGTTCAGACGCCCACCTGTATAACGAAAGGAATCCTTTTCAGTCTTATACTGCAAATCTTGAAAACAATAACCCCATAGGAGAGGCATTTCCTCCTAAGTTTATTCCTACCAATATGAGACGCATTTCCTCCTAAGTTTAGTTTTACCCATATGAGACGCACTTCTAGGTTGAGTCATTGAAGTTTCACCCATAGGAAACACACTTCCTAGTCTTGACCATTTAAATTCACCTTTAGGAGACGCACTTCTTAAGTTTGGTTCATTCAGGTGTTAGGATAGCAGACGCATCTGCTAATCGGAGTTTGTGGTTTTACTCATAGGAGACGCACATTCTAGCCTAGTCATTAGTTTACTCTCATCATTGCATCAGTAGTATAAGTGGGTTACAATTTTGCTAACGACTCACAAATCTTCCCAGTGCAAACTGTGTTAAGAAATTTCGTTTGTTTTGTTTGTTTTGGTTGTAGGATCCCGCCTGGAGAGCGGAGGGTTACAACAGGAATCCCCAGCATGAAACAATAAAAATCCCAGCACCGGAAAGCAGAAGGTGGCAACAATAGGTCCCAGCACAAATTCAAACGCATGAGTCAAAAGGAAGAAAAGACGCGTCTTGAAAGAAGCGGCTTGTGAACATTAAATCATGCCCAACATAACAAATCTGATGAAGAAAGCCGTATCCCCAGAGGAAACGGTGAAAAGCTTAATGAAGAAAGCCATGTCCCCAGCGGACCGAACAAAATGATGAAAACTGGTATTCAGAAAAGCAAAGGGCCAGTGTCATCCCCAAAGTCTCGGAAGAAAAGCACCGGAAGAAACGCAAGCCGACAAGAAAGCAAGGCAACAAGAACAAATTGCAGTCTAGCCTAGCTTCTTGTTTTTTTAAGCACGGTGTAACAAGGATATCAGTAAGCAGTGGTAATAGCATGCAACAGCAGTAACATTGCTGTCCCACGGCAGTCCCAGCTACCAAAACTTCCCGAACTATATTGACATGATTCCTGTTTAGCCCAGGATATGTAGGAAACCTCTGAAGCAAAGGTTCGGTCAAATCTTTTCAAAAAAAAAATGCTTCACACGGAGTACTCGAACGGGCAAAAATCACTCGTATCCGCTCACTTTATCTTTGTACAAAAACCCTTCGTGTTTTCGAACAAAGAGGGGCAGCTGTGAGCACGTGATTTTCGCCCTATATGAGAATCACTCCAAAAATTCAAAATAAAACAATTTTCCTTTATGTGCAATGTTTTTATTTTTGTGGTATTTTTGTATAATCATTTGTATTTTTGTCTGTGCATGTTTATTCGTTTAAATTAATAAAAATATAAAATATGTCGCATTTTCATTTAGTATTTATTTAAGTTTGTTTTACAAAAATGAGAAAATCATAAAAAAATAATGTACGTTGCATTTTTAGCATTTAACGTCTAAATTGTGCAATTTTATCGTTAATTGCTATTTAAATGTGCGATAATAGTTATTTGGAATTAATTAGTATTTTTATAAGTTAATTTAGTTTATAAGTTAATTTAGAATTTTAGTTTTATTAATTAGGAAATAAAAGAAAAGAGAGCAAAAAATATAAAAGAAAATCGAAATTAGGCCTCTTCTTCAATTTTTAACCACAGGCCCAAATATACCCAACCTTCCTCTACGACCCGGTCCATTCCAAACCGGGTTGACCCAGTCCATAACCCAACACCCCTATTTCCTTATCTTTCATTTCAAAACAAAAACCTAAAATTTCACTGTTAAAAAAAAAGCCCCACTCGCCCCCTTTCTTTCCTTCTTCTTCTTCAAGCATCCAAATAACCCCTCCCATGGCTGCCCAATGACCACCCCCTCCAGTCCTGCCCTCCTCACCCATCATCCACCAGCAGTCCACCATCGTCCTCCGACACCCACGAAGCTTACACCATGAACGACCTCCCTTTCAACTTCATCTTCTCCAAAAACCCTCGAAGCTCAGCCATAGACGACGTGAAGCAGCTTCCATGGCTGCCCCATCTTCATCTTCTTCGTCTTCACCTTCTTTGTCGTCGTCACATCGCCGCAAAACCTTCGTCGAAACCCAGCTCCACCCCGACGCTGCTGCTTCTCCTCCTTCTGCCATGGCCGCGTCTCCTTCGTCTTCTCCATCACTGCGGCTGCGTTGCTGCTTTCTTCTTCGTCCAACCTAGTCGACACTGCCCAGTCGACTTCTAGCTGCTCGACGAGCTCCTGCTGCGTCTTCTTCATGCGACGTGCCACTGCTGCCCGCTGCATCTTCTTCGCCGTTGCTCCGTCGCGGCTGACCATGGACGAGCTGTAAGCTCGTCGCTGCTGTGTCTTCTTCATCTTTCACCTCAACTGATGCTTGTTGCTTCGTCGTCTTCAAGTCCGTTTATGTCAAAGTTTCGTTGGTTTCGTTTAGAGTTCGTTCGATGTTCGTCATTGGTCATTTACGGTTAGTTGTTCTAAGTTTTATTTTGTCCATAATTTGTTTGATATTTTCAGATTTGAAATTAGTATAAGTTTGTTTCATTTTTCTTATTTATTTTTAGATAAAAATGGTTAGTTTAATTATATTGTTGATAGATTTAAGTTGAAGATTCAATTAAATTATTTTTCAGTTTGTTTTATTAATTTTAAGAGGATTTAGTTTTAATATAGAAAAGTGTTAGCTTAAATCGTTTGAATCCGTTGTTTGTTGTTAATATAGATTTAATTCGTGTTTCATCTTGTTTGAAATTCGTTTTTAATTCAGCAATTTAATGTGAAGTTATGTTTTGGTTTTTAATTTTTTTTGGAATCATGTATCTTTGTTATAATTTTGCTGGATTTAATTTTTTTAAAAAAATCATTTGATTATTTGAAGTTTAGTGATTTGAATATGTTTATTTGTTTTGTTTAAGCTTAATTCGAATTTGAATAAAACTTGCTTGTTATTGTTGTTGAATCTTTTCATTTATGTCCATACTTTGTTTGATTGTTCTTGAATCCGAAATTAGTATAAGTTTGATTTTCTTGTTTGTTGTTTATCATTTATGATTATTTCTTCAGTTTGCTTCATGATCTTGTTTAGTTTTAATATAGGAATTGTTGGTTGTAATGTTGTTAGATTTAATTTTAAGTTCAAATGATTATTGAATTTAGAAATCTGAATATACTTGTTTGTTGTTGTTGTTGTTGAATCTGAAAGTAGGTTTGTTTGTTGTTAAAAATGTTGTTCAAATCAAGATAATTTTAGTTGTTTCTTTGTTGTTCATCATTTAGTTTGAATTTGTTGTTGAACATGGTTATAAATTGGTCATATTTGTTGTATTTTGGTTGAAATTGGTTAAGTGAATAGGTTATAGCTGATGGGGGTAGTTTGGTAATTTGCAGTACATTCAGGGGTAAAAGGGTAATTTCAGTAAGGTCAGAGGGGTATTTTTGGAATTAAAATTCTGATTAATTATTTATTTTGAATATTCTTTCCATTAAAATTAAGATAATTTTAAAATAATCAATAATGGGGGACAAGATATAATGGTAGGGAATAATGCATTTGTTTAATATAAGCATGGGGGACAAGATATAATGGGGTATTTGTTTAATAAAGTGGGGGACAAAACATTAGGTAGTGGGATTAAAAGGGGGATGATGGAAGATAGTGGGTTTTAACTTTTTTTTTAATGCTGAAAGATGTTACTAAAAGGAAGGACTTGATCAGATTTTGAAAAGGAGAGAATACAGAGAATAGAGAGAAGACAGAAGAAAATTTTAAGAGAGAGGAAATTCCGAAAAATACTAAGACTTCAGAAAATAAAAAGAAAAACATTCTGGAAATTCAAAAGAAGAATAGTATACACCTGATATACAATCCAAATATTCTGATATACGAATTCGGAAATTAAGGGTTAAACACTAACTAGTCTTTCAAAATCTGAAAAGATTCCCTTTGCTTCTGTCCGTTGATTGTTGTTGGTGTTTATGGATTTTTGTCTTGATTTTAAAATCTGTCACTAAGTTTCTCGTTGCTGGTTGTTACTGGTTGCTGAGGTTGTTGTTGTTATATGCTACTGAATTTCTGTTGATCTCACTTTTCTTTTGCTTCCAATATCAAGTACACAACTGACACGTTGATTATTGTAAACTGAAACATGTAGCATGAATACGAAAATGAAGAGTTGAAGTTCCAGATTTATTTTAATTATATTCTAAATTTTATTTGTATATATAAATTGTTTAGCTTACTCTAATCAGAATCATGTAGCTGTTTAATATATATAGTGAAACATCGGATGATAGCTTAACGGACGAACTATCTATATATTGCCTAAAAATAAATAAATGGTGTAGTAACTTCGTCTAGTTAATTCGCTATTGTTGGATGATTACCATGTCTCAAAAAGCACGTTAGTTCATCAAGCGAATAGACCATTTTGGAACTTGGAGGAATGTTGTTTAGTTAAATATTATTGGTTAATTTAAGCATGTAAATAAATTAAGATATTTTTTTTGTTTTGTAGAGACAAATTTAATAGAGAAAATGTAGGCATTTTAGGATTGTCTTTTAAAAATAAATGAGATGAGCCTCGCCAATAAAACGCACTAATTGTGGGGCCCTCAATAAACGTTTAATTGAATATTTCGAATTCGGGATGGACTGTTTAGTGAATTTCACTGCCTTCCCCAAAGATAATAACGCGATAGTCTCTTTAGGCGCGTGTTTAATAGTTTACTTTCTTAAGCTTGGGTGTGCATTTCATGCGACCCAATTCCAAATCCCAAAACATCAAATAAAATGTGTTCCGGATTGTGGGTGCATTTCATGTGACGCAGTCCAAAGACGTGTTTTAAGCGATGTTCACATTCTTTTAAAAATAATAATAATAAAGTGGTAAAAAGTTAAAATTGGCACATCGGTTCATAATTGTATTAAAATCAGATAAATAAGCCGAATATGACAGTTGAGCGACCGTGCTAGAACCACGGAACTCGGGAATGCCTAACACCTTCTCCCGGGTTAACAGAATTCCTTATCCGGATTTCTGGTACGCAGACTGTAATATGGAGTCATTCTTTTCCTTGATTCGGGATTAAAATTGGTGACTTGGGACACCCTAAATCTCCCAAGTGGCGACTCTAAAATAAATAAATAAATCCCGTTTCGATTGTCCTTTAATTGGAAAAACTCATACGCCCCCCGCGGGGGCGGAAAAAGGAGGTGTGACAGCTCTGGCGACTCTGCTGGGGATTTGTATAACCCAGAACCACTGGTTCAGGGTTAGAAATTCGAGCTTAGATAAATTGTTATATTTGGCTTTATTTGATTTTTACATGTTTTGAGCCTAATGTGCTAAATGTTGCTTTTACCGCTTTGTTATTATCTGAACTGTATATAAATTGTGCCGAAATCTTTCTCTTCTTACCTCCGGGGATGTGCTTACTGGTTGAGACTCCCTATTCTGTTAGTGTCATACCCTAAATAAAAGATGCTCGGAAAGTTTCTAAGCCGGCTGGCCTTTTGGTTCCCGGAAAGGAGCTCCTTCCTCAACTCGAGTTGTCCGCTCGGGTACACTGTCTAGAACACCGACCCAGGTTTTTGAACATAGAATAACGTGACTTCATGCCGGATCCCTAGTAGGAACGCTTATTTTTATCACGTTGCATTTGACTTGGGGGACTCAACATAGGGGTTGGGTCCGTCTAGGACTAGCAACCTGATATGAAAAGACCATCCTGATGCATCCTATTTGTTTTCCGTGCATTTATTTGTCTTGCGCCCGCATGCTGAGGGTGTTTGAATATTAGGAATATTGTGAAATTGAAAGGAAAAACAAAAAAGAAAATAGCGGTTAGGGAATTAATTGTTTATTTTTGAAAAAACCCAATGAGAAAATGAAAAAAAAAATGTCTTACTAGTTTGTTTTATTAAAAGCAAAGGAAAAATAGAAGAAAAAAAGTCGTTGTTCTATCTTGTTTTTCAAAAAAAATATAGAAGAAAAAATAGTTTGTCTTGCCATGAAAATGAAAATAATAAAAAAAAAGTCTTGTTTTTAAAATGGTTTTTTATTTATTTATTTGTTTATGAAAATGCCAAAAATAAAAAATAAAGAGAGTCGGGCGTTGAAGTGGTTTTCATTATTTGTTGCAAATATATATATATATATATATATATATATATATATATATATATATATATATATATTTATATATATATCTTTATTTGTTGCAAAAATATTTGTCTTGCCAAAAAGTCTAGAAAAGTTTTTTTAGACCTCCAATTTTCAAAACAAAAAATCCAAAAATATTTTCCTCGAGTCATTCTTTTCCTCGATTCAGGATTAAAATTGGTGACTTGGGACACCCTAAATCTCCCAAGTGGCGACTCTGAAATAAATAAATAAATCCCGTTTCGATTGTCCTTTAATTGGAAAAACTCATACGCCCCCCGCGGGGGCGGAAAAAGGAGGTGTGACAGGTATCACCCTCCTCAACAATAGTATAGTAGAAGGCAGGAAGATAGGTTTACTAGACTGGAAGCAATGATGCAACAGGTTATTGGGTCTAATGCAAAGATTAGCGAGAGAGTAGATGCACATGATTCAGCGATCAAAAATATTGAAATGCAGATGGGCCAAATTTCGATGTGTTTGAACAATCGCCCTCATGGAACACTACCTGCAAATACCCAGGTAAATCCAAAAGATCAAGTCCCAAAGCAGATGATGGCGGTGAGCTTACGGAATGGCAGAGATTTAGATGTCGAGCAAAAAAGGGCTCGAGAAGCTAGGGAGGCTGAGACACTCATATCAGTGCCCATTGAGTTGGATGAATCAACGAAACTGACAGAGATGACAGTCCAGCCTGCCCAGGAAGAAAGTAGCATTCAAATGGAGACCGAGAAAGAAGCTAAAATAGCACAGGAACCAGTGGTTGATGTGGCAGTTGATAAAGATCGAAGCCAAATGATTGGAAAGAAGAGACCTCATGCACCCTTTCCTCAGAGGCTAGCTAAGTACCAAAAAGAGGAGCAATACAAGAAGTTTTTGGATATGCTAAAACAAATCCAGGTAAATATTCCCTTGATTGATGCTTTGAAAGAGATGCCTGGTTATGCAAAAATGATGAAGGACTTAATATCCCGAAAATTTGATTTCCAAGACTTGGCCACAGTTACTCTTACTCAGACCTGTAGTGCAGTGGTGACTAGACCAATTGCGAAAAAGCTGTCTGACCCAGAGAGCTTTACAATCCCATGCACTATTGGTGATTTTGCCTTTGCTAAAGCACTGTGTGATCTAGGGGCCAGCATTAATCTTATGCCCCTGGCAATTTATAAGAGGCTAGGTATTGGAAGAGCTAGACCCACCTCTATGTTGTTGCAGCTGGCTGACAGGACGTTAAAGCGACCCTCTGGTATTCTGGATGATGTGTTGATTCAGGTAGGGAAATTTGTGTCCCCTGCAGATTTTGTAATCTTAGACTGTAAAGTGGATGAAGAGATTCCCATAATTTTGGGAAGACCATTCCTGGCCACGGGTAGAGCTTTAATTGATTGTGAAACTGGGGAGTTAAAGATGAGGTTGAACGATGAAGAGATAACATTCAACGTGCAGAAATCCATGAGGCGACCAAGTGAATTCGCCAATTGCTCTCTTATTGATGCCGTGGATGTTTTCGTAGAAACCGATGATGAACTGATGACTACTGAAGACCCCCTCACTGCGTGTTTAATGAATTTAGATGAAGTAAAGGGAGAAGAACTGGTTAGATGGGTGATGGCATTAGAGGGTAGAGGGTCTTGGGATAGAACTCTTGAATTTGAGCCCTTGCACCTGGAAAATAGAGAAACTCCTCCAGGAAATCCATCAACCGAAGAACCACCAAAGCTGGAGTTAAAGCCATTGCCATCCCATCTTAGGTATGAGTTTCTTGGACCTGACTCCACATTACCTATTATTATCTTATTTAGTTTGTTAGATGTGCAGGCTCAACAACTCTTGCAGGTACTTAAGGAATACAAGACTGCCATTGGGTGGACCATGGTAGACATAAAGGGGATAAGCCCTGCATACTGTATGCACAAAATTTTACTAGAAGAGGGACAAAAACCTTCCAGGGAACACCAAAGAAGGCTGAACCCCGATATAAAGGAGGTGGTGAAGAAAAAAGTGATCAAGTGGTTAGATGCGGAAATCATTTTCCCAATTTCTGATAGTAGCTGGGTTAGACCAGTTCAATGTGTACCTAAAAAGGGTGGCATGATGATAGTTAAGAATGATAACAACGAATTGATCTCTACAAGAACCGTCACAGACTGGAGAATCTGCATGGATTATAGAAAGCTAAATCTAGCCACCCGGAAGGACCACTTCCCACTTCCTTTCATTGATCAGATGTTAGATAGATTGGTAGGGAGGTCACACTTTTATTTTCTGGATAGATACTCGGGGCACAACCAGATTTTTATTGCCCCGGAGGATAGGGAAAAGACTTCATTTACTTGCCCTTACGGAGTGTTTGACTTCAGGAGAATGCCATTTGGTCTTTGTAATGCACCTGCAACATTCCAACGGTGCATGATATCCATTTTCACAGACATGGTGGAAGACATTATGGAGGTCTTCATGGATGATTTTTTATTGGTGGGAAATTCGTTCGATGAATGCCTAGCAAATTTAAACCGTGTACTGAAGAGGTGCATCGAGACGAATCTAGTGTTGAACTGGGAGAAGTGCCACTTCATGGTACAAGAAGGAATCGTCTTGGGGCACTTAGTGTCGATTAAAGGGATTGAGGTGGACAGAGCCAAAGTCGACGTGATAGAAAAACTTCCACCTCCCACATCAGTCAAGGCTATTCGTAGCTTCCTAGGACACGGCGGCTTCTACCGGCGATTCATCAAGGATTTTTCCAAGATTGCCAATCCCCTCTGTAAGTTTCTCGAAAAAGATAACCCATTTGTGTTTTTTGATGATTGCAGGGTGGCTTTTGAGGAACTAAAGAAGCGGCTAGTCACAACACAGATTATAATTGCTCCCGACTGGGAGCAACCATTTGAACTCATGTGTGATGCTAGTGACTACGCTCTAGGAGCTGTGTTGGGACAGCACAAGAATAAGGTAATGCACTATATTTACTACGCAAGTAGGACGTTGAATGGTGCTCAGCTGAATTACATGGTAACTGAAAAAGAAATGTTGGTTGTCGTGTTTGCCTTTGATAAGTTCAGGTCTTACTTGATTGGGTCGAAGGTGATCGTGTACATAGATCACATAGCCATTCGGTATTTAGTTGATAAAAAAGAGTCCAAGCCGCGCCTAATTCGTTGGGTGCTACTTCTACAAGAGTTTGACTTGGATATTCGTGACCGTAAGGGCACGGAGAACCAAGTCGTTGATCATTTGTCCCGCCTTGAAGGTGCTGAAAATGCAATTGAGTCTGAGGATATTCTGGAAACCTTTCCAGACGAACAGCTTCTAGACACAAGTGTGGACGATGTGCCATGGTATGCTGATATTGCAAACTATTTGGCTTGCGGTATTGAACCATATGAACTCTCTTATGTTCAAAAGAAACGATTTTATCGTGACTGCCGAAACTACTACTGGGATGAACCGCATTTGTTTAAAATTTGTATTGACAACATGATCCGGAGATGCATCCCCGAGATAGAACAATGTTCTATTTTGCAGGCTTGTCACGCGTCACCTTATAGAGGACATTTTGGAGGAGTTCGGATAGCAGCGAAGGTGTTAGAGGCCGGGTTCTACTGGCCAACAATCTTTAAGGATGCTCACCAATGGGTAAAGGGCTGCAACGAATGCCAAAGAACGGGAAACATATCCCGTAGACATGAGATGCCCATGAATCCAATTCAGCAAGTTAAGGTGTTCGATGTCTAGGGAATTGATTTCATGGGTCCCTTCGTCAGTTCTTACGGCAATAAGTACATACTTGTTGCAGTAGATTATGTATCCAAATGGGTGGAAGCTGCAGTATTCCCCACCAATGATTCGAGGGTGGTGGTGGGGTTCTTAAAGAAGAATATATTCACCCGATTCGGGATTCCGAGAGCCATCACTAGTAACGGAGGCACGCACTTTTGCAACCGTGTCTTTGAGAAGTTACTAGCCAAATATGACGTGCACCACAAGGTGGAAACCCCGTATCACCCTCAAACAAGCGGACAGGTAGAGGTCTCAAACCGTGAGATCAAGAGTGTGCTCACTAAAACTGTAAATGCCACAAGAACTGATTGGGAGAAAAAGCTCGACGATGTGCTCTGGGCCTATAGGACTGCATTCAAAACACCTATCAGTATGTCACCGTACAAGTTGGTATTTGGGAAGGCCTGTCACTTGCCTGTGGAGCTAGAACATCGAGCTTGGCGGGCACTAAAGCAATTGAACATGAACCCTGATGAGGCTAGAGAAAATCGACTGACAAAGTTGCATGAGTTAGAGGAATTCAGATATCACGCCTTTGAAAGCACGAGACTTTACAAGGAAAGAATAAAGAGGTTGTATGACAAACACATTGTGGACAGAAATTTCAAACTCGGAGACAAGGTATTATTGTACAATTCGAGGTTGAGATTGTTTCCTAGTAAGCTTAAGTCCCGATGGTCTGGGCCATTCAGGGTGACCGAAGTGTTCCCGTCAGGGGTTGTGGAGATAACCAGTGAAGATAGCACTAACACCTTCAAGGTTAATGGACAACGACTCAAACTGTATGTGGGGATGGATGAACCGAAATAGTTGTCCGTCATACTTCTCGTTGAACCACAAAGGTCGAGCGAGCCTTAAATGCGATTGAACTACGTCGTGCCACGACATTAACTAAGGCGCTGGTCGAGAGGCAACCCGACGGTAGTAGTAGTGGATAATTGTGAGTTTTTGAAAATGCTAACCAATGCAGGTGACAATGGGTGGGTGATAAGGCAATCAAAAAATGGAAAAATCGGGTGAAAAGTGTAAAAATATTTTGAAGACTCCTAGCGCGGCCACACTAATGCACGCGCTACTGACCGCGCTACTAGCGCGATCGCGCTAGTAGCCACGCTAAATTGCCAAAACTTTTTGCCTGGACCGTGCTAGTGGCCACGCTACTAGTGCGATCGCGCTAATGGTCGTGCTAAATTGGCAAAACTCTCTGCCTTGGACGCGCTAGACTAGCGTGATCGCGCATCTGAACGCGCTACTCAGGGACGATTTTTTAAATGTACATTTACACTTGTTCTTATTTTTTTGTATCATTCAATTATTTTTTTTCTTTCTTCAGTCCAAATTCCCCCCCCCCCTCCCATCTAATAACCCACATCTAACAAACCCCCATACACACCAAAATACACGCCCTAAAACAATTCACAAAACCCTCCCCAATCTCTCACAACTCAAATTCTTTTCTTCTTCCACTCCCTTCTTCCAGAAAATTTTCATCTTCATCTAAATCTCCAACAACATTCCCCTTTAACCCTCTTTTCTACTCCTCACTCTCACTACAGGTATGTTATTCTTGTTTCAATTTTCTTTCTTTGTTTCACATAATCTCTGCAGATTTTTGTGTGTTTAAGTGTGCTTTCTTTTATACGGTTATTTCTTTATTTGTTTGTTAGTAGCAGATTTGGTAATAATTATTGTAGTATTTGTGGGGGTGCGAATTGTAGAGTGTTATTTTACTTGAATTGGGACTTTTGGAAGAATTGATGGTGGGTTTATGTTGTATATTGCTTGGAATAAGTTGTGAGTGCCTAATGCCCACAAGGCGTTTGTAAAAAGGCCTCAGTGAGTGTCGTTATGTAATTGTGACCATGTATGCGTGTGAAGTCTGAATAATCGCAGTGCATCACAATTTTTAGTATTGGGAAGTACTTATTTGTTTTCGTTCTTCAGGTATAATGGCTCCAGCGAAGAAACAACGCACAACCGGTCCATCTTCTAGCAGACAAGCAAGCTCATCCAGGACACGCGGGGCTGCCTCTGAATGCCCTTTCGATAATACCAAATTTGTCTCGGCTAAAGCCCAGGACCGCTTTGCTGAGAAGGCTTCTAAAAAGCCAATTCCTGAGAGGGGTATTGACGTCCGATTGCTCCAACGACATTGCCCTCACATGTACGATGAGCTTATGAGACGTGGGCTACAAACATTCATAAATGAGCCCGGTGAGGGTAATGTAATGGTTGTGAGGGAATTTTACGCCAACGCACCTGAAAATGACAATGGAATCATCACAGTACGACAGAAAGCGGTGAATGCCTCTGTTGAGGCGATAAGGACGGTGTACCAGCTACCCCCTCCTGTCATTGATTATGACGACTTCTATGAGTATGGTCGTAACCCCACACAGGAAAAGTGGCAAAGATTCTTTGAAACAATCTGTGCATCGGGGAAAGATGTGGTTTGGATGCAATATGGTGAGAAGTTCCATTCCTCCGCGCTCACTTTTGAAGCGAAATGCTAGCTGTATCTAATCAACAACCGTTTGATTCCATCCCACTATACTACAGAGGTAAATGGGCCCATAGCTGCTTTGATTTGGTTCTTCATCAATGGGTACAACTTCGACGTCGCTAAAGTAATACATGACGAGATGTTCATCCGCAGCCGAATAAAAAGGTATGGATTCTTCTTCTCTTCTTTAATAACTCAACTTTGTAGGTATGCTCGAGTGCCCGAAAATCTAGCTGCAGATGGCCTCATGAAAAATGACCACAAGTTCCGAGCGGACAAAGTAATCACGGGAAAGGAGCCAGCAGCAGTAGAGGAAGAAAGTAGTGGTAGCTCTGACGCCTCAGACGATGAGGATGAAGAAGAGGAGAATGTGAATATGAGGACCGAACCCTAGTCCCCGGAGCACCCTATAGCAGCTGCAGTGCCATCTAGGGCATCCACATCTTCACAGCCACGTAGGAGCACCCGCATGACCAATTTGGAACAAGAGATGGCCGAGTTACGTACTTCAGTCACAGATTTAGGTACTCATATTGAGGCCGTGGCTGATAGACAGGTGAAGTCTGAAAAGAAGTTCTTGGGCTGGTTGAGAGCTTTGGGTCGGGCATGCAACGTGAACCCAGACACCGTCTCCGACCAGGATTGAGCCATCAGGAAAGTACCTATACCTCACTACTCTTTAATTTTTAAAGCCATGGGGAAATGTCTTCATTATAAGTGTGGGGTGGGGATACTTCATTGTATATATGTAATTGTAACCTTTGACTAGTTGATTTTGGTTGGTTTTGTTTTGTTTTGATTGTTTTGGTGGTTTAACTTTAATTTCTTTGATGATTAAGTAGGAGTTGATTAGTTTAAAATAGGTAAGTAGCTTGGACCAAGTCGAGCATAAAAAAAATGAAAATGAAGACTCTTCCTGATGACGGATCCTTTAGATAATTTTCTTGAGGGAAGTTAGTATATAAAAAAAACAATATAAAATTACAAAAATATTTTTTTATTATTATTTTCTTTTTTTTAGGTAGTGTAGTAACTCCCCCTTGGTTTTTATTTGGGCCACGGTTCCTTTCCAAGGGTTTAACTTGAACCGGGTATAGGTAGTTTTGTATTCATTTTGTTTTCTTTTTAGTTTTTAAATTAGGATTAATGGGATAACGAGATGAATTCGAAAAGAAAAGTCTCTAGCGTTATTACACCTGAACACAATAGACACTAGAGTGTAACGCTTATTCTCAGTAGTTGATTCTTGCTAAAGTGCCTTAAATTGTATATTCGTCACTGACTTGAATACTCAGAAGAGAGTGTCTTGATAAGCCAATCTTGAATGAGTCATGTGCCATATGTGTGAGTTTTACTGTATTTCATGATTCACATTTGATGCCTAGAACTTGCCCTGTGTGTTTGCAAAGCGAAATAGTAGCTTCATTCAGTCTTAGAAGTGATATAGACAATTCCTTGTTGAGCCAGACTTATAAAGTAAACCCACCTAACTGCAATACATCTTAGTTAACCCCGTTGAGCCTATAAGCCTATTTCTTTGGCAACCACATTGCAAACCTTACCCAATTATTTGAATAGCCTTCTATTTGAACCCGTTTTCCTCACATAAGCACTTGAATGGTATTGAGAATTATGCAAAGGCAAAGGTGTGGGGTTTGGTTTTTGAGTGGAACCACGGAAATCAAAAAAATGTGTAGAATTTTGTCACATAAGAAATGAAGCACCACCATAAAAAAAAATATAGTGGTTGAGAAGTGGTGGTTTGCTATAATTGCACCTAATGGATGGGGTTGTGGTAAATAAAAGAACGGTGGTGAAATATTTGGTTGACAGAAATATGGTTTTGAATGTTAATGTAATTGTATTAAAAAGTGCTTAGGGAGGTTAGTCACTACACTAAATATATCCTACCTGTCCCTTTGCTTATATTACAACCAAGTGAAGTCCTATTGATCTTAGACTGAGTGGCTCAATTAGTAGAGTAGTACATTACGGGCAAGTTTATGGTGTATCTTTGTGACATGTGAATGTTCTTTTTGAGAGTGAGTGAAGTTCATCTATCTAAGTTTCTAATTGTTCTAAATATCATTATATGTGAAACTACTCTCTTTGTGTGAAGGTGAGGGCATGTGATTCATGAAGGAAAGGCACGTCTTGACTTCTGTGTAGAGTAGCTTGAGAAAGTATGAATATTGCACGACACGTGAGAGTCAACTTTTGAGGCTAAGATTGTTCACTACTAGGTGTAACTCATGTGATCTGTTCATGGTGTGATGCATTAGGGAAGAATGCTTAGTGAAGGAACCTTCATAAAAGATGGTGGATTGCTCGAGGACTAGCAAAGATTTAAGTGTGGGGTGTTGATATTAGGCTAGATTTATATCATTTGATGATTATTTTGCCCCATCTTGATTATGTTTCAATGCTCTAATATAATCAAATGATGAAAATGAGCTCTAAATTATGTTGCAGGAATGATGAGCTTATATAAGGCCTTAAAGATGTGATTGGAGATGCATTGAAGCAAGAAAGACCCCTAGGAGCTGAGTAAGCGAGATAACGAGAAAAATAATCGACCAAATGAAGGCCTGGACTAGCGTGGCCATTAGCGCATTCACTAGCGTGACCGCGCTAGCCCAGATGGTCGAGGCAAAATGGTAAGGCTACTAGCGCGGCCATTAGCGCGGTCGCGCTAGCCCATTTCTGAAAAATAATTCCTGGGGGTAAATTTGGAAGTCTAGGGGGCAAATTCACTTAACCTATAGAAGGCAAGCTCGCCCAAGGAGTGTGTGTGCAGCTTTTGATAGTTGAGAGCAAGAAAAGGAAAGGCAAGAGGCAAAGAGGAGTATTCTACATCAAGTTCCTCTCTTCTTCCTATTGTTTTTATGATTTGTAATGAATTTAATTATTGTGATGAACATCATTGTTATGAGTAGCTAAATCTTTTAATCTAAGCTTTTGGGTGAACCCATTGTGGATGAACTTGTTGTTATATTAATATAGTTTGAATTGGTTGTTAATCTCTAGTTGTTCAACTACGTTTTGATTTTGGTTAGTTGAAAGGATCCTCAATTAGCCATTCCTATTTATTATGTATCTTCTTGAGAGAGAGAGCATATTTAGGTAATTGTTTGAACAACATCACTC
This sequence comes from Nicotiana sylvestris, assembly GCF_000393655.2. Classification (NCBI taxonomy): domain Eukaryota; kingdom Viridiplantae; phylum Streptophyta; class Magnoliopsida; order Solanales; family Solanaceae; genus Nicotiana; species Nicotiana sylvestris. The sequence continues at coordinate 183,238,654 of NC_091065.1, forward strand.
CCGGAGTATAGGCGAGAGTCATAACCGAGGATTTAGAGGTTGGAGTAGAGATAACGATACCTCGAGTGCGATCTAAGTGAACTGTAATGCAAATCTAGATAGTGTAGCTTGAGAGTGTGCGTCTAGTAAATTATTATAATTACTTGAGAGAGAGTTATGATAGCTGGAGAGTTCATGATCGATAGAGACAACTAATTCATAACTATAAGAAACATACGACTAAAGAATTCAACAACAGGGGAAACCATTGCCTTAGATCTTTATTCCAATTGTCTACAACTGCGTAGTAGTTAATCTTCGTTTTATCGATTCTGTTAGTTGGAGTAGTGACCATAACACCACTTGTTATTTACAAAGTTTGAGAAGGTTGACTCAAAAGAATTTAGTACTTTAAAGGCTTCTCTTGATATGTTAATTCCCTGTGGGATTCGACTCGGGGCATAATACCCTAGATTATATTTGCAACGCCCGCTTAATCTTTTAATAGACACAGTTGAGCGTGATCAAAAACCTTCCGAAAAATTATACGGACTGCGTACGCAAGTCGAGAAATTATTGATACCGCTTTTCAAGGTCTTAAAATACCGAGATATTATTTAATTTAAAGATGACATTTTGGATCATCACATTCTCCACCTCTAAAATAAACGTTCGTCCTCGAACGTACTAAGGATTATTCTCAGGTTACCAAATTGATGCTTTTACTTTTACACAAATATTCGTGATTGATCCCACATTTCCGCATTCAACATAAGTCCGACAACACCATTTCAATTGAGATTATTTCCTTTATCCATATTTATAAACTTGAAGACCAAATTACTTACACTCCAATCATTTCCAGAAAGGCCCGATTTTCACATCAACACACGATATTAGTCTCGACTGGCTATAGCAACTCGTGCCTACGCACCCATCAAATACGGGGTATTACATTCTTCCCCACTTAGGGTCATTCGTCCTCAAATGAGAATTAGAGCATATCCTTAAACACATAATGTAATTTATCTCTTTCTTTGCACATCTCAATATCCCAAAATTTTCTAACTCCCTAATTTTTCAGAAATTTCGGTAGAGTCTCCCCTTTAATTGGGCCTATCCACCTGCCAGAGTAACACCAAAACAACTCCTAACAACATTTCCACAACCTAACAAAGCACCACAAAGTATATATTAATAACACTAATCTTTGTATAACAAGCACGACATTATCACAATGATATCTTGACATGGAACACATCATATGTATGACCATAACTACATCTCTGGTCTTAATAGTTATTCATAAAAGATTACAATATTACCAATTAACCTCATGTTAACAAAAATTCCGTTTCAAACCTTCAGTTTACTAACAACAAGGCATGAAGATCTTATAATTACTTACCCGAATTAACGAGTAACAATTTACATCCTTCGGGATCTCACCTCGTAGTCTAAAACTCAATAATTACAATACAAATCTGGCAAATTATGAATAAAGATATTCATACAAGAATTTTCTTCAAATAAGTCTAATAGGCATGCCACCTTATAAGTACTATAGTACAAATTTTAATTTCACAAAAGGAGCATTTAAACACATAAATATTTTTTTCACCATAAGGACCTCGTCCTTATATAACATCTACCGCAGCTTGTAGCCCGGTTTAAATATTTCACATTATATAAAACACAAGGATCTCATCCTCAACTCTGTACCACAAGTAATATGCACATCGTGCCAAATTGGAACATTCCATTTTCTTCTTTTGAATAATTTTCCGTTTAACAAAATCACAACACATAATGATAGGCATAAATATCTCCATCGAACCTCCCAACAGGAGTATTCACATAAGCAGATTTCAGAATTACGAAGTTCACTCATAAAGTGGGGCACAATAGGAGGACTTGCCTCGATACTTAGAACCGAATCAAGTTAAGAAATTTGTTACTTTATAATAATTCGAGACCGTACTTGTAACAACACCATATGGTGTTGCGACTTCAACCATACCATAGAAAATATATCAACGGGTTGGGTCTCCACCTCTAGGAGTCTCACCTCCACCTCTAACATCTTGACCCCTACCTCTGGATGGTCATGTAAGTGGAGTAGTAATTGCAATGGGGCACTTAGCGTGAGTGCTTTTATAAAATATGTTTCTCCCAAGTCTATGACAATTTCTCAGGATGTTCCTAGTATCACCATTTTCATAACAACCGATCCGCAGTTCGACTGCTCATACTGAGTCTGTACCGGATAACTTAAATAACCATTGCAGGAAATTCCGTGCCACTGGTACATTAAAAGATGACTGCCCCACGCGAGGGTTTTGATTAACTTAAGCACTACGAGTATACTGAATATGTTTCCATGACCCCGCTGATACTGAAATGTAGAATTATTGAGGACGCTGGAATATCTCAAGTCTCATCATCATCCCATTCAAATCTCAGCTCTTGATCATATACAAGTTTTGAAAAACCATTCAATACCACATAAATACGTCTCATGCCAAAATTGGTATAACACATGACCCCACAATTTGATCGTTGATAGTGGACTCCCCTCACTTGGCACGAAGCCATAGGTCACAACATCCGATAATCCACAATGTTAACCTTCACAGATCATATAAGTCAACCAGACACCAGGGCCCATTGCACCCCTACATGATTCACCGGGTGATCTCTCAATACTTCTGCATCTTCAATCTTGGAAATACGTGGTAACAATGATTGAACAATCCTGGCTCCCTTATAACCCCTATGTGGTACCATTGACCGGTGGTGCATAGTTATTACTGAGTGCGCAATTTCATACATGAGTGGATGTAAAACAACATAAGTTATATGCTTCAAGTTGAATAAATCCGCACGATAAGGAATGAAAGAAGTGAGGTTATCCTACTAGTTCTGTAGCCTCTCGAAGATAAGTACAGACGTCTCCGTACCGATCCTCAAGACTCTACTAAACTTGTCTATGAATTGTGAGACCTATGTAACCTAGTTCTCTGATACCAACTTGTCACGACCCGGATTTTCCGCCCTCGGGAGTCGTGATGACACCTACTAGTGAAAACTAGGCAAGCCAACCAACTGAACTATTTACCTTGTTTCCATTTTTAATTCGATAATAGTTAAGAGCCACAATTAGATAACAACAGAATTGAATAAGCGAAAGTCTGCATTGTAAAGAATTAATAATACTGCTAGTACCAATCCATAAGAAATTTACCCAAGACTGGTGTCACAACTTCACAGACTGTCTAGGAGTACTACATATAAAGGTATGAAAGAATAAATACAACACTGTCCCTGGAAATACATGAAAGAAACAGGAATAGTAGATAGAAGGAGACGCCAAGGTCTGCGGACGCCTGCAGGACTACCTCGGGTCGCCTGATGAACAAGAAACAACAATCTCACTGCGGTTCGAAGTCTACAACACTGGGATCTGCACAAAAGAGTGCAGAGTGTAGTATCAGCACAACCGACCCCATGTGCTAGTAAGTGTCTAGCCTAACCTCGGGGAAGTAGTGACGAGGCTAGGACCAGACTACCAAATAAACCTGTGCAATATAGCATACAAAATAATAGGAAGCAGATAACAATTATGGCAGCAATGATCAATTAGTGATATAAAAAGCAGGCAACAAGAATACCATAAATGTTCCTCAACAATTAATAAATACAAGTGCAATAAATTAATCAAGTCCTTCAAATATAAATCTCTAAGATAATATGCTTTCAATGAATATATTTTGAATATATTTCCTTTAAATAAAATATCTTTCAGATAAGCATCTTTCGAATATAATTTTTTCGAGTAAAGGTCACCTTGTGACGCCTCATTTCATAATCATAAATAATATAGGTCTCAGCCCACTTTCATATTTTCACGGCAACTCGTGCCCATATTTATATCACAATCGCACAGACAACTCACGTGCCATTAAATAAAACCATAATATTTTTCCCGGCACCTTGTGCCCACATATTTCTGCCTCACATTGCACAACAATATCCTCATGTTACTCTGTTCATTGGTTCCATAACCCAATACAATTAAGAATGTTCAAAGAGTCTCATTTACTTAACATAAAGTAGAGTACAACTTCCAACCCAATTAGGAAATCAATAAGAAAAGATGAAGTTATTTTTTAGAAATCATTTGATAAAGAAAATACCATTTTCAATTAAAGTACAATATCGAATGAATCATTACCTTTAATACGAGAAATTAATAAATCAAAACATAGTAGAAATTCCTTTTTAAGTAAAGTACAACCTCAAACGGTTTAAGAAAAATTTAATTGAGAAATCAATTGAGTTAAAAATATAACAAATTCTGAAATTTGAAGTATTGAACATATAAAAAAAATAGGGCGAGGTATTGTAAACACTATGGATTTCCAACACAAAGGATCACAACAACAAAGGGATCTAAACAGTTAATACACTTGAATTGTTAATAACAAGTAAACACAACAAACAGAAAGTGCATGGCATCACCCTTCGTGCTTTAACACTCTCTCACCAAAACAATACACGACATCACCCTTCGTACTTTACACTCTTCCTCACCCAAGCAACAATCACAAGAAATAAGGGTAAGGGAATCTATAACATCGAAATAAAATCAAGTAACAACAGAAAATCAGTAAATAAACGTAAAGGACAACATAACTCAATTAGAATTAGGAAAAATCAAGGACAAGTGCACGACATCACCCTTCGTGCTTTTACTCTCTCCCTCACCATAAGAATCAATATAAACTGCACGGCATCACCCTTTGTGCTTTTACTCTCATCCTCACCATAAAATTAATATAATCGACATGGAATTGTACATTGTGCGGCACGACATCACCCTTCGTGCTTTACACTCTTCCTCACAAAATCATACACGACATCACCCTTCGTGCTTTAACACTCTTCCTCACCAAATCATACACGGCATCACCCTTCGTGCTTTAACACTCTTCCTCACCCAAACAACAATCACAAGGAATAAGGGCAAGGAAATAAATGAAATCACAAAAAAATCTCGGCAGGGGAACAATAGTACAACAATCAAATCCTGGCAAGGGAAACAATATCAAAAGAATAACATCCCGCCAAGGGAGACAATATCATGATTCCCTCTCTCTCCTTTCTTCTTTCACGTTTATTTAACAACTCAATTCACAACTTGAGCAAATGCTCTACAATGTTCAACAATTCAATTATCAACTTGAGCCAATGCTCTACAATGTTCAACAATTCAATTCTCAACTTGAGACAATACTCTACCATGTTTAATTAATAATAATACTTTCACAAGTCATATTCCTCAATAGAAATTATCATATAGAGCATATACAATACGAAACGGAGTCACATTAGTCAAAGTATAAGACTCGTGCGCATGCTTGACACCTACGTATAGATACTCGTCACCATGCCTATACGCCGTACTCAGCAAATAACACATAACAAATAGGACAAAACTCATAATCCCTCAAGCTAAGGTTAGACCAAACACTTACCTCTCTTTGCAACCAATTCAAAATTCCAACAAGCCTTTACCTCACGAATTCATGCCCGAAATTCTCAAATCTAGTCATAAACAATTCAATTCAGTCAATAAAAATTATAGGAATTAATTTCATATGAAATTTTACATTTTCCATTTAAAATCCGAAATTGTACTAAAAATTTGCCCGTGGGGCCCACGTCTCGGAACCCCACAAAAATTACGGAATATGAAACCTCATCCAACCACGAGTCCAATCATACCAATTTTACCAAATTCCGACGTCAACTCGACCCTCAAGTCTTCAAATTAAACCAAGAGGGTTTTCAAGATTTTCCCAACTAAAATCACCAATTAAATGCCAAAACTAGTAATAGATTCGGGTATCTAACCAAAATTAAGTTAAGAACATTTATCCCGTTGTTTTCTCTGAAAATCTCCCGAAAATCACCTTTCCCCGAGCTCCAATTTGGTAAAAATGGAAAATGGGTGAGAACTTAACATTCTGTCCAGAATTTCCGTGGTTATTGTTCACGCGTTTACTGTTCATGGGGACTGTTCACGGTACTGTTCATGGGTATTGTACATGGCTACTGTACACAGATACTGTTCATGTGTACTGTACACAGGTACTGCACATGGATACTATTCACGCAGGTGCGGTCACTGTTCACACGTGCGAAAAATGCAGAAACTGCCCAGAAAATTTCAGCAGCCTTTTATATTCGTTAACCTTTCGAAATCCACCCGAGGCCCTCGGGACCTCGACAAAATGCATCAACCAGTCCTAAAACATCATACAAACTTAGTCAAAACCTCAAATCACATCAAATAACGCTAAAACCGCGAATCACACCCCAATTCAAGCCTAATGAAACTAGAAATGTCCAACTTTTATATTCTATGCAAAAACCTATCAAATCAAATCTGATTGACTTCAAATTTTGCACACAAGTCATAAATGACATAACGAAGCTATAAAAATTTTCAGAACTAGATTTCGACCCTGATATCAAAAAGTCAAATCTCCGGTCAAACTTAAGAAATCTTTAACCTTAGATTTTTAGATTCCGTTAAATAGTAATAATTTAATCTAGGGACCTCCGAATTTGATTTCGAGCATATGACCAAGTCCCAAATCACGATACGGAACTATCGGAATGGTCAAAACTTTTATCCGGGTTCGTTTACTCAAAATGTTGACCGAAGTCAGCTCAGTTGAGTTTTAAAGCTCTAGTTCACAATTTAATCCATTTTTCATATAAAAACCTTCCGAAAAATTATACGGACTGCACACGCAAGTCAAGAAATTATTGATACCATTTTTTAAGGTCTTAAAACACCGCGATGATTATTTAATTTAAAGATGACATTTTGGGTCATCACACTGTGCAACCAATCAGTACAGGGAATCAGGTTCTCTAATTGTTAGCGCAGTAGCTCAGCAGTAATTAAGAATACAGAGGATTTTTACGTGGAAAAATCTCAACTCAAGAGGACAAAAACCACGACCTACACTTGTAGGCTTTCAATTTCACTAATTTGTAAACACCTATTACAAGCCACTTTGTAATACCTCTATTACAAAGGATTCAACTCAACTAACTTGTGGCACTCTCACCACAAGCCACTTTGTGACTCTCTAGTTACAAAGACTTTGACTAACTTGTGATACTCTCACCACAAGCCACTTTGTCACTCTCGAGTGACAAAAACATTAATTACTCTAAGTTGTAATAATCCTATTACAAGCCACTTTGTAATAACTCTATTACAAAGGTTTTACAACTCGACTAACTCTAGCCAAGACACAAACTTGGAGGGTTTGTGATTTTGGGTTACCTAAAACACAACTTCTAAGAAAGCAAGATAGGAGTTACAATTGAAGAACAAATAACAAAGACTCAACAAACCTAAGGATTTAAGATATCTTCAATCTTGGATCCGGTCCTTGAGGTTGAAGTAGCTTTGTTCTTGAGAGAGGTTGTTGCAAGCACTTGAGAGAGTATTTTCATTTCTGATTTTGCAAGTGTTGGGAGACGAGGCACCAGGTTTTTAATACAAAAGACATCACCTTAGTGATGTCAAATCTTGGTTAGTACATGCCTCTTCTCAATGGGAAGTGACTGTTGCACTGTCTGCTGCACAGTTGCAGGCAGTCACTTTCTGTAGTTGCTTTCCAGCTGTACAGTTGACCTATACTTCTGTGAGGGGAACACCAAGGTATCAAGTCCCTAATCTGGTTCCTGTGAATCTAAAGCACACTGCCCATATTATCTTGAGTCGATTAACTTGAATGATTGTACCAGACATGCTTCAGGTCCTTTATCTGGTTCTCTCATGGAGTGAGTTGTTTTACCTTCCTTGATGGTATTTATACGTGTGTGACATCACTTACAATGATGTAAACAAGGTAGGTAAAACGTCTTCTATAGAAAGTTGGCTGCTGCATTTTTCCTGTGCAGTAGCGTGTGCAGGCAGTAACTTTCCTGCTGGAGAGTTGACTTCATACAGTCTCCTCGGGAACTGGTAGGGACCTGTTTCCTCAGTTGTTCCTTCCACTCTTAAGAGTTGAGTTATATCCCACGCTGGAACTTTGTGATCTCAAGGTCTTGTAAATGTGTAACAGGTTCCTTATCTGGTTTTGGATGGTAAGTTTGTTAGATCATCAAAACATAAAGTAAAGTACTTATGCCCAAGGTACTTGTAACCTATCATGTATCAATACTACCAGTAAGAATGATACACCGTGTAATAATATATATTTTATCAGCTATTATTTTGGGAATGACAAAACAAGGGTGGATGCAATATAGTGCTACCGAGTTCAACTGAATCCAGTACTTTTGGCGTTGAGCATAAACTTATGTGTAAAAATTACAAAAATTGTTATAAATAGTTGATATGAACCCATAACTTTGAAAATATAATAAGTTCAATACTAAAATCTTTAAATGCTGAACCCTTAAAATTAAAATCTGACATCCACCTCAGTGACTAAAAATATATATTTATCCAAAAGTATAATACTGCAACATAGGGAAAAAAATGGAAGATATATCCAATTCTGAGAAAAAAATTTCTTAGTGGGCTGAAAATTGTCTCATTGGACCTGTAAAGTCTTTTCTCTTCAAAAGTGGGTGGGTTTCGAGTATTTTCAAAAGGTTACAGTGGCGAAAATGCCAAAGTGGGGAAAGAGTCTGACCAATCGCAATCCAATTGCCAGTAACTAATAAGCACTCACCAAAAGTAGATTCAGAATTTCCAAGTTAGTCAATGCCAAGTATTACTGCACTATTACTCATTTACAGTAATACTCATGTGTAACTTATACTATAAAATATTTTTTGAAAAAAAGAAATCAGAAAAGTATTATAAATATTAAGAGGGCGTTTGGCTAAGCTTATTCAACATAAGCACATTTTTACTTATTTATTAGTTTGTCGTTTGATAAACATCAAATGTGCTTATAAGTAATGCTGCTCGGTGGGCCGGGCCTGAACCGGACCGGACCGGGCCCGCGGTCCTAACGGGCCTGGTGGGCCGGTCCTGGGTGGGCCGGTCTTGGTGGGCCTCTGAGCCCGTCACGGGCTGGTCTCCATGGTTGAGCCCACGAGCCCGGGACCGTTTGGCCCGGGACCGGCAGGCGGGCCTGGGCCGGTCCTGGCGGGCCCAACGGCTATTTTTCAAAAAAAAAAAAAAAAAAAAAAATCAAACGGCCATATTTAAAATCTAGCCGTTTGGGCTGAAAATATGACCGTTTTTAAGTTAAAAAAATGGCCATTTGGCCCCCAAACTTTATTTTAACCCCAAACTTTATATAATTACACTTTTCCCCATTTCTCAACTATAAATACCCCCTCATTCTTTCATTTTTATTCACCAATTCATCAATATCTCTCAATATCTCTCAATCTCTCTCAATCTCTCTACTACAATTACTTAATTTATTGTTGAAATTTCGTGAAAAATTGTGAAGTTGTTGAATTGAAGTTTTCAAGTGTTCAACGATTTTCAATTTTCAAGAAGTTGTTCGGCAATCCGGTAAACTCGTTTCAACTCTTACGTTTTTAGAATATATTTTTGTGTGGTTTAGTTTGCATAATTATAATTAATATATCAACTTGCCTTAGAGCATGCTAGGCCAACTATTCCAACCCCTACTTCGTCTAGCTCACAATCCTCTAAAAGAGTTGCGGGCTTAAAAGCTCTTAAATCTTGGACGGAGTTCAGGGGGTCTCAAGGTGAAAATTATGATGAAACTTCACATCTAAATGAGCTTCAAGTTTATTTGTCTCAGGGACTTGAAAAGGAGAATCCAGACGGCTCTTTTGATCTTTTGGAATGGTGGAAGGCAAGGGAAAAACATTTTCCTGTTCTTGCAAGGATGGCTCGGGATATTTTATCAATTCAAGCTTCAACTGTTGCATCAGAGAGCGCTTTCAGTCAAGCAAGACTGCAAATAGGTGATCATAGAGCGTCTATGAGGGATAGCTTGGAAAAATCAGTATTGTTTAGAGATTGGATCCGCTCGGAAAGAAGAAACTTTGGAATTGCAGAAGCACAACCGGCGATAGATGAAGCTTATGAAGAAATGATAGCGGAACTTACGGAGGATTCGGCTTCGCCCGGAAGTGGTGATGAACAAGCTTCTTTTCCACCACCACCAACGCAACCTCCTCCGAACCTTGAAGGATTTATGAGATTTGTTAGAGATAATACATAGAATAATATGTAACTTGTATTTTGGCACATCTTCCTTAGTTTTTTTCCTTCTAATGGTGGTATTAGTACCTTGTTGTGCTCATTCCATTGGGGGAAGGATGACTAAGAAAGATATGTCATTTTTTGGTAATAAAATTTATTGCTTCTACCCATGAGCTTCTTTTCGCAATATTTCTTTGTCTATACTTAGAATTATTTATATGCTACAATATATACATAATATACAATATATATACTACAAGAAAATATATTTATAAGATACAATATATACATAAGATACAATATATATACTACAAGAAAATATATAAGAGAATATATATACATAAGATACAATATAATATACTACAAGAAAATATATTATGCTACAATATATACATAATATACAATATATATACTACAAGAAAATATATAAGAGAATATATATACATAAGATACAATATAATATACTACAAGAAAATATATTATGCTACAATATATACATAATATACAATATATATACTACAAGAAAATATATTTATAAGCTACAATATATACATAAGATACAATATATATACTACAAGAAAATATATAAGAGAATATATATACATAAGATACAATATAATATACTACAAGAAAATATATTATGCTACAATATATACATAAGATACAATATATATACTACAAGAAAATATATTATGCGAATATATATACATAAGATACAATATATATACTACAAGAAAATATATAAGAGAATATATATACATAAGATACAATATAATATACTACAAGAAAATATATTATGCTACAATATATACATAATATACAATATATATACTACAAGAAAATATATTATTATGCGAATATATATACATAAGATACAATACATATACTAAAAGAAAATATATAAGAGAATATATATACATAAGATACAATATAATATACTTCAAGAAGTGATATTTATGCATGACAATTTAGTGTTTTACTATTGTTTTGTTATTTTCTTTTTCGTCAAGCACTTTAATAATTAGATATACATATATACTACATATTAATATAGCCATGATACTACAAGAAATTGTCTTAAAAAAAAAAAGCCCGCTAGGCCCGCGAAGCCCACGAGCCCGGCCCGTTAAGCACAGGACCATGTGGGCTTAGGCCCGTCACGGGCCGGTTCCACCCATTAGGCCCACGAAGACCGGGACCGCCAGGCCCGGGACCGCCAGAGCCCGGGACCACGAAGCCCGGGACCGCGAGGCCCGGCCCGTTAGGCCCACTAAGGCCCGGGCCCGGGACAAAATACAGCATTACTTATAAGTCATAATTAATCGATCGAAAAGCCATAATAGTATTTCAGCTTGTAAGCACTTTTAATTTGACCAAAATTTTTACTATTTTATTCTTAATATTTTCTTAATTCTCAAAATACCTTTCTCAAAACAAAAACCCTAACCTCCTCTTTGTTCCATATTCGTCATTCCTTATTTTCTTAAAAATATTTTTTAACACTTAAAGCTTATCAGTTGGTTACAATCAACTAACCTAAACGCCTTTATGTTTAAAGGGATCTCTACACAAATAACAGGCTGAATTCATCGTTCCCTTTTTATAGCCAGTATACATAAATTATATACTACTTGTATATAGTTAAACACAAATTATACATATATTTATGTAAGCAGTTGGATTTCTTGAGCCGAGGGTCTATAAAAAACAGTCTATCTACTTCACACAAGGTAGAGGCAAGGTCTATGTATACTCAATCATCCCCAGTCTTCACTTTTGGAATCACACTAGGTATGCTATTATTTTTGTAAGCGGCTAGATGGACGTCTATTTAGGTTAATTCTTCAACTTTTTAAAACCCATATTTTTGAAAAATTCAACGTTTCAAAAATAATGGGTATTGTTATTGCTTTTTCATCTATTTTCTGTTTCTTACGATGCTGATATTATTTTTCTGGCTTCTGTTGTTGTCACTAACCCATTATCTATTATTTATTTTCTTCTTCTTGAACCAAGGGTCTTTCGGAAACAGACTCTTTACCCTTCCAGACCCTATTAGTGAAATTTTACAAGGTTCTTATTGTTGTTGTTGTCAATATTCGAGCCCAAAATTTAAATCTTAAATCCGTCTCAGTGCGCGGCACAACGCATCTGCCTATGGGCCACCAACAACCAACGTCCTCGGACACTCTCCTAAAATGGATTTTTTCATTCCTATATATTATTTGAAACTTTATTACTCTTAATGTCCATGTTTAGTTAATTATCCGGCATAAACAAGTTTTGTTTACGAAATATATACAATCCACCATAAAAGGCTCCAAATCCATTATTTGTGCTTTCAATCAAGAGATTTAGTTACACTCTTTTCCTTTTTTCCTCTCCTCTCTCCCCTTTCCTCTCCAGATTCTCTTTTTCTCCTCATATCTTCGGCAGAAGTTATAGATCTTGAATAGAAGTGAATTTAAACATACAATTTTTTAGTACCGCAGTTGTATGCACTTCACTTATTCAAATCGTCAATTTTGCTCTACAGCCTGCAGGAATTACTTTTATTTATCTCTTTAATCTTTTTAATCCAACTATAAGGGAAAACCAACAATTGTTGTTTGCAGTTCAATAATATTTTATTGTAACCCATAAGAAATAACACTATCATCGATAAGAAAACAGGAATGAGAACTATGTTCATATAGAATCTCAATCTCAAAAGGAGTATATGACAGCATTTTCCGAACTTGAAACTAACAGTTTCTTCTTAAGGATGCAATATACTAACTGGATTATGTAGTCTGTGTGATTGTTTTGTGCTCCTTATTCTTTCCAATGTCCGTATCCTGCCGCCTTTCGCTCAGCATCTCAAACCATTTCCTCTATTACCATATTTTCCTGTTCCTTCAGTTTCACTTTCCATTTTTTCCCTATACTGCATGGTAAAACTCTCTTTATTTATCTCAACAGGCCACTGAATAACACTCTCCCATATGGTGAGTAACCAGCTTGAAAGATTAACTATATGGAATAAGGACGACGTATTGATTCCAGTTGATATTGTCATTACAAATTTACTTTCAATAAGATATGCTGGTGCAGGAATTACTACGAACTTTGCTCCCATCAATTCTTCTATTTTGTTTTTAACGAGGAAAGGTTTTGACTTCCTGTTCCTCTTCCTATCTTTGACATCCTTTATTTTCCCTAATCTCAAGGGCAATATTGGCCTTTTTCCCCTTGTTCTCGCAGTGAATGTGGGGGAATTCACTATGTTGTTGAACTTTTATACAATATGTCTTTTGTATATTTTGTATCTAATTTATACATAGTAAAAACAAATTTCACACAACTAATTATATATTATACAATTTATCTACGACTCATTTACAACTTATCTACAATTTTCATACATTATTTCTACCCAGTTAAATACAACTACAATAACATACAACTTAAATACAAATTTTATACAAAATTTATACAATATGTCTTTTGTATATTTTGTATCTGATTTATACATAGTAAAAACAAATTTCATACAACTAATTATATATTATACAACTTATCTATAATTTTCATATATTATTTCTACTTAGTTATATACAACTGCGATATCATACAACTTAAATATAATTTTAATACAATGTTGTTCAACTTTCATACCATAGTTAAATAAATAAAAGAAAAATATATAAACAACAGAATACAATTTTTCTACAATTTCGTAAATATAATGTATATCATGTCTTCTTCTTCTTCTTCTTCTTCTTCTTCTTCTTCTTCTTCTTCTTTTTCGAGTTTCAGTCTGAAATTCAGCCAAAACTAAGTCTAATTTTCACCAAAACCCCTCAAAATTGAGATTTAAACTCTAAACCATATTCCCAATTGTTTGCAAGAACACCCAATCCAAACAAATAATGATTTTTGAGAACCTAAATTCAAATTCAAAGCTTTTTAATGGTTGTCAATGGTGGAATTGCTGCTCTCTTTTCCTTTGCTTTACATTACTGAAATTAGATATTGAGAGATAGAGAGAGACGTAGAGAGAATTCCCAATTCTTTGCAACAACATCCAATTCAAATAAATAATATTTTTTGAAAACTCAAATTCGAATTCAAAGCTTCAAAGCTTTTTAACGGTTGTCAATTGTGGAATCGTGGGTCAGTGCAAGATATGCGGGGGATGGGGATGGGATGTGGAGAGAGAAACATGGGGGAGTGGAAGATATGTTAGAATAATTTTAGAACACTAATTATTATTATCAATTCCCTTAAAATGTACATAAATAGTAATTGGATATACAAAATATAATTATAATAAAATTTAAATAGAAAAAATAATATAGTTTCATATAGTGTATAGGAATGTAAAAATTTCATAAATATGTACACTATTAACAGGTGATGCCAATATCAAAGGCAAAAGAATGGACTAATTTACACAGAGGCCCATAAGATAAGATGGGCCAAAGAAAAAAGGGACAAAAAGGAATTTTGAATGAGAAATGTAGAAAAAGACGAAAGCAGCTTTGTGTGTGCAGACAAGAAGGAAAGAGAGGAATAGAAACCAAACAAATTTTACCATCTGTAAAATTGCCTTTTGGTAGAGACAAATTGAGTTTCAATAAAAAAGGGTTCTTTGATTTGATTGATCAATGAGGCTAATTTCCAAGAATGAAATCACGGACCTTAGCTTCTCCTTTTCTGACTTCATCTTTATTCTTCAAAAAAAAAAAATTAAACCTAAATAGTCATTTATTCAATCGCTTAAGATAAAAATAATCGATAAATATATACAATGTATATATTAAGTCGTTTTAGCCCGCAGTTAAAATTATTTATATCCGATAGATAAAAAAGTGTATAAATATTTTGTGTACATAACATGTGTGTATATATATACACACACAACAACAACAATAAATACATAGTGTAATCCCACAAGTAGAGTTTGGGGAGGGTAGAGTGTACGCAGACCTTATTTCTGTCTTTAAAAAGGCAGAGAGGTTGATTCCAATAGACCATCGGCTAAGGAAGGAGAGAAGGGAGGGGCAATAACAAGCAAATTGATCTGGCAACCGAAGCAAAAATACAAAACTGGCAATAGGTAATGCAATCAAAAAATCGAAACAACAGACAACTGCAAGTAGTAACAGAAGGCTAGGGATACTAAAAAAAACATGGAAGGCACCAAGTGATGTATCAAAGCTACCCAAAAAAATACAATATATATATATATATATATATATATATATATATATATATATATATATATATATATATATATCGACTATTTTTTTGAGAGCTGTTATACATTATCATTTATTCAAAAATAAATAATAAATCTGATCGGCAAGCCCTAGAAACTAAATTAGTCACATATAGTGTTCACACTAAACAGTAAGCATGTAATGTCTTTTATACTTATACACTTGACTCGTTTGATGACCTTTAGGTAAAATTTTAATTTAACATTTAACCATGATAAATTAGATTGAGTTGGTGTAAACACCTAACTGATAATTATAATTGAGATAGTAAATACTTATTGCACCAATTGTTTACACCAATTTAATGTATCTTATTACCATTGTTAAATAATAAATGAGGTAAAATGTATATTAATTAATCATAGTTAGGTGATAATGAAGTAGCTGAATGGACATATCATATTATCGTTGGTTTGATGAAAACACTCGATGCAAATAAACTTTCACTGATATACCTGATAGGAGATATTATAATCACAAGTTATTTAAAAAGTACTTGTACAGAGATAACGTATTTTGTTTGTGTCAGTAATGTTGTGCTATCATGAGTTTAACCTAGCAATTAGAATATACCAAGTTGTGAAAAATAAAATTCTAAATCCTTTTAAATTTTAATTTATGATTATCCGCATGTAAAAGGGGGCCTAAAAGATTTACTACTATGAAAAGTAAAGTCTCAAACGTACGTGAAAGATATCACAAGATTCACCCCTTCCATAAGTAAATTATTTCTTCCCACCTAATATGTACCGCACATAAGTGGTCTGGTGCACGAAATATATCGTGTTCATATAGGGTTTGGAGTAAAGCCGTACTCTAAGAGGGTGTAATATAGACAGCTTACCCTAATGCAAGTATCAGTGGTTGATTTCACGGCTCGAACTCGTGGCCTATAGGTCATACAGAAACAATTCCGTCGTTGCTCCAAGATTCTCGAATAGCTTAATTATCAAAGATGAATTATGATCTAGATTTGATGTGTTCAACCTATATTCTATTTACATATGCATATTCACATTATTGATTCATATTTAATATTTTTTGAAATTTTAATTATTTTTTATATTTTTATTCATGTTTTCGTGTAAAAATGTTGGATTCAATTGAATACGTTGAATTTACATTGCATGCATTTCTATTCACTATGGTTACGTAATAAAAATTTATATACAAAATTTATGTCATATATTTTTTTGATGCAAGCACTAGGTACAGATAATTTTGTTTTTTTTTTCACTTTTAGCCTGCGTCAGAAACTATTTACATTCGGTAACCGAAAAAGCATATAAAATTTATATAATTTTTGTATATTGTATATAACATATAGAATATATATATATATATATATATACAAAAAATATATATTTTTCAGCTATTATTCTAAGAGCAACTATACAGTGTCATTTTACCGATAATTTTTGCTCACGTTCACCCTCCGTTTTTGTCACATTACAACTAATTTGATAGTGATACTACCATGTAGTGGGCTCTCCTCCCCACAGCCTTAACCCCCCCCCCCCGGCCAAACCCCCACCCACGCACCCACAAGTTTCAAAATTCTTCTTTTTCTCTCTATGGATCATGGAATTTGAGTCTCCCAATGCAAGAAAAAGTGTTACACTAAGAAGATACTGCAACTAGTAAGGGCACAGCTTCTTTAAAAGACCCAAAATTTTTGCATTTTCGTGTTTCTTTCCTGTTTACATTTTACTTTCCATTGAATATAACCAAACCCCACAAAAAGAAAACAAAAAAAAATCTATTTTTCTTAAAAAAAATTATATTATAAAGGTCCTCCCCATTCATCACACATAAACCAAACTTGCTTTCCTCACTCCCTCTTTAAGTCCAAAATTGCCATTTTCAAACACCCTTTTGGCCCTTTTCTTTGTTCTTGATATATATTATTCCTATATACAAATGTAAGAACTTGAACTAAACACAGAAAAGACCAAAACTTTCTTCAAAGTGGGGTTTTCTTTATTATATTATGGGTGGATTTGTGAGAAGTTTTTTATGGATAAACAACTATAGCAAGAAGCAATGCAAGTGTTTATTTGGTAGAATGAGAGCAGCAGTAAAGAAAGCAGTGATGAACAATGGTGAAAGCAAAAGACAAGTTAAATTTCAGTATGATCCTTTAAGTTATGCTCTTAACTTTGATGATGGAAACTTTAATTTGGGAATGAGAGAAAGCATTTTACACCAGCAAATTTCTAAATTTGAGAGTTGTTCTAAATCTAGTACTACTACATTGGTTTATGTATTATGGGTGGAGACCTAAAAAGTCTTTTACCAATTCATATGGTTGATTTCTGCTTCATTGTTACTCATTTTATTTGAATAGTTTGAGCTTTTGTTATGATACATTATTGCAGTCATTCTTTTCTTTTTGTTACGAGGGTGGTGTCGAGTCAATTTGCGCACATGTTGAGCATGCTATTTTCCACCAAGCTTAGGCAGACGAGCAAACATTACTGCAGATTGCAGTCATGCTCAATAATAAGTTTTGATTTGGTGAGTTCCTATTATTGCCAAGAACTGAGGTATTAATTAGGGGTTTTTAGCTAGTTATACTATAATAGAAATCTATTTACCATCTTTAGGTAGGTTACTTATTAATTACTTTGTATATCTACATTTACTAGTTATATACAAAACCATAAAATAAAAAAAAAGAAATTCAAGAATAGCAATTACATGACACTCAATCCCCATTTCCAAAAATTACTCTTACATTTAAGATTCTTCCTTTTCCAAAGGATTACAAAAATATTTTTTCTCTTTCTTAACAATTACCCAAAATTATTCTTACCCATAGTAAGAAATCTTGATTACCAAAGTCTTGCTTACCCAAAGTTATCCTCACCCAAAATTACAGATTCTCCTCTTCCAAAGCTTTTGAAATTCAATTTCTCTCTTTCTTCCTAATCATCCAAAATCTCTATTTTTTATTGATACAATACGATGAAATTCGAAATATTGCTCTAGAATTAAGTTGTGGGTAAGTTTTGAATCTTGTTTTCTTTCTTTCTAAAATCTTTATTGTATGTGACTTGCATATGATACATCAATATCCAAAATAATACTCGATATAATACTAATACAATTATAATACGATTATATGAAATTTTTAGTGTAGAGTTGTGATTGAAACTTGAAGAAGATGAAGATCTTAATTGTGTCACAATTTTTCAGACATGTATCGCGATTGTATTATAATTGTATATGTATCATAATTTTTGCAGGAGTTGTATTATAAATATATGATAATTGTATATTCATTGTATATTGTTACGAGCACTTGAGCATTCGTGACGAATTTCACACTTTGTATCACAAGTATGATAATTGTATATTAATATATTAGTATTGTATCAGGTATTATTTTGGATATTAATATATTAGATACAAGTTAGATACAATTGTGATACACGTATGATACATTTATGTTTTAGGCATTGATGTATCTGTTACAACTCAAATACAATTATGATACAGTTATCATACAATTATCATAAAATTTCAGAATATTTTAATAATATAAAGCTGTTGGTAATGGTGGAAAGAGAGAAGATGGAGATTCTGAGCGTAGATTAAGGGATTTTGATGTAAAAAAAGGAGAGAGAAGATGAGAAGGAAAAAAAAGAGGAAAGGATATAATTGAATCCATTAATTGAAAGTACTGATAATGGAGTGAGAGTCTTTTAAGAAGCAATATATATAATTTGTAAGAAAAACTAGATGCTTATTAAAAACTTCAAAACATAGAGAACATAGGTAAATAAGTTTCTAATAAAATATAGCTAGGGAAATATCCCTATTAGATTAGGACGATTTAATGTAGGGGTAATGAAGAATTAACCCAAATAGTCATTCGCCCAATTGCTTAAATTAAAAATAGCCAGTGGAGGTATAATATATGTATAATTGGTTATAATTAATTGAGTAAAAATTGCACGGGGCGCCCTTTTTGGTCGCCCCCATTTAACCTATACCTATTTTTTTTAACTTTTAACTTGTACCCACTTTTTAAACAACTTCATCTCCCTTTCTCCTCCCCTTCAGTACCTCACCAGAAGAAAGCAAGGTTGTGTTTTAACATTTATAAATAACGATGGAATAGTAGTATCAACAAAGTGAAGAGAAAATGAGTTCTTTATCTGCACAAATATTAAAGGGGAACTAGATTTTGATAAGAGTTGGTATCCAAGTTCTTTGTGCATTTAATCTTTCTCTTTCTGATGTTTTTTCATCTACAGATATTTCTCTACTGGACAAAATGGTGATATATGATAAT
The DNA here is from genome assembly GCF_000393655.2 of Nicotiana sylvestris. NCBI lineage: Eukaryota > Viridiplantae > Streptophyta > Magnoliopsida > Solanales > Solanaceae > Nicotiana > Nicotiana sylvestris. The sequence goes on from NC_091065.1 coordinate 183,258,428, forward strand.
GAGAAACAACGAGTTGGATGGCTTCCAGCAAACTGCAACAGGCTACTACTACCAGATAAATCACTCATAAGCATGAACAAATACTTTATCACTAAAAATCTCAACGAGAATCACCAAAGTTATAGCGGCTATCTAACGAAATATCAATTTGAAGCTAGCTTAGAAATATCAAGCTAGCTTAGAGCTGAAGTTGTCCAGTTACAACACAAAAACTTCAGCTCTAGAGCTGAAGTTTCCCAGTTACAACACAAAAACTTCAGCTCTAGAGCTGAACTTCAGGCCCGGCTACTAGAATGCTGAAGTTTTGCGTGATTGCCTTTGCTACTTCAGCCCCGTGTGCTGAAGTTATGCGAAAAAGCGGGTATGCTTGCAATTTTTTTTTGCAAAGCGGGCACAAGTTAAAATGTGACACAAAAAGAGGGTATAGATGCAAATGCCCCATTAATTGACAAATTATGTATATGGCTAGAAAAAGTAAACATTGAATATGGACGGCTATTTGTGAAAAGATCCCGAGAAATTCAAACCTGCGGCATTCATGCAACTAGGAATATAAAGCTTGTGTTCATATTAGTGGCATAATGCGTGATTTTAATACATCCATATAAAGCTTGTGTTCATATTAGTGGCATAATGTATGATTTTAACACATCCTCAAACATACGTAGTGAACAAATGAAACATCATAGGAACAACAACAACAACAACCAAGTGCAATCCCACAAGTAGGGTCTGGGGAGGGTAGTGTGTATGCAGACCTTACCCCTATTCCGAAGGAGTAGAGAGACTGTTTCAGAAAGACCCTCGGCTCAAGAAGACGGAAAAGACGAGAAGAAAACATCATAAGAACCTGTTCGGAAAAAAAAATGTTGAAGAGAAAGATTTGTTCCTGAAGTTACGATTGAATTTCTGAAATGGGCGAGATTCACAAGTTAAGTTTGATTAATTAGGGAGCTTTGCATGAGATCCAAAAGCTTATTTTCTTTGTATGTTTTCCACAAATTCCAAACACAAAGGTCATGATATGACAAGCACTAACTAAATTTATGAAACCTTGACACTGACAGGAAATTACTATGTTCATTTACATCGTATAAACAGACACATACTTCAATCTAAGAAACCATAATAAGCAGCTATAGTTCTTGAAAGAAGAAAGGCAACATCTTGAAGCTGTCTTCAGTGGAAGCATTACCATACAGGCAACTTGAATCATGCATTATGGAACATTCGGTCATCCTTCAAACAGCAGGATCTTCCAGTGCAGCAGTCGATAGATCATTTATGCGCGGATAAACGGCTTTTTCACCAAGCTGATTTTGTGCCCATATTAACATCTTCAATAGACTAGGAAGTTTTGGATCTGTTTAATCAAAGAAAAATCATAAAAAGAGCATTCCACGCCATGATCCTTAACATATAAATGCTCATCAAGGAAATCTTCGTAAGTTTCTTTTCTTTGATTCGATGTCCCAAGGATAAAAAGAACAAAAGATTTTTCTCATATCTTCAGAGAGAGATATGAGAAGAATGACCAGCAATGTGATCGTTAATGAAAAGGAGACTAACCTTTTTCATGGCTTTGGCTGGTGAGGATTGCAGCATTTACCTCACTTGCGGTCTTTAGCCGCTGTGATACATCTAGGAGCTCTCCCACAGGGCAGTTGGATACATCTTCAAAGGCCAATAATGCAACAGTTTTCTCCAATTCTTCTAAGAAGCTTTGCTGCAGCAAAGCAATTAAATCAATCATGTAATAAAGAAGTCGGGTTACACATAGGATTGCGCCAACCAAAGCTTTTCTCTGAGAGTGAAAGTTGGTCTTAATCTCAAGCCAAGTGATCAGATGACAAAAGTAGATTTTGGCCCCACGGCCCCATAACGCTTGGTAGCATCCCCACTCCCTCCTAGGGAAGCCAACCAAGAGCAAGGAACCCCGGCGCCAGCGGCTTAGGCATGGAGACGGGGAAAGATCACTTAAAAATTCAACAATCCTTTCAAATACTAAATTCTCCCTTACATTTCCAAGTACATGTAATCTACGAGATTAAACAGTCATTTAGATCAGGCTTGTATTGTCCTTTTTTTAGGCATCCCAGATAGTGAAGGAGTGGGAACAGAGGACATACACCAATCGCAGCCTTCCCCCTTGTATTTCTGCAAAGGGTGTTCAAGCCTCAAACTCGTGACCTACATGTTACTGAAGGAGCAACTCTGCCATTGGCTAAAAAACACAATTTTAGGGAAATCAAGAGGAGAGAGCTATAAATTAATAGTTACATTTTCCTCTCCCCTCGGAGCGAGCTCTTCTTGAGCAAACTCCAAAGCCTCCTCAAGCTTTCCATTCCTTATCAACTCTATCAGCCTTTGTTGCTGGAGGTGGAAAAAGAGCTGGGGGTTTGTATCCAGGATCTGCATCCAAGAAGGCAAAACTATGCTGTAATCAATCAAAATTATTAAGAGTGTATTATATCAACATAAGTTGCAATTCACAATAAGTGGGCGTTCATTTTGCAAAATTTCAACTCCCAAGTCTGAAGAATCTCTTGATTATTAAGCTTTTAAGATGATACAAGAGAAAGTTCTGAAACGCAACCGCAAAGCATACAATGCGTACAAATATGCAACTGCAGTACATAACAATAAAACAAAGAAAAAATAAAAGAGGGAGGAAAAGAGAGAAGGACCTACCATAATTTTTTCCCTAGGGGAAAGGGGTAGCAAGGGTATGCTTAGGTTTATCAGATACCTGATCTGATTTATAAGTGATAATGGCTATACTGAAGCAATGAATTATCTTCCTTGAAGAGAGTCTGGGATCTTTTACGATGCATCATAATACAAATTAGAAGATACATGCCCATGTAGAAAGTAAACTCATGGTCCCTCTTGGTCTCGTTGAAATTCTTACTAGAGAGAAAAAGTTGAAAGTTTCACATAGCGAGCATCTCATCTACGTTCAGATCAAAGAAGGAAGTCGAGGCTTCGGATAGAAAGGATCTCTGTTACCCAGACAGTTCACAGATAGAATGGCTATGATCGAGAGGAAGCACTTCATTTTTATGCACTATTTCCTTGAAAAATTAGGATACAGAGTTCGGTTTCAATTTTCAATATACAAAATCCCATCACTTCTTCAAGACTCTAGTTACCTTCGAGATAAAAGCACAGAACACGATAAGAAACATCAAGTAGACGCTTATATATGTTGTCTGCAGAAAAAGAAATTCAGAGTACTACATTTTACACCAAATAGGGGGCATTTTTTGTTCAAATTCATGGGAAACAAATATTTTCTGTCCAAATATTACTCAAATTGCAAACAAAACTGTTCTGTTCATAGAAGGACCTTTCGTCCTCAACTTTTTGTTCCTTTTTCATTTCTATCCACAAATCCTCCTTTAATCCCACAAAACTAGAACAATATAGAAAAGAGAAGGTAAAAAGTTACTACAACATTCAATCTCAAACTAGTTCGGATCGTCTATATAAATCCTATATATTATTATGCTCTATCTAGAGCCGTTTCACTGCACTTCTTTCTAATTTGTCTTTTAGGAGAAGAACTAATTATTCTTTAAATCTCATACATATCCTTAACATGCCATACAATAACCAAACTAAAAAGACTCCTGAATAACAATAAACATAACCTAATGCAGGTGTGCCTTCTCTTTAATCACAATTAGTTTGCATTGCCTATATTATCCTTTGTCATATCTAAGTTATATGCACTGAGAGTGTAAGAAAATTTTTACACTATGAGTGTATTTTGACCTTTTATAGAAGATTGCTTCCTTTTTAAAAAGATTTCCAATTAATGTTTGTATGGAAAATTACGTTCAGTTGCCTTTTTAAATGACGTGAAGTGTGCATAGAACTTATACTCAAATGAAATCTGCTTGGATTAGAAAGATATTAAGTGTTCCAAGATTCTTCATTAAACAAAAAGGAAGTGTTCCGTGACAACATCCCTGCATGTGATTTTATGTCTATTGCATACTATTTTAACACTTCCAATCATTGTGTTACACCTACAGAGTACAGACTAGTGCATTTGGAAGTTTACGTAGGACATGAACAATCAATCTCAGGCACCTTCTCCTATTATTTTCTCTATATGTACTACTTGCACCTTCTATCTAATATAATCATTTTTAATCTTATCTAATCTTGGATGACCTTATATCCATCTTAAAAACTGTATTCTTGCGACACTCATCCTGTGAATATGTTGTGTCTCCTCCCATATAATACTTTTAGTCGCATGACCATTTTATGAAATTTGTCTTTCACTCTGGTAGGTATCTTCCTATCAAATACACTCCGCATAGCACGGCCCCATTTCAGTCATCATATTTGATTCTATATGTTACATCTCACTGGATATCTGGCTTCATTTTTTCTTTTGAAAAGGAAAAATCAGAATTCACTGAGGTGTAACCGTGTAACATATAGAATCAATTATGATATCTGATGTTTGCATTTAAAAATCACAATCTCATTTAGTCTCACCTCAATGTCATTCTTCTTATGTGGGATAAACTTGAAGACGACAAGTATAAGTTTGCTCTAATCAAAACTAACAAGATACCAAATAGAGGATAAAATCTTCAAATTTCCTTAATATTTTTTTATACATATAGCCGCGCTCATATCTTTTGGATGCTGATGCAAATTTCACGAATGTGCAGGAAAAGAACCTTGTCCAAGATGGACATATAGATATATAAGTGATATATTAAAACTTAAAAAGAAAAGGCAGGTGGGCACAATAGCTCCTCCAAGCCAAGTATTTACGTACTCTGACCCAAATAGCAAATAAGCTATCCCAGTTCGTTTTCACCACTATTTTCATGGAAGAATTTAGAAATTTCTATATTTAGCTCCGCCTAAGTCAAATGTGTAATGTAGTACTCAATCTATATTATCTACTTTATGGAATTAAAAGAAAAAATATTATTGCACCAAGGTTGTCGCCCAGTAGTCAATGAAGTGGGAGAAGAACCATGGAGTACCAGGTTCAAATCTCAACGGAGGCAAAAAAAGTACTCCCTTCGTTTCAATTTATATGACACACCTTGACTTGGCTCGGAGTTTAAGAAAAAGAGAGAAACTTTTCAAATTTGTGGTCTTCAAAGCATAAAGAGTGAAAGCTTTGTGTGTCTAACATTTGTGTGGCTATAAAAGCTTCTCATTAAGGATAAAATGAAAATTTTAAAGTTAAATTATTTCCAAATATATAAATATGTCATTCTTTTTTAAATGGACTAATAAAGAAAATGTGTCACATAAATTGAAACGAAGGGCATAGTGATTTCTTCTCATTTACCTAAGCCTTGGTGGGCATATTTACCCGGTACCTATGTTGATGGGAGGTAGCAGATTCCCGGTAGAATAGTCGAGGTGCGTGTAAGTTGGCCCTTTGACACCACCATCATAAAAAAATTGCAAATTGGCTATAAGAAATGGGAAAACCTAAAACGAATACAAATTCATGACTTATCAACGGGGAAGCAAAATAATAAGGTAATTACAACACTAAACTAAGTGTTTCAGGGAAACTAAAACTAAGAGTAAATTCATTAAAGTGGAGGGTACACCTAGCTCATCCAAAACACAATTTCTATTGTGACTGTTATTACCTAACATGGCTTCACCATTATGAAGTGTCTTTGGCGTCAACTTAGAGAAACTTGCTCCACCCAAACATGATCAAAAGATGAAGATAAATTTGGTTCTGAATAATAAGGACAAAACGCATTCAAAACGGGAAAAAAGAGCATACATACCTCGGGATTCAAATCATTAACCTTCTCAATTGCATCCTCTACATTACCAGCCTGTACTGCCTTTTTAACCGCCATCCGATCAGTTATAGTAGCAAGATCTATATCAGCTATTCATTCATAAGGAGAAGCACAATCTTAGATGTACATATGCAATGGCACAAGTTCATACAATAACATAAAATGAGCAACCAAAAGATGATAGAAGGATACGATCTGTTCCAGATTCCATTCTGAACTTTTCTGCTGCTTCTACATAACCCTCTGTGACTAAAAAGTTCATCACTAATCTATTCATATCTTCTTTTCTAATTTTTACATCACTGAGCCTTTTCTCCCACTCTTCTCTCGTGATTACTTTCTTTGATGTTTCCTGCAAAGGAGGGAAAGGAAAAAATTCAAAATAAAAGAAATGTGTCACTGCACCATCTAAACCTGTAAGTTTGGTGGCAGCAAAATTTTATATGAACAAAGAATGAAAAAAAAATAATTACAAGTAAAACCATATGCGGCATTTGGAAAGCCATTCAAAAGTAAGTATCTGACTCATATACATAATTGGACCAGAAATCAACTTAATTGGAATTATCACTACCATATCCAATAACATCAAATACATTCGACATCTCATGGGTCGTTTTTGGCAACATTGCTGACTAAGCATCGTAGTCTTAAAACCTTTTAGGATATCAAGGCTTGATATTCCAGAAGAATTGTATGATAAATGACAATGTAATACATAAAACTAAGATAAGTTAGTAAAAATGGAAAAGTGTCACCGAAATGTTAAGCCCAGGAGGTAACCATCAAAGAAAAAAAGAAAGTTCTATAGAACGATTTTAGACCAACATTATTGTAAGGAAGTCTAAGGTCCAAAACATCAATAAGATGAGTGTCACATAAACGCGGATGTTAGAGTGGCTGAGTTGTCACAGAAAAATGATCACACCGTAGAAAGTACAAGTAGCACAGATGGAGGATACAATGATAACAAGGTCGCTTGAGATGATTCCGTCATGTTCCACATTGAGCTCCAGATGCATCGATCCAAAGTGTGAAATTATGGTGATTGAAGGGGTTAAAAGAGAACAAAGTAAAACAAAATCACATGAAAGGAGTTATCTTGAAAGACTTATAATTTCTTAGAGAATCCGTGCATACATAGTGAAAAGAGTATAATGGACGAGAAAGAAAAGATATAATATATATATATATATATATATATATATATATAGGTGATACTAACCAGTTAGGATTAAGGTTAAGTCATGCCATAAACTTTACTTCTAGGAGTTCGGGAAGGCTAGAAGTAAACAAAGAGTGATAGAAAAGAATAAAATGTTTCCCCTGTTCTTTTCTTTCACATCGGGAGAAGTAGAAGGAGACACCGTGCAAAATCTTAGGTCGTCCTGTAATCTCGTTAGAAGTTACATGCCAGTAAAAAAAAAATATAAAGAACTTCTAGTATTAGAGAACCTAAATTATGGAACATTAGATTGAGATGGGTCTAAATGGAGCGACATAGATAGTGACGATTCATATAGCCGACCTAACTAGCTTAGGAGTGAGGTGCAACAGTAACACTACTTGTTGTGTTGCAGTATTAGTATCATGAATTTTCTGTGGGTTTAAGTTTTGTGGACCGTCGATATAAAAAAGATTTATGCTATCAGGTCATTAGTAACTCTATATGGTAAGATGTTAACTAAGAACCCACTAAATATGGTAAGCGACCTGCTATCTCAAGTTAAGTTACATTGATAGTGTAAAAAAAGCTTCACATTGCCAGTGTATAAAACTTAAATCCATTTTCTACATACTCCAGAATCTTTTTTATGCATATAATAATATCCAAGTATAACTTAAACATGAAACTTCTACAAATCATAACACCCTCAAAAAGGCATTTAACATAATTTCAGATCCGTGTCCTTTATCCTAAACCTACAGCCCTATTATGTACGAACCAATCAATCAACTATGCCTCAAATTAAATTAGTCCAGAATAAACTATGTATTGCTAAATCTACATAATTGGCGCAGTGAAAAAATTTAAGTCCAAAAACGAAAACACGTAATTGAGAGGAAAACTGAAAGAACAATACCATGGCTTCGATTTCAGCTAATTGACGAATCACAATCCAGAACAATGACATCAGTATTCAGAACTACCCATTAAAACAACCGGAGCAGTTGCCGGAATTTCCTTTTCGGGTTCCGATTTTAGCCGTCTCCTGACGGAAATGAAGTTGAATAAGTTAACCGGGGGAAACTGGGTAGGGAAATTTCTAGTTTTTCTAAGAAATAATTTTATGAAATTCTCCCACGAGACTCAAGATTGGGATTTCCTAGTGAACAATACGAAACATGAATGAATTAAAACAGTGTAAAAAAAAAGTCTGTGATTATAATAATTTATTTTATTACATAGATGCTTGGAGCCACCTGTGTACATATGTATCGACCCAATTGGTCATTTTGAGAATTAAGTGTCTTGTTTGGTGGTTTAAGGTCTCGAGCAGCTTCGTATTATGTGATATGACTTGCGTGTGTGGTCAAGTTGGGTTTTCGTATGATTCGGGATCAATTTGGAAGAAGGATTCTTGTTTTAGAAGCTTAAGCGGTAAGAGTTGATCGGAGTTTAACCTTTGTGTAGACGACTCTGAAATGGCGTTTGATGATTCCAATAGATTTGTAGAGTGATTTTGGACTTATGCATGCGTCCGGATTCGAATTTGGAGGTTCGTAGGATAATTTAAAGCATTTTGGCGAAAATTGGAAAGTTAGTTTTGGAAGGTTGAGAGGTTTGACCGGGAGTTGACTTTATTGATACGGGTTCGGATTGAGATTCTGAGAGTTGGGTTAGCTCTCTTATGTCATTTGGGACTTGCATACAAAATTCGACATCATTCGGGATTGATTTGATATGTTTCGACGCGAGTTTTGAAAGTTGGAAGATTTAAAAATTTATAAGATCGATTCGTGGTGCGATTTGTTGTTTCGACGTTGTTTGATGTGACTTGAGGCCTCGAGTAGGCCCTTGTTATATTATAGAACTTTTTGGTATATTTGGACGGGGTCCCGAAGGCCTCGGGTGTGTTTCGAATGGGCTACGAGCCATTTCTTCAGGCTTTTGAGTTACTGGTTTCTGGTGTTGCTGTTGCTCTTCGCGATCGCAAAGATGAAGACGTGATCGCATAAGGTTTCTTGGATCTCAGGGATTTTGTTCATCGCGAACGCGATCGTGGTCACGTGTTTGTGAAGCTTATGCAGTCAGATGGCCACGTTCGCAGCTGTCTCTCCGCGTTCGCGTAGTGGATCTGGGCGTTTGTGGTCTTTTATTCATCGCGTTCGCGAGTCTTTTTGTGCGTTCGCATAGATTGTTGTCTTTATTCATCGCGTTCGTGATATGTTCACCGCGAATGCGAAGCATTATATGTGCTGGGAAACATTTAGTTCTTCGCAATCGCGAGGATTGTTCCGTGATCACGTAAGAGGAATCACAGGGGCATATTATAAGAACTCTATTTCGAGGGTTTGACCATTTTTATCATATTTTGAATTGTAGACCTCATATTTGAGCAATTTTTCGTGGGTTTTTCAAGCAAATCATTGGGGTATGTTGTTGATACCCAATTTTTTCCTATATACTTTTCAATATGCAAAATACTTTCAAATAGAATATATATATATATATATATATATATATATATATATATATATATATATATATATATATATATGCATATATAAGCATGTCCAAATGTTTTATTATTTTTCCATAATTTTCAAAGATTTAAATTGATTTATTGTCCCCTTTTATCCATATAATCCCAATAATATGTCCAAAATTATTATTTCTGATGATTTATTTATTGGATCTTTATATTTATGCCAAAAATATGGCTAAGGTAATTTTTACAATTTTCTTAGTATTTTTTAAAGCTAATTTCCTATAATTGCAATATTAGCCTTTTAAGATTTAATTGTGTTTTATATTCGTAAAATTAAGCCTTATATTTTTAAATTGTTATTTCTGTGTTATAAATCATTTCAGTGCTTTCAATTTATTTTCAGAAATTTATTTACTATTTTTTATAATTTAAAAGGGAAAAATTGGCTATTTAAATAACAACTCATCTGTATTTAATTTTTAGCCTAAATTTAACCCCAAATCAAACCCAATTTCCCCGGCCCAATTTCAATTAAACCTGACTCCAACCCAATTTCAACCAACCCAAACCCGGATTCCCCACCTACCCTTTTAATCTAGGTTGTTGATATGAAGATCAACAGCCACCATTCACCCTTCCATAATTAAACCCAAATGACCCCTTATCCTAACTCATTTCTCACCACTCGCCGCCCCTGAATCCCTCTCCTCTTAATTCTCTTTGCAACCTCACATGATCCCTAGCTGCCGCCACCCAATTCCACCCTAATCTGCCTCAATCCCTATCTAATCCATGGTCTCCCATGGCCGTTCGAGATGTATACTAGCCTCTTACACCCTCTGGTGGCCCGTTTGTGTGATTTCATGGACAGACCTCGAAGTGATCTGGTCCAGTCCTTGCTCAACTTATGTTCATGGCCTTTCTCCGGCCATCCATGGCCTTTCAAGTCAGATCCTTGACTTTTCCGGCTAGATCGGTAACTTTTCAAAGTCTTCCTCACTTTTCCGCGTTCTCTGAAACCCTAACCTTTAAGATCTTTCAATTTTCTTCATATCTATCTTAGATCTGTGCATATTATGAACTTCTTAAGTGTTTTCTCGAAGGTTCTTCGATTTTCTTTCAAAATGACTCTTCATTTTTCAACGATTAGGGTTTTCTCTTAAATGTTTAAAGATTTCTTCTCTAATTTTAATGTTGTTTATGATTTTACTACGTTCAAACAAATTGTTTATGCTTTCCTTCTACTTGATTCAGCATGTTGGAAACCCTAGGTCTTTTTTGGTCTTATCCGGTTTCTGAAACTGTCCTTGTTTGTTTGAGTGTATGCTTGTTCGATGAAGTTCTTTGTCCCTGTTTGACTTATCTGATTATGAGTTCTTATCATCTCTTAAACTTGAATACTGTTGAAGCCCTAATTTCTTAAAAGGGTTTCCCTCGCTTATTACTATGAGTTTGAAAGTCTTTACTTGTTTCTGACTTTCTTACCTGTTAGTTTGGATCTCTACACTCTGATTCTATGTGACTACTTGACCTTGTCAAGTACTGTGCTTCGAGTAGATTTCCTTTACTACTGAATCCTCGCTTATTCCTACTACCACCGTATGTTTGTGTTGCTTCTTTTTGTCAACATGTTTGACCCTGCACACATGTTCATTCCTTGCTATTTATATGTCGAAATGCAGAGTCATGACTCTTTCTTGAATGATCCTAATTCTCTCAATATTGCGACTGATTGCAAAAGTTTTCTTATGAACCCTAATTTTACTTGTTTGTTTGAATTAATTGATTCCCCTTCTTTACTGTGATGTTTTACCTTGAATCCTTTCCCAAATCAAGCATATTTTTGTACTTAGACTCAATCATTTACTTCATACTTTTACTGCCCCCTTATATGGCAAGAATCATCTGTTTCAAGCTGATTTCTTTCCTTAATTAACCCTGTTAGTATCCGTTAAGCAGTGATTCCTTAATTAAAGGGAATCACTTGTGTTAATTGATTCTGATTGTGATTATTTTCATGTCTGTATCAAGACTTTACTTATTACCTTATTCTTCACTCATTTTCAAAACTATAAATACCCTACTCCTTCTTCTTTCAAAGACACAAACAATTTGAGTTCAGAACACACACTTACACTCAAAAACTATCTCCTTCTTTACTACTACTTGTGCTATTGCTTTGTCTAGCCGGCTGATAGCTAAGGCTAGACTGTGGAATCTTGTTTGCTTTACCTTTCTGCACTTTTCTTCTCTACTGGTATGTCCTAGTTAATTTTTTAAGCCTCAACAACAACATGCTTCTTTAGTTGCTTCAGTTTCTTTTACTCTTGCCTACTTCTGCTCATGTTTCTGCAGTCAAGTTACATTATTAGCATGTCGTAATATGTTCCCTTTTCCCTTAGATTAATGCTTCCCCTATGTGTGTTTTAAAGCATACTCTGTCTTATGAACCCCCAAACACCCATATCCCCTATATGTGTTTGTGTTCCTTTGACTGGTTTGTGGCCATGCCAGCATCAGCTATTGTTGTGCATGACCAAACCAGACCCCTGCTGGGTTCATGTGCTTACAGGCAAATGTATCCCCAAAATCCCTTGACCCTTTTGAATGACTACTGATTCTGTGTAGTTTGAGTTAAATCACTTCTGTCACTAATTGCTTTCAAAATGGACTGTCAGTTCAGCTTTTAAAAATAAATCTCTTTTTCAAACAATGTTCTGCACTTCCACTATATTCTTAGAATCTACATTCTGTCCCTCTTGTGTGAGCCTTGCTTGGGGACCCTTGAGCTCCCTCTGAACTTGGACACATATGGGTTGGCCCTTCCACACTACACTCTTTCTATTTGGTTATGTAAATCTGGGTATGAGCACTGCCCGGAATCCCTTGAGGTCCTTAGGGAACTCTGACACACCCAGGTGTGAGAAAAGGCTTTGAAATTCTGGCATTGAAGCGGTTCCTTACATAACTCAGAGAGAAAGTCAAGATCAGGCTTCCTTTGGTTGTAATTTCTTATTTCTGCACTTCTTTTGTAATTCAATCATTTGGTCTGTAATAATTTGTAAACAATTATGGGGTGATTAGTGAAAAAGGTGGGTAGTTGTATCTTGTGGGTAAATTAGGTAGATAGCATGCCAATAGGGTCTATTTTGATTTCAAATATAGTTTGTTAGATAACATGCCTATAGGATCTGCTTTGGTTTAAAATAAATTATGCATGCTTTACTTTTCACAATTAGAAACCATGTCTATAGGGTCTAAATGGCTTTAACAATAGAGATCATGCCTATAGGGTTAAAAAATCCGCTTTATAATTAGATATCCTGCCTATATGATGTAAAGTAATTGAAGTCCAATTTTTTATTACAACATGTATCCAGATTCGTTCCCCTTAGAAATCATGCATATAAGTCCAAAGTCAGCTTTTAATAATTAGATACCATGCCTATAGGATTTAAAATCAGCTGTAATAGAAATCATGCTTATAAGGTCTAAAACCAGTTTAGTTAAAAATCAGTTTGACTTGTGCCTGTCTGAATCAGATCAAATAACATACTCTTTTCGTGTTAATCAATATCATTAGAAGCATGCCTATAGGATCCAGATCGCCTGTTTAAAATTAACCACTGCTCTACTGCATTCTTAATCAATATAGATATCATGCTCATAAGACATCACTATTACGCCTAGGCAAGCCTTAGGTAACTGTTTAAATAAAACTGGAATTGTCTTTGTTAATTACCAACTGCTACAACCAGCAGGCAGACCTGATTCAGACTTCTTTTTTGAGTTATTTAATGAATTTGGTTCTGACTCAAACTCTGCTTTAGGATTTTAAAATTCAGACCTTAACTGTGTTTAAGTCATGCTATTTATATGTATTGTTTGCAGAGGTATATATATGAGCCCTCTAATTGTTTATATGTTCACCTCAAAATGCAGTCCTACGTGTTTTGTATGTCACCTTAGCCTTTTTACCTTTAAACCTAAGAGTTAGCCTAAAGTCCTCCCTATTATAGGAATAATAGTCCTAAATTCTTCCGGGACTGAGAGGAATGAGATGGGTAATAGCATGCAATAGAGGTCGAGACCAATCCGCACTTTAATACCTTAACGGGGTGGGAAGGGTAGATATGGATATGATGACCGGTGCGCTAATACCACGTGTATCCCCTCTTCTGAGGAGTGTCATACCGGGTATTGCATTGAGGTGATCCATATTATAAACAAACCTAGGACCCCTTTTCATTTTTACAAGCATGTCTAGCTTATAACTCTTTTTCCAAAACCCTGCCTTTTAATAATTGTTTGCACTTGTGTATTTAAACTTAATTCCCCTATTACTTACTAATTGCACAAATTCACAAAAAACTATCTGGTCGAGAACCACACTAGTGGATCCTGAGGGGTGCCTAACACCTTCCCCTTAGGATAATTTCAAGACCTTACCCAATCTCTGGTTATCAAACATAGTTGCAAAAGAACTCTATGGGTGTCCTAATGTGCCTTAAATCATTAGGTGGCGACTCTTCAAATACCCAATTCCCAAAAGGAAATGAGTCATTACACCCCATGAATATCGAAACCCGAAAACTCCTTTCCATTGGAAGGGGAAAAAAGGGGGCGCGACATATGAGTTCTTCACCCGGAATTGATCATATTTCATGATTTTATCTTTAATTTTATCATTAAATTAATGTTTTGAGTTGAGGAAAAATGAGAATTTTTGGAGAAACCTTTCAAAATGTAAAATGATGATTTGAAGGACGAATTGATATCGGAAATTGATAATTTTGGTATGGACTCGTATCGGAATGGGTGTTCGGGTTTTGTGAATTTTATCGAGTTCTGAGGTGCGGGTCCAGGGGTTGACTTTTTAGTTTTAATTAAAGATCAAAGCTTTATTATACGAAATTGTTTCCTATGAGTTCTATTTATAATTTGAAGTTATTTTAGCTAGATTTGAGCCGTCCGGAGGTTGATTCACTCAATAACATCATTTTAGAGTATCGGTCTAGCTTATTTGAGGTAAGTATCTTGTCTAACTTTGTGGGGGGGAGGGGGGGGGAACTACCCCTTAGGATTTGAGTCATTTGTGCTAATTGTGTTATGTGAATGTCGTGTAAGCATGGTGATGATTACGTACTCTGGCTTAATTGTGGAAATTTGACCATTTTAGACTCTTAGGTTCTTATGTTTATTATATATGAAGTTGTTTTGTCACGTTAAATCCTCCATTTACTAAATTTTCCCTTATGTGTCTTATTTGGAATTAATTGATTCATGTTCTTACCTTATTGTCGATTAAACTCTTATGTGCCTTAACTGAAGTTGTTGTCTCTTTTATTGTCATGTTATCTTCTCCGAAATTGCTTAACCTTAATTGAAGTTATTAGTATATCTTCCGAAATTGCTTAACCTTAATTGAAGCTATTATTATCTCTTCCGAAATTGCTTAACCTTAATTGAAGTTATTAGTATCTCTTCCATAATTTCTTAACCTTAATTGAAATTACTATTATCTCTTCCGTAATTGCTTAGCCTTAATTGAAGTTTCTATCCCTTTCCTTGCTGACGTATTCTTATTTGGGGTCATTGATTCAAGTTATCTCTCTTATTGACAAATTGTACTTTTGTGGAATAATTGTTACACATCGTCTCTCCCTTGTTGAGCTATTCTTGTTGAGACCATTATTCCCTGTTGTGTCATTCTTTGTGAGCTTGTTCTTTCGTTTCTTTATGTTCTGAAATTCTTTTGTTGATTTACTTGGCGTATTCTCATGTCATTGTTGTTGTTGCTGTTATACTCATTGCTATTGAGTCGAGGGCTATACATGGTTGTGGTATTGAAACTGTTTTGATGAAATATTGTGGCATATGGGTACGTGTTGTGAAAGTCATTTATTGTATTGTTATGTTTTGGCACACGTGGTATTGTTGTCAGGATTGTCAGGGTTTTTGGATGTGAATTGTCTATGCTGTTGTTATTATTGATATTTGCACATGCGGCGTGATAATATGGGTTATATATGTGGGTTTGCGCATGTGGCGAGACAAGGTGAGAATATTATTGTGCATGTGCGGAGAGACAAGGCGGGCATTTACTTTATTATTACGCACGTGTCGAGATAAGGTGGGCTATGTTGGAAAATATTTGTGATGACTTGTGATGGCATGGGGGCATTGTTATTATCGATATTTGTGTAGTCGTGTGCCTACCTTGTCTGAGTGATACCGTGTACATTGTGGGGTGATCGTTTCTTATGTGTCATTCATTGTCTCAACTCTTATTTATTGACTTGAATTGTGGTAGAACACGTGCACAAGCATACACGTAAATAAATCACCCTTATCGGTTTAAGAAGATGAATCATGATGTTATTGACTATTTACATGTACTCCCGTGTACTTGCCTTCTTTGTGAGAGTTATTCTGTTGGCACGTGAGTTGTCTCATGAGTCATTCTTATTGTTGGCACGTGATGGGTCCATGCAGATATTAGATATTGTCACTCTCTCGGCACGTGAGTCATCCGTGCGGTTATGAATTGTAATGTGGGCACAAGATGCCAAGTGATTATGGTTCATGAATTGAGACCCGTGATTTGTGATTATGAGGTTTGGTACCTCGTGGAAATCCTTGAATAAATCCGATGTGAAAGCGGTGGTTCTTATTGAGTTGTTACTTGTTTTTCTTTATTTGGTCTCACCGGACTTAGACTGTGTTCAGCTTACTCTACAACGTTGTTATCTGTTGTGCCTCGTTGCTAATTGTCGCTTTAGTTTCCTATTACAAGCATTGTTTTATTATTGTCAACATGCCTAGCTTTATATTGATATTGTCCCTTGCTAGTTCTACATTTATACTTGTTTAGGTTGCTTAGTCCAATAGGGTTCTTGACCATACCTCATCGCTACTCCACCGAGATTAGTCTTGATACTTACTGGGTACCACTATGGTGTACTCATGCTACGCTTTTTGTATATTTTTGTGCAGATCCATGTATTTTATAATTGGTTGATCGGTAGCTAGCTGTTCGGGTTTTGCTGTGGAGACTCAAGGTAAACTTATCGTCGCGCTGCAGGCCTTGGAGTCACCTTCTAATATTATACCTGTACTATTTATTTCTATTCTGAAATAGTTGTATTTAGGGATTTTCTAGCAAACTCAGTAGAGCTTATGACTTGTACTACCGATTTTGGGATTGTAAGTTTTGTATAGAGATTTCTATTTCATATTTAATAGTTGTTGGTTGAATTTTGCTATTAATTCAGTAAGTGTTAGGCTTACCTAGTCTTAGAGACTAGGTGCCATCATGACATCCTACAGAGGAAAATTGGAGTCGTGACAACATATGACATTTATCAAATTGATTAAGTATATGTACATTGAGCCAAGACCCGAGTAAGAATAGTGGGAGGAGACTCAGAACACTTCAGATTCATGATAGGGTTGCACCAAAGATTAACTCTTAGCCTATTTTTATTTGTCATGGCATGAATTGATAAGGTATATTCAAGGGGAGGTACTATAGTGTATGTTATTTGCAGATAACATAGTATTGGTTGGATGAGACACGTGGGGAGTTAAGGCTAGACTAGAGGTTTGGAGACAGACCCTAAAGTCTAACGGTTTCAGATTGAGCAGGATAATATTTGGAGTGCAGATTCAGTGATGCAATGCATGAGGCGGATATAAAAGTCAAGATTGATACACAAATTATCCCCAAGAGAGGAAGTTTCAAGTATCTGGGGTCAATAAACCAAAAAAATTAGGAGATTGATGATTATGTCGCATTATATTGGAATTGGATGGATGAAAAATAGAGGCTCACATCTGGTGTCCTATGTGATAAGAAGATGCCACCGAGACTTAAAGATTCTTATAGAGTGATTGTTAGAACAACTATATTATATTGGGCAGAGTGTTGTCCAATCAAGAATTCACACGTTCAGAAAATGAAAGTAGTGGAAACGGGGATGCTTAGATTGATATGTGTGCAGACTCGAAAAGATAAGATTAGAAACGGAGATGTGTGGAGTAAGATGGGAATAGCCTATATGGTGAAAAGATGAAGGAAGCGAGACTATGGTGGTTCGGGCATGTGAAGAGGAGGAGCAAAAATGCCCCTCTCCCCCCTCCCAATGAGAAGGTGTGAAAGGCTGGCAGTGATAGGTCTAAGGAGAGGTAAAGGTAGACCAGAGAAGAATTGAAGAGAGGTGATTAAACAGGACATGGCATATCTATAGTTGACTGAAGACATGACTCTAGATAGAAGAGTATGGAGTTCGAGGATTATTGTAGAAGGTTAGTAGTTAGTTGTGATTTCTCTCTTTTCTATGGGAGGAAATGGATCTGGTTTAGAGCATTTTATCTACTTCTTGTTCTTTTCCTCCTCCTCCTCCTTCTCATCATTATCAACATTATCATTATTGTTACCATTATCTTATTCTTCAATTTTATTACTATTGTTCTTTTATTTGATTTAGATATCTTACTATTTTGTTACCAATATTTTTTTTTCTTCAGTATTTTTATTATAGCATCGTTACCCTTATATTTTTTAACCTATTTTAAAAATGCTTTTCTTGAGCAGATGATCTATTAAAAATAGTATATTTACGTAAATAAGGTAGGGGTAAGTTCTGTGTATACTCTATCCTCCCCAGACCCCACTTACTTTGATCATACTAGATATATTGTTATTGTTATTGTAACTATAATTAACTAGGGCCTCAATTGTTTGCACTTAATGGAAGTCTGAATCCTAATCATTCAGATCTCAGACATTAAGTGTGTTTGTTTTTAAAGTCTGAATCTTAATTATTTAGATCTTAATCATTAAGTGTGTTTGTTTTTTTTACTTCACAACTACTTAATAGGTCTGAATAGGTCTGTATGATTAAGATCCATAACAGAGACTTAATTTCATTAAGATGCTATCACATATTCATTATTAACTGCCACCACCGCCTACCATTATCAACTACCACCATGCCACCACTACCACCACCACCATACCTAACCACCACTACCCCTACCACCACCACCACCACGCCACCATCATCCTCAATTATAGCCGTCACCATTATCGACCATCACCATCTACTATACTCACCACTCCGACTATCATCATTCTCACCCACAATCAACACTCATCCACCTAAACTACCACAACTGACCACCCTATCACTATCAATAACCATAGCTGGCACTGACCATCATTATAACCTATCACCACTCACCCACCACCTTCCTCAGTCACAACTACTACCACCACCATTCTCAATTATAATATCCACCACTATCAATCACTACTAGCTACTAGCATGAACCACCATCATCAACCAAAACTACCACCAACCACCGCCTCTAGTCGGCATTCACCCGTTAGCCATCACCATTAACAACTATTATATTTTAATAAACTATATATTTTATTGATAGAATATTAGATTAGTTAGTATTTCATTTGAATTTTATGTTTATTAATTTTCAAATAAAGATAAATTTTTTATATTCAGATGTTAAAAATCAAACAGTCTTAATTATTTCTATTCAGATCTTTATACACATCTTAATATATTCAGATGTGTATTCAGATTCAGATGTCTTAATGTTAATACACATCTTGATATTCAGATGTGTATTCATATTCAGACGTCTTAATCTTAAAAAAAATGAGGCCTAGGTGTGTAAATATACAAACTAATCCACAGAAGATTTTTTTTTCTTTGCATATATGTGTGATCCTCAGACTTGGCTGGAGTTTGAATTCTTTAAGTCCTAACCCCATAATATTGTTCTCCAGTTTTACCTTTATAGGTTTGAACTTTAGAACACTGTGCTGGAGTTTGAATTGTAGTATTGTAATTTTTAAGACATTGACTTCTGTTGTTTGTTTTTCGTTTTGAGTTTAGTTTCAAAGATTGGTACATTCTTTTTCTCCCTTCCAATTTCTAATTTGCCTCTTTCATATTCATTAAAAAAATAATTGATCCATCTCAAACCGATTCTTTCTTCCATTGTTCTCATTGGTCTCTATACATTCTATTTTTATATCCTTCTCTATTCCAAAGAAATTAATCATCAAAATCTCTTGTTTTCATTTTTTTGAATCAGTCAATCAATTTATTTAAGTACTCAATAACATGAATATGCATCATACGTCTGAGGCAACAACTAACAGTTAAAAGAACATTGTTTGATCGTTCCAAGATCTTTAATACTACAATAAACTCAATATATGCATAGAATGGATTTGCTACATCACAAAAGATCCAGCTTCAGGAAATTTGAGCTTTCTCAGCTCCACATAAACTAACATGAATTGGTGAACCAGGAGCCGCACATGTTGTAATGTCTCATCTCCATGCAATTTGGTGTATTCAACTCTAACAACACCTTGACTTAGCATTATATGTAGTTCTTCCTCTTAGGTTCCAAACTCAACCTTCCCAATAACCTCAACAAACAAAGTTCCGTCTAGGGTCAACTATAGAAATTCTCATTGAACCCCTAGGATCTCGAAGTGGAAGCTCGATTGTGTAAGGACTTCAAAAAGATGAGGTTTAGTCCACCACAAGCATACATCTTTAACCCGAATTTTTCAATTTAAATACGACAACCCAGAGACTGCTATGAACACAACATCTAATTTTCAATACAAAATCGATTTAAAAAATGTACTCATGTTCAACTTGATCTCATCATACCTGCATGAAACTTTCTTCAAGCCACTTGAGAGCATCCATCTTATTTATAACAATAAAAAACTTTTATACTACTAAATTCACTACGAGTTTTAAATATTTACATATTTATTCGTAGTTACATTAAAATTTATCTGATATAACAGTTGTGATCACAAATCCAATATTAGTGTGAGAGCATTCTTAGATCAATTTAAAAACGTAGTATAATTTATTATATTTATTAAATAACAAAAAGATATGTAAAAGTTTAGAAAGTATTTTTCTATAAAATATATTTATACTACTAATTAGAACAAAGCTGGTAAAACACATAAATAATTTTGACCTATGATAAACCTTTACGTGTAACTTTGTTTTGAACACAGAAGATTTTTTAGGAGATTTGACCTCACACATTTAAAACTTTCGATGTTAGCAGGTGATGTTAGGCTAAAAATCTATTTTTTTGTATGTAATTTGCCTTGCATTATGCCTCGATCATCTTAACTGTGGTGTGAATATTTGTGACTCGAGCTTAATAATGATATTATATGTGTAGGAGTCAATTAGAAGTGATTTGGAAAGCTTGCATGCAAATTGAAGTAAAAACGAAAGAATTTGGAGGAAGTATGACTATGGTGCCCAGGTTCGCGCCAAGCACCAGCCAAAACGTCAAGGGCAGCAGAGCATAAAAGTGAAAAAAGTTTGGTGTCCAGGTTCGTGCCAGGCACAAAGCGGGACGCCCAAGGACGAATTTCATCCTAATTCGGCTAGGACTTGGTAGTTTCGACCCTATACGCCCCCAACATGTATAAAAGGGGTTCTAAACATATTTTTGAGAGGGAGAGACATTATTGGAGAGGTAAAAGGCTATAGGAACACTTGGAAGCAACGAGTCACAAGAGTTTTTTTCTTCCGTTCTTCCTTAATCTGTATTTTAATACTTTCAATTATTATCATGATTGTGAGTATGGTTATGATAGCTAAACTCTTTTATCTAGGGTTTGACGGAACCTTTGGAAGAATGATTTTTGTTGCGTTTATTATAATTTTGGCATTGGATTTTCTCTACTTGTTCAACTACGTGCTTATTTTAGTTGATTGAAGGGTCCTCAATTGACTGTACCTATTTGATGTGTATTGCTTGGAAAAATATACATATTTAGGTAGTTGTTGAATAACATCACTCCTAACGTATGTGAGAAATTAATACAAAGGGTTTAAAGGTTGGATTAGGAATAATGAAACCTTGGTGCGATCTTGGTGAGTGGTGAACTAATGCCAACTAGCATAGTTCGGAAGAATATGTTTAGTAAATTGTGGTAGATGCTCGGAAGAGAATTACGATAGCCGAAGTACTCATGATTGTTAGAGGATACTTAGGCGAAGCTATAGGAAAAGTAACAACAAGAATTTCGACAATTGGGAAAATCATAACTCTAGACCTCTCCTTAATCTTGTCTCCAACCCTTAGTATCTCTAATTGTTAATTTACTACTTTAATTTTCTAGATAATTAGTTAGAAATAACTCTTTTTTTCGGAGCTTGCATTTTATTATATACACAACTTTGAGGTTGTTTTTTTCTCTACACACAATCGTAAACCTTACCACTTTTTACTTTATACTGGCACCCTCAACTTAGGCTTTTAACCTCATTCTTACACGTTCAAGGAGGGATAGGTTCAAAAAAAAAGGAATTATTTCACAGAAAGGGTAAAGGTTTGTAATGTGGCATCCAATAAAAAGTTAAAGGCTTAACGGGGGTAACCAGGGTAATTTATGTACTAGGGAGGTCAATTTGGGCAAAACTGGCTAGTAGTCACAAAGAGAGCCTAAGATCATTTCAGCATTCCAATCATTAACCTGAGAGTTGCTCTAAGAAACCAAACGGGCAAGTTCTAGACATCAAGTTAAGCATATGCATTATTTATACAAATCATCACTTACTCACAATGCATGAACTGTTCAACTCAATATAATTTCAGCCCTCAAGTGAATGCAAGGCAACTCAAAACTTTCATCTCAGGATATGTAAGATTCTGAATAAGCATAAAGTCAAAGAGCGAGCCTCAAGTTCACAAGAATGACTAACCAAAAGTATAGGTATATATATATATATATATATATATATAAGTAAAAGAAGGAAGGGCACCATTTATTTACACAATTCATCACATGCTTGAGACTAGAACAATCAACACCAAATAAGCCAAAATATTTCATGCTACTGCCTTGGTTCAACTATTACACCCTTGGAAAAGAACCCGGCGAAGAAAAATCAAGGGGAATTCGTTGCTAACTATACTACAAGAGTAAATAGTTTATGTACAATGTTCACACAAAGCATGACTACCCCACCCCCAACGAAAAATCATGCATTGTCCCCAATGCATAGAGAATGTAAAAATGAAGCTCAAGGACTTCTTGGGACGCACTAGGCGCTCGAAGGAGCTGGAGCATCTAGGGTAGCTGTGGGATCATCTAGCACTGAAGCAGCAACTGGTGGAACCTCAGACTGAGTGTTGGCCTCCACGGCTGGAGCAAGATGATCCAGCTGCTGTGAGGATGGAGCAGGAAGATCCAGCTGCTGTGAGGCTGGAGTAGGAACCTCCACTTGTTGTGAGGCTGGGTCTGGGGCCTGGGAGCTTCTAGCCTCGCCTAGTGAAGGCTGAGTGGTCGATGAAAGTGCCTTGGTGACCATATCTGCTAAAGAATGTGCAATTGCTGGCTGCACAGCTGCTTCCTCTTCATCCTGTGCAATTGTAGAAGCAGCCACTTGCTTACCCTTGTCCCGATGACCCTCACTGTCCTCTACTAGTGCATCCTTATCTGTTTCCTCATCCTCTGAATCTCCCTCATCAGACTCCCCTTCCGTCTCTTCGGATCCCTCCTCTGAAGGAATGTCAATATGTACAGGAGGAGATAGAGCCTTTGAGGTCTCAACACTCTGTGCCTTCGGAGCTGTCATTATGTTTGTGAAATCAAATTCCAAGCCCGGAATGGAAGTACTAGCACCCTGCTCACCTTCCTTCGGGAGTAAGAGGGTCAAGTCAAACTCCAAATTTTACATCTTCTGTAGCTCTGATTTCAGTTCATCAACATCTTTCCTGAGCCGAGACATATCTCCAACCTCACCCCGCTCGAGACGCACTTCAAAGCTATTTAGGCGATCCTCATATGATTTATGCTATTGCTGAAGAACACACATTGAGGCTTGGACGGGTATCAATGCTTGCTGGATGAGGTTTGGGATTTCTTTTATCGGCCGGTCTACCTTAGCATTGGCATGCTGGGCCAGTAGACCCAGCTTGGAGAGAGTTGGTAAGGGAACCTGTAGCTATGCAGTGGTATGCTGTGGAGTGGCTGTGGAGGTAGCTGGGGCTTCAAAGGTGTCAGGCAGTGTTGGGGCCTCTAGTGCTGCTGAGTCTAATGGAGGAGGAATTGAAGTCTCTGGTTGATTTGCAGTTTCCTTGTCTACCGCGTCACTGATCTGAGTGATGTCAATATCTTTGAGAGCTTTCTCAAGTCGATCATGCTTTGGCATATGAGGCACACTTGCAGCTCTGCATAGAGTAGTGATCAAGCATGGGAAGGGAAGTGATGTTTGTTTTTGGTTTGCTCTAATCCCCAGTTCCCTGAATATAATCTCTCCCACATCAATCTTTATGCATGTTATAATGCACTCAATGAGGATCACATTCCCAATGGTGATATCAGTTTCATTTCTACACGACATCATATGGGAGCAGACAAGACTGAGCCAATATCGACCCTCCCGTGTGAGATCCTGCTTGTAAATCTTGTGTCGAGGATCAATCCAGGTGAGTGTCCCTTTTTCTATGATAGAGGCAATCCAGGCACGCTCGTTGTTCTTGCTAGCTACCTTAGCCCCATACTAAGTTGTGCTTGACTTCCACTTCCCAAATTACAGGTCATTAATGGTGGCGTCATCACAGAGCACTTGGACCCCTCGAACTAGGACATATTGTGCAAATATCATGTTTCTCTTTTGCTCAACATTCCTTAATTCCGCATAAGAAGCATAGAACTCTCGTACAAGTGTCAATATATTCATCGGGGAGCTAAGTGAAGAACTCACATTTTCTTTGCTTGATGTTCTAGATCACGTGAGGGTATTGCTTCTTCAGCCCGTTTAGACTCAACTGCTTCTCCTCGAGAATTTTTCTCTTTGTTAGCCCTTCTTTGTGTGAGCACGTGATTTTTGCCTCAGGAAAACTACTCCAAAATAAATCAAAAAATAAAACAAAATTCTCTTAGTGTGCAATTTTTAGAATTTATGTGGCATTTATTGGATAATTATTTGTGTATTGTCCGTAAACGTTTACTTTGTTATAGTTAAATGAAAAATAAAATAAAAATACATGTTGCATGCATATCTAGGATTTAATTATGCATTTAAGAATTAATTAAACTATTATTTAGCTCTAAAAAAGAAAATCACAAAGATATGCATTTATCTTATTTTTTGTCATTTAAATGTGTCATTGTGTGTTTAATGTTTTGTCTTGTGTGTTAATGGTTGTTAAAGGGTAATTAATATTTTTGTAAGGGTAATTTTGATTTTTATAATTAAAATTAGGAATTTAATAATTAGGAATAAAATTAGAAAATGAAAAGGGTTGAAAATATAAGGCAAAATCTGATTTGGGCCAAAATTTTAGATCAAAAATCAGGCCCAAAACAAAGCATTTACCTGGCCCAGGTAAGTCAACCCAAAGACCATCAAACGACGTAGTATAGGGCAAATACTACGCCGTTTGATGATGCCCGGTCAGTTAATTTCAAAGGCAAACCATACGACGTCGTATGGTTGAATTTGATTGGGGTCGTTCGTTGTTTCTAATCCAATGACTCCTAGAACTTTGACCAAACCCGTAATCCCCACCCGACCCATTGCCCGGGCCAACCCATACCCCAACTAAATTCAAACGACACCGTTCCCCTCATACGAATTGATCCAGGCCTTTGATTTCAGTTGATCCAACGGCAATGGTCCATCCACCCTACCCGTATATAAATCCTAAACCATACCCCATGCCCCTAGGCCATACCCCCCATTCCCCCTTTCGTCTCTGATATTCAGAGACCAGATGAACCCCCGCCTGTAACCACCGTCAACCACCCACCGGAAATCGCCTCACGGCGGTTTTGGTGGTCCAAACAACCCCACCTTAACACCCTCGACTCCTATTAACCTCCCCGTTCCAAATCCATAACCCATATCCCTCGAATCAGGCCCCAACGTCTCGAATATTCGATCGAAGGTTGGCCTTAAAACCCAACCATCTCTGATGGCTTCCAAATCAACACCATAGCTTCTCCTGACTACCCTCGTCATAGATCCGGTAATGGTTTAGGTCGAATCATCCTAGAACTGCTCGAATCTTCATTCGAAGATTCGAGCCAAATAGGAACTACCCAAATCCTTTTCAAATTCATACCAATTGACCCTAAAGCCTCCCTCACCCCTAAGTCGTCCTTAGTTCCCTTCAAATCTGCCCAGAATTGGTCAAACCCTAAATATGAGAAAAAGTGAAACCCTAAAATGCCAAATCGTGGAATTTGTCCGATTAAATGAGGGATTGAGGTCTAAGAGACTTTAATCGAGGTATTCTCAATTGAGAATACTTCGAATAAAGTCTGTTCAGCCTCAAAAAGGTCCGAATCCAAATTAATCCTGTGTCCGTATAATTTTGAAGAATTAGAGGTATTTTTTCCTACTTTTTTTTTGTATCATATGTGTATATTGTTGCTTGTTTCAGTAATCTGTGTAATTTTCCTATCTGTTTATTTGATTCTGTCTCCTACCCGTTTATTTGATCAAAGTATAGCATTGTTTCTGTTTGTTGTGATTGTTTACAATGTGTGTAATCGACTCGATTAAGTTCGTCGATTAGTTATTTTATAAATTCCTGTTTCTGTTAAATGCTGATTGAAACAACCTGTTTGTCTATTTTGGGATTGATTGTTATCAATTATTGTAGATAATCAGTTGATTAGTACTCGTCAATTAAATCATTTTTGTAAATCAATAAGTTCGTCAAATGGATGTTGTGTATGTTGATCTCTAGGCAGTTAGTTTCAGGGCAGTGTCAATATACTGACAATGCTCCTGCATTTGTTTGATCTTAGTTCGAGTTTCAATTTCAGTTTAAATTGTTCTATTGAGTTCTGTGTGGTAATATGTTTTATTCACGTTCAGTCTCTTAGTTCCAGTTTGAATTCAGCCTTGGTCATTCAGTTTTGATCTTCAGTCATCGATTAATAGGTTTGAAATATAGAGGGTCAATAATAGGCTGCTGAAAGTTTTGAATTAAGGGCAGTAATATTAAGGGATTTTCAGGGGTGTTTGGGGAATAAAATAGTCAGTATAACACTTTATTGCTAGTGCTTTATCATTGAGATATTAGTTAATCCTAATGGGGAACAAAAAGGAATTGGGAGTGCTGAAAATAAGGGAAAGGGTATCCTTAGTGGCTAATTGATTAGAAAAGCAGTTTTAGTGTTATTTGAGTGGAAATTTTCTGATTTTAAAAAAAAGGGGCCAGGCAACACTTAAGGGAGGGGGCAGACTTATATAAGAAGGGGGTTAGGGACTGATTTCAGAAAAAAAAAAGAACAGAACGAGAGGGAATAACAAAAAGAAGAGAACAAATCTGAAAAAAAAAGAGAAGGAGATAGAGGAGGAAAAGATAGAGAGAGAAAAAAGATATACATAGGCAGAACAGAGAGATAGAGGGGACTGAGAGAAATAGACAGGGAAAGGAAAGGAAGAAGAAGATAGATAGAAAGAAAAAATCAGAAACAGTAAAACAGAATTCTACATTAGAAGCTAGTGTTGAGGCTGATTTTTTGAAATTGAGAGTTTTTCAGTTTGCCTTTTCCCAAGTCTTAAAAATCAGAAATACTGTTTTCCTTGAATCTGTCCGAATTTATTTGATCCTATTGATTGGTTTAAATCTGAAATTTCTTAAAGAGTCCTGCTACTGTGCGTCTGGGTTTCAAGGGTCTTGTTGTTTTGCTCAAATCTGCTGGATCATTTGGTATTTTTCTGCTGATTTTTGTTGCTGCTGCTACTGCTGAACTTTACCTCTTTTACCCTCATTTCCAGGTACATATCTGTAAACTCATGTCATGAAAAGCTTCAACATTGCAAGAAAAATGAAGTTTGGAATTACAATTATGTCTTCTACTCATTAAATTTATTAGTTTAAGTTTTAGTTTTGTTTTAGTTGGTTAATATAGTATTATACTTGATATGATAAACTATTAGCCAATTGACCTTTTGAAGTAGTAATTTCTACGATAATCTTATTTATTTTGAATTTTAGTGATGACATTTATTGTTTGAATTGTCGAGATAGGGAACATGGCAGAAAGTTGGCCATTAATTAAATCTTGTGATATTGTTAGCTAAGTATAGAATAGTATGAAAATATCAAGAAACTACATTACTAGCCTATTTTGTCAAATATCCAATTTTTTTTAAGGCTAGATGATGTTAGTTGTATTTTGTTCGTATATGGCGTAATAACGGTTATGTGTATAACCATAGTGGAAAGGTGAATTGATATAATCCGTTACGTTTACGATGTTGGAATATCACGAATGGTTCAGATGTACAACTACGTTACATGTAATGTCATCTTTTTAAATCGATTTGTAGATTAGTTTTTTTTATAACAAATAGCCCAATTACTTTAAGAATGCGATCAATTCATTTCTTAAAAATAGTATAAAAAATAATGTCAATAAGTTTTACAAAGTGTAGAGTTAGTGTTTGAAAATAGCTCGCATAGGCCGAGAATAAGAATTGGTTTGATTATATCTATCCCAAACTCAATCATCGTAAGCAAAATTAACCAAATAATTATAACTTTGGACTAAAAACAAGTAGATGAGAAGGAGGTGGGATTTATAAATACGAATTGCCACATTTAAGTCAAAGATATACAAAAATAGAGTTCGCTCTAGATATAACAATGAAAATTCTTCGAAAACTATTAGTTTGTTTATCAAATTAATTATTTTCCTTTGTTGCAAGCAATTTGCTTTTTGAGTATATGAATATTGTATTCACGATAAAAATGGCAGTTTTAGTTACACGTTGTTTGTTTTTCATATCATTAATTCTTTAAATTTGAATAGTTTTGAGGTACATAATTCACATTTTTAAAATATAACCTGTGGTCCACACCTAATAAATTGTGAATTCTTTTCAAGAAATTTGGAGGCGTCCAAATCAGTGATTTCCCATGACTCTTTTTTTTTTTTAAAAAAATTAGGTGGATATAATAAACATTTGTAGAAATTTTATATTACCATCAAGAATATTTTGTGAAATTAGGGATACGTTCGCGTGACCTAATAACATTTTTCTAAAGGCAGTTCGGATTATGCGTTCGCGCAACTTCGAGCAAACTTTTAATAAAAGGGGGTTCTTCGGAGGATGTTAAATTAATTTCATATAACCTGAGATGTGCAGTTCACTATTTAATCATACAAGAGTGACGAAATGTTCTTAATTTTATTTTAAGCACAATTTCGAACATAAGTTTTTTTATAATAAAAATATAAAAATATTCTCGATCTTATTGTGTACACGTATGCGTGACATGATTCTTTACATTTATAAAATATATATATATATATAATACGAATATACGTATGCGTGATTCGTTTTAAGGAAGGTCTATAATTGTAAACAATCTAAACAAAAGCGGTAATAAAATCAGGCAACGAGAAAAAAAAATGTATTTAGTAAATCAAGATAATTAAGCCAAATATAAAAATGTTTAAGCGACCGTGCTAGAACCACGGAATTCGAGAATGCCTAACACCTTCTCCCGAATTAACAGAATTCCTTACTCGGATTTCTGGTTCGCAGAATGACAAACAGAGTCATATTCTCCTCGATTCGGGATTAAAACCGGTGACTTGGGACGCCATAAAATTCCCAGGTGGAGACTCTGAAATAAATAAATAAATCCCGTTTCGACTGTCCTTTAATTGGAGAAAACTCCTTGCACCCCTCGCGGGGGTGGAAGAAGGAGGTGTGACAGCTCTGGCGACTCTACTGGGGATAAAGCACTTAAGTGGACCAGAACCACTGGTTCAGGGTTCAAGAATTCGAGCTTAAAATAACTGTTATAGTTGGCTTTATTTATTATCTGATTTTTACATGATATATGCCTAATGTGCTAAATGATGCTTTTACCGCTTTAATATTATCTGAATTGTGTATATAAAACTGCTACGAAACCCTTCTTCTTTCTGAGTCTTCTGAATTTATGGTGCACACGTGCGCGTGACCCACCTTTCTGTTAAAAGTCATACCAAATAAGACGAAGTTGGGACAAGTAACTAGGCCGGGTAGACTTTCGTGCTCCCGGTACGTTGCCCCCACTTCGGCTCAAGCTGTCCACTTGGGTAAGCCAGGGCTAGAACAATATGCCTCAGGTTTTTCACTTAGAATAACTCAGCCTCGTACCAGATCCCTAGTAGGAACGGCTATTTGCATCATATACATTTGATCTTGGAGACTCAACACAGGGGTTGGGTCTGTCTAGGACAGGTGAACCCGAAATAAAAAGACCATCCTGATGCATCCTACTTGCTACTTGTGCATTCATTTGCCTCGGATTTGCTTGTTGACCGGCGTAATCGAAAAAAAATTATTGTGAGAGTGGAGAAATAAAATGGGTCGTTTTAGAAAATTCCCAAAATTGTTTCGATTTTTTTTTAAAAAAAAGAAGTGTTAAATATATAAAAAAAAATGATTTAGGAGATACAAAATGAGCACCACCCAAATTCCCAAATAATTTTTTTTTTCTATAAGTGTGTTTTCAAAATGAGTCTTGATTTTGTTAAAATTAATCGCAGATACAAAATGAGCACCACCCAAAACCCACCATTCGCAGATGTAGATGAGTTTCTATTTCGGCTTCAGGCGTGGTGGCATGAGTTAGGAGAAGATGGTCAGAAATGGGTCGTTAAGCACTTGGGAACTCTTACAGATATTATGAAAGTTAAACCACGAGATGATTTGATTGCGGCATTAGTAACTTTTTGGGACCCTGTTCACAATGTCTTTCGTTTCTCCAACTTCGAGCTTACTCCTACATTAGAAGAGATAGCTGGATATGTTGGTTTTGACGGAGATCTGAGAAATCAAAATCTGATATTCCCAAAGGCTCCCTCAGTGCATCGATTCTTTGGTCTTCTGAACATCAGTAATCAAATCAGAAAAAGCAATGTTGTCAACGGGTGTTGTTCTTTCAACTTCCTATATTCAAGGTTCGGAAAGCCGGACGGATTTGAAATTCATGAAAAGGGCCTTATTAACAAGCAGAACAAAGACACCTGGCAGATTCACCGACGCTTCGCTTTCATGGTGGCTTTTCTGGGAATCGTGGTCTTCCCAAACAAAGAACGAACAATTGATATTCGCACAACGAAAGTCGTATAAGTTCTCACTATCAAGGAAAATCACACCCTTACCCCGATCATTCTCTCAGACATTTATCGGGCATTGACTTTATGTAAATCAGGGGCAAAGATCTTTGAAGGGTGCAAAATTTTGTTACAAATGTGGATGATTGAACATCTCCAACATCACCCCAAGTTCATGCAGTACGGTCCAAGCAATGATAATTTCATCGAGAGTTATGAAGAAAGAATAAAAGATTATAAGTCTCCAGAAGGGGTGGAAGCCTGGGTATCTCATCTAAGATCTTTAACGGCAAATCAAATTGAGTGGACCTTGGGATGGCTCTCGGTAAGGGAAGTGATACACATGTCAACCTTGAATAATTATTTGCTGCTATTGGGATTGAGAAGCATCCAGCCATATGCACCACAGCGAGTTCTAAGACAACTAGGAAGATACCAAGTGGTGTCTGATGATGAGGATTTGAGTATGCAAGTAATCGAGTTACATCCCAAAGCCACTCTTCCCGAGGCTTTAATTCAGCAGATGTGGAATGGATGTCGATACTTGAAAGATGACACTCAAGTTCCAGACACAACAACAGGCGAGATAAATCCAGGATATGCAAGATGGTTTGAGAAACGATCCCGCGTGGATGATGCACCAGAACCCGATCTAAGAAGGCCAATAAAAAGACCCCATGTTCAAACCTTTAACGATAAAATCCAAGAGCGATTGATTTGGGGAGAAAAGGAAAAGGGATACAAAGCGACTATCCATACCTTAAAGGAAAATCTGAGAAACCTCAATTTGGAAAAAGACTTACAAGCACAAGAAGCAGAAGGCGAGAAGAAGAGTCTGGCTAGTGAGAATAAAAATCTTCACGCTCAATTTCAAAAAATGAAGAAAGCTTCTGAAACACCAATGAGGAGTTGGAAAGATCAAAAAATCATCGCCAATCTTTTAGAAAAAATGCAAGATTGTGATTCCATTTTGGCAAAAACCGAAAAGGCGTTGAGTAAAACTAAAGAAAGAATCCAACAATTAAACGAGGAGGCCAGATCTAATAAGGAACGCCAAGTAAGGCAATCCGAAGAAGACAGGGCACAATTCAAGAAAGAGAAAGACCGTTGGATGCATTCAGAAGCCCAACTTCATTCACAATTGGAAGAAGCAAGAAGATACAATAGGGAACATCAGCACGAGGACATCAATAGAGAAAGAGCACAGGCAAGACTCGATCAGGCCAGGCTCCGAGCTCAATTAGAGTCAGCTCTAGATCATGAAGACCATATAAGAGATATAGCCACCACTCGCCAATAGCAACTGTAAAACCAAGACCAACGTCTCCAAGATTTCAGGGCACAAATCCATGATTTAGCAGTTTACACCTCTCAAAGTTATGTAAACTGCCAAGGGATGGATTATGAAAGGTTTATAGAGCATGCACCTATTTTTGCCCGTCATCTGGCAATGGAGTTAGAAAGAATGTATCGTACGCTGGGAGGTCATCCGGGTCAAGCCCCACCATGAGCAGATGATCCAATGTTGAAAACAAAAGTGGGGAGTGGAGCATGTTCACAACTATTGAGAGTTATGTCTTTTGTTTGATTTGGGTTTGTGTCGAGTTTTAAACCATTTTCTTATAATGTTTTCCAAATGTAATGTTTGTTCCATCTTTGTATTATTTCAAGAATAAATAAAAGTGTTGACAATTGCTTTACACCGGAACTATGCACGGTCTGATTCATGCGGGGGCATGATACGTAGGCAATCTCTATAAGATTCGACCACATTCAAAAAAATAAAAAAAAATAAAGAGTGAGTAACAATAAAAAGGTCAAGAAAAGCTGGGATGACACAAGCAGCCGAGCAAATGCATGATAGAAAAGGGTTATTTGTCTAGAAACATTGCATCTCAACGTGTAATTATATATGTGTTAAACTCTCAAAACTAACAAGTTTGCTCATTTCCAGAATTCAAGCAGTTAGTTTTCTAAGAGTATACTGGAATATTATCATTATCACACCAGATCAAAAGACCGATACCCGAAAGCATGTCTATCCCGGATGTCGACACAGGTATTGAGATAGAGGAGATGGACGTCGGTAAAATGAAAGAAGAGATGCTTAAACTTAAGCAGCAAATGGCGGAGATGTATCGGGCCTGGACCACAGGGCAATCACCCCCATCTTACCCAGCTAACCCTGTCTCCACCCCATCACTAGCCCAAACTCAGGATAGTCCTACCACTGAACTATCCCCGAGTTTCCCCATCTACCAACACTACCGAGGCACTACCTCTCATACAATGCAGTCTCCACCTCCTAAACCAGTTCCATACCCTCTTCCACCAGTAACTCCTGTTTTCATGGCACCTCATATAGCTACATTCCACAAATCTCCTAGTGAGCCTATATTCCAGGCCCAGGACAACCAATACTACCCCCGGAGCCCACTTTCAAAGCCTCCGAAATCCATTCATTTACTCCCCGTTTTGACCTCCCAACCGAAATTGACAAGCCAGTCAAAGATGCTGAGCAAAAAGAGATGTTCAGGAAGGTCAAAATCCTAGAACAATCGTTCCGAGACATGCGAGGGTTAGGAGGGCAGGTCAGTGTGGCCTACAAGGACTTATGTTTGTTCCCAAATGTGCAATTACTAGTCGGTTTCAAGATGCCCAAATTTGACCTATACAACGGGCACGACGATCCAGTAGCTCACTTGAGGGGTTTCTGCAGCAAGATGCGAGGAGATGGGGGAAGAGATGAATTACTAATGGCCTACTTCAGTCAAAGTTTGAACGGATCAGCTCTGGAGTGGTATACCCGCCAAGACCATGGGATATGGTATACCTGGGATGACCTAGCACAGGAATTTGCTTGTCACTTCCAATACAATCTGGAAATCATCCCAGATCGACTATCCCTGACAAAATTTGAGAAAAAGCACAATGAAAGCTTTAGAGAGTATGGTTTCCGGTGGAGGGAACAGGCAGCAAGGGTGGATCCTCCTATGAAGGAAAGTGAAATGGTAGACTACTTCCTACAAGCCTTGGAGCCAACTTACTATGCCCATTTGGTTTCAACGATAGGAAAATCATTCAACGAAGTAGTAAAGATGGGAGGTATGGTGGAAGAAGGCCTCAAGACGAATAAAATCATGAGTTATTCGGCTATTAAGGCAACTACTCAAGCTATTCAAGGCGTAGTAGGAGGGATTGGAAAGAAGAAAAGAGAGGAAGCGGCAATGGTTGATTCAGGAACTTGGTCGGGATCCAGAGGTTCACCTCAGTACTAAAGTCAACATCAATCCCCCCAACCAACTTATCACCACAATTCACCCCAACACTACTGTCACCCGTCAGAACCTCATTTTTCCGTTAACCATGCGCAAGCATACAATCAGCCACCTGCCCACGCTCATTGGCGTGCTCCTGTCTCACCAAGTACCTACCCTTATCCGCGAACCTATCCCGTACCAGGTTTTAGGTCTAATCAAGCATTCAGGGGTGAAAGAGGGCAGAAAAAGAAAACCTTCACTCCACTGGGAGAATCCTACACTAGTCTGTTCCACAGGCTGAAACAGCTAGATATGCTAAGGCCAATACAATCCAAGCTGCCCAATCCTCCTCCAAAGAATCTGGACTACACCGTTAGCTGTAAGTATTGTTCTGGTACACCAGGCCATGATACGAAAAAGTGTTGGCATTTAAATAATGCAATACAAGAGCTGATTGATACTAATAAAATTGAAGTTCAAACCCCTGAAGTTCCCAATATCAACAGAAATCCAATGCCAGCCCATCAAGAGGCTAACATGATAGAAATAGTACGGGCTGATGGGGAAACAAAGAAGCCGTCACAAACCGTCATGATGATTCGGTCTCATGAAGCCAAGCCAAATGAACAGTTAGCAGAGGAGAAGTCGGTACCTAAGCAGAACAAAAATGGTGATGAGCCATTTGTGGTAGTTGAAAAGGGATCTTCGAGCAAAGTTGCTACGAAGCAGGAAGGATCAAAAGTGATTGTACCAGGGGTCGCCAGAAAACCCATCATAGTCGTGGAAGGAGCCCGTGTAGACCGGGTTATTATCAAGCCAGTAACCCAGTTACCAGTGATCAACAACAAGGCCATTCCATGGAACTACGAACGGGTGACGGTAATGTAAAAAGGAAAAGAAGTCAAGGAAGAAGTCTGTGAGGTGCAAGGCTTGACTCGCTCGGGAAGATGTTTTACTCCCGAAGAGTTAAGAAAAACTAAAAATCTAACACCAATGAAGAAAGCTGTGATGGAAGAAGAAGCGGAAGAATTCTTGAGAAAGATGAAGCTCCACGACTATTCTATCGTGGAACAATTTAAAAAGACACCCGCTCAAATTTCATTATTGTCATTGCTGATCCATTCTGACGAGCACCGTCAAGCTTTGATGAAGATCCTGAATGAGGCACATGTTCCTGACAAGATCTCCGTAAATCACTTGGAAACAATAGCCAACAAAATCTTTGAGGCAAACAGAATCACATTTTCTGATGATGAATTGCCTATGGAAGGTACTGAGCACAATAGAGCTCTTTACCTCACCTTGAAAATGTGAAAGCTCCGTAGTGACCCGAGTGTTGGTTGACAATGGATCGAGCGCAAACATCTGCCCTCTCTCCACTCTAAGAAAGTTGAAAATAAAAGAGGAGAGGATCCAGAAGAATAGTATTTGCGTACGGGGTTTTGACGGTGGAAGCAGAGATTCATTTGGCGACATAGTGTTGGAGCTGACAATAGGGCCAGTTGAATTCACGATGGAATTTCAGGTGTTGGATATGGCTGTTTCCTATAATTTGCTATTGGGTCGACCATGGATCCATGCTGCCAAAGCAGTCCCGTCAACACTACACCAGGTGGTCAAGTTTGAATGGGATAAACAGGAAATAGTTGTGCTTGGGGAAGACAGTTTAAATGCTCACAACGGTGCCATTGTACCGGTCGAGGGAATAGAAAATGACCAGGGACCATGGGTTTACTAGGTTTCCGACACAATTTTGGTAGAGAAAATTCCAGAGGGGAAATACATTCCGAATCCAAAGATAACCTCTGCATCAGTCATGGTAGCCTATGAAATGTTAAAGAATGGTTTTTTACCCGACAAAGGTTTGGGCTCGTCTTTGCAAGGAATTACACAACCAGTATCTCTCCCCGAGAACTGGGGAACATTTGGTTTGGGATTCATACCCACTGTCACAGACGTGAGAAAGGCCAGAAAGATGAAACAAAAGGCATGGGTTCTTCCAAAACCAGTCTCACATCTATCAAAGTCTTTTGTCAAGTTCGGTACCAGAAATCACCCGATAACAACAATTCCTAAATCCATGATTAATCTGGAGGAGGAATTAATTAAAAGATTTGAAAAGCTGTTTGACGATGTGAACATGGTGGAAAACGATGAAGGTTCTAGCAACGCGGAAGTTCAATTCGTTGGGTCAGAGACAAAGCTTAATAATTGGAAAGCCACTCCTCTCCCCATTCGAAAGGAGTCTTGGTAGTTTATTTTGATTTTCCTTCAGTTTGTTTGGGTTACTTCAGGGTTGTAATCCCAATGTTTATCTTACAGTTTGTTTGAAGTGTGCAAACCTTGTTATCTTTCTTCATCCAATGAAAATACAGTTTCTTTTTCATTATCATTCCTGATAGTTTTCTTTTCTTTTTCTTCTTTTTTTCTGTACAGTTCTTTTTACGCTGGCCCTAGTGATATGGCATGCATGAGGAATCCTCAGCCCAGTCTTAAAAATCAATCTTGTTCCGAAATAATAATTCAAGAAGTATATTGTGATTATGAATCAGAATATGATGAGGATGAGGCTTTTGAAGAGATTAGTAAAGAGTTAATTCATTTTGAAGAAAAAACCAAACCTAATTTGAGTGATACCGAAGACATCAATCTAGGAGACACAAATAATATCCGAGAAACTAAAATAAGTGTCCACCTCGAACCAAAGATCCGAGAAGAGTTAATTTAAGCACTCATAGAATTCAAAAATGTTTTTGCATGGTCATATGATGACATGCCAGACTTGAGCACTGATCTAGTGGTTCACAAGTTGCCCACTGATCCAATGGAGCCTCTTGTCAAGCAAAAGCTGAGGAAGTTCAAGACTGATATGAGTGTGAAAATTAAAGAAGAAATTACCAAACAGTTGGATGCAAAGGTCATTCGAGTCACTCGGTATCCTGTTTGGTTGGCTAATGTCGTTCCTGTACCAAAGAAAGATGGCAAGATTAGAGTATGCGTCGATTACTGCAATCTCAACAAGGCAAGTCCGAAGGATAACTTCCCATTACCCAATATCCATATTTTGATCGATAATTGTGCCAAGCATGAGATAGGATTTTTTGTGGATTGTTATGCCGGGTATCACCAAATTCTAATGGATGAAGAAGATGCAGAAAAGACGGCATTCATCACACCATGAGGAACTTATTACTACCGGGTAATGCCATTTGGTTTAAAGAACGCCGGGGCAACTTACATGAGAGCAATGACCACGGTGTTTCATGATATGATACATAAGTAGATTGAGGTATACGTGGACGATGTAATCATAAAATCAAAGCATCAAGGCCGACCACGTTGGGGATTTGAGGAAATTCTTCCTGAGACTTCGCAGGTACAACCTCAAGCTTAACCCTGCCAAGTGCGCATTTGGTGTTCCATCTGGAAAGCTGTTGGGATTCATAGTCAGGCGAGGCATCGAGCTAGACCCATCAAAGATCAAAGCCATCCAAGAATTGCCACCTCCAAGGAACAAAACTGAAGTAATGAGTTTGTTAGGGAGGTTGAATTACATCAGCAGGTTTATTGCTCAGCTCACAACAACCTGTGAGCCTATTTTCAAATTGTTGAAGAAGGATGCTGTGGTCAAATGGACTGATGAGTGTCAAGAAGCATTTGATAAAATAAAAGGATACTTGTCAAACCCACCCGTGCTGGTCCCGCCAGAGCCAGGAAGACCTTTAATTCTTTACTTGACAGTCTTGGAAAATTCATTTGGTTGTGTATTGGGGCAACATGACCTCACCGACAAAAACGAACAGGCCATCTACTACCTTAGCAAGAAATTCACAGCTTATGAGGTTAAATACACTCATCTGGAAAAGACATGTTGCGCCCTAACCTGGGTAGCTCAGAAATTGAAACATTATTTGTCATCCTACACTACTTACCTCATTTCGCGTCTGGATCCGTTGAAATATATTTTTCAAAAGCCTATGCCAACTGGAAGACTTGCAAAGTGGCAGATATTGCTCACAGAATTTGACATCATCTATATGACTCGGACTGCAATGAAAGCCCAAGCATTGGCCGATCATTTAGCCGAAAACCCGGTCGACGAGAAGTACGAGCCATTGAGAACCTATTTTCCCAATGAAGAAATAATGCATATCGATGAGATGGAGCAAATTGAAAAACCTGGCTGGAAACTTTTCTTTGATGGGGCCGCTAACATGAAAGGAGTCGGGATAGGAGCTATAATTATTTCTGAAACCGGGCATCACTATCCTGTTACGGCTCAACTTCGGTTTTATTGCACCAATAATATGGCTGAGTATGAAACTTGTATTTTGGGGTTAAGGCTAGCTGCAGACATGGGTATCCAGGAAATCTTGGTCTTGGGAGATTCGGATCTTCTGGTACATCAAATTCAAGGAGAATGGGAAACACGAGACTTGAAGCTCATACCATACCGACAATGTTTACATGATCTTTGTCAGCGATTTCGATTAGTGGAATTCAGGCATATTCCAAGAATCCATAATGAGGTTGCCGATGCGTTGGCTACCCTGGCATCAATGTTGCACCATCCGGACAAAGCTTATATGGATCCAGTGCATATTCAAGTCCACGATCAGCACGCTTACTGCAATATGGTTGAAGAAGAATTTGATGGTGAACCATGGTTCCACGACATCAAGGAGTATATCAGAATGGGGATATATCCAGCACAAGCCACATGGGATCAAAAGAGAATCATTAGGCGATTGGCAAATGGATTCTTCTTAAGTGGAGGAGTTTTGTATAAAAGAACACCAGACCTTGAATTATTAAGATGCATAGATGCTAAACAAGCTACGACTGTCATGTCTGAAGTACATTCGGGAGTTTGCGGACCCCACATGAGCGGATATGTGTTGGCAAAGAAAATTCTCCGAGCTGGTTACTATTGGCTTACCATGGAGCGAGATTGTATCAGTTTTGTGCGCAAATGTCATCAATGCTTGATACACGGGGATTTGATTCACTCTCCACCATCCGAGTTGCACACAATGTCGGCACCATGGCCCTTCGTCGCTTGGGGCATGGATGTCATTGGACCAATCGAACCGGCAGCATCCAATGGGCACAGGTTCATTCTGGTAGCCATTGATTATTTCACCAAATGGTTTGAGGCCAAAACATTCAAATCGGTGACCAAGAAAGCTGTAGTAGATTTTGTTCACTCAAATATCATATGTCGATTCGGAATCCCAAAGGTGATCATCACAGATAACGGTGCTAATCTTAACAGTAGCTTAATGAGAGAGGTATGTCAACAGTTTAAGATTGTACATCGCAATTCTACCCCATATCGGCCCAAGGCGAATGGAGCAGTCAAAGTAGCCAACAAAAACATGAAGAAGATACTTCGGAAAATGGTAGAAGGTTCAAAACAATGGCACGAAAAATTACCATTTGCGTTGTTGGGATATCGCACTACTGTTCGCACTTCAGTAGGAGCAACTCCTTATTTGTTGGTATATGGCACTGAGGCTGTAATTCCTGCAGAAGTTGAAATTCCTTCCCTTCGGATCGTCGCCGAAGCCAAGATTGATGATGATGAATGGGTCAAAACTCGTTTGGAACAGTTAAACTTGATTGATGAAAAACGATTGGCAGCAGTATGTCATGGCCAATTGTATCAAAGAAGAATAGCAAGAGCATACAACAAAAAGGTGCGTCCCCGAAAGTTTGAAGTGGGTCAACATGTGCTGAAATGCATTCTTCCACATCAGGTTGAAGCAAAGGGCAAGTTTTCCCCAAATTGGCAAGGACCGTTCATTGTGACCAGAGTATTGTCCAATGGTGCATTATGTTTAACAGATATTGAAGGGAAATGCATAGACATGGCTATCAATTCTGATGCGGTAAAGAGATATTATGCATGATTTTTCTCTGGTATAATTATTGAATGTTTGTATTTGGCATTATTTCGAAGATTGGAATGACAAAGGCAATTTATTCTGCTATCCAAACACTGTACCCTTTGCTCCCCCTTTGAGCCACATTTGTTTCTTTCCTACCCTCTTTTGGAATCAATTAAAAAAAAGTATTATTATAGGAGTAAACTACGTTTGACCTGATTCCTCAAAGAGGATACGTAGGCGCCTCACAGCTCGGTCATAGGATGCATAATATGCATAATGTGCATAAGATGAAACATCAAGAAACCCCCAATCAAGAAACTGGGGCAGGAATTGTATTTATTGGCAATAAGAAAAATGATTCCAAGAGTTGTAAATTTTAAACCCATATCAAAATTGTTTAACTTTTGATACCCTTTCATTCCAACCACATACCAAAAGACCTTTCGATCAATCTTAGAAAAATACCGAGTCGAGCAAATGGAGGTGGTTCATAACACTCTGATCCAAACAAGAAAAGCGATGAAGATGAGAGAGTCTTATAGGTGAAAACCCGCACGGGCACCATGAGACGACGAAGGCTGAGAGAAAGTAAAATGAGAGAGTCTTACAGGTGAAAACCCGCACGGGCACCATGAGATGACGAAAGCTGAGAGAAAGTAAAATGAGAGAGTCTTATTGGTGAAAACCTTCGCAGGCACCATAAGGCGAAAAGGGATTAAGAAATAAATAAATGAGGAAGGCTTGTCGGGGAAAACTCTTTAAGTTGCTGCAAGTCGAACAAGGTCTGTAAGTTGGCAAAAAAGTAAAATTGGGTTGTGTAAATTTTGGAAAGATTGAAAAGGAGATTGGTTAAATAGACTGGGCTGATTAATCCAAAATGCATACCCTGATCATTGGTGCCAGTGACTCCAATCAGATAAGTTCCTTATTCTTTCTCCAACAGTCATCCAAATTTGGATTTTTCTTTCCATTCTTAATTGTCAAAATCGTCATGTTTCGTCACTAATAATCTTACTCTTCTAAAGCTTTTGAGGTAAGTTTCATTCCAAACAAATAAAAAGGAATGTCAAGGTATACTACCAAGATTCAAGATTGCATAATGCAAAATACGGCCACGATAGGCGGGAAGTAATAGGATGAAAATAAGATATGGGTGTGAGAAAAATTGAATCAGAAAAGTGGTTCAGTAATGTCAGGAGAGACATATGATTACAATTGAAAGGGTTTGAAGTGAAAACAATAGTTGGGTATCCTACGGTTAAGGATCAATTACAA
The DNA here is from genome assembly GCF_000393655.2 of Nicotiana sylvestris. NCBI lineage: Eukaryota > Viridiplantae > Streptophyta > Magnoliopsida > Solanales > Solanaceae > Nicotiana > Nicotiana sylvestris. The sequence goes on from NC_091065.1 coordinate 183,299,486, forward strand.
AGATAAAACAGTCTTTTCAACCATTCCAAGGCAGTAAAATAGGACAGAGAGAAACCCCACCCTCAGCAAGAATGCCAAAACTAACCACCCTGCTTTAAACTAACAAAATTTTCTTTGATTTGAAACAAGGGCAAAAACAACATTTGTTTCAGGAAGAACAATGGAAGTATTAGCAATCAGGCGTCCACCTAGAGAACAAGGAAGAACAGTTGAAATAGCAATCAGGCGTCCACCTGGAGAACAAGGAAGAGCAATGGAAGTATTAGCAATCAGGCGTCCACCTGGAGAACAAGGAAGAGCAATGGAAGTATTAGCAATCAGGCGTCCACCTGGAGAACAAGGAAGAGCGATGGAAGTATTAGCAGTCAGGCGTCCACCTGGAGAACAAGGAAGAACAATGGAAGTATTAGCAGTCAGGCATCCACCTGGAGAACAAGGAAGAACAATGGAAGTATTAGCAATCAGGCGTCCACCTGGAGAACAAGGAAGAGTAATAGAAGTATTAGCAATCAGGCGTCCACCTGGAGAACAAGGAAGAGCGATGGAAGTATTAGCAGTCAGGCGTTCACCTGGAGAACAAGGAAGAACAATGGAAGTATTAGCAGTCAGGCATCCACCCGGAGAACAAGGAAGAACAATTGAAGTATTAGCAATCAGGCATCCACCTGGAGAATAAGGAAGAGCGATGGAAGTATTAGCAATCAGGCGCCCACCTGGAGAATAAGGGAATACAATTGAAGTATCAGCAATCAGGAGCCCACCTGGAGAATAAGGGAATACAGTTGAAGTATCAGTAATCAGGAGCCCACCTGGAGAATAAGGGAATACAATTGAAGTATTGGCAATCAGGCGTCCACCTGGAAAACAAGGAAGAGCGATGGAAGTATTAGCAATCAGGAGCCCACCTGGAGAATAAGGGAATACAGTTGAAGTATCAACAATCAGGAGCCCACCTGGAGAATAAGGGAATACAGTTGAAGTATCAGCAATCAGGAGCCCACCTGGAGAATAAGGGAATACAATTGAAGTATCAGCAATCAGGAGCCCACCTGGAGAATAAGGGAATACAATTGAAGTATTAGCAATCAGGCGTCCACCTGGAGAACAAGGAAGAGCAATTGAAGTATCAGCAATCAGGAGCCCACCTGGAGAATAAGGGAATACAGTTGAAGTATCAGCAATCAGGAGCCCACCTGGAGAATAAGGGAATACAATTGAAGTATCAGCAATCAGGAGCCCACCTGGAGAATAAGGAAATACAATTCAAATTTTAAGTGATCAGGAGCCCCCTGAAGAACAGAATGGCAATTTATTTTTGACATTTCTGGTTGAAGTCAAGAGCCCGCCCATATGATAGAGGAGTATACTAGAGTCAATAAAGTAGAGGAATCCAACCGAATCCCCAGCGGGAAACAACAAGAGTCCCAAATAGAGGAAGGAAGTACAAGACACAATGAAAAAAAAAACAATGCGAAAGGGAAAAGCAGTTCGAGATCGGTGGTCAAAGGAGAATACGAGACAAACCAGAAGCAAAGGATACCAAAGAATCACCAAAACATCAAGGCAACAACAAAACTCAAGGGCATGATCTAGATAAGATTTTGTAATTCATGGTCTAGTCTAGCTTTTTGTTTTTCTTTAAGCAGGATGTAATAAGGAGGTCAGCAAGCAGTAAAAGCAGCACGCAACAACAGTAACATCACAGTCCCATGGTAGTCCCAGCTACCAAATCTTCCCGAACTACATTGACCTGATTCCTTTATAGAAAATGAAAAGGGTTGAAAATATAAGGCAAAATCTGATTTGGGCCAAAATTTTAGATCAAAAATCAGGCCCAAAACAAAGCATTTACCTGGCCCAGGTAAGTCAACCCAAAGACCATCAAACGACGTAGTATAGGGCAAATACTACGCCGTTTGATGATGCCCGATCAGTTAATTTCAAAGGCAAACTATGCGACGTCGTATGGTTGAATTTGATCGGGGTCGTTCGTTGTTTCTAATCCAATGGCTCCCAGAACTTTGACCAAACCCGTAATCCCCACCCGACCCATTACCCGGGCCAACCCATACCCCAACTAAATTCAAACGACACCGTTCCCCTCATATGAATTGATCCAGGCCTTTGATCTCAGTTGATCCAACGGCCATGGTCCATCCACCCCACCCGTATATAAATCCTAAACCATACCCCACGCCCCTAGGCCATACCCCCCATTCCCCCTTTCGTCTCTGATATTCAGAGACCAGATGAACCCCCGCCTGTAACCACTGTCAACCACCCACCGGAAATCGCCCCACAGCGGTTCTGGTGGTCCAAACAACCCCACCTTAACACCCTCGACTCCTATTAACCTCCCCGTTCCAAATCCATAACCCATATCCCTCGAATCAGGCCCCAACGTTTCGAATATTCGATCGAAGGTTGGCCTGAAAACCCAACCATCTCCGATGGCTTCCAAATCAACACCATAGCTTCTCCTGACTACCCTCGTCATAGATACGGTAATGGTTTAGGTCGAATCATCCTAGAACTGCTCGAATCTTCATTCGAAGATTCGAGCCAAATAGGAACTGCCCAAATCCTTTTCAAATTCATACCAATTGACCCTAAAGCCTCCCTCACCCCTAAGTCGTCCTTAGTTCCCTTCAAATCTGCCCAGAATTGGTCAAACCCTAAATCTGAGAAAAAGTGAAACCCTTAAATGCCAAATCGTGGAATTTGTCCGATTAAATGAGGGATTGAGGTCTAAGAGACTTTAATCGAGGTATTCTCAACTCGAATAAAGTCTGTTCAGCCTCAAAAAGGTCCGAATCCAAATTAAGCCTGTGTCCGTATAATTTTGAAGAATCAGAGGTATTTTTCCTACTTCTTTTTTGTATCTTATGTGTATATTGTTGCTTGTTTCAGTAATCTGTGTAATTTTCCTATCTGTTTATTTGATTCTGTCTCTACCCGTTTGTTTGATCAAAGTATAGCATTGTTTCTGTTTGTTGTGATTGTTTACAATGTGTGTAATCGACTCGATTAAGTTCGTCGATTAGTTGTTTTATAAATTCCTGTTTCTGTTAAATGCTGATTGAAACAACCTGTTTGTCTATTTTGGGATTGATTGTTATCAATTATTGTAGATAATCAGTTGATTAGTACTCGTCAATTAAATCATTTTTGTAAATCAATAAGTTCGTCAAATGGATGTTGTGTATGTTGATCTCTAGGCAGTTAGTTTCAGGGCAGTGTCAATATATGACAATGCTCCTGCATTTGTTTGATCTTAGTTCGAGTTTCAATTTCAGTTTAAATTGTTCTACTGAGTTCTGTGTGGTAATATGTTTTATTCATGTTCAGTCTCTTAGTTCCAGTTTGAATTCAGCCTTGGTCATTTAGTTTTGATCTTCAGTCATCGATTAATAGGTTTGAAATATAGAGGGTCAATAATAGGCTGCTGAAAGTTTTGAATTAAGGGCAGTAATATTAAGGGATTTTAAGGGGTGTTTGGGGAATAAAACAGTCAGTATAACACTTTATTGCTAGTGCTTTATCATTGAGATATTAATTAATCCTAATGGGGAACAAAAAGGAATTGGGAGTGCTGAAAATAAGGGAAAAGGTATCCTTAGTGGCTAATTGATTAGAAAAGCAGTTTTAGTGTTATTTGAATGGAAATTTTCTGATTTTAAAAGAAAGGGGACAGGCAGCACTTAAGGGAGGGGGCAGACTTGTATAAGAAGGGGGTTAGGGACTGATTTCAGAAAGAAAAAAAAAAGAACAGAACGAGAGGGAATAACAAAAAGAGGAGAACAAATCTGAAAAAAAAGAGAAGGAGATAGAGGAGGAAAAGATAGAGAGAGAGAAAAAAGATATACAGAGGCAGAACAGAGAGATAGAGGGGACTGAGAGAAATAGACAGGGAAAGGAAAGGAAGAAGAAGATAGATAGAAAGAAAAAATCAGAAATAGTAAAACAGAATTCTACATTAGAAGCTAGTGTTGAGGCTGGTTTTTTGAAATTGAGAGTTTTTCAGTTTGCCTTTTGCCAAGTCTTAAAAATCAGAAATACTGTTTTCCTTGAATCTGTCCGGATTTGTTTGATCCTATTGATTGGTTTAAATCTGAAATTTCTTAAAGAGTCCTGCTACTGTGCGTCTGGGTTTCACGGGTCTTGTAGTTTTGCTCAAATCTGCTGGATCATTTGGTATTTTTCTGCTGATTTTTGTTGCTGCTGCTACTGCTGAACTTTACCTCTTTTACCCTCATTTCCAGGTACATATCTGTAAACTCATGTCATGAAAAGCTTCAACATTGCAAGAAAAATGAAGTTTGGAATTACAATTATGTCTTCTACTTGTGAGCACGTGATTTTTGCCCTATATATGAATAATTCCCAAAATCCCAAACAAAATAATTTTTCTTTTGTTTTTACAATTTTTGTGCATTTTGGTGTCATCTTCTGATAATTGTTGCATTTTATTTGTGCGCGTTAATTTTTATAAAATACAAAAATACGCATTTTTCTGCACTTAGGATTTAATTTTATACTTTAGTATTAATTAGGGATTAACCTGTTTTGGAATAGGATATGTAGAAAAAGACAAAAATAGTTCACGTTTTATTATTTAATTGTGAGACAGTCGCAAATAGTTATCAAGTTAATTTTAGGCATTAATTGGTTGTAGCTTAATTGTTAGTTTAATTTCCCATCTTTGGAAAAAATCAGAAAAAATAAATAAAAAAATACAAGATTGCAAAATGAAAAATGGAAAATTATTGTTAAAAGAATATAGAGGGGGTCTTGTTTGAGACTCGAAATTTGGGCCAAATGCACCAAATATTTCAGGCCCAAACGCATCAAACACTTTAAAATGAGTCCAGCCCAAGTCCCTACCCGGTCTGCCCCCCCTTTAAATGAAACGGCGTCGTTTCAGGGCCCTTGGATCAGGACCGTTGGATCTCATCAATCCAACGGTCCGGAACTAACGAGGTTTCCAGTATATAAGTGTCCAAACCGTTCCCTACCCCCATTTCCATTGTCTTCTTCACCCTACCCTTCTCCCCAAACCCTAATCCGCGCCGCCCTAAAATTCCTTGCCGGCGGCGAACGCGAACTACGCCGTTCACCCTGGAATTAACACCATGGGTTCCCCTCACCCTCCTCTTGCTATTACACCCGATGGTTTGCCTCGAATAAGGCCGGAACTCTTCGAATCTTGATTTGATGTTTTCCGGCCAGGTGACAATTTGTCCGAATCAGCCCAAAATCACACCCTACAACCCCCAGTCCTTCCTCAACACTAATCTGTGGTTGTTTTCTTTCAAATCACCTTGAAACGACCCAAATCTTAGATCTAAGAATTGCTGACCAAACCCTAAAATCAAATCCTTTTGATTTCGAACCGTAGCACCCTTAACCATGTGTTCTCGTGTAAGAACACATGGTTAGGGATGCTACGCGTCAAAAATCTGAAAGGGTTTAGATGTTTACGACTGACCGGAACCCCTTTTGCCTTTGTGAGTTTTCTTTTCTTTTTTTACTACTTCTTTTGCTAGCATGATTAAAATATTATTTGCAGTCGTTGTTTCATTATTGTTCTGTTAATTTTATGGATTAATTGTGTTAGTTTAGGTCCTGTTAATTACTGTTAATTCTGAGATTGTTAGTTGGTTGAATGATTATAAGTTCATGGTTTAATAATTAGTTTTAAGTTCATGTTAATCGTGGTAGCTTAAGCTCAGTTTAATTTCATTTTAGCTTATTTGAGTTGGTTAATTGAACAGAATTGGGTCAGTCAGTCTGATTAGTTGGTTTCTGATTGCTAGCTAATTAATTTTAGTTAGTTTGTGATTGCTAGTTAATTAGTTTTTAGTTAGTTTCAGATTAGGTTAGGGTATTGGGTATAGTTGTTAAAGATAAAGGTAGGTTCAGTAATTCTGAAAGGCTTTCAGGGGTAAGCTGGGTATGGAAAAGGGCAGTTCTGATAGGAATAGTAATATCAAGGTATATGGAAGGGTAGTATGGGTATTGTATAGGTAGAGGAATGCTTTAGGGCCTTCTAGAATGGGTTTCAAGTGTAAATTTTAATAAGTGTACTGCAGTTACTTGTTTAGCAAGATAGAAATAGAGGGACCAAAGTGAAAATAAAGAGGGACTAATTAGAAAATCAGAACTTAGTTTATTCTCTTTGGGGTTGCCTATAAAAGGGCATAAGATGCCTTGGGAAAGGGGGCTGCTCTCAATCTTCTGCTTTGAGCCTTAAAATTTTAATTTGGGCTTTCATTTTTATTCAGTTAGCATTTCAATTCTGAGGGTATTCAGAAAATAAAAACATCAAAATATGGAAATCTGAAACAGTTTCAAAGTCTCATTACTGGTTTTGGACTTCAGCTGTGAGGGACAGGGGTATGTTAGACTGATCTGTGGGAATTGGCTTACATTTCTGATTTTCGAAGTAATCTGTCTGTGTTTCTGTGGTATCACATTGCTGGGTTTGTTGTTGTTGCTGTTCAAAGTACCTGACTCCTCACCTTTTCTTTATTTCACATTCCAATTTCCAGGTAGATTTACCTAAATCTCACTGATGTATGTTCGTTGAAGTTGAAATGAAGTGTTCCAAGGCCTGTTATTCAACTGAAAGTAGCATGCATCTTTAATGATAGTAGTAGTGTAGTCTTCTGTTATGTAATTGGCATAATGTGTATAATTAAACTTGCTCAGTAAGGTAGATCACATGTTGAATGATGCATAGTTTAGAACTGTTGAATTGGACATTTGAAAAAGCTTTGAGCATGGGCCTGAGCTGATCTGAAGATTCGTGTGAGTTCCCTTAGTCATCAGAAGCAATTAGACCTGTGTACATAACATGAAATTCATGAGCAAGTTTGATGACATTTAGCTTAGTCATTGGTATTTTGTCATTATAGTGTAATAGAAGGTTTGCTTTTGTTTTAAGATTCTGAAATCGTTTGAAAGATCATAATTATGGTAAGTGAATTGGTATAGAAATCAGTTGGAAATCACGAAACAAACTCATTCATAATTGACTTAATTCATTAAAAATAGCAGGTCGTGATAGGCAATGTGTAGGATAGATCATTTAGGGATTCTGAGAATTCACGTTTTCAGTATAAGGATTCATTGTTACAATAGAAATAAACCTATCCTCATTGGGCCGCTCGGATCACGCTAAGGCCACGGGCAGGCCCAGCTCTCCTTTAAATTTGGTCCTTATTTTATTTCATTACAATCCACTTCCAAATTAACTAGTCTTTTAGAGGCATGCAAATAAATAGAAAATCGTAGCTATTTCGGAATTACTACTCGCCTTGCCGGAACATGTGTGGGCTACTAAAATGATTAGAAATTGGGATGGCCATTTAGCAAATTCCATGGTCCTCTTTAAAATCATATTACATTAGAATCTTTGAGTTCGATTTAATTGAATAAACTTTCTTAAACTCGGGTGCGCATTGATGCAACCCAAATCCAAATCTCGATGAAGCCGAAATGTGTTGACAATCACGGGCGCATTGATTGCGACGAGGTTCGAAACGCGTTTTCACGACATCGTAATTCTTAAAAATAAATAATGATAGAAAAGAGGTTCATAAATTGAGACGAGCCTCGCCGCACAAAAATAAATGTGGGGCCCTTAGTGAGTAATTATCAAAATAATTAGTATTTGGGAAGGCCGTTTAGCGAACTTCATGGCTTTTCCCCAAAGTAACACTACGTTAGTATCTTTAGGCACGATTTAATTAAATAACCTTCTTGAAAATCGGGTGCGCATTGATGCGACTCAAATCCAAATCTCGACGAAGCCGAAATGTGTTGATAACTGCGGGTGCATTGATTGCGACGTGGTTCGAAACGCGTTTTCATGACGTCGCAATTCTTTAAAAATAACCATAATAAAAGCGGTATAAAATTAATAAAGGCACATGAGCTAGCATGTATTAAAATCAGATAAAATCAAATACAACAGTTAAGCGACCGTGCTAGAACCACGGAGCCCGGGAATGCCTAACACCTTCTCCCGGGTTAACAGAATTCCTTACTCGGATTTCTGGTTCGCGGACTGTTAACAGAGTCATAAATTTCCTCGGTTCGGGATTCAATCGGTGACTTGGGACACCATTAATCTCTCAAGTGGCGACTCTGAATAATTAAGAATCCAATCCCGTCCCGATTGTCCTTTAATTGGAAAAACTCATTTGCGCCCTTGCGGGTGTAGGTGAAAGGGAGGTGTGACAGCTCTGGCGACTCTGCTGGGGAACGAACCCAGAATCTCTGGTTCAGGGTTCAGAATTCGAGCTTAGATAAGTTGTTGTATTTAATTATATCTGATTTTCCTACATATTTTATGCTGAACGTGCTAAATGTTACCGCTTTGATATTGTCTGAACTATATATAAATTGTGCCGACACCCTCCTATCTTCACCTTCGGAGATGTGCTTACTGGTTGAGACTCCCTATTCTGTTAGTGTCATACCTTGAAATAAGAAAGAGGTCGGACAAGTTACGAAGCCGGATGGCCTTTTGGTTCCCGGTAAGTTGCCCCCTCCTCGACTCGAGTTGTCCGCTCGGGTACACAGTCTAGTACACTGACCCAGGTTTTGATATAGAATAACATGACCTTATGCCGGATCCCTAGTAGGAACGCTTATTTGCATCACGTTGCATTGACTTAGGGGACTCAACATAGGGGTTGGGTCCGTCTAGGACTAGCAACCTGAAATGAAAAGACCATTCTGATGCATCCTACTTGCTTTGTACATATATTTGTTTCGAACTTGCATGTTGACCGGTTTATGAATCTCGGGAATGTCGGAAAGTTGAAAAAAAAGAAGAAAGAGAAAAAAAAAGTATCAGTTAGGGAGTTAATTGATTATTTTAGAAAAAAAATCAATGACCAATTACTGGCGAAACTCTGCCGAAATTTTGAGAAAGAAAAAAAGGAAAATGTTTTATTTTACTAAAAAAAAATAGAAAAAAAAGTCTTTTATTTTAGTTTGGAAAAATAGATTGTTTTATTGTTTGTTGAAAATGGAAAAAATCGTTATTTTGTCTTGTTTTCAAAAATAGAATAGTTTGTCTTGCCAAGGAAAAATAAAAATGGAAAAAGAGTCATGTTTTAAAATAGTTCGGTTAATTTGCCCGAACTATGCATGGTTTGATTCTCACAGGGCGTCAGATACGTAGGCAACCCTCATCGGGTCCAACCTCCCCTTTTGCAAAAATAACCAAAAATATCAAAATTTTAATTTTTTGTCATAAATAAACCAGGTGATGCTGTTTTTTGTCAAAAATAGCCAAATATTCCCAAACTGGGCAACAGAGGGCTGACTTTGCATAAACAACCACCTTTGGTCGTATTTTGATTTTTGACCCTCACAGCCTTAAAATTTTCGCCCCTGAGGCGCAGGAAGGCCGTGTCGCAATATCGGGTCTTTTATCTAAAAATTTTAGAATTGAGAATTGAGTTCTTCATTTGGAAATATGGGGGTAATTTTTGAGTCAATAATATAGATAGCTTTTTTTTTGAATTAAATAAAAGTTTTCTTTTGTTTAAACGTGCAGGATGAGCACGACAATAATTGAGCCTTTTTCAATAATGACCAAAATCCCTTTTGAGCTGCAATTGTGGTGGAATGATTTGGGCAAAGAAGGGCAAGACGAAGTGAGAAAATATTTGAAAGACCTTCCGAACTTATTAGACATTCAGCCTCGGGGGGATATCATCAGGGCATTGGTCGCCCATTGGGATTCGGCACATAATATGTTTCATTTTTCAGACTTTGAACTCACCCCAACATTGGAAGAAATAGCGGGGTACATTGGGAGTGACCAAGCTCCATTAAGATTCAAGTACTTGATTGCTCCTAGGGCCATTACCATACACCGATTCTTGGATTCCTTGAAAATACCCCGGACAGTTCATCACCCAGATTTTGCAAAGGGTTTCTGCAGTTTCCGCTTCGTGTATGATAGATATGGCCATGTGGGCGGGTTCAATAATCCAGACTTTAAGCTTTGCAGCAGAAATAGCCGACAAAAATGGGAGGAACACAGGCGAGTGGCATTTATGGTAGCTTTTTTGGGTCTCGTAATATTCCCAAGGAAAGATGGTAATATTGATTTGAAAGTAGCAGGCGTCGTCAGTACTTTGCAAACCATGGGGAAAAGCACTTTAGCACCTATGATTGTGGCTGATATCTTCAGAGCTCTCACTGCGTGCAAAGCTGGGGGCAAATTTTTTGAGGGATGTAACTTATTGTTACAAATGTGGATGATTGAGCATTTGTGCCCGCGCTCTCAGTTATTGAGTTATGGTTCGGCTGAGAAAACTTGTATAGGGGAATTTTGTACGAGAATCAAAGGGGCTAGTCTACCTGAAGGAGTCACGGCTTGGGCATTATTATTTCGGAACCTCAAGGCTAGCCAGATACAGTGGGTGCTTGGATGGTTGTCTGTCGAGGAAGTCATATATATGCCAGCAGCCCGACCACATTTTTTGTTAATGGGACTCAAAAGTATACAACCTTATGCACCATATCGGGTTCTGAGGCAACTTGGTATATATCAAGTAATACCGAGAGATGAAGATTTGAGTACCCAAGTGGTCGAAATTAGTCCTGACGGTCGATTCCCCGAGGAGGAGGTTCGTCAAATTTGGAGTGAGTGTCAATATCTGATGGCAAACACTTGTGTGTCTAATAGGGTCAAAGGGGAAATTGCTCCAGGGTATCATGAATGGTTCAGAGCTGATGTGGCATATGGGAGACCGACTAAAAGACCTCATCTCGAAGATTTCGCCAAGTCGTCCCAAGAGCAGTGGGATTGGTTAGCAAAGGAAGAAAGCTATCGAGTTGAGATTGGTAAATTAAAGCAACAAGTCGAGAGTCTAAAATTCGAGAACAGCGTACAGGTTGCCGCGGATCAAGGTGAAAAGAATAGACTAGCCAAAGAAAATGAAGCACTTAGGGCCCAGATCCGACAGTTGAAGATAACCATCGATAAACAACCGAGGAGCCGATCCGATGAACAATTGGTAAAAAGATTGGAAAGCGAAGTCAGAGAATGGCGGGATGAGTTAGCAAAAGCTGAAAGCGTCATGGCAGAACTTAAAGCACAGTGGGCAACAAGAACCAAAGAGTGTCGCCAATACTTGAATCGGTTGAAAAGGGACCATGAGAAAATTGTTGCCAATTTAAAGAGAAAAGTGGTTGCCCTTGAGGGTAAAGCAGTTAGGCAGGCTAGAGACTTTGAAACTGAAAGCGGGCATTGTTACAACTTGTTGGCCCAAATGGAGGCAGAAGTGACAGCTGCAAGACCAGCACTTGCAAGACTCCCGAGCTTTAAAAACGTGCAGCGATCAGATAAGACGCTTGCTCATATAAAAGAAGCAAACAAAAGACAAGATTAGAGCCATTGCTCATGCTATTGTCAGGAGGTGTCGGGTTTGTGAAGACATGACCCGTACTACTTTTATCTCAGCAGTGATGATCTATGTGAAGCGAACCATGAATGAGTTAGAGCATCTTAAAAGGGATTTGGATCCTAGACCCGCGGCGAGGCCGAATGACGCCACGCGGATACCTAAGTTTGAAGCACTAGAATATGCATAGTCCGTGTCTGTAAGTGTCTACCATTTCGAGTCAGTCTTTTGTACGTCAGTTACCTTTCTGAATTGAGTATGTTTGCATGTTTAGAGTTTTTGGTTTGCTGTCAGATGGCGTTTGTTAGTTTCTTTCCAAAACAAAAGATGTCAAGTTTGTAAGAGTCTATTTATTAATGAAAGTTGAGCATTTTATTTCCACCCTTATTTTTACATTTATCTTCACGAACTACGCTTGGTCTGATTCGTGCGGGGTCACGATACGTAGGCAATCTCCATAGGATTCGACCATAACCAAAAAGGAAAACAAAAAGAGGAAGAAAGAAAAGAGCGGAAAAACAAGAGAGAGAAAAGAAAAAGCACAAGAGAGGGATAAGGCGAAGAGAAGAAAAATGAAACAAGAAATGAAATGACCGGGATGACGCATGCAATCAAGCAAACGCATAATAGAAAGGATTAACTGTATAAGTGCATTCATGCCAACGTGTGTTTGTTAAATCTGTTAAGACCTAATCGCTAACAAAGTGGTTGTCTAAATGTAGGAGTCCAGGCAGGTGGTTAGTTGATTGGCAATTCTGGCAACCCATCCATACAACACCCGGTCGAAAGATCAAATAAAAATGACAGGGCAGGATTCGGAAATCAGCATCGTAGACCCTTCGAATGAGGTTGAGGTAACATATGTGGGTGCTATGAAAGAAGAGATGAGGAAATTAAAAGCACAAATGGCTGAAATGCATCGGGCATGGTCGCAGGGACACCCAACACCACTATATCCTGCCAACCCATCTTACATCCCACCCCTGGCTCAAGCTCAGGAGCCTACCACTCCCCATGCATCTTCAGATTTCCCTTATCAGGCCTAGGGTTATAGTACTACGTCATACGCTCCCCCATCTCCACCCTCTAAATAGAACCCTCCACCACCCATGGTTCCCGTTTTTGTGGAACCTCCCCCAGCTCCACTACATAGATCATCCAGTGAGCCGCTATTTCAAGCTCACGACACCCAATATTACCCTCCCGAACCCACTTTCAAAGCGCCTGAGCCATATACATATTCCCCCCATTTTGAAATCCCAGGAGAAATTGAGAAACCGGTTAAGAATGCAGAACAAGAGGAAGTGATTTGTAAAGTCAAAAGCCTGGAGCAATCCTTCAGGAACATGCATGGTTTAGGAAAGCAAGTTAGCGTCGCATACAAAGATTTGTGCCCTTTTCCTGATGTACAGTTGCCTGCGGGGTTTAAAATGCCGAAGTTTGACTTGTATGAGGGGTACGGTGACCCAGTAGCCAATCTGCGTGGTTTCTGTAGCAAAATGAGAGGTGCCGGGGGAAAGGATGAGTTGTTGATAGCATATTTTGGGCAAAGCCTGAGCGGGTCAGCGCTAGAATGGTACACGAGGCAAGACCCCGACCGATGGTATACATGGGATGATTTGGCCCAGGCATTCATTGGACATTTTCAATATAACCTCGAGATAGTCCCTGATCGTCTGTCATTGTTGAAACTAGAAAAGAAGCCTGGGGAAAGTTTTAGAGAGTTTGGTTTTCGCTGGAGGGAACAAGCTGCAAGGGTTGATCCTCCGATGAGGGAGAGTGAGATGGTAGACTACTTCTTGCAAACATTGGAACCTACCTATTTTGGTCATCTAGTGACATCTGTCGGAAAGTCGTTTAATGAAGTGGTAAAGATGGGAGCCATGATTGAAGAAGGATTGAAATCTAACAAGATATTAAGCTACTCGGCGTTGAAAGTAACCACCCAGGCCATCCAAAGCGGTACTGGTGGTGTGCTTGGGAAAAAGAATAAAGAAAAAGTTGCTGCAGTTGAGGCTAGTGCTTGGTCCAGGCCCAATAACCCTCCACCCTACTATAACCAACCCACACCTCACCACCAAAATTACCAATATACCCCATATGGCCCGCCGCAACACTATTATCCACCACCAGAACCACACTTTTCTATTCACCACGCCCAGACCTACACTCAGCCCCCGGTGCACTCGCAATGGCGTGCACCGAACCCCCAAAACACACATCCACTCCCACAAAACACCTATCCACCTCCCAGGGCAAACAGACCAGGAGCCAGCTTCCGCCCAAACCAAGCCTTTAGAAGTGAGAAAGCCCCAAACAGAAAAACATTTACTCCGCTGGGAGAATCTTACACTGCCCTCTTCCACAGACTGAAACAGTTGGGGATGTTGACCCCAATTGAATCCAAAACACCAAACCCCCTTCCCAGAAACCTGGACCATTCTGTTAGCTGCGAGTACTGCTCAGGGATGCCGAGGCACGATACTGAAAAGTGTTGGAAATTGAAAAACGCGATACAAGAGCTCATTGATAATCACCGTATTGAGGTACAGACTCCAGAGGCCCCAAACATCAATCAAAACCCGTTACTAGCGCATTATGAGGCCAACATGATCGAACTGATACATAAGGGGGCAGAGCCTAAGAAACCTTCGCAGGTGGTTATGGTGATTCGTTCTACGGAAGCCAAATAAAAGACAGTGAGTGCAAGGCCAGTGGTTCAGTTAAAAGCAATAAAAGACAAGCCAGTGTTAGTAATGGGGAAGGGACCGTTTGTGGCCGAGAAAAAGCAGGAGCCAGTCAAGATAGTGGTACCAGGGTCAGTATCAGCGCCCGTGGTGGTTGTGAAGGGAGCTTATGTAGAATCGGTTGTCATAAAACCGGTAGTCCAGTTACCCATGGTGGATAGCAAATCCGTACCATGGAAATATGACAAGGTAGTGGTGACATACAAAGGAAAGGAAATTGAGGAAGAGAGTTGTGAAACACAAGGACTAACCCGGTCGGGACGTTGTTTCGCTCCCGAGGAGTTGAGAAAGGCTAAGGGCACAAAAGACAATCCAGTGCCAGTTAAAAAAGCTGTAACGGAAGAAGAGGCAGAAGAGTTTCTGAAAAGGATGAAAGTACAAGATTATTCCATTGTTGAACAACTGAGAAAAACACCAGCCCAAATCTCGTTGTTGTCGTTATTAATTCATTCTGATGAGCACTGCCGAGCTTTAATGAAGATATTGAATGAGGCTCATGTGCCTGACAAAATTTCAGTGAACCATTTAGAGACAATTGCCAACAAGATCTTTGAAGTGAACAGGGTAGCATTTTCTGATGATGAATTGCCTATGGAAGGCACAGAACACAACAAGGCTCTGTATTTGACGGTCAAATGTGAAGGTTCAATGGTTACTCGGGCACTAATCGATAACGGGTCGAGCACTAATATTTGCATGTTATCCACATTGAACAAGTTAAGGATTGATGAGGATAGAATCCGAAAAAATAGCATTTGTGTTCGAGGGTTCGACGGAGGAGGAACAAACACGGTAGGGGACATTGTACTTGAGTTGACTATTGGCCCAGTCGAGTTCACAGTGGAATTTCAAGTGTTGGATGCTGCAGTGTCCTATAATCTGTTGCTGGGTCGACCATGGATTCATGCGGCCAAAGTCGTGCCCTCCACGCTGCACCAAATGGTCAAATTCGAGTGGGATAGACAAGAAATTGTGTTACATGGGGAAAATCCCTCATGCGCCTTGAATGATGCCCTTGTACCCTTTATAGAGACTGAAGATGATAGGGGACCATGGGTTTATCAGGTCTTTGACACAGTTTCGGTGAGCAGGGTGCCCGAGGGTAAAAACATGCTATGTCCCAGGATGCTAGTTGCGACCGTCATGGTAGTGTCAGAAATGCTGAATAACGGGTTCGTGCCCTTGAAAGATTTAGGGGTCGAGCTTCAGGGCATTACTCAACCTATGTTTTTGCCCAAAAATCTGGACACCTTCGGGTTAGGGTTCAAGCCAACAGTGGCAGATGTCAGAAGGGCCCGTAAATTGAAGAAGAAAGCTTGGGTGCTCCCTAAACCAATTCCTCGATTGTCTAGGTCCTTCGTCAGGCCGGGTATCAAGAAATAGTTATTGGCAAAGGTGTCAGGTTCGTTGATTGGGGCAGAGGGGAATTTGGATAAAGTGTTCGAGAGAGTATTTGCTGAAGTAAACATGGTTGAGGCCGGAGAAGGGTCAAGCGGAGCAGACATACAGTACATCGGACCACATGTCAACATCAACAATTGGGAAGCTACTCCTCTTCCAGTCCGGAGGGAGTCGTGGTAGTGGGTTTTGTTTTTCCTTTTTGTCACCTGGATTATTCCAGGGTCTGTAATCCAGTTGCTATGTTCCGTCCGTTTGGATGAGTTAAAACCTTGTTGTCTTTACATTTAATGAAATGCAATTTTCTTTGTCCCTGATTCTCTTTCCATTTTCTTTTCTTTCCTTTCTTTGTACAGTTCTTTTTATGCTGATATCAATGACATGACATGCATGAGGAACCTTCGGCCCAGTGTTAAAAGCCAATCTAGCTCAGAAGTAGTAATATAAGAGATCGAGTGTGATGATGGGGTGGATCGTAACAATGGTGAAGCTTATGAGGAAATTAGTAAAGAATTAAGTCACTTTGAAGAAAAACCCAAACCTAACCTAAATGACACAGAAGCAGTTAATCTAGGGGACCAAGACAATGTACGGGAAACTAAAATAAGTGTTCATCTGGAGCCACAACTCAAGGAGGAGATAATTAAAGTGTTGCATGAGTACAAAGATGTTTTCGCATGGTCATATGATGATATGCCGGGTCTAAGCACCGATTTGGTAGTTCATAAATTGTCCACTGATCCAGCACTCCTCCCTGTCAAGCAGAAGTTGAGAAAGTTCAAAACAGACATAAATGTGAAGATCAAAGAAGAGATCACCAAGCAGTTTGAGGCAAGGGTCATTCAGGTTACACGGTACCCCACTTGGTTAGCCAATGTTGTGCCTGTGCCAAAGAAAGATGGCAAGACCAGGGTGTGCGTCGACTATCGAGACCTTAACAAGGCAAGCCCAAAAGATAATTTCCCACTGCACAACATCCATATACTGATCGACAATTGTGCTAAACATGATATTGGCTCTTTTGTGGATTTTTATGCGGGTTATCATCAGATTCTAATGGACGAGGAAGATGCAGAAAAGACGGCATTCATCACGCCGTGGGGAACGTATTGTTATCGGGTCATGCCGTTTGGTTTAAAAAATGCTGGGGCAACTTATATGAGGGCCATGACAACCATCTTCCATGATATGATACATAAAGTAATCGAGGTATACGTGGATGATGTGATCGTGAAGTCTAGACAGCAATCCGACCTTGTCGGAGATTTGAGAAAGTTCTTTCAAAGGCTTCGCAGGTACAATCTTAAGCTCAATCCTGCGAAATGTGCTTTCGGGGTGCCATCTGGGAAGTTGTTGGGGTTTATAGTCAGCCAGCGAGGTATTGAATTAGACCTATCAAAGATCAAAGCTATTCAGGAGTTGCCACCTCCAAGAAATAAAACCGAGGTAATGAGTCTATTGGGAAGATTGAACTATATCAGCAGGTTCATTGCTCAGCTCACGGCAACCTGTGAACCAATTTTCAAGTTGTTAAAGAAAGATGTTGCGGTCAAATGGACTGATGAATGTCAGGAGGCTTTTGATAAGATAAAGGGGTATTTGTCAAACCCACCCGTGTTGGTCCCACCGGAACCAGGGAGGCCTTTAATTCTATATCTGACAGTTGTGGATAATTCATTTGGCTGTGTACTGGGGCAACATGATATTACGGGAAGAAAGGAGCAGGCTATCTACTATCTCAACAAGAAGTTCACATCTTACGAGGTTAAGTATACTCATCTGGAAAGGACATGTTGCGCCCTGACTTGGGTGGCACAGAAGTTGAAACATTACTTGTCATCTTACACCACTTACCTTATATCTCGCTTGGACCCGTTGAAGTATGTTTTTCAGAAACCTATGCCTACAGGAAGGCTTGGAAAGTGGCAGATCTTGCTTACAGAGTTCGACATTATATATGTGACACGGACTGCCATGAAAGCACAGGCATTAGCCGATCACTTGGCTGAGAACCCCGTTGATGAAGATTATGAGCCTTTGAAAACTTATTTCCCTGATGAAGAGATAATGCACATTGAAGAATTAGAACAAGCTGAGAAGTCGGGATGGAAACTTTTCTTTGATGGGGCTGCAAATATGAAGGGTGTGGGAATAGGAGCAGTACTTATTTCGGAAACAGGTCAGCATTACCCTGTTACAGCTCGGCTTCGTTTCTACTGTACAAACAACATGGCAGAATATGAGGCGTGTATATTGGGATTGAGATTAGCTGTGGATATGGGTGTACGGGAAGTCTTGGTCATGGGTGACTCGGACCTACTGGTACACCAGATTCAAGGGGAATGGGAAACGCGGGACTTGAAGCTTATACCGTATCGACAGTGTCTGCATGAGCTTTGCCAGCGTTTTCAGGCCATAGAGTTCAGGCATATTCCAAGGATTCATAATGAGGTTGCTGACGCTTTGGCTACTTTGGCGTCAATGTTGCACCATCCAGATAAGGCTTATGTTGATCCATTACAGATTCAGGTCCGTGATCAGCATGCGTACTGTAACGTGATAGAAGAGGAAATCGATGGAGAGCCGTGGTTCCATGATATCAAAGAGTACATTAGAGCGGGAGTATACCCAGCGCAGGCCACCGGTGATTAGAAAAGAACAATTCGGCGGTTGGCAAGTGGGTTTTTCCTTAGTGGGGGAGTGCTGTACAAAAGAATGCCAGAGCTTGGTTTGTTGAGATGTATAGATGCACGACAGGCCACAACTATCATGACTGAGGTGCATTCCGGAGTTTGTGGACCGCATATGAGTGGGTATGTTCTAGCAAAGAAGATTCTCCGAGCATGTTATTATTGGCTCACGATGGAACGAGATTGTATCAGTTTTGTGCGTAAGTGTCACCAATGCCAAGTACATGGAGATTTGATTCATTCTCCACCATCAGAATTACATACGATGTCCGCGCCATGGCCTTTTGTTGCATGGGGCATGGATGTTATTGGGCCAATTGATCCAGCAGCGGCAAATGGGCACAGGTTTATCTTGGTAGCTATAGATTATTTTACCAAATGGGTGGAAGCTAAGACGTTCAAGTCTGTGACTAAGAAGGCTGTAGTTGACTTCGTGCATGCAAATATCATCTGTCGGTTTGGGATCCCAAAGGTAATCATCACAGATAATGGGGCTAATCTTTCAAAGGCTTCGCAGGTACAATCTTAAGCTCAATCCTGCGAAATGTGCTTTCGGGGTGCCATCTGGGAAGTTGTTGGGGTTTATAGTCAGCCAGCGAGGTATTGAATTAGACCTATCAAAGATCAAAGCTATTCAGGAGTTGCCACCTCCAAGAAATAAAACCGAGGTAATGAGTCTATTGGGAAGATTGAACTATATCAGCAGGTTCATTGCTCAGCTCACGGCAACCTGTGAACCAATTTTCAAGTTGTTAAAGAAAGATGTTGCGGTCAAATGGACTGATGAATGTCAGGAGGCTTTTGATAAGATAAAGGGGTATTTGTCAAACCCACCCGTGTTGGTCCCACCGGAACCAGGGAGGCCTTTAATTCTATATCTGACAGTTGTGGATAATTCATTTGGCTGTGTACTGGGGCAACATGATATTACGGGAAGAAAGGAGCAGGCTATCTACTATCTCAACAAGAAGTTCACATCTTACGAGGTTAAGTATACTCATCTGGAAAGGACATGTTGCGCCCTGACTTGGGTGGCACAGAAGTTGAAACATTACTTGTCATCTTACACCACTTACCTTATATCTCGCTTGGACCCGTTGAAGTATGTTTTTCAGAAACCTATGCCTACAGGAAGGCTTGGAAAGTGGCAGATCTTGCTTACAGAGTTCGACATTATATATGTGACACGGACTGCCATGAAAGCACAGGCATTAGCCGATCACTTGGCTGAGAACCCCGTTGATGAAGATTATGAGCCTTTGAAAACTTATTTCCCTGATGAAGAGATAATGCACATTGAAGAATTAGAACAAGCTGAGAAGTCGGGATGGAAACTTTTCTTTGATGGGGCTGCAAATATGAAGGGTGTGGGAATAGGAGCAGTACTTATTTCGGAAACAGGTCAGCATTACCCTGTTACAGCTCGGCTTCGTTTCTACTGTACAAACAACATGGCAGAATATGAGGCGTGTATATTGGGATTGAGATTAGCTGTGGATATGGGTGTACGGGAAGTCTTGGTCATGGGTGACTCGGACCTACTGGTACACCAGATTCAAGGGGAATGGGAAACGCGGGACTTGAAGCTTATACCGTATCGACAGTGTCTGCATGAGCTTTGCCAGCGTTTTCAGGCCATAGAGTTCAGGCATATTCCAAGGATTCATAATGAGGTTGCTGACGCTTTGGCTACTTTGGCGTCAATGTTGCACCATCCAGATAAGGCTTATGTTGATCCATTACAGATTCAGGTCCGTGATCAGCATGCGTACTGTAACGTGATAGAAGAGGAAATCGATGGAGAGCCGTGGTTCCATGATATCAAAGAGTACATTAGAGCGGGAGTATACCCAGCGCAGGCCACCGGTGATTAGAAAAGAACAATTCGGCGGTTGGCAAGTGGGTTTTTCCTTAGTGGGGGAGTGCTGTACAAAAGAATGCCAGAGCTTGGTTTGTTGAGATGTATAGATGCACGACAGGCCACAACTATCATGACTGAGGTGCATTCCGGAGTTTGTGGACCGCATATGAGTGGGTATGTTCTAGCAAAGAAGATTCTCCGAGCAGGTTATTATTGGCTCACGATGGAACGAGATTGTATCAGTTTTGTGCGTAAGTGTCACCAATGCCAAGTACATGGAGATTTGATTCATTCTCCACCATCAGAATTACATACGATGTCCGCGCCATGGCCTTTTGTTGCATGGGGCATGGATGTTATTGGGCCAATTGATCCAGCGGCGGCAAATGGGCACAGGTTTATCTTGGTAGCTATAGATTATTTTACCAAATGGGTGGAAGCTAAGACGTTCAAGTCTGTGACTAAGAAGGCTGTAGTTGACTTCGTGCATGCAAATATCATCTGTCGGTTTGGGATCCCAAAGGTAATCATCATAGATAATGGGGCTAATCTTAATAGTCATTTGATGAAGGAGACATGCGAGCAGTTTAAGATTACTCATAGGCATTCTACTCCATATCGTCCCAAGGCAAATGGTGCGGTTGAAGTAGCCAATAAGAATATAAAGAAAATACTTCGAAAGATGGTTGAAGGATCCAGACAATGGCACGAGAAATTTCCTTTTGCATTGTTAGGGTATCGCACCACCATTCGTACCTCGGTGGGGGCGACTCCTTACTCACTGGTATATGGTACCGAGGCAGTAATACCCGCAGAAGTGGAAATCACATCTCTGCGAATCATTGCAGAGGCTGAGATCGATGATGACGAATGGGTGAAAAGCCGTCTTGAGCAATTGAATTTGATCGACGAGAAGAGATTGGCATTAGTGTGTCATGGCCAACTGTACCAACGAAGAATGGCAAGAGCATACAACAAGAAAGTACGTCCAAGGAAATTTGAAGTCGGGCAATTAGTACTGAGGCGGATCTTGCCTCATTGGGCCGAGGCAAAAGGAAAATTTGCCCCAAACTGGCAGGGACCATTTGTAATAACCAAAGTGTTGTCTAACGGAGCATTGTATTTGACAGATGTGGAAGGAAAATGTGTAGAAATGGCCATCAATTCTAATGCAATCAAGAGATACTATGTATGATTTCTTTATTTTATTTTCTGAAGGTATTTGTTTGTATCTGGCGTATCTTAAAGATTGAAATGATGAAGGCATTTTGTCCTGCTATCCAAACTCTCTTATCCCTTGTTATCCCCTTCGAGCCTTACTTATTTTTCATATCCCTCTTCCGGAATCAGCGGCGCTATCAGCGAACACAGGTGTCGAACATAAAGGAAAGAAGAGAAAACAAAAGGAAAAGAAAGAAAATAAAAGAAGGAAAGAAAATAAAAGAAAGAAAAGAAAATAAAAAGAGAAGAAAAGAAAAAAAAAGAAAAAAAAAGAAAAAAAAAGAGAAAAGGAAAAAGAAGAAAAGAAAAAAAAAAGGAAAAAAGAGAAAAAAGAAAAATAAAGGAAAAGAAAGAAAAGCAAAAGAAAGAAAGAAAATCACAACAACAAAAGTTAAATACAGTGAACTACGTTTTACTTGATCCTGAAAGGGTACGTAGGCAGCCTTACCCCGAGGTTCAGTCATACCAAAACAAAAATCCAAAAAATCCCCAAGCAAGAAACTGGGGCAGAAGTTGTGATTGTTATGAAAGTTGGATTCCGAAAGTTGTAATTTGAACCCATTCGATTTGTTTTGAGCCTTTTATACCTTTCTTTCTAAACCCAATCCAAAAGCCTACATTACAGTCTAAAGAAAGACCTTTTGATCCATCTCTAAGAAATGCCAGGGCGAGCAGGTGACGGTAATTCGTATCAGTGGCGACACTCTGGTTCAAACAAGAAAGAACAAAAGCAAAAATGAGAGAGTCTTATCGGTGAAAACCCTCACGGGCACCGTAAGGCGACGGGAGCTGAGAGAAAAATAAATGAGAGAGTCCTATTGGTGAAAACCCTCGTGGGCACCTTTAGGCGAAAGTGAGTTGGAAGATGGTTAAAAGGCAAAAGGTTTGTGAGTGGAAGAATGTTTTGTGGTACCGCAGGAAAACAAGGTTAAGGTCTGGGTAATTCAAACAATTGATGGAATTTCTGGGCAATGAAGCATGGCAACTGAGAGTTGTTTAGTCGGATTGTTCGGGCCGATTAATCCGAAATGTGTGTCATGGTCATTGGTGCTAGCTGTTCCGGTCAGATAAGTTTCTTTTCTTTACTTCATTTTAGTAGTCATCCGGTTTTGGATTCTTCTTATCCTTGACCTGTTAAAACCATTGCATTTCATTCTTTTTTGGGGGATTTTGTTTGTCTAAATGTTCTAATGTCAGTTATGTTCAAAAGCAAGTGGGAAAGGATTTCAAGGCTTACTACCAGCTTCCGGAATTGTAAAGCACAACGTGGTAAGAGCATGTCAAAACAACATGAGGTAAAATGGAATAAGGGAAGTCGCCGGAAGTTGCATCGGCAGAATATTTGGGAAATGTTATGGGAAATATGAAGGTTCAAGCAAAAGGTCCAGAAAGATGAGACAACAGTATGGGTACAAAGGCATTCAGGTGGTCAGAAATTGGGGAAACGTGGAAGTCGGTTGGAAAGTCGGGCAGTTCTGAGGATGTCGGGCAATACAAAGCAAGGCAATGGAAGGACGATGCATCAAGAATGCCATCAACTAACCACCGTTTTTTAAACTAACGAAATTTTCAGTGATTGAAACAGGGGCAGAAAATTGTTTGTCGTGAAGAATTTGCCATGAGGGAAGAGCGGCTCGCAGGTTTAGGATAAATGCAAGTTGTCAGGAGTCCGCCTGGAGAACAGAGACATACTTTTCAAGTTTGATGTCAGGAGTCCGCCTGGAGAATAGAGACGTTCAATTTCAAATTTAGCAGTCAGGAGTCCGCCTGAAGAATGGATACATGTAGTTTAAATTTTAAAAGTCAGAAGTCCGCCTGGAGAATAGAGACGTTCAGTTTCACATTTAGCAGTCGGGAGTCCGCTTGGAGAACAGAGACACATTTTGAATTTCAGTAGTCAGGAGCCCGCCTGGAAAATGGAGGTGTTAGATATTTTAAGTAGTCGAAGTCAGGAGCCCGCCTGGATAATAGAGGAGTAGTTTCAATTTTAAGTTCGGCAGTTAGAAGCCCGCCTGAATAACAGAGGAATACATTCAAGTTCGAGTTTATTTAAGTTCAGTAGTTGGGAGAAAGGGAAAAACATCTCAGTCAACCAGGGAATAGCAACATGGATTTTTATCGAGAAAGAACAAGGCAACAAGGAAGTACAAGAGCAAGTTTAAAGAATTTAGATAGGATTTTTATAATTCATAGAGCATAGTTAGTTTAGCTTCTTTTATATTTGACACGATGTAATAAGGGAGGTCAGCAGCAGTAACAGCAACAAGCACAGTGCAGTCACAGTTCCTGGTAGTCCCAGCTACCAGACACTCCCGAACTACACTGACCTGATTCCTGTTTAGCCCAGGATATGTAGGCAACCTCCGAAGCAGGATGCGGTCAAGCTTTTCAAAATGCTTCACACGGAATTTTTGAACGGGAAAAAATCGCTCGTATTTGCTCACTTGTCTTTTCCCGGAAACCTTTCGTGTTTCCGAGCAAAGAGGGGCAGCTGTGAGCACGTGATTTTTGCCCTATATATGAATAATTCCCAAAATCCCAAACAAAATAATTTTTCTTTTGTTTTTACAATTTTTGTGTGTTTTGGTGTCATCTTCTGATAATTGTTGCATTTTATTTGTGAGCGTTAATTTTTATAAAATACAAAAATACGCATTTTTCTACACTTAGGATTTAATTTTATACTTTAGTATTAATTAGGGATTAACCTGTTTTGGAATAGGATATGAAGAAAATGAAAAAAATAGTTCACGTTTTATTATTTAATTGTGAGACAGTCGCAAATAGTTATCAAGTTAATTTTAGGCATTAATTGGTTGTAGCTTAATTGTTAGTTTAATTTCCCATCTTTGGAAAAAATCAGAAAAAATAAATACAAAAATACAAGATTGCAAAATGAAAAATGGAAAATTATTGTTAAAAGAATATAGAGGGGGTCTTGTTTGAGACCCGAAATTTGGGCCAAATGCACCAAATATTTCAGGCCCAAATGCATCAAACACTTTAAAATGAGTCCAGTCCAAGTCCCTACCCGGTCTGCCCCCCCCCCCCTTTTAAATGAAACGGCGTCGTTTCAGGGCCCTTGGATCAGGACCGTTGGATCTCATCAATCCAACGGTCCGGAACTAACGAGGTTTCCAGTATACAAGTGTCCAAACCGTTCCCCCTACCCCCATTTCCATCATTCTTCACCCTACCCTTCTCCCCAAACCCTAATCCGCGCCGCCCTAAAATTCCTTGCCGGCGGCGAATGCAAACTACGTCGTTCACCCTGGAATTAACACCATGGGTTCCCCTCACCCTCCTCTTGCTATTACACCCGATGGTTTGCCTCGAATAAGGCCGGAACTCTTCGAATCTTGATTTGATGTTTTCCGGCCAGGTGACAATTTGTCCGAATCAGCCCAAAATCACACCCTACAACCCCCAGTCCTTCCTCAACACTAATCTGTGGTTGTTTTCTTTCAAATCACCTTGAAACGACCCAAATCTTAGATCTAAGAATTGCTGACCAAACCCTAAAATCAAATCCTTTTGATTTCGAACCGTAGCACCCTTAACCATGTGTTCTCGTGTAAGAACACATGGTTAGGGATGCTACGCGTCAAAAATCTGAAAGGGTTTAGATGTTTACGACTGGCCGGAACCCCTTTTGCCTTTGTGAGTTTTCTTTTCTTTTTTTACTACTTCTTTTGCTAGCATGATTAAAATATTATTTGCAGTCGTTGTTTCATTATTGTTCTGTTAATTTTATGGATTAATTGTGTTAGTTTAGGTCCTGTTAATTACTGTTAATTCTGAGATTGTTAGTTGGTTGAATGATTATAAGTTCATGGTTTAATAATTAGTTTTAAGTTCATGTTAATCGTGGTAGCTTAAGCTCAGTTTAATTTCATTTTAGCTTATTTGAGTTGGTTAATTGAACAGAATTGGGTCAGTCAGTCTGATTAGTTGGTTTCTGATTGCTAGCTAATTAATTTTAGTTAGTTTCTGATTGCTAGTTAATTAGTTTTTAGTTAGTTTCAAATTAGGTTAGGGTATTGGGTATAGTTGTTAAGGATAAAGGTAGGTTCAGTAATTCTGAAAGGCTTTCAGGGGTAAGCTGGGTATGGAAAAGGGCAGTTCTGATAGAAATAGTAATATCAAGGTATATGGAAGGGTAGTATGGGTATTGTATAGGTAGAGGAATGCTTTAGGGCCTTCTAGAATGGGTTTCAAGTGTAAATTTTAATAAGTGTACTGCAGTTACTTGTTTAGCAAGATAGAAATAGAGGGACCAAAGTGAAAATAAAGAGGGACTAATTAGAAAATCAGAACTTAGTTTATTCTCTTTGGGGTTGCCTATAAAAGGGCATAAGATGCCTTGGGAAAGGGGGCTGCTCTCAATCTTCTGCTTTGAGCCTTAAAATTTTAATTTGGGCTTTCATTTTTATTCAGTTAGCATTTCAATTCTGAGGGTATTCAGAAAATAAAAACATCAAAATATGGAAATCTGAAACAGTTTCAGAGTCTCATTACTGGTTTTGGACTTCAACTGTGAGGGACAGGGGTATGTTAGACTGATCTGTGGGAATTGGCTAACATTTCTGATTTTCGAAGTAATCTGTCTGTGTTTCTGTGGTATTACATTGCTGGGTTTGTTGCTGTTGCTGTTCAAAGTACCTGACTCCTCACCTTTTCTCTATTTCACATTCCAATTTCCAGGTACATTTCCCTGAATCTCACTGATGTATGTTCGTTGAAGTTGAAATGAAGTGTTCCAAGGCCTGTTATTCAACTGAAAGTAGCCTGCATCTTTAATGATAGTAGTAGTGTAGTCTCCTGTTATGTAATTGGCAGAATGTGTATAATTAAACTTGTTCAGTAAGGTAGATCACATGTTGAATGATGCATAGTTTAGAACTGTTGAATTGGACATTTGAAAAAGCTTTGAGCATGGGCCTGAGCTGATCTGAAGATTCGTGTGAGTTCCCTTAGTCATCAGAAGCAATTAGACCTGTGTACATAACATGAAATTCATGAGCAAGTTTGATGACATTTAGCTTAGTCATTGGTATTTTGTCATTATAGTGTAATAGAAGGTTTGCTTTTGTTTTAAGATTCTGAAATCGTTTGAAAGATCATAATTATGGTAAGTGAATTGGTATAGAAATCAGTTGGAAATCACGAAGCAAACTCATTCATAATTGACTTAATTCATTAAAAACAGCAGGTCGTGATAGGCAATGTGTAGGATAGATCATTTAGGGATTCTGAGAATTCACGTTTTCAGTATAAGGATTCATTGTTACAATAGAAATAAACCTATCCTCATTGGGCCGCTCGGATCACGCTAAGGCCACGGGCAGGCCCAGCTCTCCTTTAAATTTGGTCCTTATTTTATTTCATTACAATCCACTTCCAAATTAACTAGTCTTTTAGAGGCATGCAAATAAATAGAAAATCGTAGCTATTTCGGAATTATTACTCGCCTTGCCGGAACATGTGTGGGCTACTAAAATGATTAGAAATTGGGATGTCCATTTAGCAAATTCCATGGTCCTCTTTAAAATCATATTACATTAGAATCTTTGAGTTCGATTTAATTGAATAAACTTTCTTAAACTCAGGTGCGCATTGATGCGACCCAAATCCAAATGTCGATGAAGCCGAAATGTGTTGACAATCACGGGCGCATTGATTGCGACGAGGTTCGAAACGCGTTTTCACGACATCGTAATTCTTAAAAATAAATAATGATAGAAAAGAGGTTCATAAATTGAGACGAGCCTCGCCGCACAAAAATAAATGTGGGGCCCTTAGTGAGTAATTATCAAAATAATTAGTATTTGGGAAGGTCGTTTAGCGAACTTCATGGCTTTTCCCCAAACAAACACTACGTTAGTATCATTAGGTACGATTTAATTAAATAACCATCTTGAAAATCGGGTGCGCATTGATGCGACTCAAATCCAAATCTCGACGAAGCCGAAATGTGTTGATAACTACGGGTGCATTGATTGCGACGTGGTTCGAAACGCGTTTTCATGACGTCGCAATTC
This sequence comes from Nicotiana sylvestris, assembly GCF_000393655.2. Lineage (NCBI taxonomy): Eukaryota > Viridiplantae > Streptophyta > Magnoliopsida > Solanales > Solanaceae > Nicotiana > Nicotiana sylvestris. The sequence continues at coordinate 183,326,876 of NC_091065.1, forward strand.
TTTAAAAATAACCATAATAAAAGCGGTATAAAATTAATAAAGGCACATGAGCTAGCATGTATTAAAATCAGATAAAATCAAATACAACAGTTAAGCGACCGTGCTAGAACCACGGATCCCGGGAATGCCTAACACCTTCTCCCGGGTTAACAGAATTCCTTACTCGGATTTCTGGTTCGCGGACTGTTAACAGAGTCATAAATTTCCTCGGTTCGAGATTCAATCGGTGACTTGGGAGACCATTAATCTCTCAAGTGGCGGCTCTGAATAATTAAGAATCCAATCCTGTTCCGATTGTCCTTTAATTAGAAAAACTCCTTTGCGCCCTTGCGGGTGTAGGTGAAAGGGAGGTGTGACACTACTCATTAAATTTATTAGTTTAAGTTTCAGTTTTGTTTTAGTTGGTTAATATAGTATTATACTTGATATGATAAACTATTAGCCAATTGACCTTTTGAAGTAGTAATTTCTACGATAATCTTATTTATTTTAAAGTTTAGTGATGACATTTATTGTTTGAATTGTCGAGATAGGGAACATGGTAGAAAGTTGGCCATTAATTAAATCTTGTGATATTGTTAGCTAAGTATAAAATAGTATGGAAATATCAAGAAACTACATTACTAGCCTATTTTGTCAAATATCCGATTTTGTTTAAGGTTAGATGATGTTAGTTGTATTTTGTTCGTATATGGCGTAATAACGGTTATGTGTATAACCATAGTGGAAAGGTGAATTGATATAATCCGTTACGTTTACGATGTTGGAATATCACGAATGGTTCAGATGTACAACTACGTTACATGTAATGTCATCTTATTAAATCGATTTGTAGATTAGTTTTTTTATAACAAATAGCCCAATTACTTTAAGAATGCGATCAATTCATTTCTTAAAAATAGTATAAAAAATAATGTCAATAATTTTTACAAAGTGTAGAGTTAGTGTTTGCAAATAGCTCGCATAGGCCGAGAATAAGAATTGGTTTGATTATATCTATCCCAAACTCAATCATCGTAAGCAAAATTAACCAAATAATTATAACTTTGGACTAAAAACAAGTAGATGAGAAGGAGGTGGGATTTATAAATACGAATTGCCACATTTAAGTCAAAGATATACAAAAATAGAGTTCGCTCTAGATATAACAATGAAAATTCTTCGAAAACTATTAGTTTGTTTATCAAATTAATTCTTTTCCTTTTTTGCAAGCAATTCGCTTTTTGAGTATATGAATATTGTATTCACGATAAAAATGGTAGCTTTAGTTACACGTTGTTTTTTTTCATATCATTAATTCTTTAAATTTGAATAGTTTTGAGGTACATAATTCACATTTTTAAAATATAACCTGTGGTCCACACCTAATAAATTGTGAATTCTTTTCAAGAAATTTGAAGGCGTCCAAATCAGTGATTTCCCATGACTCTTTTTTTTTTAAAAAAAATAGGTGGATATAATAAACATTTGTAGAAATTTTATATTACCATCAAGAATATTTTGTGAAATTAGGGATACGTTCGCGTGACCTAATTACATTTTTCTAAAGGCAGTTCGGATTATGCATTCGCGCAACTTCGAGCAAACTTTTAATAAAAGGGGGTTCTTCGGAGGATGTTAAATTAATTTCATATAACCCGAGATGTGCAGTTCACTATTTAATCATACAAGAGTGACGAAATGTTCTTAATTTTATTTTAAGCACAATTTCGAACATAAGTTTTTTTATAATAAAAATATAAAAATATTCTCGATCTTATTGTGTACACGTATGCGTGACACGATTCTTTACATTTATAAAAAAAAATATATATAATACGAATATACGTACGCGTGATTCGTTTTAAGAAAGGTCTATAATTGTAAACAATCTAAACAAAAGTGGTAATAAAATCAGGCAACGAGAAAAAAAATGTATTTAGTAAATCAAGATAATTAAGCCAAATATAAAAATGGTTAAGCGAACGTGCTAGAACCACGGAATTCGGGAATGCCTAACACCTTCTCCCGAATTAACAGAATTCCTTACTCGGATTTCTGGTTCGCAGAATGACAAACAGAGTCATATTCTCCTCGATTCGGGATTAAAACCGGTGACTTGGGACGCCATAAAATTCCCAGGTGGCGACTTTGAAATAAATAAACAAATCTCGTTTCGACTGTCCTTTAATTGGAGAAAACTCCTTGCACCCCTCGCGGGGGCGGAAGAAGGAGGTGTGACACTTTGTACAGGTTCATGGAGCCTTGGCCCAATCAAAATTCAACTTCTTCAATGCCCACATGGCTTTGTGTTCAAGCTCCACTAGTAAATGACACGCTTTGCCAAAAACCAACTGGTATGGTGAAGTGCCAATGGGAGTCTTAAATGCTATGCGATATGCCTATAACGCATCATCTAGCTACCTTGACCAGTCGGTCCTATTTGCATTGATAGTTTTTGCAAGGGTGTTTTTGATTTCCCTGTTAGAAACTTTAACCTGACCACTCGATTGAGGATGATAAGGTGTGTCCACCTTGTGCTTTACGCCATACCTTTCAAGCAGCCCGGTGAAAGCCTTGTTGCCGAAATGAGAACCACCATCACTTAGGATGGCCCTAAGGGTACCAAACCGCGTGAATAAGTTCTTCTTCAAGAATGCGGTCACACTCCTTGCTTCATTGTTGGGCAACGTAATTGCCTCGACTCATTTGGAGACGTAGTCTACAGCTACTAAAATATAGGCCGTGCCATAAGAGATCACAAAAGGACCCATAAAGTCTATCCCCCACACATCAAAGATCTTGACCTCCAGTACAAAATTCATAGGCATCTCATGTCTTTTAGATATTAACCCTTGTCTTTGACATTGATCACATGCCTTGACTATTTGATTTGCATCTTGGTAGATCGATGGCCAATTGTAGACACATTCAAGCACCTTTGCAACTGTCTGATTGCCTCCATGATGACCCCCAATCGGAGAATCTTGGAATGCTTTGAGAATTGGTATTACCTCATCTTCCGGAACACACCGCCGAATGATGTTGTTGGCACAAATTCAGAACAAAAAGGGTTCCTCCCCGTAGTATTGCGTACATTCCGGCAAGAACTTTTTCGTTTAATAAGTCTCCAATCTATAGGGAATAAGGTCACTAAGCAGAAAGTTAGAGATGTCGGCATACAAAGGAGAGAATGTGCTAGACAATGCCAATATGTGCTCATCTCGAAAGGCATCATTGATTTCAAGGTCTTCTTTTGGTCTCCCTGCCTCTTCAAGCCTAGATAGGTGATGTCACGACCCAATTTCCAATCTAGGTCGCGATGGCACCCAACACCGAGGTTAGGCAAGCCAACCTTAACCAACCAGTGGGTTCCATTTATGTTACTAAAACATTTTTGACATTTACTTAGATTAAATTTAAAACATTCAATGATAATGAAAAGTTTAGGCAATTTAAAAATGAAGTGACCAAATGATGTCATAATTAAGAGATTACATTCCAAAAGAATAGTCTACTAATGTGTGTGCCAAGACCTGGTGTCATAAGTATATGGGCATCTAGTAGAATATACAAAAGAATATATCTATCATACAGCCTGAAATAGAATAGACAGTCAAAAACAAAAGAGAAACTCCATCATGCTACTAAACGGCATCGGAAAGGAGCAGCTCACCGTGGAATCTCGGCCAACTATCAAGAATGCGCACCAGATGGGTAGCCAGATGCACCTGCCTCAGATCATGTACAATTAAGTACAGAAGCATAGTATGAGTACATAAACAATATGTACCCAGTAAGTATCTAGTCTAACCTCGAAGAAGTAGTGACGAGGGGTCGACTTGACACTTACTAGGGTCAATAAATGTAATAGAATGAAGTTCAATATTCCAATTCACAAGGTACATAGATAACAACAAGTTCAAATAAGAAATAATATTGAAAATCCTCTCATCAAATTAATAAATCTAGTGATTTTCTTCATTTAAAACAAGTGGTCTTTCAAGCAATAAATAATACAGATTATAAGAGGTTCCGATTCCAATATCACACAATTTCCACCGAGGACGTTCGGCCCGATCCAACATAAAAGTAAACTGTGCACTACCGAGGGTCGAACGGCCTGAACCATATATATACAATTACCAACCTGCCGAGGTGAACGGCCAGAGTAGTGGAAATAATCACCCCGCTCGGGGAATATACTTGTGACGTGGTTAAGTATAAATACAACTTAAATGTTTTCCTTAATTCTTTTCAAAATAATTATTTACTTGAAATCCTTGAAATTATGACATTCTCAATGAAGCTTCAATCAATACAATTCAATAATTTATAATCATATAACAATACCCACAAAGCATGGTGTAAGCCTAGAACCTACCCAGACATAACAAGAATAGTAGATACGTACGGACTCTTGTCACTTCGTGCATACGTATCCCCCCCTCCACAATCAAATCACATATTAATTAAATTAACCTATGGGGAGATTTCCCTCTAACAAGATTAGAAAAGAGACTTACCTCACTTCACGGTCTACTTTCCGATCCAAGCTTAAGCCCAAACCCTTAATTTGGTGCCAAAATCTCCAAAACTATCCAAATATCATAGAAACTAATCAATATAGGTTTAAAGAGTTCATATCCCAACCATTAGAGTGATTCTCCAATCCAAATTACAAGAATCCTAAATATCATCCCCGGGCCCACGTGCCCAGATTCCAAGAAATTATTAAAAATAATTATTACCCATAACCTAAGGATCGAGAATATATGATTTTTACTCCATTCCATAACAAATTTTGTGGTTAAATCTTATTTTTATCAAAACCCTAGGTTTTACTCTAATCCCATGATTTTCACTAATTTATGTGTGCTAGTCTATCCAAAAACCAAGTATTAAACTCATATTAAATAGAAATAACTTACCTCACAATTGCTAGGTTGAATTCCCCTCTTTGGAAGTTCACAAATCGCCCAAGGATACAATAAATGACCCCAACTAAGCCTAAGTCCTGATTTTAAACTTCCTGCCCAACATCCCCATTCATCGTTAATGCGACAGGGCCCTCGCATTCGCAAAGGCTATTGGCTCAAGCCTTCTGAAGGGACTTCATCACGAACACGACCATGGACATGCAAACGCGAAGGCTAGCTTGGATATACCTATGCGAACGCGAGGATTACTCCGCGAATGCAAAGAACAAAGTTGGCCAGGCTCATCTAGTCTACTCTACGCACGCGAGTCGCCTCACGCGAATACGAAGGTCACTGACCCAGACCTTCGCGAATGCGGAATAGATATCGCGAACACAAAGAGCATTTCTCCCCCAGCACAACCACTTCTATGCGAACATGTTGGTTCATTTGCGTTCGCGAAGAAGGAAACTAGAACTAGGCAGATCTATCATGTTGTTTATCGTGAAAATGGTAACAACAATTAAATTTGTAAATGAGACTTTAAAAATACGTGATCTATTTTTATGCTAGTTATTAGAGCAGTTGATGCTAAGAGTATGAAGTTTAACGAAGAGATACAAGCTAAAACGAGATAGCAATCAAACCGAGGGGCTTGCCGCCCAGGCTTTGGACTGGTCGATGAGGGGCCTCGGGGTCGATATCCGGCTCGAGCTCGAGCTATCGGGGATAACTGGAAGAGGGATAACAGTTAGAATATAATTAAAGAAGGCTCTTTATGGCCAATATCAAGCAATAAATGAAGAACAAATATGAAAGTAATAGATGCTAAGAGTAGCCTCGGGCAAATGGGTTAGAGAGAAGAGAGAGAGAGAGAGAGAGAGAGAGAGAGAGAGAGATTATTGATCTTGTGAGAATAGTTAGAGCAACATCTTCCGGGGGCTTTACAAAGTGATGAGGATCCCCTTTATATAGGAGGGGAATCCCATTATAGTACAAAATGTGTTAATTGTAAAGACATGGAGATATGACGTCTGACGTGACATCTTGAGATAGGCCCCGGATAGGTTGGCCCTGTTAGATTAAGACATATGCCTTGGGAACTCGCCTCTCCAGACCGGGGTTTGACGACCCCCGAGGGTGAGTCTTTGACCTTGGCTTCGAGCTTCGAGGAGCATGACCGCGAGACGACCTTATGATGGGGAAATCGGGCCCTGGATTCGCCGTACACAGATAGTCTCCGCGTTTCTTAGGGTGAAAGCGACAAAAATGATAAGAAACGATCCTGAACTATTGTTTCCTTTGATGTTCTTGTAGATGGCTATGAGGTGTCAAGACGCACCATGCGTGCTATTCCTGTAGGTTTCCGCATTGACTGTCCCGGTTGGCTTCCTTCAATATACATACAGTGCTTTTATAAATACTCCCCCCTTTTCTTTCTATCCCCCATCTCATGCCAAAAACCCCTGATAAGGTCTGTTTTTCCCTCATTCTTGCTCCCTTTCAGGAACGTAAATCTTTCTTCTTCCTTCAGATTCTCCCAAGGATGGCAAAAATTTCCACTTCTGCTTCCCAGGAGGTTGCGGGCTCATCCTCTTCGTTTTTCTCTCAAGGTGAAGTGTCCACTTCCCCTCGCGTTGAGGAATGCATCCTAGGATCCTTTGTGACAACCTCTGATTTCAGGGTCGAGAGACCTTCCTCGAAGTCAGGGTGCCGCGAGCCCGTAACTCGGTATATCAGCTCTATAACGGACGTCGAGAGAGTAAGGGCCGACTGTCACTGGGGGGATACCGTGCTCGTGGAGATTCCCGCTCGGGAGGAAGATATTACGGCTCATAAAGTCGGCTTTCTGAGTGTGTATACCTACCCGCTTACCTTGGGGCTGGTGGGGTCATCCTTGCCCCCAATCAACCCTGTGATTCTCGACTTCTGCCAGAGTTGTCAAGTAACTCTGGGCCAAATTCATCCTTCGTTCTGGCGCATGGTTTATATGATCAGGCATTACTCGAACATGATAGAGGAAATGCCCTTCACCCTCAATCATCTGATCTGAATGTATAGTCCCCGTCTTCTTCGTGGGGGTTTACTCAAGCATTGCTGCCGAGCCCCGAGATCCCTTTTTGCCTGCACTGAGGAGTTAGGGGATGAGGGATGGTTAAGTCGATTTGTCCGAGTGAGGACATCTGACCTGATTCTATTGGAAAAGATGTTGTTCCTTGAGAAGTGGAATGCTAGGTGTAAGTAAACATGATGTCTTTGCTCCTTTTTGACGATATCTCCCCATGCATCTAACTTCGCTTTTCTTGCCTTTTTAGCCGTAGCGATCTACCCTGGTGCGGTGCCGGATCTTGAGGGTTGGTTTGGCCGCTTATACTCTATTGCCTATATACCGAACGAGCATGGCGAGACTCTTCCCGAGCTCGGTGGGAAGCCAAAGACAATGGTGAGCCTCGAGCCTTATTACATCCGCATATTTTGATAGAGTTTGCTATTAGTAGCTTTCTTCATCCTTTGTATTTAACCCCTGCATTTATGTAGGTCTGGGGGAAATCCCTTTGACGAGGGAGGCACCGTCCGTTGGAGGGGACGCTCTGGTGCTTGGCGAGGAGAAGAAAAGGTAAGGGAGTCTACCTGTTTGGCCTCCGGAGCCCAAGAGGGACAAGGTGGAAGATTCCAAGTTTAACCTAATAGTCCTAGCCTCTGAGGCTACGGGAAACCCTCGAGATGAAGGGGAGGGAGAAAGCAGCTTCTCAACAGCCCTCGAAGAGCGTATAGACTTGGTTGATCCTCGGGCAGTGGGGATGGATGCTCCCAGACCAGAGTCTAATGTCGTCGTGGCCCAGCTTCATGGTGGTAAAGCAATGGATGGAGTATCGATCACTACCCCCGAGTTGGCAAGTGGCCGGAATTCTTCTCGAGCTGGGACGCCCTTGGTAGGTAGTTCGGAGGGGCCTCGATCTAGGATCCAGGGTGAACAAGGGATGGAGGTTTTGGCTGATCCTGTTAACCTGTTGATTGTTGTCGATTCTCCTTAGGAAGAAATCCCTCCGTCCCACGAAGTACAAAACATCCCTCGCGAGGAGCCTTTTGAGGAAGGAACACTAATCAATGGCAAAGATGAACTCGAGAGGTCGGTGACCATTCTCGAGGGTAGTTCCGAGGTTGAAGCTTCATTCATTTTCAGCGAGATGGGAAGACTTTGTGAGCGGGTAACTTTTGCTAACCATGTCCGCCATTCTGAGTTGTTCTGGTTTTCGTTCTCCTAACTTGTCTCGTTATGTGGTTTCAAGCTAAAGTGCTTTAAAACCAGGCTCTCACCCAGTATCAGGATGAGGTGAGCTGCCGCGAATGCGAGAAAGCCTATTTTACAGAGCAGGTTATTTACCCCCTGTTTTACTATCATTTGAGCCCCTACGAGATTCCACCGCTTTTAACTTCTTTGGCCTTAATCTGTGCAGTTTGAGAAGGAGAACGCCCAGCTGAGAGGGGAGCTTTAGGCCAGAGATGCTGAAATCTCCGAGCTTAGTCAGCACATGAGTGAGATAGCTTCCGAGAGGGACAACCTTCAGGGAAAGGTTACCTTGATCGAGCGTCAGCTTTAGGATGCGAAAAAGGATAGTGATAAGTACAAGGGCCTCTATTCCGAACTGGTGGCCGCATTATTTTGGATCAAAGCTAAGGTCGAGGCGCTTGTATCTTCGCATGGGGGAGAGGGGAGCAGTCGTTGCGGATTCTTGCATTGATAGGATGTTTGAGGGAGCTAGCCCGATTTTGCCTCGAGTCGCGGATCATGACTGGCCAGATTCCCGAAAGCAGACCGTTGGGGTGCATTAGAAGGCAGCTCGAATGGTGTTAAGAACGGGGGTGGATTCCCGGAGAGAGAGGATGTCGTTGAGAAGGGGCCGTAGGGGGACTCGTAATCGCCTGGGTGTAACCCTTGGGGGCCATTGAGGATGCCAGTTTGGCAATAGATTAGGATTTCTGTTGTTTTCTCTTGTCGGCTTTCCTGTTTGTATACAGTGCTTTCATTTTGGCATATGTATAAAGTGAATCATGCGGCTTTGTTTCCCCTATTCCCCTTTCTGCCTTGAATTCAGCAAGAATTGGCGAAAACCTTTAGACCCGCGATATGGCACCGTGGCTCTTTTAGGTAGGCTCGTGAGTTTTCACATGTTTGGTCGATGTGACCTTTAATGTAAACTGCCGTTAGAGCTTTTACGCTTTTGCTCAACTGTTTTGCGTTAAGTCTACGAGTTGGGTTTTGACTCGATCTTTCTCGACCTTCAATCTTTTGCGCCTGCATAAGCGGATGAAAATGGCTTTTATATGCCTTGGGTCGAAGCGACCTTTTCCGCATGTGGCCCTGACGCTCGTGAAGCTAGCGACGGTGGCTCTTACGTTGTGCCCTTAGGCATGTATAGTTAACTATTTTGGATCCGGTGTCCGAATAGAGTTACGAATCGAGCTCATTTTAATCCTCAAGTTTTCAATTTTTTAGCTGGAGGTAGTGGCTCTTACGCTTTTGGTCATTGAGACCTTTTAGTATGCGGTCCTGAGGCTCATTTTGCTGGCGATAATGGCTCTTACGCTTTTGCCCGTGGGCATATTGTAAGCTTTGTTTTCCTCTCGTTAAGGTCTTTTTGAAATGGTTTTGCCTTACCCATCGTCGGTTCGAGAATAACCTCTATTTCAAGTCGTTAGTGGCGTTGTCTGAGAACCTCAAAAGGTTTAGCTCGTAGGCTGAGTAGCTCGAAGCCTTGTGATTTGGAGCTGACATGGTCGAAACTCATTTTCCTGTTGAGGGTAGCCTGTTTTAACTAGTTTTTTTCGAAGTAGATTCGAAGTAATGGCCTGTGATTTTGTTAGCGACGATCGGGCGTCCCCGAGTCGTGTTAATTTGGCTGGTGCAGCCGTTTTCACCGTAGTAATATGTGTTTGGCCGGAGCCATTTTTGATCTCGAGTAATAGTTTAGGCATCTACATCGAGGGTATGCTCTTTTGGGAGTCTTACAAATGCGACAAATAGCCTAAACTTCTGTATTGAGTTTCATGCCTGTTGAGGTCTTACAGTTTGTCATACCTGTTGAGGTCTTATAGTTTGTCATGCCTGTTGAGGTCTTACAGTTTTTGTTGCTATGTAAAATAGATCTGGCTAGACCGAGTCTGCCCGCTCAGGGTCTTACGGCCTTGGGTTTTCCAGTGTATGGCGATTGACGACAGTCTCTGAGTCATCAAGTTTGTTTAGGCTCGAAGGCCGTTATTCATGAGCTCGAAATAGTCTCGTTGGGGCTTTATGAGCCCGGAGTTCTGACCCTGAGGTCATGCGGGTGCCAAATTGTTGACGCTAAGTCTCTGAGTATTTCGGGACGTATCTGGTGGAGGGAATCCTCGCCGTGAGCATGCCGAAATATTCTTCTTTGGAGTACGAGATGCTAAAAGATATTCTTCAATTGCTTGGTGCAAATACATGTTATTTAGTTGTCGTGAGCTCGGCCCGTACGGGCACAGTTTATTCAACCGTTTGGCCTGGTACATTATTTCCTATTGGAACCTCGTTTGTCATTTCCCGGGACGGGGCTGATTGTAAAGAAAGTTCGGTAGGCTCATTGAATCTATCTCGGGAAGTGCGTGGACATTGCCTTGTTAAAAACCTTGCCGGTAAAAACCCGTTTCGGGGTAAAAAAACTCGGTCGAAGGAAAAGAGTGTGACGTTAGCTCGAGGATCTTTGTGGGATTTTGCGTTCGGATGCCCTAGCAGTAATACCGCTTAAGCATCGATACATTCCAGTTACTCGGAAGTTGTTCGCCTCCATGGTACCAAGCTTATAGGATCCTTTGCCAACTATCCCGAGGACACGGTATGGCCCTTCCCAATTCTGGCCCAGCTTCCCTTCATTAGGGTTTCGGGTGTTGAGGGTAATCTTCTTTAAGACCAAGTCCCCGATCCCGAAATATCGGAGATTTGTTCTCCTGTTGTAGTATCTTTCGATTTTTTGCTTCTGGACAGCTATTCGAATCAACGAGGCTTCTTTTCTTTCCTCGAGCAGCTCGAGGGCCGTTGTCATGGCCTCGTTGTTTGAGCCCTCATTAGTGTGCTGGAATCTAGTGCTCGATTCCCTGACTTCCACTGGTATCATGCTTCGGTGCCATACACTAGAGAGAAAGGTGTTTCCTCGGTGCTCGATTTTGAAGTTGTTCGATATGCCCACAACACCTCGGGTAGCGTTTCTCTCCATTTTCCCTTGGTGCTCTCCAGTTTCTTTTTCAAGTTCTGAATAATGGTTTATTCGTAGATTCGGCCTGGTCGTTTGTACACGGGTGGTAAGGCGCTGACAGGATTCTCTTGATTTTGTTATCTTCAAGGAACTGTGTTACCTTGTTCCCAATGAACTACCTGTCGTTATCGCATGTTATTTCGGAAGGGATTCCGAACCGGCATATGATGTGATCCCATATAAAATTTATGACTTACTTCTCTCTTATTTTCTCAAAGGCCTGCGCTTCCACCCATTTTGAAAAGTAATCATTCATAAACAGAATGAATCTAGCCTTACCTGGTGTCGTCGGCAAAGGGCCGACGATGTCCATTCCCCATTTCATGAATGGCCATGGTGATAAGACGGAATGTAGTTGCTCACCGGGCTAGTGGATCATGGGAGTGAACCTCTGGCATTTGTCGCATTTTCGGACAAATTCCCTAGCGCATTTTTCCATGCTGTCCCAATAGTAGCCCGCTCTGATCACCTTTCAAACTATGGAATCGACCCCGAAATGATTTCCGCAGGTGCCCTCGTAGATATCATGGAGCACATAATCTGTGTCGCCCGGTCCCAAGCATACCGCCAGGGGGGCGTCGAAAGTTCTCATGTACAGAGTCTCGTTTTCATCGAGCGAGAACCGGGCTGCTTTAGTTCGCAAGGCCCTCAATTCTTTTGGATCTGCGGGTAGCTTCCCGTCCTTTAGATAAACAATATATTTATTTCTCATATCCCATGTCATGATGGTGGAGTTAATCTCCGCGTGACCTTCTTTGACCACTGATTTGAATAATTGGAGGATGGCTCCGGGGAGCAGGTCCTCTTCTTCAGTAGAAGATCCCAGATTCACGAGGGCATTAGCCTGGCTGTTATGCTCTTTAGGTATATGGACTAAGGTCCATTCTTTGAAGCGATGTAATGTGACTTGGATTTTGTCCAAGTACCTCTGCATCATGTCCTCTCGAGCTTCGTAGCTTCCGTTCACTTGGCTTACTACGAGGAGCGAATCCCATTTTGCCTCGACAGTCTTGGCCCCCAAACTTTTGGCCAATTCTAAACCTACAATCATATCCTCGTATTCGGCTTCATTGTTAGTTAGTTTTGCGGTTTTTATGGATTGTCTGATTATGCCGCCAACGGGCGGCTTTAGGACTATACCGAGCCCGAATCCTCTTATGTTTGTGGCACCATTTGTGAATAGGGTCCATACTATGGAGGACGTGCCCAGTTTCAATAAAAGTTCCTTCTCTACCTCAGGCACGAGGGATGGCGAGAAATCGGCCACGAAGTCCTCCAGGATTTAGGACTTGATGGTCGTTCAAGGTTGATACTCGATATCGTACCCTCCGAGTTCAATGGTCCATTTAGCAAATTGACCTGATAACTCAGGTTTATGCAGTATGCTCCAGAGGGAATAAATTGACAGAACGCAGATACGGTGACACTGAAAATAAGGCTTCAGCTTGCGCGAGGCGCTTATCAGTGCGAGGGCCAATTTTTCTAGATGGGGATACCGGGTTTCGGCGTCCCCCAAGGTTCGGCTTACATAACAAATAGGAAATTATGTACCTTGCTCCTCTCGAACCAGTACGTCGCTTACCGCTATTTCAGACATGGCCAGGTATAGGTATAGCGTTTCATCCTCCATGGGTGTGTGCAACAACGATGGGCTAGTCAGGTATCACTTCAGTTCTTCTAGGTCATGTTGGAATCCTAGAGTCCATTCAAAGTTGCTCTTTCTTTTCAGTGGGAAGAAGAAATGGTGACTTTTGTCTGATGACCTTGATATGAATCTGCCCAGGGCTGCTATCCGCCCTGTCAGCCGTTGGACGGGTTTTACATTGTTCACCACCGTGATCTCTTCGATGGCTTTTATCTTGTCAGGATTGATCTCGATCCCCCTGTTTGAAACCATGAAGCCCAGGAATTTGCATGAACCTACTCCGAAGGCACACTTCTCGGGGTTGAGCTTCATGTCTTAGCTTCTGAGGATGTTGAAAGTTTCCTGAAAATGGGTCAAATGGTCCTCTGCGCGCAGGGATTTGACTAGCATATCATCACTATATACTTCCATTGATTTACCTACTTGATGCTCAAATATTTTATTAACTAGGCGCTGGTATGTTTCTCCTGCGTTTTGTAGCCCGAAGGGCATTACATTATAGCAATATGTACCATACTTTGTGATGAACGAGGTTTTTTCCCTATCCTTGGGGTTCATCTGGATTTGATTATACCTCGAGTAGGCATTGAGAAAAGTAAGGGTCTCGTGGCCGGCCATAGCATCGATCAGACGATCGGTATTAGGCAACGGGAAGGAATCTTTGGGGCATGCTTTATTCAAATCTCTATAATCTACGCGCATTCTTAGCTAGTTTCCCTTTTTGGGCACTGGTACTACGTTAGCCAGTCATTCAGGATACTTTACCTCTCTAATGGATCTGATTTTAAGAAGTTTCGCTACCTCCTCTTTGATGAAGGCATGCTTTACCTCGGACTGCGATCTTCTCTTTTGCTTTACAGGTTTGAATTTGGGATCAACACTTAGCCTGTGGGAGGTTATTTCCTGCGGGATTCCTGTCATATCTAGGTGGGACCAGGCGAAAAGTCGATATTGTTCCTAAGAAATTGAATAAACCCTGTCCTGAGTTTGGGGGTCAACCCCGTTCCCAAGTATACCTTACGGTCCGAGAGATGCTCGATTAAAATGGTCTGCTCCAGTTCTTCAACTATTGATTTGGTCGCATCCAATTATTCGGGGGCGACGAAGGTTCAGGGGGCGAAGAAATCTTCCTCGTCGTCTTCGAGGGTCTGTACACTTGTCTCCTCATCCGAGACCGGGCATGTGGGGGTTGGCGCCTCATGATGGACCGCAAACATTTCTTTTGCTGCCCGCTGTTCTCCATGTATGGTCGTGATGCCATTCCTTATGGGAAACCTTATCACCTGGTGCAAGGTTGAGGGCACTGCCCTCATGCTGTGTATCCAAGGCCTGCCGAGTAAGGCGTTGTACCTCATGTTGCTGTCGATGACCTGGAACTTGGTGTTCTGGATCGCGCCAGACGTGTGTAAGCACGTGATTTTTGCCCTATATGAGAATTACTCCCAAACTAATTCAAAATAAAATGATTTTCCTTGGTGTGCAATTTTGTGAGATTTTGTGATATTTTTGGATAATTATTTGTATTTGTCTGTGTTTGCTTATTTGTTAAATTAATAAAAAATACAAAAATATGTCGCATTTTGCATGTAGGATTTAATTCTACAATTGTTAGTAATTAAATTAGTTTTACAAAAATCAAAAATTACAAAAATAGGCATCTTTTGCATTTTTAGCATTTAATGTCCAAATGAACAATTTTATGCTTAATTATTACTTAATTGTGCGTTAATTGTTATTGGGAGTTAATTTGCGCTTTTATAACTTAATTTAGTTCTTAATAATAATTTAAGTATTTTTATAATTTAGTTTTAGAAAATAAAAGAAGAAAAGAGAACAAAAAATACAAAGACAAATCGGATTGGGCCACTTCTTCAATTTTCAAACCATAGGCCCAAATAATTGCCCAATCTTCCCCATGACCCAGTCCACTTCAGACCGGGTCGACCCGGTTTGCCCCATTAACCCATTAACCCAACACCCACTCTTCATTTTTGTCCTAACACAAAACAAAAAAGAAAAGACAAGACAAAAAAACCTAAAACTAAGGAAAACCATCCGCCCCCCCCCCAACCTTGGTTTCTTCTTCTCCATCACCAAAATGAAGACCTCCCATGGCTGCCTTTACCTTTCTTTTCGTCTACCCCGACCACCCTCATCATCGCCATCTTAACGTCCGCCATGGACTACTGCTGTCTGCCATCGTCCACCTCCAAACAGACCTCGTCGCCATAACCAGCTCCAAGCAGTCATGGAAGCTCCAAGCAGTCATGGAAGCCATGTCCCTGGTTACTTCCCGTCCTTCGTTCCAGCTGCTTCACGCCATTGTCACTGCCTTCATATTCCCCATCCAAACAACACAGCAGCTCGTCGCTGCTTGGTTCGTTGCTGCTTGGTCGCTGCTGAAGGGATGCATCGCTGCTGGGCCGTACTGCTGCTACTACTTCGGCTACGAACATCAGAAGAAGCTCGTCACGTCCCTTCTGCTGCGCCGAACTGCTGCTACTGCTTCGGCGCTGCTTGGTTCGCTTCTTAAATTCGCCTCCATCGTCGTTTGTTCGAGCTTTGGTCGACGCTCGTCAAAACAGCCCCTGCGTAATCAAGCTCGTCGTTTGTTTAGTTGTTGTTCGTCGTTTCGATCTGGTTAGTAGATTTTTGAGTTTTATTTTGTCCGTATTTTGTTTTGATATTTCTCGAATCTAAAATCAACAAATGTTTGTTTTGTTTATCGTTTGAATTAATTTTTAGTTTGTTCATGTGTTTTGTTAAGTTAATTTTCAGATTTCAAATGGAAGTTAATTAGTTGTTTTCCATGTTTATTTCATGTTTGTATTGTTGTTAGAATAAATATTTGTTAGTTTAATGTTTGTTAGATTCAAATTGAAATTTAATTAATTACTTCTTCAATTTGTTTCATGTGTTATGTATTTTCCAGAAATTATTGATGTTGTTTGAGTCATGTGAATCCGTCATGTTTGTTGCTTAAAAACAGATTTAATTCATGTTCATCTTTGTTTGAAGTTCATGTTTAAATCCAGTGATTTAATGCGAGTTTATGTTTGTTGGTGATTTGTTGATTTAATTTGAATCATGCATATTGTTGTTTGTATTGTTGTATCCTTCCTCATACATTCATGGTCTAAATTAACTAGGATTGGTTCCCGATATGGTTAATTCATTCCATTAATTTTGAGTTGTGTTGTTCATCGTGTTCATATAATTGTTGTTGAAGATTGTTGAGAAATTGGTCATCTTGACTATATTTTGGTCAAGTTATGATTAATTGAGTGTTTAGAGCAGAGGGGTAATTTGGTAAATTGCATTGCATTCGGGGGTAGATTTGTAATTGCAATAAGGTTGGAGGGGTAGTTTGGTAATTGCACATTATTTTGATTCTTTATGTTAAGCATGGGGGACAAAATAAAATGGGGTGGGTTGTGATATAGTTGTTTAATATAAAGGGGGGACAAGACAAAATTTAGTGGGGAGGAATCTTGTATTTGTTTAGTGAAAGCATGGGGGACAAAATATAATGGGGTGGGGTTGATATATTTATTTAATGTAATAAGGATGAGTGGGAAGATAATGGGTTTGGTAGGAGAAAATGGGTTAATTTTAATTGATTAAAAGATTTATGGGATGTGATATATAGATAGAAGTCTTGAATAGGGAGAAGACGAAAATAGAAGAGAGAACAGAAAAAAGAACGGACAGATAAAGAGAGGAAGAAAAAAAAGAGCTGAATATTTAAGAGAGAGAAAAATTCCGAAAAATATTCAAACATTCAAATAAAAAAAAACTAAAAAAAAAAATCTTCTGCTTTCTTTCATTGTTTAAAATCAGCATTAATTGTTGTTGTTTCATAAAAGCTGGATGTTTTTGTTTTGGGATTAATACTCCACCGGTTTGCAAACTTTGTTCCTGGGTTGTTACTGCTGCTGGATTGTTGTTGCTGTGCTGTATTGTTATTACTGCTGCTGATTCTCATCTTCATCTTCTTTTGTTTCCAATATCAGGTACACAACTGACACAATGATTATTGTAAACTGAAACAGGAAGCATGAATACGAAAAATGAAGAGTTGAAATTCTAAATTTACTTTAATTATATTCTGAATTTTATTTGTATGTATAATTTATTTAGTTTGCAAAAAATCAGAATCGTGTAGCTATTTAATACATATAGTGGAACATCCGACGATAGCTTAACGATTGAACTATCTATATATTGCCTAAAAATAAATAAATGATGTAGTAACTCCGTCAAGTAAAAATCAAACGAATAGGCCATCTAGTAGGAACTTGGTACAAATATTGTTTAGTTAAATAATATTGGTTAATTTCAGCATGTAAATGGTCTAGGATTAAAATTAGATTGCTAAGTTTTTTTTAATTTGACAAACTGATAGCATGCCTAGTATAATGTAACTAGGTAATAACATGTGAATAAGACGGCCCAGGTCTAGTTTTATGTCATACACGTTGGGCCTGGGCTTGCAGTGGCAACGGACTGTCATGTTTGCATCATTTTCAGATTTTATGAATCATATTCAAAATTCATCTATAACAACTCAAGCATGTAAATAAATTAAGATATTTTCTCTTTTATTGTGTAGAAACAAATTTCAATAGAAAAATGTAGGTATTTTAGGACTGTCCTTTTTAAAAAATAAAATTAGACGAGCCTCGCTTAATAAAATGTATAGATTGCGGGGCCCTGATAAAATGTTTAATTAAAATTAATTAGACTTTGGGATAAGCCGTTTAGCAAAATTCCACGGCCTTATCCAGAAATAATAATACGTTAATTGCTTTAGCACGCATTTTAATAAGCTTACCTTCTTAAATTCGGGTGTGCATTTCATGCGACCCAAATCCAAATCCCAAAACATTGAATAAAAATACGTTCCGGATCACGGGTGCATTTTATGTGACGCAATCCAAAGACATGTTTTTAAACGATGTTCACATTTTTTTTAAAAAAAAAAATACAATGATAAAAGCGGTAAAAAGATAAAATTTGCACATAAGTTCATATTTGTATAAAATCAGATAATCAAGCCAAATATGACAGTTGAGCGACCGTGCTAGAACCACGGAACTCGGGAATGCCTAACACCTTCTCCCGGGTTAACAGAATTCCTTATCCGGATTTCTGGTGCGCAGACTGTAATACAGAGTCATTCTTTTCCTCGATTCGGGATTAAAATTGGTGACTTGGGACACCCTAAATCTCCCAAGTGGCGACTCTGAAATAAATAAATAAATCCCGTTTCGATTGTCCTTTAATTGGAAAAAACTCCCTTTTATCCTCGCGGGGGCGGAAGAAGGAGGTGTGACAGCTCTGGCGACTCTGCTGGGGATGAAACCCAGAACCACTGGTTCAGTGTTAGAAATTCGAGCTTAGATAAATCGTTATATTTGGCTTTATCTGATTTTTATATGTTTGAGCCTAATGTACTAAATGCTGCTTTTACCGCTTTGATATTATTTGATTGTATATATAAACTGTGTCGAACCCTTCTCTCTTCACCTCCGGGGATGTGCTTACTGGTTGAGACTCCCTATTCTGTTAGTGTCATACCCTGAAATAAAAAAAAGGCTCGGACAAGTTACGAAGCCGGATGGCCTTTTGGTTCCCGGTAAGTTGCCCCCTCCTCGACTTGAGTTGTCCGCTCGGGTACACAGTCTAGAACACCGACTCAGGTTTTGAACATAAAATAACATGACTTCATGCCGGATCCCTAGTAGGAACGCTTATTTGCATCACGTGGCATTTGACTTAGGGGACTCAACACAGGGGTTGAGTCCGTCTAGGACTAGCAACCTGATATGAAAAGACCATCCTGATGCATCCTACTTGCTATGTACATATATTTGTTTCGAACCTGCATGTTGACCGGTTTCTGAATCTCGGGAATGTTGGAAAAAAAAGAGAAAAGAGAAAACAAAAAGAAAAATAACAGTTAAGGCGTTAATTGATTATTTTAGAAAATGAAAAAAATAGAAAAAAAGAAGTCTTTTATTTTTGGAAAGTCGTTTGTTGAAAAAGAAAATGAAAAAGAGTCTTTATTTTAGTTTGGAAAAATAGGTTGTTTTATTTTTGTTGAAAATGAAAAAAAGAGTCGTTATTTTGTCTTGTTTTCAAAAAAAATAGAAAAGGAAAATGGTTTGTCTTGCAGTGAAAAATGAAAATCAAAAAGAGACTTGTTTTAAAATGGTTCGGTTAATTTGCCCGAACTACGCATGGTTTGATTCTCACCGGATGTGAGATACGTAGGCAACCCTCATCGGGTCCAACCCCCTTTTTGCTAAAATAGCCAAAAACCAATAAATAAATAAAAAAAACGTGTCAAAATTTTAATTTTTGTCATAAATAAGTCGGGCGGTATCCAACCTCCCTTTTTGCTAAAAAAGCCAAAAAAAATATGTCAAATTTTAATTTTGTCATAAAGAAGTCGGGTGACGCTGTTTTATCAAGACATAGCCGAATGTTCCCGAAAGGGACACCGGAAGGCTGACTTTGCATAAACAGCCACCTTTGGGTCATTTTTTTAAGATTTGGTCCAGTTGACCCACACAGCCTTAAAAATCTTCGTCCCCGAGACGTTGAAAGGCCGTGTTTGCAATGTTGAGTTTTCTATTTTTTGATAAAAAGAGTCATAAATAAGTCAGGGTGATGCTGTTTTTGTCAAAAATAGCCGAATGTTCCCGAAAGGGACGTCGGAAGGCTGACTTCGCATAAACAGCCACTTTTTGGGTCATGTTTAGGATTTTGGTCCAGTTGACCCACACAACCTTAAAAATCTTCGTCCCCGAGGCGCTGAAGGGCCGTGTTTGCAACACCACATTTTCATTGTAATTAGAAAAAAATAAATAAAGAGTCAGCGGTTAGGTGAATACCATTTGAATTTTTTGGTCAAAATAAGTCGAGCCAGCTTCAGCCGCGTCTTAAACCGTTCTTGCCGAAATAGACTTAGAGTATCTTTCAGTTGTCGAAAGGCTATTTTCGTAAAAGAACGGTCAAGTTTGTAAAGTGTCAAAATAATCCTCCCCGACCTCAAAATTCATGTGAGATTTGGAAGGGGCCACGTTTGCAAAAAATAACCGTTCGGTTGCATTTGTCAAACGGAGAAAGGAAGATGGCCATTTATTTTTTGAGTTTGTAAATCTTTTGATTAGAATATGTGGGTTGTTTGATTTTCGAGTTTGTAGGTCATCTTCAAACCTTTGAAACCCAGTTTATTTTAAAATGAAAATTGAAAAAAAAATGTTTAGTATTGTTTATCTTTTATTGGTCCGAACTACGCAAGGTCTGATTCATGCGGGGTCATGATACGTAGGCAATCTCCATAAGATTCGACCACAACAAAAAATGAAAGGAAAAAATGAAATGAAAAAAAAAAGAAAGAAAAAAGAAATCGAAAAAAAATCAAGAAAAAAAAGAAAAATGAAAAAAAAAGATGTTGTTAATAATGAGGACTAACTGAGTCCATTTTAACCTGTTTTGTTTTGAATCGAAAAGAAAGTTAGGTGGTTGGTTTGTGGTAAGCCAGAAATACAAGACCCAGAAGCACACTTTGCGGGGATCAGGCTTGATAACAGAAGCACGCGAATCCTATTGGGACTTGTTGACTAAGGTTGATGATATTGAAGTTGACAATGGTCTGGACAATACTGATGCGAAGCTCAGTGGCTAAGATGCCAATCTTGATAAAGTGGGAGGACGCTCCGTTTCCTTGGTTAGCAAGAGAGAAGCTTGTGGTGGCTTATTTTGTAGTCATTTCTGTTGTCCGGATTATTCTTAGGGATGTAATCCGAATATTGTCTTGTGTCAAACCTTTTTATTTTTCCATTTTTGTCATAGCGGTTTGTTTAAGTTTTGTCCAGGTTGTTTTAGGATTTTATTATGGTTTGTTTTTGATTGTTTTGTTATTCAAACCATTTCACCGGTAGTCTAATACAAAATCTGGTCTTTTATTATTTCCATTCATCTTTTTGTTTGATCCTTTTATCATTTTGTTCAGCGCCGATTCTAGTAACATGACATGCGCACACAGTTTGGGCCTAGTCTTTAAAGTTAATCATAAAACCCCGGAAAGGCAATCAGAACATTTAAAGGAAATAAGAACGGTTTGAGATTATTTGAAGCCCGAGTCATGTGGAACTGGGGCAAGTAAAACATAAAGAAAATCGTTAAATGCAAGATTCGCCAAATTGGCATGAGGGTCGTTCATGAGAGTGAGAGTGTTGCCCAACGGTGCTTTAAAAATGACAAATGAAAAAGCAAGTGTTTAACATAATTGTCATGTCCAGCACCATCGGAAGAGACTATAAATCTATGATCAATTGTGTTGTTTGCACTTGGCATGTTTTGAAGACTGGAATGACGAAGACATTTTGTTCTGCTATCTAAACACTTTATCCTTCGTTACCCCCCTTTGAGCCTTATTTATTTTCTTTCATACCCCTCGTTCGAAATCAATAGCAACGACTAGGAAATACGAGCCTGGAAGGTAAAGAAAAAAAAAGAAAAAAAACGAAAAAAAAAAACAAAAAACAAAAGAAAGTCAAATGAAAACAGAGGAATTGGGAACTACGTTTGACCTGATTCCTCAAAAAGGATACGTAGGCGCTTCACGGCTCGGTCATAGGGTGCATAGTGTTCATAGTGTGCATGGTGTGCATGGTGTTAAAAAATTTAAAATATATATATATAAATAAATAATCCCCAAGCAAGAAATTGGGGCAAGTGTTGCGCTTGTTGTAAACAAAATATGATTTCGAAGGTTGTAATTTTGAAACCCGAATTTATTTTGTTTTTGAGCCTTTAATACCCTTTCTTTCTAGCCCTATCCAAAAACCCACATTACGGTCCAAAGAAAGACATTCTGATCAGTCTTCAAAAGATTCCAAGTCGGACAAATGAGAGTCTTACCAGTGAACATAACACTCTCCTCCACAGCAGAAAGGACTCTAATCTCCAGCAGAGAGAGTCATACCATCAACACTCCAAATCCCCAGTTGGAAAGTGATATAAATGAGAGAGTCTTATCGGTGAAAATCTTCACGGACACCATAAGGCGATGAAAGCTGAGAGAAAAACCAAAATGAGAGAGACTTGATAGTGAAAACCCTTCGGGCACTACAAGTCGAATAAGATTGAGAATCAGATGGGGAATTGCCAATTGAAGGTCTTGAAAGACGATTGACGACGGAAGATAGGCCACAAATGCATGCCATGACCATTAGAGTCGGTGTCTGCGTTTGATAGGTTTTTATTTATAGTTTCTTTTGTTACAGAGTCATCTTTTTCATTTGTCTTTTATTCTGTTCCCTTTTTATCTTTTTCCTTTCATAGAAAAACTCCCCAATAGAGTCTGTCTGGTCAAAACAAGTGTGAATTGACTTCAAAATATGCCATCAGCTTTCCAATTATGCAAGATAAGATCTGACTAGTACATCCAAGTGGTATAGTCAGCGAGGAACAAACGCGAGGCCAGTGTCAAAAAAAGATATCCCCAGCAAAAGGGAATTGACAAAAGGATTGACAAGTGTCAAGAGGGATACCCTTGCCGAAATCAAAGGTTATAAACCTCAAGGCCAAGGCCCGTTGAACAAAGCAAGGAGAGCAGTGAGCATGATTTGGGGAAATTCATACTAGACTAAAAGGTCGGGGAAATGCCAGTTTCCGAGCTATGCCACAAAAGAAGAGGGATATCCCCAGCAGAAAGGGATTATCCCCAGCAAATAATATCATCCCCAACAAGTTGTGGAGCGCAGAGCAAGGAAGGAGAAAAGGAAAAGCCATCCCAGTAGGAGTATCACAACCAACCACCACGTTTTAAACTAACAAATTTTGTTTGATTTGAAACAGGTAAAGGAAATGGCATTGATGACAGAAATGCATGCCATAAGGGAGACTGTCAAACTGGGGCAGAAAATTTTCCTTTCATTTGGAAAATTTTCTGGAAGTCAGGTACCCATTCGAGGAAGAATAAAGATAGCACCAGTCTCAAGGGAAGTGGTGTTTGAACCAGTGTTGCCCCAACATAATAAGTTTAAATGGAGGAAGTATTCCCCAGCAGACAGAATAAAGGGATGACACTTGTGCTCAGAAAAGCAAAAAGCCATTATCATCCCCAGCAGCTTCCAGAAGAATGAAGCATCGATTTGAAGGGATAAAATTCCCCAGCAGCGTTATCCTCAACAACGTTATCCCGAGAAGATAACATTTTTATCCCCAGCAGTGTTGAAAAAAAAACAAAAAAAGAGAAAAAAAAATTGAATTTGAAGGAGGGGAAGAAAGGAGACTTCCCCAGTAGTATTATCCCCAACAATCAGGCGTCCACCTGGAGAACAAGGAAGAGCAGTTGGAGTATTAGCAATCAGGCGTCCACCTGGAGAACAAGGAAGAGCAGTTGAAGTATCAGCAATCAGGAGCCCACCTGGAGAATAAGGGAATACAATGGAAGTATCAGCAATCAGGAGCCCACCTGGAGAATAAGGGAATACAATTCAAATTTTAAGTAATCAGGAGCCCCCCTGAAAAACAGAATGGCGTTTTATTTTTGACATTATTGGTTGAAGTCAGGAGCCCCCCTGAAGAACAGAATGGTGATTTGTTGGTTGAAGTCGGGAGCCCGCCCACATAACAGAGGAATACATTCAGTCTTTTCATTTAAAAAAAAAGAAAAAAAAAAGAAAGAGAAAAAAAAAGAAAAAAAGAAAAAGGGGGAAGTAGTTTGCAGAGGAATGAAACATCCTACTCAAAAAGGAAGTAATTTTGGAAGGAGTAAGATAACATATTTACTCAGCAGAGTTATCCACAGCAGTGTTATCCCCAGTGGATCATCGAGATGTAGAAGCATCCTCGACAGAGTTTCGGGCAACCCAGAGTGGGTAAGGAAGAAAAGGAAAAGTCATCCCCAGCAAAATAATCCCCAGCAGTTTCGAGGGAAGACAACACAGGTAAGTAAATAATTCAGGAAGAAGGAAATGGTTCACGCATAGGAGACGCACTTCCTAGTTTGAAATCATTAAAGTTTCACCCATAGGAGATGCATTTCCTCCTAAGTTTGTTTAGTTTCACCCATAGGAGAGGCATTTCCTCCTAAGTTTGTTTTAGTTTCACCCATAGGAGATGCATTTCCTTCTAAGTTTAGTTTTTACCCATAGGAGATGCATTTCCTCCTAAGTTTGTTTTAGTTTCATTAATAGGAGATGCATTTCCTCCTAAGTAAGTTTAGTTTCACCCATAAGAGATGTATTTCCTCCTAAGTTTATTTTTACCCGTAGGAGATGCATTTCCTCCTAAGTTTACTTTTACCCATAGGAGACGCATTTCCTCCTAAGTTTAGTTTTGCCTATAAGAGATGCATTTCCTCCTAAGTTTGTTTTAGTTTCACCCATAGGAGATGCATTTCCTCCTAAGTTTGTTTTTACCCATAGGAGAGGCATTTCCTCCTGAGTTTAGTTTCACCCATAGGAGAGGCATTTCCTCCTAAGTTTAGTTTCACCCATAGGAGAGGCATTTCCTCCTAAGTTTAGTTTCATCCATAGGAGATGCATTTCCTCCTAAGTTTACTTTTACCCATAGGAGACGCATTTCCTCCTAAGTTTACTTTTACCCATAGGAGACGCATTTCCTCCTAAGTTTAGTTTTGCCCATAGGAGATGCATTTCCTCCTAAGTTTGTTTTAGTTTCACCCATAGGAGATGCATTTCCTCCTAAGTTTGTTTTTACCCATAGGAGAGGTATTTCCTCCTAAGTTTAGTTTCACCCATAGGAGATGCATTTCCTCCTAAGTTTACTTTTACCCATAGGAGACGCATTTCCTCCTAAGTTTAGTTTTGCCTATAAGAGATGCATTTCCTCCTAAGTTTGTTTTTACCCATATGAGAGGCATTTCCTCCTGAGTTTAGTTTCACCCATAGGAGAGGCATTTCCTCCTAAGTTGATTGTTGAAATCAGGAGTCCGCCTGGAGAACAGAAACATACTTTTCAAGTTTGATGTCAGGAGTCCGCCTGGAGAACAGAGACATACATTTCAAGTGTTGAAGTTGGGAGCTCGCCCAGATAACAGAGGCATACATTCAGTCTTTTCATTTCAAGCATTGAAGTTGGGAGCCCGCCCAGATAACAGAGGCATACATTTCAGTCTTTTCATTTCAAGCATCGAATTTGGGAGCCCGCCCAGATAACAGAGGCATACATTTCAGTCTTTACATTTCAAGTGTTGAAGTTGGGAGCCCGCCCAGATAACAGAGGCATACATTTCAGTCTTTTCATTTCAAGTGTTGAAGTTGGGAGCCCGCCCATAGAACAGAGGAATACATTTCAGTCTTTATATTTCAAGCATTGAAGTTGGGAGCCCGCCCAGATAACAGAGGCATACATTTCAGTCTTTACATTCCAAGCGTTGAAATTGGGAGCCCGCCCAGATAACAGAGGCATACATTCAGTCTTTTCATTTCAAGTGTTGAAGTTGGGAGCCCGCCCATAGAACAGAGGAATACATTTCAGTCTTTATATTTCAAGCATTGAAGTTGGGAGCCCGCCCAGATAACAGAGGCATACATTTCAGTCTTTATATTTCAAGCGTTGAAGTTGGGAGCCCGCCCAGATAACAGAGGCATACATTTCAGTCTTTTCATTTCAAGTGTTGAAGTTGGGAGCCCGCCCATATAACAGAGGAACACATTCAGCATTAATTTTCAAGTATTGAAGTTGGGAGCCCGCCCATCGAACAGAGGCATACATTTCAAGATCAAGTCACAGGACAATAAAACAGAGGGTTACAACAGGAATCCCCAGCAGAAAACAATAAAAATCCCCAGCATCAGGAAGCAGAAGGTTGCAATAAGAGGTCCCAGCAAAAACTCAAGTGCATGTGTCGAAAGGAAGAAAAGCATCGGAAGAAAAGCACCGGAAAAAATGCAAGCAGACAAGAAAGCAAGGCAACAAGAAAAATTGCAGTATAGCCTAGCTTCTTGTTTTCTTTTAAGCAAGGTGTAACAAGGAGATCGGTAAGCAGTAGTAATAGCATGCAACAACAGTAACAATGCAGTCCCACGGTAGTCCCAGCTACCAAAAACTTCCCGAACTACATTGACCTGATTCCTGTTTAGCCCAGGATATGTAGGAAACCTTTGAAGCAAAGGTTCGGTCAAATCTTTTTCAAAAAATGCTTCACACGGAGTACTCGGATGGGCAAAAATCGCTCGCTTTATCTTTGCACGAAAACCCTTCGTGTCTTCGGGCAAAGAGGGGCAGCTGTAAGCACGTGATTTTTGCCCTATATGAGAATTACTCCCAAAAAAATTCAAAATAAAATAATTTTCCTTGGTGTGCAATTTTGTGAGATTTTGTGATATTTTTGGATAATTATTTGTATTTGTCTGTGTTTGCTTATTTGTTAAATTAATAAAAAATACAAAAATATGTCGCATTTTGCATGTAGGATTTAATTCTACAATTGTTAGTAATTAAATTAGTTTTACAAAAATCAAAAATTACAAAAATAGGCATCTTTTGCATTTTTAGCATTTAATGTCCAAATGAACAATTTTATGCTTAATTATTACTTAATTGTGCGTTAATTGGTATTGGGAGTTAATTTGCGCTTTTATAACTTAATTTAGTTCTTAATAATAATTTAAGTATTTTTATAATTTAGTTTTAGAAAATAAAAGAAGAAAAGAGAACAAAAAATACAAAGAAAAATCGGATTGGGCCACTTCTTCAATTTTCAAACCATAGGCCCAAATAATTGCCCAATCTTCCCCATGACCCAGTCCACTTCAGACCGGATCGACCTGGTCCGCCCCATTAACCCATTAACCCAACACCCACTCTTCATTTTTGTCCTAACACAAAACAAAAAAGAAAAGACAAGACAAAAAACCCTAAAACTAAGGAAAACCATCCCCCCCCAACCTTGGTTTCTTCTTCTCCATCACCAAAATGAAGACCTCCCATGGCTGCCTTTACCTTTCTTTTCGTCCACCCCGACCACCCTCATCATCGCCATCTTGACGTCTGCCATGGACTACTGCTGTCCGCCATCGTCCACCTCCAAACAAACCCAAACAGACCTCGTCGCCATAACCAACTCCAAGCAGTCATGGAAGCGGTCATGGAAGCTCCAAGCAGTCATGGAAGCCATGTCCCTGGTTACTTCCCCTCCTTCGTTCCAGCTACTTCACGCCACTGTCACTGCCTTCATATTCCCCATCCAAACAACACAGCAGCTCGTCGCTGCTTGGTTCGTAGCTGCTTGGTCGCTGCTGAAGGGATGCGTCGCTGCTGGGCCGTACTGCTGCTACTGCTTCGGCGCTGCAGCTACTGCTTCGGCTACGAACATCAGAAGAAGCTCGTCGCGTCCCTTCTGCTGCGCTGAACTGCTGCTACTGCTTCGGCGCTGCTTGGTTCGCTTCTTAAATTCGCCTCCATCGTCGTTTGTTCGAGCTTTAGTCGACGCTCGTCAAAACAGGCCCTGCGTAATCAAGCTCGTCATTTGTTTAGTTGTTGTTCGTCGTTTCGATCCGGTTAGTAGATTTTTGAGTTTTATTTTGTCCGTATTTTGTTTTGATATTTCTCGAATCTAAAATCAACAAATGTTTGTTTTGTTTATCGTTTGAATTAATTTTTAGTTTGTTCATGTATTTTGTTAAGTTAATTTTCAGATTTCAAATGGAAGTTAATTAGTTGTTTTCCATGTTTATTTCATGTTTGTATTGTTGTTAGAATAAATATTTGTTAGTTTAATGTTTGTTAGATTCAAATTGAAATTTAATTAATTACTTCTTCAATTTGTTTCATGTGTTATGTATTTTCCAGAAATTATTGATGTTGTTTGAGTCATGTGAATCCGTCATGTTTGTTGCTTAAAAATAGATTTAATTCATGTTCATCTTTGTTTGAAGTTCATGTTTAAATCCAGTGATTTAATGCGAGTTTATGTTTGTTGGTGATTTGTTGATTTAATTTGAATCATGCATATTGTTGTTTGTATTGTTGTATCCTTGCTCATACATTCATGGTCTAAATTAACTAGGATTGGTTCCCGATATGGTTAATTCATTCCATTAATTTTGAGTTGTGTTGTTCATCGTGTTCATATAATTGTTGTTGAAGATTGTTGAGAAATTGGTCATCTTGACTATATTTTGGTCAAGTTATGATTAATTGAGTGTTTAGAGCAGAGGGGTAATTTGGTAAATTGCATTGCATTCGGGGGTAGATTTGTAATTGCAATAAGGTCGGAGGGGTAGTTTGATAATTGCACATTATTTTGATTCTTTATGTTAAGCATGGGGGACAAAATGAAATGGGGTTGGTTGTGATATAGTTGTTTAATATAAAGGGGGGACAAGACAAAATTCAGTGGGGAGGAATCTTGTATTTGTTTAGTGAAAGCATGTGGGACAAAATATAATGGGGTGGAGTTGATATATTTATTTAACGTAATAGGGATGAGTGGGAAGACAATGGGTTTGGTAGGATAAAATGGGTTAATTTTAATTGATTAAAAGATTTATGGGATGGGATATATAGATAGAAGTCTTGAATAGGGAGAAGACGGAAATAGAAGAGAGAACAGAAAAAAAGAACGGACAGATAAAGAGAGGAAGAAAAAAAAAAGCTGAATATTTAAGAGAGAGAAAAATTCCGAAAAATATTCAAACTTTCAAATAAAAAAAAACTAAAAAAAAATCTTCTACTTTCTTTCATTGTTTAAAATCAGCATTAATTGTTGTTGTTTCATAAAAGTTGGAAGTTTTTGTTTTGGGATTAATACTCTACCGGTTTGCAAACTCTGTTCCTGGGTTGTTACTGCTGCTGGATTGTTGTTGCTGTGCTGTATTGTTATTACTGCTGCTGATTCTCATCTTCATCTTCTTTTGTTTCCAATATCAGGTACACAACTGACACAATGATTATTGTAAACTGAAACAGGAAGCATGAATACGAAAAATGAAGAGTTGAAATTCTAAATTTACTTTAATTATATTCTGAATTTTATTTGTATGTATAATTTATTTAGTTTGCAAAAAATCAGAATCGTGTAGCTATTTAATACATATAGTGGAACATCCGACGATAGCTTAACGATTGAACTATCTATATATTGCCTAAAAATAAATAAATGATGTAGTAACTCCGTCAAGTAAAAATCAAATGAATAGGCCATCTAGTAGGAACTTGGTACAAATATTGTTTAGTTAAATAATATTGGTTAATTTCAGCATGTAAATGGTCTAGGATTAAAATTAGATTGCTAAGTTTTTTTAATTTGACAAACTGATAGCATGCCTAGTATAATGTAACTAGGTAATAACATGTGAATAAGACGGCCCAGGTCTAGTTTTATGTCATACACGTTGGGCCTGGGCCTGCAGTGGCAACTGACTGTCCTGTTTGCATCATCTTCAGATTTTATGAATCATATTCAAAATTCATCTATAACAACTCAAGCATGTAAATAAATTAAGATATTTTCTCTTTTATTGTGTAGAGACAAATTTCAATAGAAAAATGTAGGTATTTTAGGACTGTCCTTTTAAAAATAAAATGAGACGAGCCTCGCTTAATAAAATGTATAGATTGCGGGGCCCTCATAAAATGTTTAATTAAAATTAATTAGACTTTGGGATGAGCCGTTTAGCAAAATTCCACGGCCTTATCCAGAAATAATAATACGCTAATTGCTTTAGGCGCGCATTTTAATAAGCTTACCTTCTTAAATTCGGGTGTGCATTTCATGCGACCCCAATCCAAATCCCAAAACATTGAATAAAAATACGTTCCGGATCGCGGGTGCATTTGAAATACGTTTTCACAATGTTGCAATTTTTCGTAAAATACTAACAATAAATAAAAAGAATAATAAAAGCGGCTAAGGGATAAAATTTGCACATAAGTTTATAATACGTATTATATTAGATAATCAAGCCGAATATAACAGTTAAGCGACCGTGCTAGAACCACGGAACTCGGGAATGCCTAACACCTTCTCCCGGGTTAACAGAATTCCTTATCCGGATTTCTGGTGCGCAGACTGTAATACAGAGTCATTCTTTTCCTCGATTCGGGATTAAAATTGGTGACTTGGGACACCCTAAATCTCCCAAGTGGCGACTCTGAAATAAATAAATAAATCCCGTTTCGATTGTCCTTTAATCGGAAAAAACTCCCTTTGTATCCTCGCGGGGGCGGAAGAAGGAGGTGTGACAACGTGTTGATCGGGAGGGTGACCTCTCCTTTCGTTACTTCGCCGGTCATGTTGAAGCCGTGGAGGATTCGAGGGACGGGAACGACTTGATTAAGCAGCCCCAGTTGTTCTACTACTTTTGATCTAATTATGTTGGTCGAGCTGCCCGGATCCACGAGTACGCACTTTATCCTGGTATTGTTTAAGAGAAACGAGATCACCAGCGCGTCGTTGTGCGGTTCCATCATGGCCTCGAGGTCCTCCTCGCTGAATACGAGGGTATCTTCGGGCACGTGGCTTCGGATCGATCCTTCTTCCGTAGTGGAAATTCTTGCCTATTTGAACACATGTCCTTGGGGAACGTTGGTTCCCCCAATAATCATGCAGACGTCATGTTGGGGAACCTTTCCTTCCGTCCGGGTTGAATTCGGTGGTGTACCGGCATATGGGGCAGTCGTGTCCTTCTCTCTGTTGTTCTCAAGTTCTGGTTTCCCTTTTTACTCACCGAGCTAGGCGCTCTGTCCTGAAATCGAAGATTTTGGACCAGAAAAAGTGTGAAAGATAACTTGCGTTTTTTTAATGAAACTAACAAGAAAATAATCACTATTATTTTTAGCCCAACGGTGGGCGCCAAACTGTTTACCGTGAAAATGGTAACAATAATTAAATTTGTAAATGGGACTCTAAAAATACGTGATCTATTTTTATGCTAGTTGTTAGAGCAGTTGATGCTAAGAGTATGAAGTTTAACGAAGATATACAAGCTAAAACGGGATAGCAATCAAACCGAGGGGCTTGCCGCCCGGGCTTCGGACTGGTCGATGAGGGGCCTCGGGATCGATATCTGGCTCAAGCTCGAGCTATCAGGGATAACCAGGAGAGGGATAACAGTTAGAATATATTTAAAGAAGGCTCTTTATGGCCAATATCAAGCAATAAATGAAGAACAAGTATGAAAGCAATAGATGCTAAAAGTAGCCTCGGGCAAATGGGTTAGAGAGAAGTGAGAGAGAGAGAGAGAGAGAGAGATTATTGATCTTGTGGATAATAGTTGGAGAAACATCTGCCAGGGGCTTTACAAAGTGATGGGGATCCCCTTTATATAGGAGGGAAATCCGTTATAGTACAAAATGTGTTAACTGTAAAGACATGGAGATAGGATGGCTAGCATGACATCTTGAGATAGGCCCCGGATAGGTTAGCCCTGTCAGATTAAGCCATGTGCCTTGGGAACTCCCCTCTTGCATGCTATAGCCTACTACATTCGTTGGAATGCAATGCCCTCCAGACCGGTACCTGACGACCACCAGGGTGAGTCTTCGACCTTGGCTTCGAGCTTTGAGGAGCATGACCGCGAGACGACCTTATGATAGGGAAATCGGGCCCCCGGATTCGCCGTATACACATGTATTTAGCTCTGAGGGATCCGAAACTCACCCGAGCCACTCAGGACCTCGTCAAAGGAACTAACAAGTCTGTAATCATAATACAGACCTGCTCGAATTCTCAAAATGCAAAAAACAACAACGAAAACAAGAATCATACCCCAAAACTAAATTGAATCAAACTTTGAACTTCAAGTTTTCCAAATTCGCCAAATGCGTCGAATCATACTTAGACTACTCGGATTGGTACCAAATTTTGCGTGCAAGTCTTAAATAAGATTATGGAACTATTCTCGGTCTCGAATTCAATTCGGACCTCGATATCACCAAAACTCGCTCCAAACCAATTTTAAAGAACGTCAAAGTTCTTCAAGAACTAACTTTCACAATTAGGCGCCGAAACACTCCCGGTTCATCCAAAACCTGATCCGGACATACTCCCAAGTTCGAAATTATCATACAAACCTATTAGAACCATCAAATCCTGATTCCGAGGTCGTTTACTTGAAATTTTCATCGAAGTCAAACTTGGTCTTTTAGGCCAACCTTAAGGAACCTTATGTAGGGGAACGGTGTTCTAGAAAGCAAAATGACTGGTCGGGTCGTTACATTCTCCACCTCTTAAATAAATGTTCGTCCTCGAACGGGTTTTGATTCATACCTAAAATGCTAAACAAGTGTGGATATCTGCTCTGCATGTCCTCCTCGGACTCCCAGGTCGCTTCCTCGACTGGTTGGCCGCTCCACAGGACCTTTACCACAGAAATTCTCTTGGATCTCAACTGGCGATCCTGCCTATCAATAATGGTGACTAGCTCCTCCTCATAGCCCAAGCTCTCATCTAACTGAATAGTACTGAAGTCTAACACATGAGAGAAGTCGGCGTGATACCTCCAAAGCATAGACATGTGAAAAACTGGATGAACTCTTGATAAGCTGGGAGGTAAAACGAGCTCATAAGCAACCTCCCTAACTCGCCTCAATACCTCAAATGGGCCTATAAACCTAGGGCTTAACTTGCCATTCTTCCCGAATTTCATAATACCCTTCATCGGCGAGACTTTCAAGAGAACCTTCTCACCAACCATGAATAATATATCACATGACTTCTGATCCGCATAACTCTTCTGTCTGGACTGTGTTGTGCGAAGTCTTTCCGGAATCAACTTTACTTTTTCCAAGGCATCTTTCACCAAGTCTATACCATACAACTTAGCCTCACCAAGCTCAAACCACCCGATAGGAGAACGACATTACCGACCACATAACGCCTCCAATGGAGCCATCTCAATGCTGGACTAATAGCTGTTGTTGTAAGCAAACTCGGCTAAAGTCAAGAACTGATCCCAATATCCTCCAAAGTCAATCGCACATGCTCTAAGCATGTCCTCCAAAATCTAAACTGTCCGCTCCGACTATCCGTCGGTCTGAGGATGGAATGCTATGCTGAGCTTCACACGGGTCCCCAACTCACTCTGAACAGCTCTCCAGAAATGTGAAGTGAACTAAGGGCCTCTATCTAATATGATGGAAACAGGCACACCGTGCAACCGAACTATCTCCCGAATGTAGATATGAGCCAAACTCTCTGAAGTATAAGTAGTCACAACTGGAATAAAGTGTGCTGACTTGGTCAGCCTATCGACAATGACCCGCTGCATCGAACTTCCACAAGGTCCACAACAACCCAACTATGAAGTCCATAGTAATGGCTCCCACTTCCACTCAAGTATAGGCATCTGCTGAAGTAGTCCACCTAGCGTCTGGTGCTCATACTTAACCTACTAGCAATTCAAGCATCTAGTCACATACTCAACTATGTCTTTCTTTATCCACCGCCACCAATAATGCTGCCTCAGGTCCCGATACATCTTCGTAGCACCTAGATGAATGGAATACCGTGAACTGTGTGCCTCCTCTAGAATCCTCTCCCTCAAGCCATCAACTTTAGGAGCACATAGGTGACCCTGGAGTCATAGAACACCATCCTCGCCAATAGAAACCTCCTTCGCATTACCTTGTAGTACGTCTCTCTAAGAACTACCAAATGCAGATCATCAAACTGCAGAGCCTTGATCGGCCCCAATAGTGAAGACTGAGCAACAACATACGCAAGGACTTGGCTGGGCTCTAAAATCTAGCCTTACAAGTCTGTTGCCAAGGACTGAATGTCCAAGGCTAGTGGTCTTTCCTCTACTGAAATGAATGCCAAGCTACCCATACTCTCTGCTTTCCTGCTTAAGGCATTTGCGACCACATTTGCCTTGCCCAGATGATAAAGAATGGTGATTTCATAGTACTTTAGTAACTCAAGCCATCTATGCTGCCTCAAATTAAGATCCCTCCATTTGAACAAGTGCTGCAAACTGCGGTGGTCCGTATAAACCTCATAAGACATCCCATATAAGTAATGCCTCCAAATCTTATAAGCATGAACAATCGCTGCCAACTCCAAATCGTGCACGGGGTAGTTCTTCTCATGAATCTTCAGCTGACGTGAAGCATATGCAATAACTCTCCCCTCCTACATCAACACACATCCCAGGCCAACACACGAAGTGTCGCAATAAACTGTATATATCCCCGAATCGGAAAGCAGCACTAGAACTGGTGATATGGTTAAAGTTGTCTTGAGCTTCTGAAATCTCGCCTCACACTCATTGAACCAACGGAAAGGGGGACCCTTCTGGGTTAATCTAGTCAAAGGTACTGCAATGGACAAAAACCCTACACAAATCGGCGATAATAACCTGCTAACCCTAGGAAACTCCTGATCTCAGTCACTGAAGTATGACGTGGCCAACTCTGAACTGCCTCAATCTTCTTAGGATCTACCTTAATACCCTCTTCTGATACAACATGTCCCAAGAATGCTATTGACTCAAGCCAAAACTCACACTTGGAGAACTTAGCAATAGCTTCTACTCTCGCAATGTTTGAAACACTACTCTCAAATATTGCTCATGCTCCCCCAGGCTACGTGAGTAGATCAAGATGTTGTCAATGAAGACAATAACAAAGGAATCAATATAAGGCCTGAACACTCTATTAATCAAGTCCATAAATGTCGTTGGGGCATTAGTCAAGCTGAAAGACATCACTAGGAACTCATAATGGCCATATCTAGTACGAAAGGCAGTCTTCGGGACATCTGAGTACCGAATCTTCAGTTGATGATACCCTGATCTTAAGTCGATCTTAGAAAACACCTTAGCACCCTTCAACTGGTCAAACAAATTATCGATACGAGGCAACGTGTACTTGTTCTTGATGATGACTTTGTTCAATTGGCGATAATCAATACACATCCGCATAGACTCATCCTTCTTCTTCACAAAAAACACAGGTGCACCCTAAGGTGATATACTGAGTCTCACAAACCCCTTTGCTAACAACTCCTCAAGCTGCTCCTTCAACTCTTTTGGAGCCATACAGTATGGTGGAATAGATATATGCTGGGTACCTAGAGCCAAATCAATACAGAAATCAATGTCGCGATCTGGTGGAATGCCTGGAAGGTCAGAAGGAAACACATCGACGAACTCCCAAACTACTGGCACTGAATCAATCGTTGGAGACTCTACAGTGGTGTCCCAAACATATGCTAGATACGCCAAACAACCCTTCTCGACCAGGTGTTGAGTCTTCAGAAAAGAGATGACCCGACTAGATGAACTGACGGAGGAACCCTTCCACTCCAATCTTGGCAACTCTGGCATCACTAAAGTAACAGTCTTGGCATGACAATCAAGAATGACGTGATATGAGATAACCAATCCATGTCCAATATGACCTCAAAGTCGATCATGTCAAGTAACAAAAGGTCAGCTCTAGTCTCGTAACCAAAGAAGGTAACCACACAGGACCGGTAGATCTGATCCACAACCACAGAATCGCCTACAATAGTGGACACATAGACATGAATACACAAGGACTCACGAGGAATATCCAGGAAATGAGCAAACAGAGATGACACATATAAATATGTAGACCCTGGATCAAACAATACTAAAGCATCCCTAATGCAAACAGAAATAGTACCTATGATCATGGCATCTGAGGCCACTGCATCTGGTCTGGCCGAAAAAGCATAGAATCTGGCTGGAGTGTCGGCTGGCTGGCCTCTACCAGGTTGAGCAATGGCTGACTGACCTCCCTCTATCTGGCCTCCACCTCTAGGACGACCCCTGCTAGCCTGTCCTCCACCTTTGGGCAGCCGGATGACTGGTGCTGTAATCATAGGCCGATAACCCTACTGTACCGCCTTGCCTCAAAGCTAGGACAAAATCTCTTCATATGACCTGGATCCCCACACTCATAACAACCCCACAGTGCCATACGCTGATGTCTTGAAGCCTGAGCCTGCTGGCGTGAATACCCACTAGATAAACCCTGAATGGATGGTGGGAGGTAAAAACTCTCTGGCATAGCATTGAAGTAAGCACTGGAAGAACCCTAATGACCATAATACCCGCCGGAGGAACCCTGAATAGCTAGTGGGCGGTAAGAACTCTCTGGTATCGCACTTAAATAAGGCCTCGCTGGAGCACCTTAAGGAGGTGGTGGTGGTGGATATAGGGGCCTTTTGGGCTGACCCCTCCCAAGGTGACCTCTTCCCCTAGCTGGGGAACCTCTAAACTCTCCAGAGAATCGGGCCCTTTTATCCTACTACAACTTCTCTCCAGCCCTCTGCTGGTAACCCTCAATCCTTCGAGCAATCTCTACCACTAGCTGATACTCAGTTCCCATTGCAACCTCTCGGACCATGCTAGATCGAATATTGAGGTGTAACCCCGCAACAAATATCTGCACTCTCTCTGCATCAGTGAGAAGTATCATGAGTGCATGACGAGACAACTCAGAGAACCTCGCCTCATAGTCGGTCACAGATATCCGACCCTACTTAAGCTGCGCAAATTAATACCGTAACTCTTCCCTCTGAGAGGGTGGAATATACCTATCCAAAAGAAGCTGTGTAAACTGACCCCAAGTCATGGAAGGAGAACATGTTGGTCTTCCAAGAAGGTAAGATTGCCACTATCTACGGGCCCTGCCCTATAATTGGAAGGCGGTGAAATCTACTCCATGGGACTCCAATATCCTCATGTTATATAGTCTGTCCCTGCACCTGTCAATGAAATCATGGACGTCTTGATGACGCTCACCTCCGAAGATAGGAGGGTGTATCCTAGTCCATTTGAACAATAACTTCTGTGGATCGCCGTCC
This sequence comes from Nicotiana sylvestris, assembly GCF_000393655.2. Taxonomy (NCBI): domain Eukaryota; kingdom Viridiplantae; phylum Streptophyta; class Magnoliopsida; order Solanales; family Solanaceae; genus Nicotiana; species Nicotiana sylvestris. The sequence continues at coordinate 183,363,518 of NC_091065.1, forward strand.
GCAACTAGTCTAGGCTCAAGTACTACTGCTGTAACTGGCTGAGCATCGCCCACGAGTAGAGTACCCAGGGTCTGATATATGGCCATTGCATACCTACGAGCCTGAGTAGTAGGGTTTTGTGCTCCCCCTCCTGCCTGAGATGTGGCTGGGTCTGCTGGAAATAAACCAACCTAGGTCATAGAGTCCATGAACCGCAGCATATGACCCATAACCTCCTGAAGCCTGGTGCCGTCATGAAATCCGCCAGGGCAGGTGCTGCTGCGGGCACCTCGCCCTGCTCCTCAATAATGGGATCCTCTGCTGGATTCGCCGATGGTGCAACTGGGGAAGCTCTAGGATGCCCTCGTCCCCTACCTCAGGCTGGTGCCCTCCCCCGGCCTCTGCCTCGGCCTCTAGCAATGGAGGGAGTAGCTCTTCCCGGGTCTGGAACGTCTGCCGTGCGCGTCCTCACAAGTTGTGAGAGAATAGAAGAAGGAAATTTAGTATACCATCAACTGCACGATAGAAGATGAATAAAGAGTAGTTTCCTAACACCCTATAGCCTCTCGAAGATAAGTACAGACGTCTCTGTATCGATCTGTAAGACTCTACCAGGTTTACCCATAACTTGTGAGACCTACATGAATCTAGTGCTCTGATACCAAGTTGTCACGACCCAATTTACAATCTAGGTCGCGATGGCGCCCAACACCGAGGTTAGGCAAGCCAACATTAACCAACTAGTGGGTTCCATTTATGTTACTAAAACATTTCTGACATTTACTTAGATTAAATTTAAAACATTCAATGATAATGAAAAGTTTAGGCAATTTAAAAATGATTTGACCAAATGATATCATAATTAAGAGATTACATTCCAAAAGAATAGTCTACTAATGTGTGTGTCACAACCTAGTGTCACAAGTATATGGACATCTAGTAGAATATACAAAAGAATACATTTATATTACTGCCTGAAATATAATAGACAATCAAAAACAAAAGAGAGACTCCATCATGTTGTTGAACAACATCGGAAAGGAGCAGCTCACCGTGGAATCTCGGCCAACTATCAAGAATGCTCACCAGACGGGTAGCCAGATGCACCTGCCTCAGATCCTATATAATTAAGTACAGAAGCGTAGTATGAGTACATAAATAATATGTACCCAGTAAGTATCTAGTCTAATCTCGAAGAAGTAGTGACGAGGGGTCGACTTGACACTTACTAGGGTCAATAAATGTAATAGAATGAAGTTCAATATTCCAATTCACAATGTACATAGATAGCAACAAGTTCAAATAAGAAATAATACTGAAAATCCTCTCATCAAATTAATAAATCTAGGCATTTCCTTCATTTAAAACAAGTGATCTTTCAAGCAATAAATCATACGGATTATAAGAGGTTCCGGTTCCAATAACACACAATTTCTACCGAGGACGTTCAACCCGATCCAACATAAAAGTAAATTGTGTACTACCAAGGATCGAAAGGACCGAACCATATATATACAATTACCAACCTTCCGATTAGAACGGCCCGCTCCTATGAGAGTAGTGGAAATAATCACCCGCTCGCGGAATATACTTGTGACGCGGTTAAGTATAAATACAACTTAAATATTTTCCTTAATTCTTTTCAAAATAATTATTACTTGAAATCCTTGAAATCATGACATTCTCAACGAAGCTTCAATCAACACAATTCAGCAATTTATAATCATATAACAATACCCACAAAGCATGGTGTAAGCCTAGAACCTACTCGGACATAACATGAATAATAGCTACGTACGAACTCTCGTCACTTAGTGCGTACCATCCCCCCCCCCACAATCAAATCACATATTTATTCAGTTCACCTATGGGGAGATTTCCCTCTTACAAGGTTAGAAAACAGACTTACCTCGCTTCACGGTCTACTTTCCGGTCCAAGCTTAAGCCCAAACCCTCAATTTGGCGCCAAACACTCCAAAACTATCCAAATAGCATAGAAACTAATCAATATAGGCAATATAGGCTAAAACGTTTATATCCCAACCATTAGAGTGATTTTCCAATCCAAATTACAAGATTCCTAAAATTCATCTCCGGGCCCACGTACCCGGATTTTCGGAAATTTTGGAAGAAAGTTGTTACCCATAACCTAAGGATCGAGAATATATGATTTTTACTCCATTACATAACAAATTTCGTGGTTAAATGTTGTTTTTATCAAAACACTAGGTTTTACTCTAATCCCATAATTTTCACTAATTTTTATATGTTAATCTACCCAAAAACCAAGTATTAAACTCACATTAAGTAGAAATAACTTACCTCACAATTGCTAGGTTGAATTTCCCTCTTTAGAAGCTCTCAAATCGCCCAAGGATACAATAAATGACCCCAACTAAGCATAAGTCCAGATTTTAAACTAACTGCCCAGCTGCCCCATTTATCGTGAACACGACAGGGGCCTCGCGTTCGCGAAGGCTATTGGCTCAGGCCTTCTGAAGGGCCTTCATCACGAAAGCGACCATAGACACGTGAACGCGAAGGCTAGCATGGCTAGACCTACGCGAACACGAAGAACAAAGCTAGTCAGGCCCAGCTACTCTACTCTATGCGAACGCGAGTCGCCTCACGCGAACGCGAAGGTCACTGACCCAGAGCATTTCTGGGAATAGATATCACGAACGTGAAGAGCATTTCTCCCCCAGCCCAACCCCTTCTACGTGAATGTGATGGTTCCTTCGCGTTCGCGAAGAAGGAAACCAGAACTAGGCAGATCTGGTATCATGTATTTAGCTCCAAGGGGTCCGAAACACACCCGAGTCACTCGGGACCCCGTCCAAAGGCACTAATAGTTCTGTAATCATAATAAGGACTTGCTCTAATTCTCGAAATGCAAAAAACAACAACAAAACCAAGAATCATACGCCAAAACTAAATTGAATCAAACTTTGAACTTCAAGTTTTCCAAATTCGCCGAATGCGTCGAATCATACTTAGACTACTCGGATTGGCACCAAATTTTGTGTGCAAGTCTTAAATGACATTATAGAAATATTCTCGGTCTCAAAATTCAATTTGAACCTTGATATCACCAAAACTCACTCCAAACCAATTTTAAAGAACTTCAAAGTTCTTCAAGAACTAACTTTCACAATTAGGCGCCGAAATGCTCTCGGGTCATCCAAAACCCGATCCTCACATACGCCCAAATCCAAATCATCATACAAACCTATTGGAACCATCAAATCCTGATTCCGAGGTTGTTTACTCAAAATATTGACCGAATTCAAACTTGGCTTTTTAGGCCAACCTTAAGGAACCAAGTGTTCCGATTTTAACCCAAACTTTTCCAAATCCTGAACCAACTGTCCCCGCAAGTCATAAATCAGTTAAAGCAAGTATAGGAAGTCTTATTTAGGGGAACGGAGTTCTAAAAAGCAAAACGATCGATCGGGTCGTTACAGGTGATCTGTAACTTAATTTTCTGTCCCTCTCTGATCCTTGACTTCAAAGTCAAACTCTTGGAACAAAAGGACCCAGCGAATTAATCGGGTGACCAAGCACTGCCCCAATAGATACACCACTAGCGTCACATATGAGTTCGAATGGAAGAGACTAATCAGGTGTGACAATAATAGGTGTCGTGGTGAGCTTTTCTTTTAATTCCTCAAAAGCATTTAGACACTTCTCATCAAATAAAAACTTTGCATATTTTTCAAGGAGCTTGCACATGGGATTTGCAATTTTTTAGAAGTCCTTGATAAAATGCCTATAAAAGCCGGTGTGTCCCAAAAAGCTTCGGACACCTTTTACTGAAGTGGGTGGAGGAAGCTTGGAAATGATTTCAATCTTTGCCCGGTCAACCTCTATGACTTGTTTGGAAATTTTGCGGCCTAAAACAATGCCCTCGTCCCCCATAAAGTGACATCTCTCCCAGTTTAGCACAAGGTTTGTTTATTCACATCTTTTGAGAACTTGTCTAAGGTTGTCAAGACAATGCTCAAAGGAATCACCCACTACAGAGAAGTCATCCATAAACACCTCTAAGAAATCTTCCACCATGTCCGAGAAGATTGACATCATGAACCGTTGGAAAGTAGCCGGAGGTTTGCATAACCCAAATGGTATACGGCTAAAAGCAAAAGTCCCATATGGGTATATGAATGTCGTCTTCTCTTGATCTTCCAAGGAGATGTTGATTTGGTTATAGTCGGGATATCCATCCAAGAAGCAATAGAATGACCTTCCCGCTAGCCGATCAAGCATTTTATCAATAAAAGGCATAGGGAAATGGTCTTTACAAGTCGCACTGTTTAGCTTCCGGTAATCCATGCAAACTCTCCATCCGGTCACTGTTCTCATTGGAATGAGCTCATTTTTGTCGTTTTGAATCATGGTCATGCCTCCTTTATTTGGCACACATTGCACCGGGCTCACCTAAGAACTATCGGTAATGGGGTAGACCCCCCCCCCCGACATCTAACCATTTGATGATTTCCTTTTTTACCACCTCTTGCATGTAAGGGTTTAACCTTATTTGATGATCCACACTTAGTTTGATCTCTTGCACTAATTGTATCTTGTGTTCACAAATTCCGGCGGGAATCCTTCGGATGTCCGCTATTGTCCACCTAATTGCTTGCCTATGCTCCCTCAAGACATTCAACAGTTGTTCTACCTGCACATCATTCAACAAAGAAGAAATGATTACCGGTAGAGTGTCATTAGAGCCAAGAAATTTATACCTCAAGTACGGTGGAAGTGGCTTGAGCTCAAGTTGCGGCGGCTTAATAATTGAAAGCTTGGCGGGAGGAGTGACTCTGTTCTCTAAGTCAAGAGAAAGTTTCTTTGGAGCATAAGTGTAGGACCCAAGTCCTTCTAATGCATTCACCTATTCCATGTATCCCTCCATGTCTTCACCATCAAAATTTACCAAAATAACCGCCAACGCCTCACCAAGGCATTGTTCTTCCATCTTTATCTCGATTGCATCTTCTACCTCATCAACAACATCAATGACTGAGATGTTTTCATATGCATGTGGCAACTTCATACCCTTACTCGCTTGAAAGTTAACATCTTCGTCATTATCTCGGAACTTGATCTATTTTCGTTATGAATCTATAAGTGCTCTTCCAGTAGCAAGAAATGGTCTCCCCAAGATGATAGGGATCTCTTTGTCAACAGCACAATCAAGGATCACAAAGTCAGCGGGGAGGAGGAACTTTCCCACTTTCACAAGAACATCATTAACAATTCCCACTAGTCTCTTTATTGAACGTTCGGCCATTTGCAACCTTGTGAGCACGTGATTTTGCCTTATACGAAATACTCCTATAAAATCCCAAAAAAAAAATAGATTTTTTGTTAATTATTTGCCCTTTTAGGAATTTTTGTAGAGTTTTATTTAATTGTTTGTATTTTGTGCATGTTTAAATTTTATTTAAGTAATGAAATACCAAAATATCACGCATGGCATTTAAGCCTCATTTTATACCTTTTTTTAGGATTAATTAGTTAATTAATTGCTTTATTAAAAATGAAAATCATAAAAAAAGGCTCATTTTTACATTTTTACCATTTAGTTTTAGATTAATGATTTTTCTTTCTTAATTTAGGATTAAGTGATTTTTATAAATGTTATAATTAGATAATTAGATTAATTTTATATTTTATATTAATTTAGATTTTAATTAAAAAAGAAAAGAAAAGAGGATAAAATAGTTAAAATTGAAAGGAGTTTGTTAATTTCGGAATTGGGCCAATTAGCCAAAACCAGCCCAAATTTATCCAAATTTCACCCCAAACCCGCCAGCCTATGACCCGGATTGGCCCAACTCCTCTCTTTAAAAACCCCACTTTCCTAAAATCTAAGGCGGAGCTTCTCCTTCAGATTTAAGAGAAAACGGCGTTGCTCCTCCTCTTGAGAACAATCAGATCTAATCCCTCACTGATTACACCTAAAAGGGAAACAAAAAATCAGAGGCTCCTCTCTAAAGAAACTTCATTTTTCTCTATCCATGCTCTTGACCTCTCGCTCAAAAAGCAGTGGATGCACACAGTCAATCGGCTCGATTTCAACTTCAAGTTGTTTGGATAGAAGTTTCGTCCACCTGCTCTCTCACTAAAAGCTGAAAAACAGAAAGGAAACTTGAAATTTCAAGAGGAAGTTTGACGAAAAAACTGATTTCAAAGCTCAAACTTTTTTTTTTGGATTTATATAAGCTATAGAAGTTCAGCTTTGTGATTGTTGTCGCTGCTCCTGCTGAAAATATTCTGCTGGGCTTTACCTTGAAAGATTTCAACCTTTGCCTCGTCTTCATGAAATTTATTTCCGTTTTCGCTGCTAGGTATGTCAAGACCGTTCTGTAATTCTTTTCAACTAGGCAAATGAAATTTGAACTATTCATGTTGTTGTCCATGTTTAGTTTTGTATGCTCATTGTATTTACCTTGTTATGTCTGTTTATGACCGCTTGTCTTTTAAAGATTGGATGAGATTGTTTACATTTTGGCTGCCTGGAATTATCGTGACTCTATTTCCTCTGTTGCTCAAAATGCTTAGCACAGTTAAAATAGTGTCACTGACTTTGAAGCAGCATATATGCGTTTCCCTAGTCTTGGTTTATTTTAAGTTGTCATGTTAGAATTGAAGTATGTACCATGCTGTTTTTCTTTTCCTTTTTCACGATGTTGAGATTTTGAGCACAAAGCAGTGACATTGATTATTGAACTGCCGTGATGTTGTTTGGAATGTGAGGATCAAAATTTACACTTCTATGGGTTTTTTTTTTATCTTTGGTTGAATGGGTTGGAAATTGGCAATTTGAGTGAAGCTCAACAATGCATGAGTCAGTGGTTCCATTTTAGTATCCATTGAAGGTTTAAGAGAATTACAGCTTCTAATTAGAGTTCCTTTAATAAGCGTATTCTAAGCCAACCTCTTCATTAATAAGTTTCTGATTGAGAATTAATTCTAATAAGATCATGCACCAGAAGTAGCTGGTTACTTATTCTTGATCATATGCTTGGAATTCTTTAAGATGGTAATGATACCTTTGAGAAATGTCATGAGAATATAAAGTATAGGTGTTCAGATGTGTTATTTACTTCAGTGGCAAAAGAAGAAACGTTTTTTTTGTCTTGGATGCTGGAAAACAAACCTCTATTACATTGTTATTGTTGTAGATTTCAGAAAAATAACAATCTCAAATTATGAACATCGTGGTTTGCTTTAGTTGAATACAATTTGAAATAATTTGAGGTGTGCCATGCCAAATAAAATTTCAAGACTCATGGCCCTCATTTAATTAATTTTAATCCTTTAGAAATCGAGGTGTGTCATTTAGTTAAATTTTTCATGGCCCTCGTAAACTTGAAAGTGCGTAGTTGCTTTAGGCGTGTAATTTAAATTAATTTCCTACACCCGGGTGTGCATTTATGTGACCCAAATCCAAATCTCAATAACATTGGATAAAGTGTGTTGTGGACCGCGGGTGCATTTATGTGACGTGGTTCAAGACATGTTTTAGATGACGTTGAATCTTTCCTAAAAAATAATAATTAAATAAAAGCGCTTATAAAGTTAAAATTGAATCATAGGTTAAAACAAGTATTAAAATCAGATAACAAGCCAATTGTAATAGTTTAAGCGACCGTGCTAGAACCACGGAATCCGGGGGTGCCTAACACCTTCCCTCGGGTTAACAGAATTCCTTATTCAGAATTTCTGGTTCGCAGACTTCAAAAGGAAAGTCGAAATTTCCTCGATTTGGGATTAAAAAATAAATCGGAGACTTGGGACACCAATTAAAATATTCCAAGTGGCGACTCTAAAATGAAATAAATAATCTCATTTCGAATAATGTCACTTAAAATGGAAAAACTCCCTTATATTACCTTCGAGTGTGTAAAAAGGAGGTGTGACAAACCTCACACTTGTAGGCCTCGGCATACCTAACCCTGCTTGCTTATAAATAGTAAGAGGCATTAAATTGATGCTAGCCCCATTATCACAAAGAGCTCTTGCAAAATCGCGCGCCCCAATAGTGCATGGAATGATAAAAGCTCCCGGGTCTTATTTTTTTTTAACAGTGGTTGTTGCAATGATAGAACTAACCCGATGAGTCACATTCACCACTTCATTCTTGGTGGTTTTTTTCTTGGTGTCAAGTATTTCAAATACTTAGCAAAACCCGGCATCTCTTGAAATGCTTCCATAAATGAAATATTTACCGATAATTGCTTGAGAATGCCATAGAAATTCTTGAGTTTGCTATCATCAACCTTCCTAGAAAGTCTTCGAGGGAAAGGAGGAGGGGGTCTAGGAATTGGTGCTAGAGTTTTTGGCGTCTCTTTCACCTTTTCCTTAACATCTTCCCAGGTTACTTCTTGAATTTTCACCTCTTTCGGGACCTTTTTAGCTTCAACAACAATTGCCACTTCAACTTGTGCCTCAACTTCTTGTTTGGAATCTTCCACTTCGACCACTTGTTCATTTCCTCCTTGAAGTACTTTCCCACTCCAAGTTGTAATTGTCATGCAATGGAAAGTTGGAATACTCCCACTGATTTTGCTCTCTTGAGAGGTTTCTCATTTGCATCTCCAACTTTTGAATAGATGCGGTATGTGAACCGACAAGCTCGGTCATATTCCTCATTGAAGTGTCGGACCTATCTTGATTTTGCAATACTCGCTCAAGCATGTTTTCCAACTTGGAATCACTTGAAGAACCTTCCTTCCAATGCGAAGAATTGGAATATTGCCCTTTCGGTGGAACATAAGGGTTTGAACTCCGATTTGAAAAGTTGTTATTGTTGTTGTTACTCCAATTTCCTTGATTTGAACTACCTTGGTCATTTCGCTATTGTTTGTTGCCTTGCCCTTGCAGGTTAGGCCTCCATTGGTTTTGTTGTCCTGAACCTTGTTATTGTTGCCTTTGATAACCTCATTGAGAGTTGTTGACATAATTTGCTTCCTCATAATCTTCATTTGATGTGGGTTGAACATCTTCCACCACATTCACCTTTTTTGTTTGGCTTTCAGTGAACATCTTTGTCAACACATTGACATTGGTGGCAAGCCCGACAATTACTTGATCTCTTTCTTGGTTCATGTTTGTCAAGGAAAGAGTACCATATGCAATTCCACCCGTGGTGTCCTCTGAGTGCCAAGCTTGGTTATGTTTAGCCATTTTGTCAAGGATTTGTGTGATCCTCGCAAATGTTTTATCCATAAAAGATCCATCAGCTGCATTCTTGGCTATAGGTTGGTTCATAGCATCCAAACCCATGTAGAATTTCTCCAACAAGATAAAATCCGTAAAACCATGATTCGGCAACCTCACCAAATATAACTTGAATCGATCTTATGCCTCATGTAGATGTTCTCCCGGTAATTGCTTGAAAAAGAAAATTTTATCCCAGAGCTCAGATTTCTTGCTTTGCAGGAACCATTTAGCTAGGAATGCTCGGACAAGTTCATGCCAAGAATGGATGGAATTTGGTGGTATATTTTGAATCCATTTCCTCGCCTCTCCAGTCAGTGAGTACTTAAACACCCTCAATTTTAGGGCATCATCTGAGACGTTGTTCTGTTTGTGCATCGTACACATACCCAAGAAGTTTCTGAGATGTTGTGTCGGATCATCATCGGTGGAATTTCTAAAAAAAACCTCTGCTTTGAGCATTAGGATTAAACCGTGTTCCACCTTGAAAGTGGTAGTGTCAACTCTCGGAGGTACAATAGCATTTATATCCTCAATGTACTCATCTATATCCGCAAAAGGATTCTCTTCTTCATCATATTCGACCATGTTTTCCTATCAACACCAAGCAAAACAAGCAAAGTGTGATGGAATAGAAGAAGACGTAAAGTAAAGCACACACTAATTAGTAATTTCAAAACCGTATTCCCCGTAACGACGCCAAAATTTGATACGCTCAAATTACACTTTATTTAAACAGTGTAAGGCGGTCAGTGTCAAATATAATAACCCAACAAGGTTGGGGTCGAATTTCACATGGAATAGGTGTGAAAAGGTTACTTGAGTAGTGTGAAACTTGACTTAAGTCGTAATTCTATTCCTTTAGCTTAACAAGAGAATGATGTAATTATGATTTAATAAGATAACTAATTTTATTATGAGAATGTGATTAATTTGATTAGGTAAACCAAGGTTATGTCCCCATCAATAAAATTTAATGCTATTAGTGTTAATATGATATATTTCTAATTGAAGGTCCTTTTGATATGCAAATGGTTTCTAATAGCTACCCAATATTTTTCAATGGTTGGGTAGTATTTTCTCTTTATGATTTTCCCAAATATAAAATAGTTGCACTTAAGAACAACCAATTTATGCCAAGTAGAACCCACTTATTCCTAAGTGATTCTATTAAACAAGGTTTAAAGTCTTGAGTTCTTGATATTCACTTCTACCAAACTCTAATCCACTTTTCCAAGTAAAGAAAGAGTAAAATGGAATATGTTAATGTTTGCAACCACCAACAATAAATAAAGCACAAGAGATGAATAAATATCAACCAAGCATTATATATATATTCAGTGTCAAACACCCATTAACATTGCACCCATTTAGGGTCCACAACCTTAATATGTAAAACTAGCTACTTATACTAAAATACAAAAGCAAAGCAATAAATAAAGACATAAAGCTTACAAAAGTGCAAGATTCTCTCTTCACAAGCTTCCAAATTAATGGAGTATTCATTGCCTTCAATGTTACCCCTTTTTCAGACTTAATGACCCACAAAACTTCTAGTTATTCTCTTTATAGTGTACTAAAAGTCGGGGTCAAAGTTGGACAAAACTTCCCTTGCAGAGACCTTCTGCGATCGCATAATGATCGCAGACCATGCATGCGGTCCGCAACATCGCATACTTATAGGTCTTGAAGTCCAGATCTCTGCCACATTCCAATTATGCGGGCTGCATATCTGTTATGTGACCGCATGTTCCATCGCAGCATATTTGCCAGCAACTTCAGTTGGAATTTATGCGATCATTATGCGGTCCGCAAAAGTGTTATGCGACCGCATATTCTTCTTTTCAGCTGGCCAAAAGCTCTGCTTCGCTTTGCGGAGGTTATGTGATCCGCATTTGACTTCTGCGGTCGCATACTTGCAGCATTTCTGTCCCTTTGTGACTTTTTGACTTCTTTTCCATGTTTTTGGGTCCTCAAGTCTCATGCACTTCAAAACATCAAAACTTGATAAGAATTAACTAAAAATGCATTGAAAGACAAGCTAAAATCTAAGTAATTTGTATCAAAAGTGCCAAAATTCCACGGCACATCAAAATAATATCTTAATATTTGTAGCTAAATCTTAGTTCTTTGTGGGATTCAACTCTGGACTCTCAGACCAGACATTATATTTACGGCGCTAGCTTAGTCATTTTTGTAAGGCATAGTTGGGCGAGATCAAATTTTGGTAGTTGATTATGATACATCTCTAATTCATAGTCCTAATATAATATCATGTGCACTAAGATTATAGTGTCTCCTTTTGACATTTATGTTAAATTTAGCTCATTAGATTAATAACATAGAATCATAATTGTAAATATATTTTGTTACTAGAGATATTAAAGATTAAATAATATGAGTGACATATTTAAATACAATGGATTGGACCAAGTTCGAATTTTTTATAGGCTGGAAGAAAAACAAACAAATGGAGCCTAATTATTTGAACCGTCTCGTACCTAAAATTTGTCATCTCTCATCTTGCCAACTTTCACCTCTCTTTTTTTGCAGTGAATTCTATTTTTTCTACAAATTGTCATACCTCAATTTCGGATGATTAAGTGATCGACCCCATTGCCTTAAACTAGCACCAAGTGCACCAATTATATTCTACTCATTCCATGAACAATGCGATATAATAGTTTCGGAAAATATTTTATTTTAAATAAATATGATTTCCACAATCTCAAAACAATACACAAAGTATAACTTTACAATATTACAATAATACTATCAATCTCATGGAATCTCTAGCAGTAACGAATCATAAGTCTCAAGGTGATTTTCCATTCAATAAGTTGGAAAAAGTAGAAAATGCAGGCATGCCTTAGGTGCTTGTGCCACGCCATCACACAAGGTCTAGTGCAGGCGCAAGGGACATGGATCGTGCTACCAAAGTTGTAACGAGATGGCCGGTCATTTTGAGTATAATAGCTCTGTTCTTCCATTTATTGCTTATTCTATGTTTGTTTGTTATTATGTGACTTGTGGGAGTGGTGATTTGATTCTGGGGATATCTCGGAATGAATTGGGACATTTAGTCCCAATGTTGGGAGCCTAAGTTGAAAGAATTGACCGGATGTTGACTTCTATGTAAATGACTCTGAAATAGAGTTTTGATGGTTCTGATAGCTCCGTATGATGATTTTGGACTTAGGAGTGTGTTTTGATGTTGATTTGGAGGTCCGTAGATTATTTTGGCTTGAATTAGCGGAAGTTGGAAAAGTCGAAGTTTGAAGAGTTGAAAAGTTTGACCGACAGTTGACTTTGTTATTACCGGGGTCAAATTTTGGTTCCGGAACTTGGAATAAGTCTGTTGTGTCATTTATGACTTGTGTACAAAATTTAAGGTCAAACGGAGTTGGTTTGGTATGTTTCGGCATTAGTTTTCAAAGTTAGAAGTTCATTAGGCTTGAATCGATGTGCGATTCGTGGTTTTAGTGTTGTTTGATGCGATTTGAGGCTTCGAGCGAGTTCGTATGATATTTTAAGACTTGTTTTTATGCTTGGTTGAGGTCCCAAGGGTCTCGAGTGGCTTTCGGATAGCTAGCGGATTGAAATTGGACATAGAAGAATTTCTGATGCTGCTGATGTCTAGTGCCATCGCACCTGCGGAGGATTGGTCGTAGGTGCACGACCGCAGAAGCAAGCCAGGGGTCACAGGTGCGGTCTTGTGTGAGTTGGGCAGTGGTCATAGGTGCGAGGAAGTTTTCCGCTAGTCTCCGCAGATAGAGAGTTTAGTAGGTGTGGCTGGCGATCACAGAAGCAGAGAGGAGTGCGCAGAAGCGGAAGAGCAAAATTGAAGGGTGGACCGCAGAAGCGGTCTCACAAGCACGATGTTGGGCCACAAGTGCGGCAGGTCGGGTGTTGAGTATTTTTCGCAGAAACGTCTAAATGGACCGCAGAAGCGAAAATGCGTGGGAAGAATATAAATTCGAAGGGTTCTGAGATTTCTTTATTTTTGGACTTTGCAAGCACTGTTGGAGGTGATTTGTGAGAGGGGTTTCACTAAATTTCAAGAGGTAAGCAACTTTTGGTCGTTTTTATCTATTAATATTGAATACCCATTGAATTTCTCACCTAGAGGTGGAATTTAGCGAAATTTGGGCTAGAGATTGGAGAGTAAGATTTGGGGATTTGAGTAATGATTTGATGTCGGAATTGGGTAATTTTGATATGGTTGGACTCGTTGTTAAATGGGTATTCGGATTATGTTAATTTTGCCGAATTCCGAAATGTGGGCCCGGGTTGGCTTTTTGGGTTGATGTTTTATACATCAATACCAAACAAGAGGGAGGGTGATTTGTGTGGTATTCAATTTTTTACGTGCACAAATTATAGAAGGACCTGGTTCTTCTATGTGTTTCTTATACTACTGTTGCAGAATAATAAATGTAGAAAGTAAAGAACACAAGTATTTTTACGCGAAAAATACCCGGCTCAAAAGGTGAAAAATCATGACCTACTACCTAGTAGGATTTTTTCCAACACTTCACTAAATCACTGAGCCAAAAACAGCATTTACAACGCTTTTGTAAACCTAAGGATTACCTCTAACCCTTTGTAGCAACCAGCCTCAGACTGTTGTGACAATTTTAAGCTAACTCTAACTTGAACACTACATTTAGAGTACCTAGTACAATTCGCTTCTAAGAAAGCTGAAAGGTACAACTCAAAAGTCATAGTACAATTGAACTAGAATAAAAGACAGACACTTGGAACTGATTCTCCTATCTGGTTCATATAGCTTCAGGTTCGCACACTTGAATCACACAGGAATTGCTTGCAAAATGCCTTGCTATTTTTCTCTCAACTCTCGTTTAACTTCAGCGTTTGTGTGTGCCTATAAAATGAGAACATCCTGAAATATATAGAGTTAGTAGAATAAGATTATCTAGAGATCTAATGTTATACTCTTCCACGGTAGAAGAGTTCAAGTTATCTTCAACTTCTAACTCATCCCTTCTCTAGGATAGAATTCTCTTTGAGTAAGGAGTCCTACTCCTTATCAATTATGCAACCTTTTCATTTAGGAGATATCAGATATAACCACTTAAGCTTATCTCCTTCACGTGCATGCATTGTGCTTGAATCTACCTGTGTTTGTGTGCACTGTGTATGAACTTGGTTCATGCGTGTGTTCCTTTGCCAATCATCAAAACAAATTTACTTGGGCCAACATGGGTTGACTTTTTGACTTTTGTTAAAGAACCTTACTTTATCATATGAATTGATTTCTATAGCTTGTGTTGATTATATTGGGTTGTTTGTGGCTAGATTCGAGTCGTTCGGAGGCCGATTCGCGAGGCAAGGGCCTGTTGGAGTAGAGATTTGCGCGGTTTGAGGTAAGTAACACTTTTAAACTTGGTTCTTAGGGTATGAATCCCTAAAATACATGTTATATGATTGGTGTTGAGGTGACGCACATGCTAGGTGACGGGTGTGTGGGTAAGTACCGTAGAAATTGTCACTTGGTTGATTCCGTGGAACTGTGTAGTTATCAAATCTTGATATTTATTCATGTATTCTCCATGTGTTAGAGAAATTTAGATGTGATTCATGTTAGAAATCATGCTTAGGCTATATGATGGTACTTTTAGGACCCACAAAGGTCGTTCTTTTGCTATTGAGTTATTTCCTTAAACAATAGTTATGTATTCAGTCGCATTCATCATATCATATCTAAGTTTATGTTACCATTTATTGTTATATCATGTATCATTATTTTGGGCTGATTGGCATGAGTGTTGTGACCTCAAGAGACTGGAGAGATTGATGACTTAGTGAGACCGATGGCCTGATTGTAAGTGATATTGATGGGATCAGGCTGCACGCCGCAGCAATTTTTCTTGATTCATGATGGGATCAGGCTGCACGCCGCAGCAGGTATTATTGATTCATGATGGGATCGGGATGTGCGTTGCAGTAGGTTTTTACTAGCACTTGGGCAGATCCGCCCTTCCGGAGTCTGACATACTAGCAGTGAGTGCAGGTACCGTACAGTGCGGAGTGACTAAGTGTGATGAGTGAGAGTTGAGACAATCAGATTGAATACTTTGAGAGTGGGAGTACGTGTATCATTGTGATGCATTACATGCGACATGCACATTGACATATAGATAGAGCTGTCAAAACGGGCAAGCCTAGCCCAAGCCTCGTGGGCTTTTAAATTTGGTGGGATAGGGTGGGTCGGCCCTCCATCTATATGGGCCTTAAAATGACCAGCCCATCCTAGCCCAGCTCTAAGAGGGTCGCGGGTTAGGGCAGGCCAACCCTTCAATATTTTTAGAAAAAAATATTTCTCCAAATCTTTAGATATTTTTTGTGACGTAATCTCTTAATCATATGAACGATTTTTGTTTATTTAGATTGTACAAGAATCTTGATATTTGACAAGGAATCTCGTAATTGAAATGTAAATTCTCTATATCTTTAGCTCTTCTTTTTAACATTACATAAATATTTTTAGTACTTTTCTTTCACTTTCCTTAGGTTCAAGAATTGCTTCAATAAGTTTATACGTTAAGGTTTTTTAATTTAGGTTTAATATTATTTGTTGATTTCATCATTATAGTACATACAAATTTTAAAATTCATGATATTTGCTAGTGTTGTCAATTTTCTTTGGGTATTAAAACTTGACCTTTTTTATGCTAACAAACAACATCGACAACAACTCAGTAAAATCCCACTAATGGGATCTGGGAAGGGTAGTGTATACGCAGACCTTACCCCTACCCCGAAAGAGTAGAGAGGTTGTTTCCGAAAGACCCTCGACTCAAGAAAATAAAAAGACAAAAATGAGACAATATTAGTATCACCACAGAAATCGTAGGAAAAATAGGAACAATATGAATCTAAAAGAAAGATGCAAAGAAAAAGCGAAAGCTAATCAAAAGGCCCTGCATTGAAAGGCAAAATAGTAAGACACAACATTGCCATTAACTATCTTAGACAAAAATCTCTACCAGACTAGTCTTACAAAGGTGCGAAGTAAGGAAAAACTCAACTATCTCCTAACCTACAACTCTAATACTCGACCTCCGCATCTTCCTATAATAATTAAATGATTGGCCACTTAAAACTGATCATTGGCCAGTTAAAGTAATATTTTCTTTTGGAAAAAAATGATTGGCCACTTAAAACTTTCCTAGTTCGTTGTTAATTGATCAAAAGAAAAACTAATCTTGTCATACTACATGCATATCAAAAATATAAATTCTAGTTGATATGGAAGGGTAAATGAGCAATCTAAGGTTGGAAAATATGGATTATTTAATATTTTTTTTAATTTTTACTTTTTTTAAATATTTAAATTTGAATTTAATTAATATTTGGCCCACGGGACCGCCTAGGCCCAGCCTCAGTCAAGCCTCAAAAGCCAACAGACTGACTTAGGCCGGGCTTATAAGCCTCAGTTTTAAATGGGCTAAAAAAATTCGAATTCAGCCTTACCCAAGTAGCAAGTTGGGTTGGGCTGGCCTCACGGTCTAAGCCCATTTTGGCGGTTCTACATGTAGATATAGAGATGTAGCATTCCTTATATCAGTCATACATGGCATATTTTTATCCGTGTTAAGTTGAAACTGTTAACTTGAAAGCATGCCTATATTCTTGTACTGTGTACCAACTGATTACGTGTTTTTTTTAGATATTATTGTCATTTTTTCGGTCATATTTGTACTGTTATAATCTGATTTGGATTGTACCTTTCTGAGCTCGTCACTACTTTCAGCCCAAGATTAGTCATGTTACTTAATGAGTACATTGGGTCGCTTGTACTCATACTACATTCTGCACTTTGTATGCAGATCCAGGTACTTGAGGTAGCTACTTTGGTGTCCGCAGACCTCGACTCTCCTTCTTTTCAGTTTATTTGCACTGTTCTATCCTTAGACAGTTATTTTTAGCAGTTAAACTGTATTGTCATTTAGTTGCTCATATACTTAGTGACACATGGATTTCGAGGGTGATGTTTTACACGTCAATATCACACAAGAGGGAGGGTGATTTGTGTGGTACCCAATTTTTGCTTAACTGAACTATAGAAAGACCTAGTTCTTCTTTATGTTCCAACTACTATTGTTTGAGGAATAATAAATAAAGAAAATAAATAAGACAGAGATTTTTACGTGAAAAACATCTGGCTCAAAAGGTGAAAAAACCACGACCTACTACTCAGTAGAATTTTCCCAAACTTCCACTAAAATCACTGAGCCAAAAACTGTATTTACAAAAACTCTTATGTAAACCTAGAATTAACTCTAATCCCGTTGTGGCACACAGCCTCAACTGTTGCAACAACTTCAAGTTAACTGTAACTTGAAAACTCTAAGTACCTAATACAATTGCTTATATAAAAGATGAAAGGTACAATGTAAAATCACCTACTACAATTGAACTAGAATAAAACATAGACACTTGGAACTGGTTCTTCTATCTCATTCAAGTAGCTTCAGGATTGCACACTTGAATCACACATAAATTGCTTGCAAAATCACCTTGCTCTTTTGCTCTCAATTTAAGTTTAACTTCTGCTTATGTGCATTACCTATAAAAGAGAACAACACTGATATTTAATGGGTTAGTAATTAGAGATTGACTGGGATACAGATGCTACTCTTCTATCGTAGAAGAGTTCAAGTTGATCTCAAACCCTAACATTATCCTCTTCCTAAACTATGTTCTCTTCAAGGAAGGAGTCTTTCTGTCCTTATCCAATATGCAACCTTTTCGATCAGATAAGAGATATTACTTCTGATAAGTTAGATTTATCTCCTTCATGTGCATCTCACATGTTTGGGTTGATCTTGATTGTACTTCACAAGATGGACCTGGTCCATGTCTGAGTTCTTTTTCCATCTTCAAAACTTTACCTGTACTTGGGCCAATAAATTTCCCCTTTTTGATGATGATAAAATTTGTGTTTTTACTTACTTGGATCCTGTAAGAACTCAGCTTAACCATCAATACAAAGTTTAGACAATTCACTTATCATCAAGGACCAAGTTAGTTAAGTTATAAATATCACTTTAAGCAATAACTCCAATAGTTTTCCCCCTAGTACTTGTCCCTATCTCTGAATCTCCATCATTGACAAAACCAGGATCAAATGTTTCAGAATATGTAAAGCACAATATCTCTTCTCCCTTTTGGCATCATCAAAAAGTTGCATACAAAGTGTGAGTCCCAGATTTTAATAAGTACTCATGGCCACTGGGGCAACTGCAAGTGCAATCGTGGATCAATCTTCAATAATCAAGCAAACATATTTAAATTATCAAGGAATGATTAACATTGAACAAGAGCAAAAATAGTAAATATCATTGATAGAAGATATGTTGCTACCACAATCCACAACCAGAAAGCAAAAACATTCAAAATATGAGCAAAAAGAAAGAAATATCCCTATCCGGGTCACTGAAAGTACTAGACAGGTTCAGGAGATAGAGGCTAGAATTCCTAAGGCTTGGGAGAGCTAGAGGGTTAGTTTTGGGCTTGAAGAAGATTCAACATATTGTGAAAAATTCCATCATTCTTCTCCTTTTCCTTGGTGAACTCAGTTCTGAGAGCATCCCTCTCAGATTCCACCTCTGCCACACGAGCCTTTAGCCTAGCTATCTCAGCATCCTTGGCTTCACTTTCCTGAATAAGAGCCCTGACTTTACTATTGATAGGAATTTTCTTGGATGAACCAGGTTCATTTGGGATGGCATTGACTAAATAGTCACAAGCAAGTAGAGTATTAATGCCAAAGTATTCCTTGATTGAGGTCATTTCCTATTTCTTCAGAGGCACATTGCACCTATCCAGAACCGTAGTCAGAATAAAGCCATAGGGAGTAGTATGAGCCTTGGAGCCATTGATGACCTTGTCCAGTAGCTTGATGATGAATGCAAGCCAACTAATTTGCCTTCCACTTTCCAGGCACTCCATCAGAACTAAGTCCATATAATTTGAAATATGCCTTCTCTCCTGCCTGGGCAGTAGGAACTTGTTGACAAACTCAAGAATCACTTTGTGATGTGGCCTCATTTCACTCTTCTGAACAGCCCTAGCCTCATTCACATCTACAGCATCACAGAACCTCCTGGTAATTTCAAGGACAGTAGGAAGGGAGTCCAGACATGGCCACCTTTGCCTTGTATAGTCATCAAACCCTTAAGAGGGTATGTTAAAGATCTCACCTAGCTTCTTTGCATCAAAGGTCACTTGAACTCCTTTCACCAGGCTGCTAACTCTGCCATCCCTAACCTCTGCATTTGCCATGAACTCAATGATCTCATTCCTGGATAGCATTCCATCCATCTAAAGGACCATGTCCTTCCAGCCCTGAGCAGCTAAGGCATCTACCAGTCTCATCATTCCTGGTTTCAACAGGTCTTTCAGCAATCTACCCTTCAAAAAATTTCTCTTGCCAAACTTGGCTAGCTTATCTTGTTCACCATCAGACTCACTTTCTTCTTAACCACTCCATTCCTCCTCTTCAGAAACTCTAACTTGTTTACTTTTTACTGCAGACCTTTTCCTCTTGGCCAATAAAGGTTCAGCAGCCTCAGACACAGAGAAAGACTTCTTGGAAGAAGTCTTGGGCTTTTTGGGCTTGGGGGTCTGAATCTCCACTGTTGTAACTTTCTTCTAATGGACCAGTTCCATCTCCTCAATATCAACAGCTTCTGAGGACTCTGCAACCTTACTCTTTCCTTTAGCCATCATTTTCTTCTTACTCTCAGCCAGAGCCTTTTGTAGATCACTCTCACTCTGTTTCATCCTGCTTCTTGTGGCTCTTCCCTTTGACAAGGAAGTTTCAGTAGTTATTGGGGATGAAGCCTTTCTTTTCTTGGAGGGTTTAGGATCACTGAGGGTTTTTGGTGTAGGAGTTCTTCTTTTCTTTGGATCATAACTTGCCCCAACCTTTTTCAACAAGTCTGCTAGGGTCTCTTCAGTTGATGAACCAGGTTCATCTCCTTGTGCGCTTAGATTAACTAACCCTTCAACAGCTTCACCAAAACCACTTTCCCCTGACTTCTTGCCACTCTCTTCAACATTTTCGTGTTCAACCCCACAAATAGCAGGTACAGAAAAATCAGTAGTGGGTGAATGATTAGCCACTCCTTTCCCTTTTCCCCTCTCGTTACCATATGCACCCTCTCTCTCTTTTTCTTTTTCAGATTTTTTTTACCTCCACTCCTTCGTAACTCAAGTAATTCCATATCCCTAATAGGCCCAACTAAAACAAACCTATTTTCTACATTCTTAGTCAAAAAAGAACTTACCTTAGAAGGGGATTCTTGAGCCTTCTCAGAGTCAGAAGAACCAGGTCTTTCCCCCTCACTAGCAGATTTGTATGACTCAGAATCAGAGTTACAGTCAGAGTCTTGAATCTGACTTGCCTTTAA
Organism: Nicotiana sylvestris; assembly: GCF_000393655.2. Taxonomy (NCBI): domain Eukaryota; kingdom Viridiplantae; phylum Streptophyta; class Magnoliopsida; order Solanales; family Solanaceae; genus Nicotiana; species Nicotiana sylvestris. The sequence goes on from NC_091065.1 coordinate 183,384,163, forward strand.
TTTCTCATTCAATTTCCTTGAGAGAGCCCAGAAGCTACTGTTTTTCGAGCAAGCATTTTTACCCTTCTTAGCCTGGGTTTGGGAGTCGTGCTAGGTGGAGGAGAGGTAGATAAATCAGAGGGAGTGGGCTGTGGAGGAGTTCCAGGGTTGTCTTATGGGTTTGTCATTATCGCTGATTTCTTGAGAGAATTGGTGAGTTAGAGCTTTGGAGAAGAAAGCAATTGAAAGTAAAGAAGGATTTTGACGGTTTAGAATTATAAAGATGGTAGGAGGTAATGATTCTTATTTAAAGAGAAATACACATTTAATGTATAATGGCAGCTTTAGTAGTGGTCAATTAGAGGTGTAATCAACCTGAAATTTCAGGTTTGAATGAACGGTTAAGCTTCCCTAGATTTTAGGCAAATTTTGTGGTTTAGAGTTCTAATACTGTCGGAACTAGTTCAAAAATAGACGGATAGAATTTTCTATGGAATTGGACAATTGTAGGACTTCTGCTCATGATTTAAATATTGATATTTCTAATCGTGCAAAGTATAGAAAACATACCTTAGCATTCAGATGAACCAATACTGATGAACCATGTTCTTCATTTAGAATTCTCTTGATCATGCCTTAATTTACCATAATATAGAAATATTTGTAAGAGATCAGTGAGTCATATTAACATATGTCATAGGAATATACTAATTACAAATGAAGCTGAGTAAAAATTAATCTAGATATTTACACAAGTTCAGATTTCCTAGCCAAATTTTTATTATTTTTTTCTTTTTTTCATTATGCATTCTGAGCTTGTCCTATTAGGTGATTTTAATCATCCCTAATTCCAATCTATTCCTTTCAAAGTTTTCTCTACTCAGTGCTTTAGTAAAGATGTCAACAATTTGTTTATCAGTGGCACATAATTCTATGGTTATCAATCCTTTCTCATAGTTATCTCTTAAGAAGTGGTGTCTAACATCTATATGCTTAGTCCTCTTATGATGAACATGGTTCTTTGTCATACTTATAGCACTAGTATTATCACAGAAGATAGGAATACAACCAACTTCAATGCCAAAATCTATCAGCTGTTATTTGATCCACAATAATTAAGCACAACAAAAGGCAGCAACAACATATTCAGCCTCAGCAGTGGATAAGGCCACTGAATTCTGCTTTTTAGTGGCCCATGATACAAGACATTAATCAAGAAAATGAGCCATACCTGAGATGCTCTTCCTATCTACAAGAAAAACTACATAGTCAGCATCAGCATACCCTACTAGATTGAAATTACTTCCTTTAGGGTACCAAAGACACAAATCAATAGTGACTTTCAAATATCTCAATATCCTCTTAACAGCAGTCAAGTGAAATTTCTTTGGATTTGCCTCAAAATGAGCATAAAGACCTACACTGAAAACTATGTCAGGTCTACTGGCAGTAAGATACAAAAGTGAACCAATCATACCCCTATACAACTTTTGATCAATAGATGAACCAGGTTCATCTATGTCTAATTTAGTAGTTATTGCAATGAGAGTGTCTATTTCCTTTGATTCATCCATTTTAAACTTTTTGATCAACTCTTTTGCATATTTCTGCTGATGGATCATGATTCCATTTGGATTTTGTTTGACCTGTAAACCTAAGAAAAAGTTAATCTTACCCATCATACTCATTTCAAACTCACTCCCCATTAATTTGGCAAAATCCTTACTTAGTTTGTCAATGGTTTACCCAAAAATAATGTTATCAACATATATTTGTACCACAAAAAGATCTTTACCTTTTTCCTTCAAGAATAGAGTACTATCAATTTTACCTTTTTGTAGCCATCTTCAAGCAGGAATTTGGACAATCGTTCATACCATGCTCTAGGAGTCTGCTTGAGTCCACAGAGAGCCTTGTCTAATTTGTACACATGTTTTGGACAATCCTTGCTCTCAAACCCTGGAGGTTATTTAACAAACACTTCTTTTTTTAGGTAGCCATTTAGGAAGGCACTTTTAACATCCATATGATGAAGAGTGAATTCCATGTGCGCTGAAAAAGCTATGAGGAGTCTTATTGCCTCCAGTCTTGCAACTGGAGCAAAGGTATCATCATAATCTATACCTTTCTCTTGGATATAACCTTGGATAACCAGTCTTGCCTTGTTTCTTGTAACTTTTCCATCTTCATCAAGCTTGTTTCTGAAGACCCATTTAGTGTCAATTACTGATCTATCCTTAGGACTTGGAACTAGATGCTAAACTTGACTTTTCTCGAACTGATTGAGTTCATCTTGCATTGCATTTACCCAATCTGCATCCTGCAAAGCCTCAACAACATTTTTAGGTTCAATAAGAGATAGGAAAGCATCAAAAGCACATAGATTCTTTAACTGTGATCTAGTTTTAACTCCAGAGGTTGGATCAGTGATTATGTTCTCAATGGGATGAGAACTTTGATACTTGTGAGGTTTCACAACCAACTGATTTCTACTTGATGTTTCTCCCATGTTCTGTTGCTGAGGAACGGGGTCATGAACAGGTTCCTTTAGGGGATTGATTTCAGTTCCTCTTTGTTCTGTTTCCCCTATCAGGTTGCCCTGGATGGAAGAACCTATTCCATCACATGTTCCTTCTTTTGGTGCAACTTTAGGTTGAGCTGAGGTTTCACTCAAATCTTTTACCAACCCAATAGCGTCATCTTCATGATCCTGTTTCTCAGAAAGAATGTTAGTTTCATCAAAAACTACATGTACACTTTCTTCTACACACAAAATTCTTTTATTCAACACTTTATAAGCTTTGCTATGTGAAGAATATCCCAAAAATACTCCCTCATCACTTCTGGGATCAAACTTACCTAGGAAGTCCTTACCATTATTGTGCACAAAGCACTTGCATCCAAATGCCCTAAGATGGGATATATTTGTTTTTTTCCCTTTACGTAACTCATAGGGAGTCTTCTTTACAAGAGGTCTAGTCATGCATCTATTAATGATGTAACATGCAGTATTTACAGCCTCTACCTAGAAGTTATGGGGTAGTTTGCGAGAAAGAAGTATCGTCCTAGCCATATCTTCAAGAGTCCTATTCTTTCTTTCAACTACTCCATTTTGCTGAGGAGTCCTAGGGGCAGAAAAATTATGATCTATATCATGCTCATCACAAAATTTAGCAAACTTAGCATTTTCAAATTCAGTTCCATGATCAGACCTGATTGATGCAAGTTGATTACCTAGTTGTTTATGAGTTTTTCTAACAAAGGCAGTAAACGTGGCAAATGCTTCATCCTTAGATGTTAAGAACAATACCCAGGTAAACCTAGAGTAATCATCAATAAGTACTATCACATATTTCTTACCACCTCTGCTCAAAGTTCTCATTGGACCACAGAGATCCATATGAACCAGTTCCATCGTCCTGGTTGTGCTTACCATTTTCTTGATTTCAAAGGATGATCTTACCTGCTTCCCCCTTGCACAGGCCTCACAAACATTGCCTTCCTTGAACTTGATGTTAGGTAAACCTATCACCAGGTCCTTGGAGACTAATTTGTTAGTTGATTCAAACTTGTATGACCAAGTCTTTTGTGCCACATGAGGGTATCATTGTCCAACACACTGAAGCAAGTGAGTTCATTTTCTGAAAGAGTGGACAAATATACAATGTAAATATTGTTAACTATTTTTCCCTGTAAAATAATCTTGTCAGTGGTAAGATTAATCACAAAGCATTTGGTAGAGGTAAATGCTACAAGGTTACCTCTGTCACATAGTTGTGATACACTGATTAGGCTATATTTCAAGCCATCTATCAAGTAGATATTCTCAATAGAATGTGAGTCTGTCTTACCTATCTTTCCAACCCCAATAATCTCACCTTTCTTCCAATTTCAGAAGGAGACATTACCTCCTTTTAAGTCCTCAAGTGAAAGGAATTGGTTCTTGATTCCAGTCATATGTTTTAAGCAACCACTATCCATGTACCATAATTGGTTGCTTCTTCACTTGGACCTCTTGTTCATCATCTGATTCTCTGATGGCCATAAGTGCTTGTTCATATCCAGCTTCATCTTCTGAATCCTCATCTGATGTTTCTCCCCAAGCAGCAACCATAGCCTTTGTTGATCCTTTGTTCCTTTTAGGTTTAACTTGTTCCTTCTTTCTGTTCCTTCGTTCAGCCCTTTCCTTCTTCCATTCAATTTCCCACTGAGGACAGTTCTTGATCATGTGATCAGTCTTGCCACATTTGTAGCAACCCTCGTTGGTTTGTTTCTCAGGAGCCCTTACTTTGTTGAAGGTTGAACCTCTTGAAGAACCCTTTCCTCTCATTAGGTACTTTTTGAAATCCCTTGTGATCATGGCCATTTCATCATCCTCCAGATCTGCACCTTCAGCTATTCTGAGAGCCAGACTTTTTTCCTTCTTGGGTACATCCATTTTCATGGTTTGCCTTCTCAGTTCATAGGCAGTGAGATTTCCAATAAGTTCATCCAACTTGAGAGTAGCAATGTTCTTTGATTCCTGAATAGCAGTGATTTTGCTTTCCCAAGTTACTGGTAAGACGCTTGTCAATATTTTCTCAACCTTATCTTCTTCAAGGATAATTCTTCCAAGAGATTTAAGTTCATTTGTTAGTGTTGTGAACCTTGTGTACATCTCCTGTATAGTTTCTCCTTACTTCATAGTGAAATTCTCATATTGAGAATATAGCAGTGTTCCTCTTGATCTCTTTACTTGAGGAGTTCCTTCATGAGCCACTTGTAAAATGTCCCATATCTCCTTAGTAGTGGTACAACTTTGAATCCTGTTGTACTCGTCTGGACCTAGTCCACACACAAGCCATTTCTTGGCATTGGCATTCTTTTCCCATTTCTTCAAGTTTTTAACAGTGTAGTCAGCTCTTGTCTTTGGCACGTCCACTCCTTCAGTATTCTTCTTTGTATTAGCCAGGGGACCATCAGTGACTATGTCCTAGAGCTCATAGTCTTCTCTTATGATGTGATATCTCATCATGTTCTTCAACTAAGAATAGTACTGACCATTAAAGAGTGGAGGCCTAGTAGAGGATTGCCCTTCCCAGTTTCCAGGTGGTGCACTCATCTTGATCTTTTCCTAAGGTGTTAACCTCTTCAAGGATAACCCGCTCTGATACCAATTGATGTTTTACACGTCAATACCACACAAGAGGGGGGTAATTTGTGTGGTACCCAATTTTTACTTAACGTGAACTATAGAAGGACCTGGTTCTTCTTTGTGTTCTAACTACTACTGTTTGTAGAATAATAAATAAAGAAAATAAAGAAGACAGAGATTTTTACGTGGAAAATACCTGGCTCAAAAGGTGAAAAAACCACGACCTACTACTCAGTAGGATTTTCCCAAACTTCCACTAAAATCACTGAGCCAAAAATTACATTTACAAAAACTCTTTTGTAAACCTAGGATTAACTCTAATTCCGTTGTGGCACACAACCTCAACTGTTGCGACAACTTCAAGTTAACTCTAACTTGAAAACTCTAACTACCTAATACAATTGCTTCTATAAAAGCTGAAAGGTACAATGTAAAATCACCTACTACAATTGAACTAGAATAAAAGATAGACACTTGGAACTGGTTCTTCTATCTCATTCAAGTAGTTTCAGGATTGCACACTTGAATCACACATAAACTGCTTGCAAAATTGCCTTGCTCTTTTGCTCTTAATTTATGTTTAACTTCTGCTTATATGCATTACCTATAAAAGAGAACAACACTGATATATAATGGGTTAGTAATTAGAGATTGACTGGGATATAGATGCTACTCTTCTATCGTAGAAGAGTTCAATTTGATCTCAAACTCTAACACTATCCTCTTCCTAAACTGCGTTCTCTTCATGTAAGGAGTCTTTCTCTCCTTATCCAATATGCAACCTTTTCGATCAGATCAGGAGATATTACTTCTGATAAGTTAGATTTATCTCCTTCACGTGCATCTCACATGTTTGAGTTGATCTTGACTGTGCTTCACAAGATGGACCTGGTCCATGTTTGAGTTCTTTTGTCAGTCTGTAAAACTTCACCTGTACTTGGGCCAACGGAGGGATTTTGTATTGAGTTGCGGTATTTTTTATTAGTTATTATGAGATTTTTAACTATTAAGATTATTTCATTATATTTTCAATTTAAATATGCATGGTTATTTGTGATTTTTGGCTTGCCCAGTATTGTAATAGGCGCTATCATGACATGTGAGGTTTTAGATTGTGACAAATTAGTATTAGAGACTAGATTACATAGGTATCACGAGTCACGAGCAGGTTTAGTAGAGTCTTGCAGATTGGTACGAAGATGTCTATACTTATCTTTGAGAGGCTACCGAACCCTTAGGAAAACTCCACTTTCTTGTATTCTTGTCATATGGATTTGTTGATTCCGGAAATTAAACTTCTGTTATTCTATTCTCTCATAAATGGTGAGGACATGTGCTACCGGATCGGGCCAACGGCCACCAATACCACTACCTAGGTCCACGAGAGGCCGGGGTCGCGGTAGAGGTTGGGGTGTAGCTCGTACAACTGCTAGAGCAACACGTGTAAACCCACCAGTAGCTCCAGCTCAAGAGTAAATCCCAGATATGGTTGAGCCGGTGGGACCATCTTAGACACCAGCTGTGCCCATTATGATTCCAGGCCTTTAAGAGGCTCTAGCCCAGATATTGACTGTATGCACTAGCCTTGCTTAGGCAATTTTAGTTCAGGCCGTACCAGCCACTTCTAAGGCTAGGGGAGGTGCTCAGACTCTCGTTGCCCGTACTCTTAAAGTAGGTGGTGTAGGGACTTCAGGCACTGGGGGCACTACCAACCTAGCCGGTTGCAACTTCTTAGGCCTAGGTGGGTCCACCGATGAGTGATGGGGAGCAGAAGAGGCTAGAGCAGTTTGGGAGGCTTAAGCCTCAATTGTTCAATATGACTGAGTCAGAGGATGCTCAGGACTTCTTAGATTGGTGCCAGCGGGTTCTTCGCACGATAGGTATTCTGGAGACTGGTGAAGTCTCATTTACTACTTTTTAGCTGTCGGGGGCAGCCTTTAGATGGTGGGAGGCTTATGAGTTGATCAGGCCAGTCGGCACTGCACCACTTACATGGCACGAGTTCTTCGTTCTCTTCTTGGAGATTTTTGTCCCACCGACCCGTAGGGAGGAGTCGTAGAGGTAGTTTGAGTAGCTACACTAAGAAGGTATGTCCATGACCCTGTATAGGATGGGATTTTTAGAGTTGGATCATCATGCGATCTGGTTGGTTCCTATAGAGAGTGAGATGATTAGGAGGTTCATTGATGGCCTCAACTATGTATTGTGCTTTGTTATGACTCGAGAGCTTACATTGGGTGCTAGGTTCGATGAGGTGGTTGATATTGCTAGGAAGCTAGAGCAGGTCTGTAGTCAGGAGCCTGAGGAGAGGGAGGCCAAGAAGCCTCGTGGTTTGGGTAGTTTCAGTGGTGTTTCTTCTGGAGGGCAGTCCCACCATAGCAGGGGTTGTCCTTATAGGCCCGTTCTTATGGCTCGTCCTGTTCATCGTGGTGCATCATCTAGCCATGGTTTATACAATGCTTGTCCGGGTCAGTCATCTCTCAATGCCCTCCTAACTCAGAGTTCATCTTTTGCTCCATCAGTTTAGGGTTAATCTATTCCAGGTCCCGCTATTAGTTATTTTGGTTCTCGGGGTCCGCTTCAGTACTTGCTTCCATTATCAGAGTGGGGTTGCTTCGAGTGTGGAGAGTTTGGTCATGTGAAGAGGTATTGACCCGTCTTTTGGGAGGTCTAGTTCAGTAGAGGAGTTAGGTTGAGACTTCCGCTCTAGTTACTTCACCACCCACTTAGTCAGCTCGGGGAGGGGCTCAGGCAGCTAGAGGTCACCCTAGAGGGGAGGACAATCAGATGAAGGTCAAGTTCGATGTTATGCCTTCTTTGCCAGGCCGGAGGTTGTTGCTTTAGATGCACTAATCACAAGTATTGTCTTAGTATGCCACAGGAAAGTTTCTTTATTATTTGACCTTGGCTCCACTTCTTCGTATGTATCATCATATTTTTCTCATTATCTGGATATGCCCCGTGAGTCCCTAGTTTCACCTATTCATGTATCTATGTCGGTGGGTGATTCTATTATTGTGGACTATGTGTATCAGTTGTGTGTGGTGACTATTGGGGATCGGAAACTAGAGTTGATCTCTTATTGCTTAGTATGGTTGATTTCGATGTGATTCTGGTATGGATTGGTTGTCCCCATGTCATGCTATTCTGAACTGCCATGCTAAGATCGTGACGTTAGCGATATCAGAATTACCTAGGATCGAGTGGAGAGGTTCTCTGGACTATGTTCCCAGTAGGATGATTTTATATTTGAAGGCCCAATAGATGGTTGGGAAAGGGTATTTGTCATATTTGGCATTTGTGAGAGACGTTGATGCTGATACTCCTACTATTGACTCTGTTCTGGTAGTGCAAGACTTTCTAGATGTATTTCCTACTGACCTATCGATCATGCCACCTGACAGGAACATTGATTTTGGTATTGACTTGGTGCAGGACACTCAGCCTATTTCTATAGTTGAAGGAATTGAAAGAGCAACTTCAAGAGCTTCTTGATAAGGGATTCACTAGGCCTAGTGTGTCGCCTTGGGGTGCACTGGTTCTGTTTGTGAAAAAGAAAGAAGGTACTATGTGGATGTGCATTAACTATAAACAGTTGAACAAAGTTACAATTAAGAACAAATATCCTTTATTGCGCATTGATGACTTATTTGACCAGCTTCAGGGAGCTGGAGTGTTCTCTAAGATTAATTTAAGGTATGAGTATCACCATTTAAAGATTTGGGACTTGGATGTTCTGAAGATGACATTTGGGACCCACTATGGTCACTATGAATTCTTTATGATGCCTTTTCGGCTGACCAATGCCCCAACAATATACATGCATTTGATGACCAGTGTATTCCATCCATATTTTAATTCATTTGTTATAGTATTCATTGATGATATTCCGGTGTACTCACGTAGCCAGGTGGAGCATGCACAACATCTGAGGATTGTACTACAGAGGTTAAGGGAGGAGAAGCTTTATGCCAAGTTCTCCAAGTTGTGAGTTTTGGCTTAGTTCGGTGGCGTTCTTGGGGCACGTGATGTCCAGTGAGGGGATTAAGGTGGATCCGAAGAAGATAGGGGCAGTTTAGAGTTGGACCGGACAGTCTTCGGCTATTGAGATTCAGAGTTTTCTCGGCTTGGCCAGATATTATCACTGCTTTGTGAAGGGTTTTTCGTCCATTGTTGTGCCTTTGACCAGGTTGATCCAGAAGGGTGCTCTATTCAGGTGGTCGAATGAGTGTGAGGAGAGCTTTCAGAAGCTCAAGATTGCCTTCACCACATCTCCAATTCTAGTTTTGCCTTCAACATCGGGTTCTTATACAATATATTGTGATGCTTCTCGCATTGATATTGGGTGTGTCTTGATGCAAGAGGGTAGAGTGACCGCTTATGCTTCATGCCAATTGAAGCCTCATGAGATGAACTAACCCATTCATGATTTAGAGTTGGCAGTTATCGTCCATGCATTGAAGATTTGGAGGCATTATCTCTACGGCATGTCATATAAGGTATTTACGGATCATCGTTGTCTTCAGCACTTCTTCAAGTAAAATGATCTAAATTTGTGGCAGCAGAGATGGTTAGAGATGCTAAAGGACTATGATATTACCATTTTGTATCATCCCGAGAAGGCCAACGTGGTGGCCGATGCCTTGAGTAGAAAGGTGATGAGTATGGGTAGACTTGCATTTAATCCCATGAGAGGCCGCTTATATCAGATTTTCAGGCTTTGTCCAATCAGTTCGTGAGGTTAGATGTTTCGGAGGCTAGTCGGGTTCTAGCTTATGTGGTTTCTAGGTCATCTTTATATGATCGCATCATAGAGCGTCAGTGTGATGACCCCCATTTTCTTGTCCTTAAGGACAGGTTCAGCACAGTGATGCCAAGGAGGTTTTTATTGGGGGTGATGGGTGTTGCGGATGCAGGGTCGAATTTATGTGCCTAATGTAGATGGTTACATTAGTTTATTCTTGAGGAGGCCCATAGTTTGCAGTATTTCATTCATCCTGGTGCCGCGAAGATGTATCAGGACTTGAGGCAGCACTACTGGTGGAGGAGAATGAAGAAAGATATAGTGGGGTTTGTAGCTCGGTGCTTAAATTGTTAGCAAGTGAAGTACGAGTATCACAGGCCGGGTGGATTGCTTCAGAGGCTTGAGATTCCGGAGTAGAAATGAGAGCATATCACCATGAACTTCATAGTTGGGCTCCCACGGACTTTGAAGAAGTTTGATGCTATTTGGATGATTGTGGACCAGTTGACTAGGTTTGCACATTTCATTCTAGTTGAGGCTACCTATTCTTTGGAGCGGTTGGCTGAGATCTATATCCACGAGATTTTTCACCTTCACGATGTACTGATGTCCATCATTTCAGACCGGGGCACGCAGTTCACATCGCAGTTTTGGAGAATAGTGCGGCGAAAGTTAGGCACATGGATTGAGTTGAGTACAACATTACACCCTCAGATCGACGGACAGTCCGAGCACACCATTCAGATATTGGAAGATATGATATGTGCTTGTGTCATGGATTTTGGGGGTTCTAGGGATCAGTTTCTGCGGCTCGCGGAGTTTGCCTACAACAATAGTTACCAATCGAGTATTTAGATGGCTCCGTACGGGGCATTGTATGGGAGGTGGTGTCGCTCTCCGGTCAATTGGTTTAAGTCGGGTGAGGCTAGGCTATTGGGTACTAACTTGGTTCAAGATGTTTTAGAAAAGGTTATGTTAATTCGTGATTGTCTTCGCACGATGCAGTCTAGACAAAAGAGTTACACTGATCGGAAGGTTCGTGATGTAGCTTACATGGTGGGAGAGAAGGTATTGCTCAGAGTTTCACCCATTAAGGGTGTTATAAGGTTCGGGAAGAAGGGAAAGTTAAGCCCTCGATATATTGGCTCTTTTGAGGTGCTTGAGAGGATTGGGGAAGTGGCTTACTAGCTTGCATTGCCACCTAGTCTATCGAGTGTTCAATTAGTGTTTCATGTTTCCATGCTCCAGAAGTATTTCGGCGATCCATCTCATATTTTGGACTTTATTAAAGTTCAGTTAGATAATGATTTGACTTATGATGTGGAGTTAATGGCCATTTTGGACCGGTATATTCCAAAGTCGAGGTAAAAAAAATATAGCTTCAATGAAGGTGCAGAAGAAATGGCATCCTATTGAGGAGGCAACTTGGGAAACCGAGCGGGAGATGCGAAACAGATATCCACACCTATTTGAGACAAGGTATGATTCTAAAAAGGACGAATATTTGTTGATGAGGGGGAGAATATAACGACCCCGCCAGTCATTTTGTGTATTATAGCCCCGTTCCCCCATTGATTACTTATTCTGTATTTGTTTGATGTTATGTGACTTGTCGGGGTAGTTTGTTTGGTTTCGGAGATTTTTCAGAATGAATTAGGACACTTAGTCCCAAGGTTGGAAGCCTAAGTTAAAAGAGTTGACCGGATATTGACTTATGTGTAAATGACTCCGGAATGAAGTCTTGATGATTTTGATAGCTCTGTATAGTGATTTTGGACTTAGGGGTGTGTCCGGATATAGATCTGTATGATGATTTTGGCTTGAATTGGCAAAAGTTGGAAAAGTTGAAGTTTGGAGAGGTAAGAAGTTTGACCGAGGGTTGATTTTGTTGTCATCGGGCTCGGATTTTAATTCCGGGAGTTGGAATAGGTACGTTGTGTCATTTATGACTTGTGTGCAAAATTTGAGGTCATCGGAGTTGGTTTGGTATGTTTCGGCATTAGTTTTGGAAGTTAGAAGTTTATAAGTTCATTAGACTTGAATCAATGTGCGATTCGTGGTTTTAGTGTTGTTGGATGCGATTTGAGGCTTTGAGTGAGTTCGTATGATGTATTAGGACTTGTTGATATGCTTAGTTGAGTTCCCGGGGGCCTTGGGTGGATTTCGGATGGCTAACGAATTGAAATTGGACTTAGAAGAATTTCTGATGTTGTTGATGTCTGGTGCCATCACACCTACGGAGGATTGGTCGCATGTGCAAGACTGTAGAAGCGAGCCAGGGGTCAGATGTGTGGTCTTGTAGGAACGGCAGTGGTCGCAAGTGCGAGGAATTTTTCCATATTAGCGAGCCCGCAAATGCAACAAGTCTCTGCAGATGCGGAATTTAGTAGGTATGGCTAGCGATCGCAGAAGTGGAGAGGAATGCACATAAGCGAACGCGCAGAAGCGAAGGGTGGACCACAGAAGCGGTCTCGCAGGTGAGATGGTTGGGCCATAGGTACGGTAGGTCGGGTGTTGAGTGTTGTCCACAGAAGCGGCTAAATGGACCGCAGAAATGAAAATGCTTGGGCAGAATATAAATTCGAACTGTTCCGAGATTTCTTCATTTTTGGACATTGCAAGCTCGGTTGGAGGCGGTATTTGAGAGGGATTTCACTAGATTTGAAGAGTTAAGCAACTTTTGGTCGTTTTTATCTATTAATACTGAATACCCATAGAATTTCCCACCTAGATTATGTGTTTTTAAGGTGGAATTTAGGGAATTTTGGACTGAGGATTGGAGAGTAAGATTTGGGGATTTGAGTGACCATTTGATGTTGGAATTGGGTAATTTTTGTATGGTTGGACTCGTTGTTGAATGGGCATTCGGATTTTGATAATTTTGTCAGATTCCGAGATGTGGGCCCATGGTTTACTTTTTGGGTTAATGTTTTATACTTCAATACCATACAAGCGTGGGGGTGATTTGTGCGCTGTCCAGTTTTTCACGTGCACAGATTATAGAAGGACCTGGTTCTTCTATGTGTTCCTTATACTATTATTGCGGTAATAAATACAGAAAGTAAAGAATACAAGTATTTTTATGTGGAAAACACCCGGCTCAAAAGGTAAAAAAACTATGACCTAATACCCAGTAGAATTTTTCTCAATACTTCACTAAATCACTGAGCCAAAAACAGCATTTACAAAACTCTTGTAAACCTAAGGATTACTTTTAAATCTTTGTGGGAACCAACCTCAGACTGTTGCGACAAGTTCAAGTTAACTTTAACTTGAACACTACACTCAGAGTACCTAGTACAATTTGCTTATAAGAAAGCTGAAAGGTATAACTCAAAAGCCATACTACAATTGAACTAGAATAAAAGGCAGACACTTGGAACTGGTTCTTCTATCTGCTTCATGTAGCCTCAGTTTGGACACTTGAATCACATAGGAATTGCTTGCAAAATACCTTTTTATTTTGCTCTCAACTCTCATTTAACTTCAGCGTTTGTGTGTGCCAGTGAAATGAGAACATCCTGAAATATATAGAGTTAGTAGAATAAGATTAACTAAAGTTCTAATGCTATACTCTTCCATGGTGGAAGAGTTCTAGCTATCTTTAATTTGTAACTCCTCCCTACTCTTCCTGACCCTTCTAGCGGGTATCCCGGTGCTCGGGGCTCCCTTCAGTCCCCATTGCCAGTGGCCGATAGAGGTTGCTTTAAGTGTGGAGAATTGGGTCATATCAAGAGGTTCTGTCCTCGCCTTACGTGAGGTTCACCCCAGCAGAGGAGTCAGCCTTTGACTTCAGCACCAGTTACTTCACCCCCCGCCCAACCAGCCCGGGTGGAGGTTAGTCAGCTAGGGGTCGCCCTAGAGGGGGAGGCTGATCAGGTGGCGGTTAGGCCTGTGTCTATGCACTCCCTTCCAGACCAGATGTTATTGCTTCAGATGTTGTGATCACAAGTATTATCTCAGTTTGCCACAGGGATGCCTATGTATTATTTGATCCTGGTTCCACTTTTTCGTATGTGTCGCCGTATTTGCTCATTATTTGGATACGCCCTGCGAGTCTCTTATTTCATTTGTTCATGTATCTACACCGATGGGCGTTACTATTGTTGTGGACCGTGTATATCGGTCATGTGTAGTGACTATTAGGGGACTAGAGACTAGAGTGGATGTGTTGTTGCTTAGTATGGTTGACTTTGATGTAATATTGGGCATGTATTGGTTGTCTCTGTGTCATGTTATTCTGGACTATTATGCTAAGACGGTGACGTTGGCTATGCCGAGAGTACCACAGATTTAGTGGCGAGGTTCATCGGATTATATTCCCAGTAGAGTGATTTCATTCTTCAAGGCCCAGCAGATGGTCTGACAAGTTGGTATCACGACTCGGAAATTCTTAAGACACCTTTCAGGACCCGATATGGTCATTATAAGCTCCTTGTGATGTCTTTTGGGCTGACCAATGCCCCAACAATGTTCATGGATTTGATGAACAGTATGGTCCAGCCTTATCTCGACTCGTTTGTTATTGTATTCATTGATGATATCCTGGTGTACTCTCGTAGCTAGGAGGAGCATGCCCTTCATTTGTAGATTGTGTCGCAGCGAGTCAGGAAGAGAAGCTTTATGCTAAGTTCTCCAAGTGTGAGTTCTGGCTCAGTTTAGTGGCGTTCTTGGAGCACGTGGTGTCCAGTGAGGGTATTCAAGTGGATCCAAAGAAGATAGAGGCGGTCCAGAGTTGGCCCAGACCATCCTCAACCATAGAGATTTGTAGCTTTCTTAGTTTGGTGGGTTATTACCACCGGTTCGTTCAAGGTTTCTCGTCTATTACATCATTCTTGAACAAATTGACCCAAAAGGGTGCTCCATTCAGGTGGTCGGACGAGTGTGAAGCGAGCTTTTAGAAGCTCAAGACTGCCTTGACCATAGTTCCAGTATTAGTTTTGCCGTCAGCTTCTGGGTCTTATTTAGTATATTGTGATGCCTCTCGGATCGGTATCGGGTGTGTTTTGATGCATGAGGGTAGAGTGATTGATTATGCTTCGTGTCAGTTGAAGCCTCATGAGAAGAACTACCATGTTCATGATTTGGAGCTGGTTGCCATTGTTCACACGTTGAAGATTTGGAGGCACTACCTCTATGGTGTGTCTTGTGAGGTGTTTACTGGTCATCGCAGCCTCCAGCACTTGTTCAAGCAGAAGGATCTCAATTTGAGGTAGCAGAGATGGTTAGAGCTACTAAAGGACTATGATATTACCATTTTGTACCATCTAGGAAATGCTAATGTGGTGGCCGATGCCTTGAGTAGGAAGGCAGTGAGTATGGGTAGTCTTGCATTCCTGCCTGTTGGGGAGAGACCTCATGTGGTTGATGTTCAGGCTTTGGCCAACCAGCTAGTGAGATTGGATATTTCGGAGCCCAGTCGGGTTCTAGCTTGTGTGGTTTCTCGGTCTTCCTTGTTTGACCACATCAGGTAGCGCCAGTATGATGATCCTCATTTGCTTATCCTCAAGGACAAGGTTTAGCTTGATGATACCAAGGATGTGACTATTGGTGATGACTGGGTATTGAGTATGCAGGGCCGGATATGTGTGCCCAATATACATGGACTTCGGGAGTTGATTCGTGAGGAGGTCCATAACTCGTGGTATTCCATCCATCCGGGTGTCGTGAAGATGTATCAGGATTTGAGACAACACTATTAGTGGAGGAGGATGAAGAAAGACATAGTTGGATTTGTAGCTCGATGTCTCAATTGTCAGCAGGTGAAATATGAGCATCAGAGGCCGAGTGGCTTGCTTCACCAGATAGAGATTCCAGAGTAGAAGTGGGAGCAAATTACCATGGATTTTGTAGTTGGGCTTCCACAGACTTCGAGGAAGTTTGATGCTATTTGGGTGATTGTGGATCGGCTAATCAAGGGAGCACACTTCATTCCTGTGTGTACTACCTATTCTTCATACTGGTTGGCAGAGATTTACATCAAAGAGATTGTTCGCCTTCATGGGGTGCCAATTTCCATCATTTCAAACAGAGACACACACTTTACATCGCAGTTTTAGAGGGCCGTGCAGCGAGAGTTGGGCACTCAGGTTGAGTTGAGCACAACATTTCACCCTCAAATAGACGGGCAGTCCGAGCACACTATTTAGATATTGGAGGACATGTTGCGTGCTTGTGTCATTGATTTTGGTGGTTCATGGGACCAGTTTCTTCCACTCGCGGAGTTTTCCTACAACAATAGTTATCAGTCGAGTATTTAGATGGCTCCGTATGAGGATTTATATGGGAGGCGGTGTAGATCTCCAGTAGGTTGGTTTGAGCTGGGTGAGGCTAGGTTTTTGGGCACAGACTTAGTTCAGGATGCATTGGATAAGGTGAAATTGATTCAGGAGCAACTTCGCACGGTGCAGTCAAGACAAAAGAGTTATGCCGACAGAAAGGTCTGTGATGTGTCTTACATGATTGGGGAGAAGGTTTTGCTGAAGGTTTCACCCCTGAAGGGTGTTATGAGATTTGGGAAGAAGGGCAAGTTGAGTCCTCGGTTTATTGGGCCGTTTGAGGTGCTTCGGAGGATTGGAGAGGTGGCATATGAGCTTGCTTTACCACCTAGCTTGTCAGGTGTGCATCTAGTATTTCATGTTTCTATGCTCCGGAAGTATATCGGCGATTCGTCTAATGTTTTAAATTTCAGCACGGTTCAGTTAGATGGTGACTTGACTTATGATGTGGAGACGGTGGCTATTTTGGAGCGTCAGGTCTGAAAGTTGAGATCAAAGGATATAGCTTCAATGAAAGTGCAGTGGAGAGGTTAGCTCGTGAAGGAGGCTACTTAGGAGACTGAACGGGAGATGCGGAGCAGATATCCATAGCTATTTGAGACTTCAGGTATGTTTCTAAACTCGTTCGAGGACGAACGTTTGTTTAAGAGAGGGAGGATTTAACGACCCGACCAGTCGTTTCGAGAGTTGTAGCCCCATTCCCCCTATCTCTGCTTCTTTTGTGTTCTAAAGCTGTATTATGACTTACTGGGTTAGTCGGTTTAGGTCCAAAGTGGTTTTGGAGTGAATTGAGATACTTAGTTTGTTAGTTGAAAGCTTAAGTTGGAAAAGTTGACCGGACGTTGACTTATGTGTAAACGATCCCTGATTTGAATTTTGATGGTTCTGTTAGCTCCGTTAGGTGATTTTGGACTTAGGAGTGCGTCTGTAATGTGATTTGGAGGTCTGCGGTAGAATTAGACTTGAATTGGCGAAAGTTAGAATTTTGGTGATTTTAGTCGGCAATGGAAATTTTGATATCGAGGTCGGAATGGAATTCCAGAAGTTGGAGTAGGTTTGTGGTGTCGTTTTTGACTTGTGTGCAAAATTTGAGGTCATTCGGACGTGATTTGGTAGGTTTCGGCATCGTTGGTTGAATTTGGAAGTTTAAAAGTTCTTAGCCTTGAATCTGAGTGTAATTTGGTGATTTGATGTTGTCTTGAGTGATTCGAAGGTTCGACTAAGTTCGTATGATGTTATGGGATGCGTTGGTATGATTGGTTGAGGTCCCGACGACCTCGGGTGGATTTCCGGTGGTTAACGGAACAAGATTGAAGTTTGAAGAATTGCTGAAGTGGTCTGGTTCTAGTGTTTTCGCACCTGCGGTGGGGAGCCCACTGGCGCGGACCGCAGAAGCGAAGAGGTGCTCGCAGGTGCGGGCAAGAGTGGTTTGGTCTGGAAGCGCATGTGCGAGGGTTGGTACGCATCTGCGTAAGCGCAGATGCGGAAAAGGCGAGAAAGGCAAGGACCGTAGAAGCGGGCGAGGCTCGCAAGTGCGTGTGATTAACCGCAGATGCAGCATCGCTGAAGCGACATTTTGGACCGCAGGTGCGGTATTGCTAGGCAGAAACATATAAAAACGGGACTTTAAGATTTTTCACCATTTTCACATTTTGGAACTCGAATTTTTGAGGATTTTGAAGAGGGTTTTGAACTGATTACTGAGGTAAGGTCCTTGTGCTTATTTATTTTCAATAATGGTATTTCCCCATTGATTTTACACCTAGTTGGGGAGTTTTTGAGGTGAAATTTGGGAGATTAGGGCTTGAGGTTGGGAGAGTGAATTTTGGGGATCTGGAGGGGCAAATGATGTCAGATTTTGATAAATTTAGTATGGTTAGACTTATGAGTGAATGGGCTTTCGGGTTTTGTAACTTTTGTCAGATTTCGAGATGTGGGCCCGGGGTCCGGGTTTGAGACAATTTCGGATTTTGGCTATGAATTTGGTATTTTTCTTGTGGAATTGATTCCTCTAGCCTATATTGATCGTATTGTATTGCTTGTGGGTAGATTCGGGGCATTCGGAGGCCGAGTCGAGAGGCAAGGGCATTGCAGAGTAGGATTTTGCTCGGTTTGAGGTAGGTAACGCTTTCAAACTTGGTTCTGAGGGTTTGAAACCCCGAACTACATGTTATGTGGTTAGTATTGAGGTAACGCACATGCCAAGTGACGAGCGTGCGGGCGTGCACCGTGAGAATCGTGACCTGGTTCATTTCGTGGCATTGTTTAATGACTCCTTCTTATTGATATCCGTGTTTCCATTATGTGATAAAGTAATTGAGTTGCAAAACATGCTAGATATCATGTTAGGGCTTCACGCCGATACTGTTGGGACCCCTAGTGGTCGTTTCTTGTTGCCATTTCACTGATTTCACTATTATTTTGTACTTATTCATATTCAAGTATTTCATATCATATCTCAGTCTCAGTTGTTGTTATTGGCATAATATATCATTGTTTCCGGGCTAGTTTCCGTGACATTGTAAGCTCGTGGGTGAGATTGGAGGGTGATGACTAAGTGAGGCCGAGAGCCTGATTATGAGGGACAGCTATGGGATCGGGCTACACGCTGCAACAGTTATATTGATTATGATAGTTCTTGGGTCGTAGGATCCCCTGCGGAGTTTGCACACCCCTAGTGGGCGCGGATGATATTATTGAGGGATGGATTTCCTAGGACATGGATTTGTCCGAAGTATTAATATCTGGAGATGGATTTCTCCACAGGGTTGGATTACCCTTTTTCCTTGGTACCAGGTGACTTATAGTCAGTGATGAATATGTTCCAGGATAGATTTCCCTGGGTCGGATGGCCATATACGGTACCGAGTGGTTGAGTATTTACATATATACTTGGAGATGGATTTCTCTTCAGGGTTGGATTGCCCTTTTTCCTCGGTACTGAGTGACTCACAGTCAGTGTTGTATATGTTCCGGGATGGATTTCCCTGGGCCGAATGGCCATATTCAGTACCGAGTGGTTGAGCACTTAAGAGTGGGAGTACATTGTGTTTTTCATATAGTCGGTGCATTGGCATGTAGAGGCAGTTGAGTTACATATCTTAAACTGTTCAGATCTGTATTTACCTTATTGCTTTGAGCTGTCTATTTAACTAAAAGCATGCCTACGTTTCTGTACGTTAACTCTATTATATCCGTCGAGGTTGAGTTCGTCGTTACCTTTCAGTCCATAGTTTGGACTCATTACTTACTGAGTTGGTGTACTCACGTTACCTCATGCACCTTGCGTGCAGATCCAGACACTTTTGGTCCTAATGTCAATTGCTGATCGAGGTTGCAGGCTTAGGAGACTATTGAGGTATTTGCACGGCATCCGCAGGCCTTGACTCTCCCTCTTTATCTCTAGATGTATTTCAGTATGTTTTCTTTAAACATTGTAATAGTCTATGTTCTCCTCTAGATGCTCATGAAATCAGTGGTACCCCAGTTTTGGGCAGTTGTATCGAAATTTGGATTTTATTTTGGTTTTCAAAAATGTTCCTTAATGAATTGTTGCTTCTGTGTTTCTTGTTTAAAAATATACTTATGCGGTGTTGGATTCTTGAGTTGAGGCTGGCCTAGTTCCATGATAGGCGCCATCATGACGGGTCGGGTTTTAGGTCGTGACATATGGTTGGTGTTGAGGTGACCCACATGCTAGGTGACGGGCGTGTGGGCGAGCACCGTAGAAATTATAACTCGGTTGATTCCATGAAACTATGTAGTTATCAAATCTTGATATTATTCATGTATTCTCCATGTGTTAGAGAAATTTAGCTATGATTCATTTTAGAAATCATGCTTAGGCTATACTCTGATACTATTGGGACCCATAGAGGTCGTTCTTTTACTGTTGAGTTATTTTCTTAAATTGCAGTTATGTACTCAGTCGCATTCATCATTTGCATAACATATCTCAGTCTCTGTTACCATTTATTATTATATCATGTATCATTGTTTTGGGCTGATTGGCATGCGTGTTGTGAACCCGAAAGACTGGAGAGATTAATGACTTAGTGAGGCCGATGGCCTGATTGTGAGTGATATTGATGGGATCGGGCTGCACGCCACATCAAGTTTTATTGATTCATGATGGGATCGGGTTGCACGCCGCAGCAGGTATTATTGATTCATGATGGGATCGGGTTGTGTACCGCAACAGGTTTTTACTAGCGCTTGGGCAGGATCCGACCATCCAAAGTCTAACATACTAGCAGTGCGCGTAGGTACCGTACAATGCTGAGTGACGGAGTGTGATGCGTAAAAGTTGAGACAGTCAAATTAAGTACTCTGAGAGTGGGAGTATGTGAGGCTATCATTGTGATGCATTATATGCGACATGTACATTGACATGTAGATATAGAGATGTAGCATTCCTTATATCAATCATACTTGGCATATTTTTATCCGTGTTGAGCTGAAACTGTTAACTTGAAAGCATGTCTACATGCTTGTACTATGTACCAACTGATTACAAGTTTTCTCTGAGATATTATTGTCATTTTTTCTGTCATATCTGTACTGTTATAATTTGAGTTTGGACTGTACCTTTCTGAGCTCGTCACTGCTTTCAGCCCAAGGTTAGTCCTGTTACTTAATGAGTACATTGGATCGGTTATGCTCATACTACATTCTGTACTTCGTGTGCAGATCCGGATACTTCTGGACACGACGATTGCTAGCTGTGGAGTTTCATCTGCTTGGAGGCTATTGAGGTAGCTGCTTTGGTGTCCGCGGACCTCGACTCTCCTTTTTTAGCTTATTTGCACTGTTCTATCCTTCTAGACAGTCGTTTTTAGCTGTTAGACTGTATTGTCATTTAGTTGCTCATGTAATCAGTGACACCCTGATTTTGGGGGATTTGTATTGAGCTGTGGTATTTTCTTATCAGTTGTTATGAGATTTTCACTATTAAGCTTATTTCATTATGTTTTCAATTTAAAGATGCATGGTTAATTGTGATTGTCGGCTTGCCTAGTATTGCTATAGGCACCATCACAACATATGAGGTTTTGGGTCATGACAAGAGTACAAGGCCTGTGCGTGCGCCGCGGGGCCTACAACATGAGTATAAAAAATAAAAAAGTATAAATAGTCTAGTTTCATAATTTTATTTCATTCTGCATCATTATGAGATCTTTGGAGCTCGGTTCTGAGAGTTTTGGATTAGATTTTTAATCAAAAGTTTGGTGTAAGTGATATAAATATGTCCTTGAGTTTATATCATGAATTTATCTTAATATTCATCATTTGAACATGAAATTTGATAGGCGAAATTGAAATTTAAGACATCAACCCTAAATCACTAAATTGATGATTTAAATACCTAAATGGACTATAAATAGAAATTTAAGCATAAATTTAAACTCTTAGGGCTATTAATAACGTCAATATGAAATTAGTTATGGGGTTTGACCGAATTGACTTAGGGTTGGCCTTTTGGGGTTACTCTAACTTTGACCGAGTCTTAAATTATGGATATTAGTCCAACGTGTTGTTTGACTTTGTTAAGTGGTCATGTGAATAAGTTGGAGCAATTTGGAGGATTTTGTGAGGGAAAGAGCTATTTTAGAAGGTTGAGCTTTTCTTGAACAAGGTAAGTTACTAAGACTATATATATATATATATATATATATATATATATATATATATGAAGTGACGAGTACATATATGGATACGAAAATAATATATAAGATATATTATTGTTACTTGTTGTGCATTCACATGACTTGATATATGCGCATAAAATTGTTAGATATGTGATATGATTAATTTTGCAATCTACATGGGCTGGTAAAATGTTTACATGCTAGATTGACATAATAAATTTCACGTATGTTGATTTATACGGTTTGAATCAGAGGCGGATTTATGTAGGGCATTAGGGGTGGTACGACACCCTGACACTCAGATAAATTTGTATATATTTATTGATATGTCACACAAAAAAGTTGATTTTATTAAGAGGTGGCACCCCAATAATAAAATAGTTGTTGGGTGCCATGGTTGAAATGTCAAGATTCCAAGCGCCGGACCCGGGATCAAGACATCCTCTCTCTTTGTGCAATCCATTTTTATTACTTATTCAAAATATATATTTGCTTCCTTTTCTTTTTATAGACCAGGAGTTCACGGGTTCGAGCTGTAAGTCCTTCCCCGGGCCCTGCACATAGCGGGAGCTTAGTGCAACGGGCTGCTCTTTTTCTTTTTATAGACCTTCAAAAATTCGTATGAAGATGATTTTAATAATTTTCTCTTCATTATTCATCTATTTTTTTAATTTTTAATTTCCTTTAGGATGATGGAATCAATAAACATAACATTAATCTAACTGCATGTAGATTGAAGGGGTGTCTTTGCTAATTTAAAATTTTGTTTTATGATGTTTACTCACATTAGTCACTAGGATTTGGATAGAGAGAACTACATCGAAATGAACAAAACTAATATGGTTTGGTGATCACATTTTTATTTATACACCAAAAATCGTGTAAATCGAATCGAATTAATTCAAATTGATCGAACTAACCCAACCCGAATTAATTCAAAACGCATCGAATCGATTAAATGTACAACTTAATTCAATGTCCTTCACTAGTTGTAGATTTTATTAAAGACAATGACACCCGTAGTTATCAAATCCTCGGTCCGCCTCTGATTTGAATTATATTTAATGCATTGTAAATATACGTATTATTATTTTGCATATATGATTCAGATTGATTATTTAGAATTATATTATGAGTATGTGAACTCATATCCGGTTATAAATATGTCATTTTTTGGTGTATGGACTCATGTTTCAACAAATTACCATTGAAACTTTGGTGGGGGAGGTGCTTAGGATTTGACGGTGAATAGAGAAAGGTCTATTGGTTGGCTTAAAAAATTATGTCTCATAACCTTCACGTGGTCTATGATTACATGAGACTAATATTTTAAAATATTAGTAATAATTTAAACATGCTAAATGTCAACATATGCTTATTTAAAAGTTGATTCTAACATTAGTAATATTTAAAAATATTATATATTGCAGGGACAGGATTCGAATATCTTTTAAAATAAATTGGGTTAAATTTTTATATTGATCAATAACAAGAAAATTGATAAAGGATGACTATTATTGCAATATGTTTGGTTCTTATAAGGAAAGAAGAATGGTGAAGGAGAAATAAAACAGATGGTTTACTTTTCTTGTGTTGATGATCACTAAGAGCCCGTTTGGACATAATTGTTTTTTCTTTTTTCCCAAAAAAATTCACTTTTTTTCGAAATCATTATTTGTTCATAAAATTTTCAATTTTCACTTGAAAATGCATTTTGGAAATTTTCAAAAATTTGAAAAACTCCAAAAAGTTGTTTTTCAAAATTTTCACTCAAATCACTCACAAAACTTCAAAAACAACCCAAACTGAAATTTATGTCCAAACACAACTCTAAATTTCAAATATCATTTTCACTTGAAAAACATTTTCACCATTTTTTGGAATTTTACAATTCTTATATCCAAACGCCTACTAAGAGCCAGTCTGGACTTTAGAAAAATTGTACTTTTTCCGAAATCATTGTTTCGCTAAAAGATGGGTTTTGGAATTTTTCGAAAATTTGAAAAACTCCAAAAAGTTATTTTTTAAAATTCACTCTGATCACTCACAAAACTTCAAAAACAACCCAAAATTATATTCATGTCCAAACACAACTCTAGTTTTCAAATACCATTTTCACTTAAATTTTTTTCCACTTTTTCCGGAATTTTACAATTCTTATGTCCAAACGCCCACTAAGATTTATCTGTAACTTTGGTTATCCGTTCAACACAAATGGGAGTCCGGAACCAAAATATGGTTCTTTTGGACAAGTAGCACCTTAATAAATGGGAAAAAAAGATGATATTTTTATATATAGTGCCCAAATACTGGGCGCTATACATTAACGTTAATCGTGTCATTAATGTATAGCGCCCAGTATTTGGGCGCTATATATAAAAAGCTGACACTAATAGTATAGCGCCCAAATACCCGGCGCTATACATAAAACTTTATGTATAGCGTCCAGTATTTGGGCTAGCCATTTCCTATATAAAGAGGTTAGGATTGTATAGAAATTCATTCAAAAGGTGTATATCGTAGAAATTTCCCGGCTACCCATTTTCATACTCTTGTTGAAACGTTTATTGTTGTTACATTCTCCAGCATTTTTTCATTATGTCTGAAGGGCGTAGAATAAGAGTTTCATGATATTGGGGGATGAGGTTGTGATGGAGAATAACTTTGTGGGCTACAGTTTACCTGCTCAGTGTCATGTTAAATTGCCACTTACAATGGAGTACGATAAATTGATATGGTTGTTATGCAAAAAAATGAGTGTGAGGAAACGTTCAGTGATACTTAAAGTAATCGGAAGATATCCGTATTCTGTCACTCCGCAAGGGATTGCTTTTTACTCAGAGTTTAACATCGACGATGATAAAACTATGAATGATTTTCTGAGGACTCCGGATGAATGCCGGGAATTTCTTGTAATCACAATGTTGGAGATGTACGCGAAGGTCGAAGACCTTCCAAAAAATGAGGTTGTGCGTAGTAGAGATAACCCCCAGTCATCGGGTGGTTATTTTGGAGCAGTTTTTGCCGGACAGGTTCCGGATAAAAGAGTTTTTCTTGATTTAAGCTTATCACCGCCGGCGAATGAGCAGCGAGAAAATAATTTATACCCTGCTTTCGATAATTCACAAGACGAGTGGTAAACTTCAATTTTCATTTGTGTTAATTATGTATATTTTTGGTGTATTGAATTTGTATTAATGCCCATATATTTAATAGGGGGTACCGGCCAGATATGAATTTTACAAGTGGCTCATCCGGTAGTCATCACCTAATTGAAAACGTCCATCATGGAATTTCATCACATTACGACTTGTAAGTGAAGTGATATAGCCATATGGAAAGCATTTATTAATTCAGTAGCTTATATTTTTGTTGGTTGTGCAATGAAAACGAGCAAGTTGAACCACCTGTACTCACTCAATTGCCCGAAAACGATGTATTACATCGGGATCTGGCAAATGCACATAGTGAGGAACAGAACGTTGATTACGATAACAATGCTGATGAATTCGGAGATGAGACATCATTTCCTCGTGAGGATGGTGATGCGCAGGATGAGGAGGAAGGACCTGATTTGAAGAGAGACCCCCCTAGACGAAGAGTGTACGAGTTCGAAGTGCCATTTCATTCAAGGGAGATTCCTTACATTGATAACTTGCCAACCGTGCCGGATATGGAATCTCTCACAAGGGATTTTGATGAAATCCGGACAGAAAAATGGGATGAGTCTAGACCAACGGTGCTTGCAAAGGGGATACTTTTTTCTAATAAAGCGCGCATAAGCAGGGCTTGTAAAATGCACAACATAAAAGAGTGTCGTGAGATGCAGGTATGGGAGTCAAGTCCGATGGTATACAAGGCAGTTTGTCTTAGGTGGTTTTGGCCATGTAATTGGATGTTGCATGCGACCAAGAAGAAGACAGGTATGTGGAAAGTGGGTAAATACATTCCCACCCACACATGCGAAATTGACACATTCAACGGGAATCACTTCAACTTGGATATTGACTTGATTTCTCTTGTACTTATTCCGCAACTCGAAGCATCCATAAGGTATAAAATCAAAGAGTGCATTACATCAGTCCACCAGGAATATGGCCATACCATTACGAAAAGAAAGGCAACGTGTTCTTGGCGTTTAAGACAACAATTGATGGTTTTTCGCATTGCCGGCCCATAATATCCATAGACGGAACTCATGTCTATGGAAAGTACGATATCAAGCTATTGATAGTCGTGACAGTGGATGCTAATGGACAGATATTTCCTCTAGCTTTTTCTATTTGTGCCAATGAAAGCACAGAGACGTGGACACTATTTTTGAACCACCTGAAAGAGCACGTTGTCAAACAGCGTTTAGGTATTTGTCTAATATCTGATCGGCACGGTGGTTGTGAGCACGTGATTTTTGCCTTACGAAAAACTACTCCAAAATAAATCAAAAAATAAAATAAATTTCTTTTACAATATAATTTTTGAATTTGCGTGGTGTTAAATACTTGTGTTATGTCCGTAAGTGTTTACATTGTCATAATAAAATGAAAAAATAAAATAAAATACATATTGCATGCATATAGGATTTAATTATGCATTTAAAAGATAATTTAAATAAAATCACAAAAATATGCAATAGTTCTATTTTAAATATTCCACTGTGTGATTGATGTTTTGTCTATGTGTTAAATAATTGTTATAGAATAATTAATATATTTTGTGAAGTTAAAATTGTTTTATAATTAAAATTAGAAATCTAATTAGAAAAAAATGAAAAAAAATAAATAAAAAATAATACATATACACAAAATCGGACCTGGATTAAAATCCAGGCCCAAATCGAATTAATTCCCCCCTCACAGCCCAATCCAAACCAACCTGTCCGGTCCAACTCAGGAGTAAATCCAAACGACGACGTTTGGTCACACTCCATCAAGGACCGTTGGATTAAATCAATCCAACGGCTGATATCCCCTACCCTTACCCGTAACCCGTAACCCGACCCATTGACCCGATTCAGTCCGACCCTAACGTTAAACCAAACGACGTCGTTTGGTTAAGTGAGATGATCCTGACCATGAATCTTACTTGATCGGACGGACAAGATCAATCCACCCCTCCCCTATATAAGTTCCAGACCCCTACCCTGACCCCCTAACTAAACACCCCCCCTTCCTTACTATTCATCATCGTCCCCAAACCCCCACTCCTAACCCTAGCCACCCTAGGATCCCACCGCCTGAAACCCGGCGGCATCAACGCCGCCGGTCACCAAAATAACACCCTAGAATCCCCTGAACATCCTCTACACAGATCTAACATTGGTTTCCTTCGAATCAGGCCCCAACTCTTCGAATCTTAAATCGAAGGTTGGCCTGAAAACCTTATCTTCTCCGATGACCTCCAAAATAACACCACAGTTTCTCCTAAATTCCCTCACCAAGGATCTGTTAGTTGCATGGTTCGAATCATACTGGAACTACTCGAATCTTCATTTGAAGATTCGAGTACAACCTGACCTTATCCCAACCTACTTCAAACTCACACCAGTTACCCCCCTGACCTCCCTCGTGCCTAGAACATCTTTGGTTTCCCTCGAATCTAACCAGAAATGAGTAAATCCCAAATCGAACTTTCAAGAACCCTAAAAATACCAGACTTTTGGATTCTGTCCAGATTGAATAAAGATTGAGGTTTAATCGACCTTAGTCGAAGTATTTTCAGTGGAAAATACTTCGACTAAGGTCTGTTTGATTTCAAACAAAGTCCAAATCCAAGTCGAGTTGAGTTCAGTTGAATTTAAAGGTTCAGAGGTAATTTCTGTTTCTTATGTGCATTCTATGTGTATTCTATGTTTGTTTTCATTAGTCTGTTTAATTTTTCATATTTTTTTAGTCAATTTTGTTATACTGTCCCCTACCCGTCTACTTGATTCCTAAAGTGAAATGTTTCTGTTGGTTATGTTTGTTTACAATGTGTGTAATCGACTCGATTAAGTTCGTCGATTAGTTACATTATGAATCCCCGTTTATGATAATACATTGTAATAACCTGCTCACCTGTTTTGATTGACTATTATCATGTTGTTGTAATCAGTTAGTTAGTCCTTGCTAATTAGTTGGTTCTTGTTTAATAAGTCAGAAAGTTTATCAAACATTTGAGTATTAATTTCTGAGCAGTTGGTTTCAGGCAGTGTCAGTATACTGACAATGCCCCTGCATTCATACATATTTCAAATTTAGTTTGAATTGTTCTGTTGAATTCTGTGTGATGTTGTTGAGATGTTAGGTAAATTCAATTTCACAATTGTTGGGTAGATACAACTGTGTTAGGAACTTAAGAGAATTGGTATTAGCTGTTTTAAATCAGGTTGATAATTAGGTTTGAACAGATTTTTAAATCTGTTTCATAATAGATTTTGATCTTGTATTAATGGGCAGTAATAACAGTAGGATTTCAGGGCATTTCTAGGAATGAAACAGTAAAAAACAGTGTTAGTGCTAGTGTGCTGGAAGTGGAATATAATGGCTATAATTTAAGATACTAATGGGAAACAAAGGGTAATGGGGCTGCTTAAAATCAGGATAGGATCATATAAAGTATTAAAAAGTAGTTTGTAGTGGAACTTTCTCTTTTTTAAAAAGAATAAAGGGGTCCAAGAAGCACTTAAAAGTATAGGACCAGCCCTGTATAAATACAGGGAGCTGGACAGCTTAATAGGGGGGACTTGAAGAGAGTTTGAGAGATTTTAGGAGAAGAGAAGAAGAAAAAATCTGATTTAGGAACCTTTTCAGACAGAAAAGAAAGGAAAGAGAGAAAATCAGTAGTTCAAAAGAAAATCTGACTTAGCAGATTTTAAGAGAGTGAAAAGTCAAATTTGAGTGTGGAAAATCAAGCAGAAAAATCAATTTTTTTTCGGAATCTGAAGAGGAAGAAGAAACAGAAAAGAAACAAAGAGAACAGTCACACACACACACACAGATACATCAGCAGAAACAGAAAAATCAGAAAAATGGGAATTTGAAACTGAAAAGAAACTGAAATCTGAAATATTGTTCTTTTGTTGAATCTGTTCAACTTTATTTGATTTCATTGTTCAGTTAAAATCTGCAGTGTCTTTTAAAAATATCGTCACTGTTCATTTGGGTTCCCCGGATCCTGTTTGTTGCTCAAATCTGCTGAATTATTTGGCATATTCTGCTGAATTTATTACTGCTGCAACTGCTGAAATTTACTCCTTCTACCTTCATTTTCAGGTACATATCTCTTAAACTTTATATTGGAAAGAGATTCAACATGACAAATAAATGAAATTTTAAATTGTAATATTGCCTCCTATCGTTTAAGTTTAAACATTTAAGTTTCAACTTTGATTTCATGTTGGATAGCCAGTAGTGAGTTCGACTTGATGGCTGCAAGTTGATTGTCTTATTTTTTTCACTTTGTAATAATGTTATCCATGCTGAAATTTGTAATAATGTAAATAGGAAGCATGGCAGAAAGTTGGCTTTATTTACACTTTACGGTATTATTAGATAGGTATAGCATAATATGGAAATATCAAAGAAAATATGCTATTAGTTTATTTTGTTAGTTAATTAGTTGTTGTTTAAAGCTAGATGATGATTGGTTGCAATTAGCTATCTTTTGGCATAACATTGGTTGTGTTCCTAATCTATAGTTGAAAGACGAGTTAGTATAATCCGTTATGTTCACGATGTCAAATATGGTAAGTAATATTGCATGCAATATCATTTTATTAAGTCAATTAGACTTGTTCTCTTTCTTAATAATAAAAGGGTTTAGGAACTTATACGATGTGAAAGTTAATAGTTGTAATAATTCACATAGATTTAGAATCAAATGGGTTTGATTATATATATAACTCAATCATAGGCATAATTAATTAAATTAATTTCGCCTATTGGATCAAAACAAGTATATGAGAATAAGATGAGATGTGCGAACACAAATTGCAAAACTTTATATCAATGGTAATTAGGAATAGAACTTGCACTAATTAATAATAATAAAAGTTCTTGAAAAATATTCTTTCCTTTATAATTCATTTTCAGTTTCATATACAATTCATTCTTTGGCATATATATGTTATATTTGTCAAAAAATAGCATTAATCATATTTTTATTCTGTTCTTTGAATTTGAATAGTTGGAATGAATATAATTTATACTCGGAAATTATCGACGGGCAACCTTTAATAGATTGTGAATTCTTTTCAAAGAATTCAAAGGCCTCTAAAATGGGAGTTCTCATGATTTTCACATAAAAAATGTATGAATATAATAAACAATTTGTGAAAAATCCATAATACCATTACAAGTATTTTGCGCAATTAGGGATGCGTTCGCGTACCCTGATTATATTTTAAAAAGCAAACTCGGATTATGCGTACGCGCAATTTCGAGCGAATATTGAAGAAAAGGATTTTTCCAAAGGTGTTAAATAATTTCATATAACCCGAGGTGTGCAGTTCATTATCTAAACAAAAGGGGTGATGATGTTCCTGATTTTATTTTTTTATTATATATTTTATAAAAACTATAACATGGACAAATTTATTGTGTACACGTATGCGTGGCACGATCCTCGGTAATTATAAAAAGTATATAATACGAATATACGTGCGCGTAATTCGTCCCTATAATCGTAAACAATAAGTAAAAAGCGGTAATAAAATCATGCAATAAAAACGTATTTAGTAAAATCAAGATAATTAAGCCAATAATAAAAACAGTTAAGCGACCGTGCTAGAACCACGGAATTCGGAAATGCCTAACACCTTCTTCCGGATTAACAGAATTCCTTACTCAGGATTTCTGGTTCGCAGAATAATAAACAGAGTCATATTCTCCTCGATTCAGGGATTAAAATTGGTGACTTGGGACGCCTTAAAATTCCCAGGTGGCGACTCTGAAATAATTAAATAAATCCCGTTTCGACTGTCCTTTAATTGGAGAAAACTCCCCACGCGCCCCCGCGGGCGCGGTAAAAAGGAGGTGCGACAGCTCTGGCAACTCTGCTGGGGAATTTTATTGTTACTGTAACCCAAAACCATTGGTTCAGGGTTTAAAGAATTCGAGCTTAAAATATCTGTGTTAATTGGCTTTATTTACTATATGATTTTCAACTGTTTATATGCTAATATGCTAAATGTTGCTTTTTACCGCTTTAATATTATTTGAATTGTGAATATATACAACTGCTACGAAACCCCCTTCTTTCTGAGTCTTCTGAATTTATGGTGTACACGTGCGCGTGACCCACCTTTCTGTTAAAGTCATACCAAATAAGACGGAGTTGGGACAAGTAACTAGGCCGGGCAGACTTTCGTGCTCCCGGTACGTTGCCCCCGCTTCGGCTCAAACTGTCCGTTTGGGTAAGCCAGGTTTAGAACAATCAACCTCAGGTTTTTCACTTAGAATAACTCAGCCATGTACCGGATCCCTAGTAGGAACGTATATTTGCATCATGTACATTTGGCCTTGGAGACTCAACACAGGGGTTGGGTCTGTCTAGGACAGGTGAACCCGAAATAAAAAGACCATCATGATGCATCCTACTTGCTACTTGTGCATTCATTTGCCTCGAACATGCTTGTTGACCAGCTTAAATGAAATCATGGTGAGAAGAGAGGAATAAAATGGGTTGTTTTAAAAATTTCAAAAAAAGAAAAAAAAAAAATATAGTTTTAAATCTTGAAATAAAGGTATCTAACAAAAAAAAAATTCGAAAATGATTTTTTTTTAGTATAAATTTTCAAAATGAATTTTTGACTTTATTAAAATTAAATTTCAGATACAAAATGAGCACCACACAAAGCCCCTCGTCCACGAGTACAGAAGAATTTCTATTTCAACTTCAAATGTGGTGGTATGATTTAGGCGAAGATGGTCAAAAATGGGTCGTCAAGCATTTGGGAAATCTCACGGACATTATGAAAGTTAAACCCCGTGATGATCTGATTGCAGCGTTAGTAACTTTTTGGGACCCTGCTCACAATGTTTTTCGTTTCTCTGACTTCGAGCTTACTCCTACATTAGAGGAGATAGCTGGATATGCTGGTTTTGACGGAAGTCTAAGAAATCAAAGCTTGATATTCACAAAGGCTCCTTCGGTACATCGATTCTTCGGTCTTCTGAACATCAGCAGTCAAATCAGGAAAAGCAATGTCATCAATGGATGTTGTTCCTTCAACTTTTTGTATTCAAGGTTCGGAAAGTCAGATGGGTTCGAAATTCATGAGAAAGGCCTTACCAATAAGCAAAACAAAGACACTTGGCAGATTCACCGTCGCTTTGCTTTCATGGTGGCTTTTCTAGGAGTCATGGTCTTTCCAAACAAAGAGCGAACAATTGATATTCGCACCGCAAAAATTGTGCAAATCCTCACCACCAAAGAAAATCACACCTTTGTCCCCATCATTCTATCAGACATTTATCGGGCTTTGACTTTATGTAAATCAGGAGCAAAGGTCTTCGAAGGATGCAAAATTTTGTTGCAAATGTGGGTGATGGAGCATCTCCAACAACAGCCCAAGATCATACAGTATGGGTCAAACAATGATAATTGCATCGAGAGCTATGAGGAAAGAACAAAAAATTATCAGGCTCCAGAAGGGATAGAAGCATGGGTATCTCATCTAAAGGCTTTAACGGCAAATCAAATTGAATGGACTCTGGGATGGCTCCCGATGAGGGAAGTAATACACATGTCAACCTCAAATAGTTATCTACTACTATTGGGATTGAGAAGCATTCAGCCGTATGCACCACTGAGAGTCCTAAGGCAATTAGGGAGATATCAAATAGTTCCTGATGATGAAGATTTGAGTGTGCAAGTAATCGAATTACACCCAGAAGCCACTATTCCCGAGGCTCTACTTCAGCAGATGTGGAATGGGTGCCGATACTTGAAAAGTGATACTCAAGTCCCAGACGCTACAAAGGGTGAGATAAATCCTGGATATGCAAGGTGGTTTGAAAAACGGTCTCGCGTGGATGATGTACCAGAGCCTGAGCTAAGAAGGCCAACAAAAAGACCCCATGTTCAAAACTTCAATGATAAAATCCAAGAACGGTTGATCTGGGGAGAAAAGGAAAAAGGGTACAAAGCAACTATCCATGCCCTAAAAGAAAATCTAAGAAGCCTCAGTTTGGAGAAAGATTTGCAAGCACAAGAAGCCGAAGGCGAGAAAAAGAGTCTAGCTTGTGAGAATGAAAATCTTCATGCTCGATTCCAAAAAATGAAAAGAGTTTCTGAAACGCCAAAGAGGAGCTGGAAGGATCAAAAAACCATCGCCAATCTCTTTGAAAGAATGCAAGATTATGATTCCATTCTTGCGGAAAACGAAAGGGCATTGAGCAAAGCAAAAGAAAGGATCCAACAATTAAACGAAGAAGCCAGATCTAACAAGGAACGCCAAGATAGGCAATCCGAAAAAGACAAGGCACAATTCAAGAAGGAAAAAGACTATTGGATGCGATCAGAAGACCAGCTTCGTGCACAACTAGAAGAGGCAAGAAGATGCAACAGAGAACATCAACAAGCAGACCTCGACAGGGAAAGATCGCAAGCAAGATTAGAGCAGGCCAGACTCCGAGCTCTGTTAGAATCAGCTCTAGATCGTGAAAACCGTGTCAGAGATATAGCCACCACTCGTCAGCAGCAATTGCAAGACCAAGACCAACGTCTCCAAGGTTTCAGGGCACAAATCCACGACCTGGCAGTCTTCACATCTCAAAGTTATGTAAACTGCCAAGGAATGGATTATGAAAGGTTTACAGAGCATGCGCCCACTTTTGCTCGTCATCTAGCAATGGAGTTGGAAAGGATGTATCGTACGCTGGGAGGCCATCCAGGTCAAGCCCCACATTGAGCAGATAATCCAATATTTGACAACAAAAGTGGAAAGTGGGGCATGTTGTGAGATGTTAAGAATTGTATCTTTTATTTTGATTTAAGTGTGTGTGTTTCAAGCCATTTTCTTAAAGTTTTCAAATGTAATTCCATCTTTGTGTAATGAATAAAAGTGATTGCCTTTAGTCCGAACTACGCAAGGTCTGATTCATGTAAGACATGATACGTAGGCAATCTCTAAGATTCGAATAATAAATAAAAGTGAATAACAATAAAAATTTCAAGAAAGCTGGGACGACACAAGCAGCCGAGCAAATGCATAATAGAAAGGGATTATTTGTCTAGGAGCATTGCATCTCAACGTGTGATTATATATGTGTTAAACTCTCAAAACTAACAAGTTTGTTCATTTTCAGAATTCAAGCAGTTAGTTTCTCTAAAGAGTATACTGGCATATTATCACTATCACACAAGATCAAAAGGACCAATACCCGAAAGTATGTCTATCCCAGATGTTGACACAGGTATGGAGATAGAGGAGATGGATGTCGGGAAAATGAAAGAAGAGATGTTTAAGCTCAAGCAGCAAATGGCTGAGATGTACCAAGCCTGGTCTACAGGACAGTTACCCCCATCTTACCCAAATAACCTTGCTCCATCAATGACCCAAACTCAGGATAATATTACCACTGAATTATCCCCAAACTTCCCCATTTACCAGCACTACCGAGGCACCACCTCTCAGACACCGCAGTCTCCACCTCCGAAACCCGTTCAATATTTTCCTCCACCTATGACTCCTGTTTTCGTAGCACCTCCCCTTGCTACATTCCACAAATCTCCTAGTGAGCCTACATTCTAGGCCCAGGACAACCAATATTGCCCCCCGGAGCCCACCCTCAAAGCCTCCTAAATTAATTCAACTGCTCCTCGTTTTGATCTCCCAACCGAAATTGACAAGCCAACTAAAAATGTTGAACAAGAAGAGATATTCAGGAAGGTCAAAAGTCTAGAACAATCGTTCCGAGACATGCGAGGATTAGGCGGGCAAGTCAGTGTAGCATACAAAGATTTATGCTTATTCCCCAATGTACAATTGCCAGTTGGCTTCAAGATGCCCAAATTTGACCTATACAGCGGGCACGGCGACCCAGTAGCCCACTTAAGGGGTTTCTGTAGCAAGATGCGAGGAGCTGGGGGAAAGGATGAATTATTGATGGCTTACTTCAGTCAAAGTTTAAGCGGATCAGCTTTGGAGTGGTATACACGCCAGGACCATGGGAGATGGTACACCTGGGATGACCTGGCACAGGCATTCGCATACCATTTCCAATACAATCTGGAAATCATCCCAGATCGATTATCTTTGACAAAATTTGAGAAGAAACACAATGAAAGTTTCAGAGAGTATGGTTTTCGGTGGAGAGAACAGGCAGCAAGAGTGGATCCTCCTATGAAGGAGAGCGAAATGGTAGACTACTTCCTCCAAGCCTTGGAACCGACTTACTATGCCCATTTGGTTTCAGCGGTTGGGAAATCATTCAACGAAGTAGTGAAGATGGGAGGTATGGTGGAAGAAGGCCTCAAGACAAATAAAATCATGAGCTATTCAGCAATTAAGGCAACTACTCAAGCTATTCAAGGCGGGGTAGGAGGAATTGGAAGAAAGAAGAGGGAGGAAGCAGCAGTAGTTGATTCAGGAATTTGGCCGGGACCCAGAGGTTCACCGCTTTACTATAATCAACAACGACCTCGCCAATCAGCTTACCACCATGATTCATCCCAACACTACTATCACCCTTCAGAGCCTCATTTTTCCATTAACCATGCTCAAGCATACAATCAGCCACCTGTTCACACCAATTGGCGTGCTCCTGTCACACCAAATACTTACCCACGAGCCTATCCCGGACCAGGTTTCAGGCCTAGGCCAGCATTCAGGGGAGAAAGGGAACAGAAAAAGAAAACTTACACTCCATTGGGAGAGTCTTACACTAGTCTGTTCCACAGGCTGAGACAGCTAGACATGCTGAGACCAATACAATCCAAGCTACCCAATCCTCCTCCAAAGAATCTGGATTACACCATTAGCTGTGAATATTGCTCCGGTGCACCAGGCCATGATACGGAGAAATGCTGGCATTTGAAAAATGCAATACAAGAGCTGATTGATACTAATAAAATCGAGGTTCAAACCCCCGAAGCCCCAAATATCAATAGAAATCCAATGCCAGCCCATCAAGAGGCTAATATGATAGAAATCATACAAGCTGATGGGGAGACAAAGAAGCCGTCACAAACTGTCATGATGATCAAGTCTCATGAAACCAAGCCAGATAAGCAGTTAATAGAGGAGAAGCTGGTGTCTAGGCAGAACAAAAATGGTGATGAACCATCTATGATAGTTGATGAGGGATCATCGAGCAAAGTTGCTGCAAAACAAGAAAGGCCGAAAGTGATAGTACCAGGGGTTGCTAACAAACCCATTGTATTCGTGGAAGGAGCCCGTACAGATCGGGTTATTATTGCACCTGTAATCCAGCTACCGGTCATCAACAACAAAGCCATCCCATGGAGCTATGAACGGGTGACTGTAATGTATAAAGGCAAAGAAATCAAGGAAGAAGTGTGTGAGGTGCAAGGCTTGACTCGTTCGGGAAGATGTTTTACTCCCGAAGAGCTAAGAAAAACTAAAAACAATCCAACGCCAACAAAGAGAGCTGTGACGGAAGAAGAGGCGGAGGAGTTTTTAAGAAAAATGAAACTCCATGATTATTCTGTTGTGGATCAATTAAAGAAGACCCCCGCTCAAATTTCATTGTTGTCATTACTGATCCATTCAGAGGAGCACCGTCTGGCTTTGATGAAAATCCTGAATGAGGCTCATGTTCCTGAAAAGATCTCTGTAAATCATTTGGGAAAAATAGCCAACAGAATCTTTGAGACAAACAGAATTACATTTGCTGATGACGAATTACCTGTGGAAGGTACTGAGCACAACAGAGCTCTTTACCTCACCGTGAAATGTGAAAACTCCGTAGTAACCCGGGTATTGGTTGACAATGGGTCAAGCGCAAATATCTGCCTTCTCTCCACTTTAAGCAAATTAAAAATTAAAGAGGAGAGGATCCAGAAAAATAGTATTTGCGTACGGGGATTTGACGGTGGAAGCAGAGATTCATTTGGCGACATAGTGTTGGAACTAACAATAGGGCCAGTTGAATTCACAATGGAATTCCAAGTGTTGGACATAACTGTTTCTTACAACTTGTTGTTGGGTCGACCATGGATCCATGCTGCTAAAGCAGTCCCGTCAACACTACATCAGGCTGTCAAGTTTGAATGGGATCATCAAGAAGTAGTCGTGCATGGAGAAGAAAGTTTAAATGCTCACAGCAGTACCATTGTACCGGTCGAGGGAACAGAAAATGACCAGGGACCATGGGTATACCAAGTGACCGACACAGTGTCGATAGAGAAAATTCCAGAGGGGAAATACCTTCCAAATCCAAAGATATCCTCTGCATCAGTCATGGTAGCTTATGAAATGTTAAAGAATGGCTTTATACCCGGCAAAGGTCTGGGTTTATCTTTGCAAGGAATTATACAACCAGTATCTCTCCCCGAGAACTGGGGAACATTCGGTTTGGGGTTCATACCCACTGCCAATGACGTGATAAAGGCCAGAAAGTTGAAACATAAGGCATGGGATCTTCCAAAACCAGTCCCACATCTGTCAAAATCTTTTGTCAAGACCGGTGCTAGAAATCGCCCGATAACAACAATTCCTAAATCCCGGGTCAATCCTGAGGAGGAATTAATTAAAAGGTTCGAGAAATTGTTTAGTAATGTGAATATGTTGGAAAGCGGAGAAGGGTGTAGCAACGCAGAAGTTCAATTCGTTGGGCCAGAAACAAAGCTCAATAATTGGAAAGTCACTCCTCTCCCAATTCGAAAGGAGTCTTGGTAGTTTATTTTGATTTTCTTTCAGTTTGTTTGGGTTACTTCAGGGTTGTAATCCCAAAGCTTATCTTACAGTTTGTTTGAAGTGTGCAAACCTTGTTATCTTTCATCATCCAATAAAAAGCAGTTTCCTTTTTATTATCATTCCTGATAGTTTTCTTTTCTTTTTCTTCTTTCCTGTACAGTTCTTTTTACGCTGGCTCTAGTGATATGGCATGCATGAGGAATCCTCAGCCCAGTCTTAAAAATCAATCTGGTTCCGAAATATTAATTCAAGAAATATATTGTGATTATGAATCAGAATATGATGAAGATGAGGTTTTTGAAGAGATTAGTAAAGAGTTAATTCACTTTGAGGAAAAAATCAAACCTAACTTGAGTGATACCGAGGACATCAATATAGGGGACACGAGTAATATCCGAGAAACTAAAATAAGTGTCCATCTGGAACCAAAGATCCGAGAGGAGTTAATTAAAGCACTCATAGAATTCAAAGATGTTTTTGCATGGTCATATGACGACATGCCGGGCCTGAGCACTGATTTAGTGGTTCACAAATTGCCCATCGATCCAACGGTACCTCCTGTCAAGCAGAGGCTGAGAAAATTCAAGCCTGATATGAGTGTGAGAATTAAGGAAGAAATCACCAAACAATTGGAAGCAAAGGTCATTCGAGTCACTCGATATCCTGTTTGGTTGGCTAATATCGTTCCTGTACCAAAGAAAGACGGCAAAATTAGAGTATGCGTCGACTATCGCAATCTCAACAAAGCAAGTCCAAAGGATAATTTCCCATTACCTAATATCCATATTTTGATCGACAATTGTGCCAAGCATGATATAGGGTCTTTCGTGGATTGTTATGCCGGGTATCATCAAATTCTAATGGATGAAGAAGATGCAGAAAAGACGGCATTCATCACACCATGGGGAACTTATTGCTACCGGGTAATGCCATTCGGTTTAAAGAACGCCGGAGCAACCTATATGAGAGCAATGACCACAGTGTTTCATGATATGATACACAAGGAGATTGAGGTATACGTGGACGATGTGATCATAAAATCAAAGCATCAGGCCAACCACGTTGGGGATTTGAGGAAGTTCTTCTTAAGACTTCGCAGGTACAACCTCAAGCTTAACCCTGCCAAGTGCGCATTTGGAGTTCCATCTGGAAAGTTGCTGGGATTCATAGTCAGTCGACGAGGCATCGAGCTAGACCCATCAAAGATCAAAGCCATCCAAGAACTGCCACCTCCAAGAAACAAAACTGAAGTAATGAGTTTGTTGGGAAGGTTAAATTACATCAGCAGGTTTATTGCTCAGCTCACAACAACCTGTGAGCCAATTTTCAAATTGTTAAAAAAGGATGCTGCGGTCAAATGGACCGATGAGTGTCAAGAAGCGTTCAATAAAATAAAAGGGTACTTGTCAAACCCACCCGTGTTGGTCCCACCAGAGCCAGGAAGACCTTTGATTCTTTACTTGACGGTTTTGGAAAATTCATTTGGTTGTGTATTGGGGCAACATGACCTCACTGGCAGAAAAGAACAAGCCATCTACTACCTTAGCAAGAAGTTCACAGCTTATGAGGTTAAGTATACTCATTTGGAAAAGACATGTTGCGCCCTAACATGGGTAGCTCAAAAATTGAAACACTATTTGTCATCCTACACTACTTACCTCATTTCTCGGTTGGATCCATTGAAATACATTTTTCAAAAGCCTATGCCAACGGGAAGACTTGCAAAGTGGCAGATATTGCTCACAGAATTCGACATCATCTATGTGACTCGAACTGCAATGAAGGCTCAAGCACTGGCCGATCATTTAGCCGAAAACCCGGTCGATGAGGAATATGAGCCGTTGAAAACTTATTTTCCTGATGAAGAAACAATGCATATCGATGAGGTGGAGCGAATTGAAAAGCCTGGCTGGAAACTTTTCTTCGATGGAGCCGCTAACATGAAAGGAGTCGGAATAGGAGCTGTAATCATTTCTGAAACAGGGCATCACTATCCTATTACGGCTCAATTGCGATTTCATTGCACCAATAATATGGCTGAATATGAAGCTTGTATTTTGGGGTTAAGGCTAGCCGCAGACATGGGTATCCGAGAAATCTTAGTCATGGGAGATTCAGATCTTTTGGTACATCAAATTCAAGGAGAATGGGAAACCCGAGACTTGAAGCTCATACCATACCGACAATGTCTACATGATCTTTGTCAGCGGTTTCAATCAGTGGAATTCCAACATATTCCAAGAATCCATAATGAGGTTGCCGATGCATTGGCTACCCTGGCATCAATGTTGCACCATCCGGACAAAGCTTATGTAGATCCAATACATATTCAAGTCCACGATCAGCACGCTTATTGCAATATGGTTGAAGAAGAATTTGATGGTGAACCATGGTTCCACGACATCAAGGAGTATATCAGGATGGGGATATATCCCGCACAAGCCACAGGAGATCAAAAGAGGACCATTAGGCGATTGGCAAATGGATTCTTCTTAAGCGGAGGAGTTTTGTATAAAAGAACACCAGATCTTGGATTATTAAGATGCATAGATGCCAGACAAGCTGCAGCTGTCATGTCTGAAGTACATTCAGGAGTTTGCGGACCCCACATGAGTGGATATGTATTGGCAAAGAAAATCCTCCGAGCCGGTTACTATTGGCTTACCATGGAGCGAGATTGTATCAGTTTTGTGCGCAAGTGTCATCAATGCCAAATACACGGAGATTTGATTCATTCTCCACCATCCGAGTTGCACACAATGTCGGCACCATGGCCCTTCGTTGCCTGGGGCATGGATGTGATTGGACCAATTGAGCCGACAGCATCCAATGGGCACAGGTTCATTCTGGTAGCTATTGATTATTTTACCAAATGGGTTGAGGCCAAGACATTCAAATCAGTGACCAAGAAAGCTGTGGTCGATTTTGTCCATTCAAATATCATATGTCGATTCGGAATCCCGAAGGTGATCATCACAGATAACGGTGCTAATCTTAACAGCAACTTAATGAAGGAAGTATGTCAACAGTTTAAGATTACACATCGTAACTCTACCCCATATCGGCCCAAGGCGAATGGAGCAGTAGAAGCAGCCAACAAAAACATAAAGAAGATACTTCGGAAAATGATAGAAGGTTCAAAACAATGGCATGAAAAATTACCATTTGCATTATTGGGATACCGCACTACTGTTCGCACTTCAGTAGGAGCAACTCCTTATTTGTTGGTATACGGCACTGAAGCAGTAATTCCCGCGGAAGTTGAGATTCCTTCCCTTCGGATCATCGCCGAAGCAAAGATTGATGATGATGAATGGGTCAAAACCCGTCTGGAACAGTTAAACTTGATTGATGAAAAACGATTGGCCGCAGTATGTCATGGTCAATTATATCAAAGAAGAATAGAAAGAGCATACAACAAAAAGGTGCGTCCCCGGAAGTTTGAAGTAGGTCAGCATGTGCTGAAACGTATTCTTCCACATCAGGTCGAGGCAAAAGGCAAATTTGCCCCGAATTGGCAAGGACCATTCATTGTGACCAGAGTATTATCGAATGGTGCACTATGTTTAAAAGATATTGAAGGCAAATGCATAGATATGGCGATCAATTCTGACGCGGTAAAGAGATATTATGCATAAAATTTTTGAATGTTTGTATTTAGCATTATTTCGAAGATTGGAATGACAAAGGCAATTTATTCTGCTATCCAAACACTATACCCTTTGTTTCCCCCTTTGAGCCATACTTGTTTCTTTCCTACCCCCTCTTGGAAGCAATAAAAAAAAATATAAAAAATATAAAATAAATATATATATATATATATATATATAAATTTATATATAAAAAATCACTATTATTTAGTGAACTACGTTTGACCTGATTCCTCAAAGAAGGATACGTAGGCGCCTCACGGCTCGGTCATAGGGTGCACAATATACATGATGTGCACAAAAAGTTATGTCAAGCGACCCCAATCAGAAACTGGGGCAGAAATTGTATTGGAAATAAGAAAAAAGATTCCAAGAGTTGTAATTTTTAACCCATACCAAGAACTGTTTAGCTTTTAATACCTTTTCCATTTCTAACCCCATACCAAAAAGACCTTTCGATCAATCTTAGAAAAATGCTGAGACAAGCAAATGAAGATGGTTCATAACACTCTGGTACAAACAAGAAAAGAAAGTAAAAATGAGAGAGTCTTATAGGTGAAAACCCACACGGGCACCATAAGGCGACGGAAGTTGAGAGAAAAGTAAAATGAGAGAGTCTTATTGGTGAAAACCTTCATAGGCACCCTAAGGCAAAAAGGAAGTGAAAAAAAATGAGGAAAGTTTATCGATGAAAACTCTTTGAGACAACTGAAAGGAGATTGATTAAAAGACTGGGTTGATTAATCCGAAATGCATACCCTGATCATTGGTGCCGGTAACTCCAATCAGATAAGTTTTTATTCTTTCTCCAACAGTCATCCAAACTTGGATTTTTCTTTTCATTCTATAATTGTCGAAATCATCGTTATTTTGTCACTAATAATCTTACTTTTCTAAAAAGCTTTGAGATAAGTTTTATTCCAAACAAATAAGAAGGAATGTCAAGGTATACTACCAAGATTCAAGGTTACAAAATACAGCCACGAAAGGTGGGAGATAAAAGATATGGGTGTAAGAAAGGTGAAATCAAAAGTGGATCAACAAAGTCATAAGGGACATATGATTACAGTTAAAAGGGTTTGAAGGAAAACATACAGAGGGGAAGAGAAGCGAAGAGATCAAGGATCAATTACAAGGACAAAACAGTCTTTTCAACCATTCCAAGGCAATAAAGAGAAACGAAGAGAAGCATCACCATCGGCAAGAATACCCCAGTCAACCACCCTGCTTTAAACTAACGAAGTTTTCTTTGATTTAAAACAGGGGCAAATACAATATTTGTGTCAGGAAATACCTGGTAAAGAATTAAAGAAGTCAGGCGTCCACCTGGAGAATAAGGATAAGAATTAAAGAAGTCAGGCGTCCACCTGGAGAATGAGGACAAAGAAAAGAAGAAGTCAGGCGTCCACCTGGTGAATGAGGATGAAGAATTAAAGAAGTCAGGCGTCCACCTGGAGAATGAGGACGAAGAATTAAAGAAGTCAGGCGTCCACCTGGAGAATGAGGACAAAGAAAAAGAAGTCAGGCGTCCACCTGGAGAATGAGGATGAGGAAAGAAGAAGTCAGGCGTCCGCCTGGAGAATGAGGATGAGAGAAGAAGAAGTCAGGCGTCCACCTGGAGAATGAGGATGAGGAAAGAAGAAGTCAGGCGTCCACCTGGAGAATGAGGATGAGAGAAGAAGAAGTCAGGCGTCCACCTGGAGAATGAGGATAAGAATTAAAGAAGTCAGGCGTCCACCTGGAGAATGAGGACAAAGAATTAAAGAAGTCAGGCGTCCACCTGGAGAATGAGGACAAAGAATTAAAGAAGTCAGGCGTCCACCTGGAGAATGAGGACGAAGAATTAAAGAAGTCAGGCGTCCACTTGGAGAATGAGGACAAAGAATTAAAGAAGTCAGGCGTCCACCTGGAGAATGAGGACAAAGAAAAAAAAAAGTCAGGCGTCCACCTGGAGAATGAGGATGAGGAAAGAAGAAGTCAGGCGTCCATCTGGAGAATGAGGATGAGAGAAGAAGAAGTCAGGCGTCCACCTGGAGAATGAGGATAAGAAAAGAAGAAGTCAGGCGTCCACCTGGATAATGAGGATGAGAATTAAAGAAGTCAGGCGTCCACCTGGAGAATGAGGATGAAGAAAAAAAAGAAGTCAGGCGTCCACCTGGAGAATGAGGATGAAGAAAGAAAAGAAGCAGTCAAGGCACCCACCTGAAGAACGAGGGAATGCAATTGAAGTGTTGAAATCAAAAGCCCGCTCATATGAAAAGGAGCACACTTAGAATCAATAAAGCAGAGGAGTCCAACAAAATCCCCAGCAAGAAACAACAAGAGTCCCAAAAGAAAATACGGGACACAATGAAAAGGAATACGGAATAAGCCAAATGCCCAAGAGTCACCAAGATATCAAGACAACAAGAAACGCAAGGGCATGATCTAGATAAGATTTTTTTTATAATTCATGTACCATAGTCTAGTTTAGCTTTTTGTATTTCCTTTAAAGTAAGGTGTAATAAGGAGGTCAGCAAGCAGTAAAAACAGCACGAAGCAGCAGTAACATCACAGTCCCACGGTAGTCCCAGCTACCCAAAATTCCCGAACTACATTGACCTGATTCCTTTATAGCCAAGGATATGTAGGAAACCTTTGAAGCAGAGGTTCGGTCAAATCTTTCTAAAAATGCTTCCCACGGAGTATTCGAACGGGCAAAAATCGCTCGTATCCGCTCACTTTATCTTTGCACGAAAACTCTTCGAGTTTCCGCACAAAGAGGGGCAGCTGTGAGCACGTGATTTTTGCCTTACGAAAAACTACTCCAAAATAAATCAAAAAATAAAATAAATTTCTTTTACTGTGTAATTTTTGAATTTGCGTGGTGTTAAATACTTGTGTTATGTCCGTAAGTGTTTACATTGTCATAATAAAATGAAAAAATAAAATAAAATACATATTGCATGCATATAGGATTTAATTATGCATTTAAAAGATAAT
Source organism: Nicotiana sylvestris (assembly GCF_000393655.2). NCBI lineage: Eukaryota > Viridiplantae > Streptophyta > Magnoliopsida > Solanales > Solanaceae > Nicotiana > Nicotiana sylvestris. The sequence goes on from NC_091065.1 coordinate 183,428,437, forward strand.
TTAAATAAAATCACAAAAATATGCAATAGTTCTATTTTAAATATTCCACTGTGTGATTGATGTTTTGTCTATGTGTTAAATAATTGTTATAGAATAATTAATATATTTTGTGAAGTTAAAATTGTTTTATAATTAAAATTAGAAATCTAATTAGAAAAAAATGAAAAAAAATAAAAAATAAAAAATAATACATATACACAAAATCGGACCTGGATTAAAATCCAGGCCCAAATCGAATTAATTCCCCCCTCACAGCCCAATCCAAACCAACCTGTCCGGTCCAACTCAGGAGTAAATCCAAACGACGACGTTTGGTCACACTCCATCAAGGACCGTTGGATTAAATCAATCCAACAGCTGATATCCCCTACCCTTACCCGTAACCCGTAACCCGACCCATTGACCCGATTCAGTCCGACCCCAACGTTAAACCAAACGACGTCGTTTGGTTAAGTGAGATGATCCTGACCGTGAATCTTACTTGATCGGACGGACAAGATCAATCCACCCCTCCCCTATATAAGTTCCAGACCCCTACCCCGGCCCCCTAACTAAACACCCCCCTTCCTTACTATTCATCATCGTCCCCAAACCCCCACTCCTAACCCTAGCCGCCCTAGGATCCCACCGCCTGAAACCCGGCGGCATCAACGCCGCCGGTCACCAAAATAACACCCTAGAATCCCCTGAACATCCTCTACACAGATCTAACATTGGTTTCCTTCGAATCAGGCCCCAACTCTTCGAATCTTAAATCGAAGGTTGGCCTGAAAACCTTATCTTCTCCGATGACCTCCAAAATAACACCACAGTTTCTCCTAAATTCCCTCACCAAGGATCTGTTAGTTGCATGGTTCGAATCATACTGGAACTACTCGAATCTTCATTTGAAGATTCGAGTACAACCTGACCTTATCCCAACCTACTTCAAACTCACACCAGTTACCCCCCTGACCTCCCTCGTGCCTAGAACATCTTTGGTTTCCCTCGAATCTAACCAGAAATGAGTAAATCCCAAATCGAACTTTCAAGAACCCTAAAAATACCAGACTTTTGGATTCTGTCCAGATTGAATAAAGATTGAGGTTTAATCGACCTTAGTCGAAGTATTTTCAGTGGAAAATACTTCGACTAAGGTCTGTTTGATTTCAAACAAAGTCCAAATCCAAGTCGAGTTGAGTTCAGTTGAATTTAAAGGTTCAGAGGTAATTTCTGTTTCTTATGTGCATTCTATGTGTATTCTATGTTTGTTTTCATTAGTCTGTTTAATTTTTCATATTTTTTTAGTCAATTTTGTTATACTGTCCCCTACCCGTCTACTTGATTCCTAAAGTGAAATGTTTCTGTTGGTTATGTTTGTTTACAATGTGTGTAATCGACTCGATTAAGTTCGTCGATTAGTTACATTATGAATCCCCGTTTATGATAATACATTGTAATAACCTGCTCACCTGTTTTGATTGACTATTATCATGTTGTTGTAATCAGTTAGTTAGTCCTTGCTAATTAGTTGGTTCTTGTTTAATAAGTCAGAAAGTTTATCAAACATTTGAGTATTAATTTCTGAGCAGTTGGTTTCAGGCAGTGTCAGTATACTGACAATGCCCCTGCATTCATACATATTTCAAATTTAGTTTGAATTGTTCTGTTGAATTCTGTGTGATGTTGTTGAGATGTTAGGTAAATTCAATTTCACAATTGTTGGGTAGATACAACTGTGTTAGGAACTTAAGAGAATTGGTATTAGCTGTTTTAAATCAGGTTGATAATTAGGTTTGAACAGATTTTTAAATCTGTTTCATAATAGATTTTGATCTTGTATTAATGGGCAGTAATAATAGTAGGATTTCAGGGCATTTCTAGGAATGAAACAGTAAAAAACAGTGTTAGTGCTAGTGTGCTGGAAGTGGAATGTAATGGCTATAATTTAAGATACTAATGGGAAACAATGGGTAATAGGGCTGCTTAAAATCAGGATAGGATCATATAAAGTATTAAAAAGTAGTTTGTAGTGGAACTTTCTCTTTTTTAAAAAGAATAAAGGGGTCCAAGAAGCACTTAAAAGTATAGGACCAGCCCTGTATAAATACAGGGAGCTGGACAGCTTAATAGGGGGGACTTGAAGAGAGTTTGAGAGATTTTAGGAGAAGAGAAGAAGAAAAAATCTGATTTAGGAACCTTTTCAGACAGAAAAGAAAGGAAAGAGAGAAAATCAGTAGTTCAAAAGAAAATCTGACTTAGCAGATTTTAAGAGAGTGAAAAGTCAAATTTGAGTGTGGAAAATCAAGCAGAAAAATCAAATTCCTTTCGGAATCTGAAGAGGAAGAAGAAACAGAAAAGAAACAAAGAGAACAGTCACACACACACACACAGATACATCAGCAGAAACAGAAAAATCAGAAAAATGGGAATTTGAAACTGAAAAGAAACTGAAATCTGAAATATTGTTCTTTTGTTGAATCTGTTCAACTTTATTTGATTCCATTGTTCAGTTAAAATCTGCAGTGTCTTTTAAAAATATCGTCACTGTTCATTTGGGTTCCCCGGATCCTGTTTGTTGCTCAAATCTGCTGAATTATTTGGCATATTCTGCTGAATTTATTACTGCTGCAACTGCTGAAATTTACTCCTTCTACCTTCATTTTCAGGTACATATCTCTTAAACTTTATATTGGAAAGAGATTCAACATGACAAATAAATGAAATTTTAAATTGTAATATTGCCTCCTATCGTTTAAGTTTAAACATTTAAGTTTCAACTTTGATTTCATGTTGGATAGCCAGTAGTGAGTTCGACTTGATGGCTGCAAGTTGATTGTCTTATTTTTTTCACTTTGTAATAATGTTATCCATGCTGAAATTTGTAATAATGTAAATAGGAAGCATGGCAGAAAGTTGGCTTTATTTACACTTTACGGTATTATTAGATAGGTATAGCATAATATGAAAATGTCAAAGAAAATATGTTATTAGTTTATTTTGTTAGTTAATTAGTTGTTGTTTAAAGCTAGATGATGATTGGTTGCAATTAGCTATCTTTTGGCATAACATTGGTTGTGTTCCTAATCTATAGTTGAAAGACGAGTTAGTATAATCCGTTATGTTAACGATGTCAAATATGGTAAGTAATATTGCATGCAATATCATTTTATTAAGTCAATTAGACTTGTTCTCTTTCTTAATAATAAAAGGGTTTAGGAACTTATACGATGTGAAAGTTAATAGTTGTAATAATTCACATAGATTTAGAATCAAATGGGTTTGATTATATATATAACTCAATCATAGGCATAATTAATTAAATTAATTTCGCCTATTGGATCAAAACAAGTATATGAGAATAAGATGAGATGTGCGAACACAAATTGCAAAACTTTATATCAATGGTAATTAGGAATAGAACTTGCACTAATTAATAATAATAAAAGTTCTTGAAAAATATTCTTTCCTTTATAATTCATTTTCAGTTTCATATACAATTCATTCTTTGGCATATATATGTTATATTTGTCAAAAAATAGCATTAATCATATTTTTATTCTGTTCTTTGAATTTGAATAGTTGGAATGAATATAATTTATACTCGGAAATTATCGACGGGCAACCTTTAATAGATTGTGAATTCTTTTCAAAGAATTCAAAGGCCTCTAAAATGGGAGTTCTCATGATTTTCACATAAAAAATGTATGAATATAATAAACAATTTGTGAAAAATCCATAATACCATTACAAGTATTTTGCGCAATTAGGGATGCGTTCGCGTACCCTGATTATATTTTAAAAAGCAAACTCGGATTATGCGTACGCGCAATTTCGAGCGAATATTGAAGAAAAAGATTTTTCCAAAGGTGTTAAATAATTTCATATAACCCGAGGTGTGCAGTTCATTATCTAAACAAAAGGGGTGATGATGTTCCTGATTTTTTTTTTTCGAATATATATTTTATAAAAACTATAACATGGACAAATTTATTGTGTACACGTATGCATGGCACGATCCTCGGTAATTATAAAAAGTATATAATACGAATATACGTGCGCGTAATTCGTCCCTATAATCGTAAACAATAAGTAAAAAGCGGTAATAAAATCATGCAATAAAAACGTATTTAGTAAAATCAAGATAATTAAGCCAATAATAAAAACAGTTAAGCGACCGTGCTAGAACCACGGAATTCGGAAATGCCTAACACCTTCTTCCGGATTAACAGAATTCCTTACTCAGGATTTCTGGTTCGCAGAATAATAAACAGAGTCATATTCTCCTCGATTCAGGGATTAAAATTGGTGACTTGGGACGCCTTAAAATTCCCAGGTGGCGACTCTGAAATAATTAAATAAATCTCGTTTCGACTGTCCTTTAATTGGAGAAAACTCCCCACGCGCCCCCCGGGCGCGGTAAAAAGGAGGTGCGACAGTGGTATATTAAGTTATGTGGATAACTTGCCTGCATTGCAAGAACCTTATGCATACCACCATTACTGTGTGAGGTACTTTAAGGCCAATTTCCAGAAGGTACATCCCAACAAGGATCAACAAGATTTGATGTGGATGGCAACAACAAACCACCAATAACATAAATTCCGGAGGCATATGGATTCTGTCAGGCAAGAAGATGAGGCAACCTATTGTTGGTTAATGCGACATCACCCGAAAAAGTGGACTTTGCATGCGGATGGTGGCAGACGATGGGGAATTCTTACTACAAACGTGATAGAGTCCTTCAACGGGTTATTAAAGTCGGCAAGAGGATTGCCCGTCACAACCATGGTGCGTATGCCGTTCAAGCAGATGTCGGAGAGGTTTGTTGAACGGTCTGCAATTGCAACGAAATTGATAGAAAAGGGTGTTGAATTTATGTCAGTGTCGATGCAGAGATTTGAGAAATACAGACGGCGAGCACATTGGTATTCATTTTTGCAGTATGATAACGAAAGAGGTGTTTTTGAAGTTCGCACTGCTATCCATAATAATCGAGGTAATAATGTACATACTATAAATGAATCAGCAAGGTTATGCTCCTATGGAAAATGGTCCATTTACCACATGCCTTGCTCACATGCCATCAAGTATTTTCAACGTGTTGGTTATGCGGAGACCAACTATGTTGATCAACAATATAGTATTTTCAAGTACCTAAACACATATAGTGGTTAGTTACAGCCAGTGGGTGCTGAGCATTATTAGCCTCCAGAACTATTTAAAATGGTGTGTAACAAGTCCTATTTGCGTAAAATACAGGTGCAGAAGAGAATGCGTATACGGAACCAAATGGATGTTAGTGATACCGTTTATGCGTGCAAATGTGGTATATGCTCGCAAACAGGACACGACCGTCGTAAATGTCCTTCAGCTGGTTTGGGTGGCAAAACTAATCAAGCTCGTGGTGGGTGTTCTTCTAGTGTACCTAACTACCCATGAGTTGATGTTGTAATAATTAGTTGTTATGTCTATGTTGCAAGATTTATGAAATAAAATTATGCTTGTTAATTATGATTTGTACTTTCCCATTAGATAGTACATTATGTATTTAGCGCGGTTGAACACTATGTTATGTGTGTGTTGTCTTGTCGAACTGAAAAAACTGACCAGTTGACATAAAGTTATCTTGTCAACATCATGATATTTAACACGCAAAATATAGAGCCATTAGATAGTACGTTATGTATTTAGCACGGTTGAACACTACGTTATGTGTGTGTTGTCTTGTCGAACTGAAAAAGCTGATCAGCTGACATAAAGTTGTCTTGTCAACATCATGATATTTAACACGCAAAATATAGCATCATTAGATAGTACGTTATGTATTTCGCGTGGTTGAACACTACGTTATGTGTGTGTTGTCTCGCCTATAAATAACGGGATCATTGTAGTTATTTTGTGTGCTCAAAATTTACTAAAAGCAAATATTTCATTAAAAGTATCTTTTTTTTACTAAAAGCAAATATTTCACAAATGGCTCAACCTCTTCGTCCACCAAAGTGTAAGTGTGGAAAAGAATGCTTTATGCAAAATTGTTGGGACGGTGGTGAAGTTGGATGCCGCTACTGGCACTATATGAACCAGTTTTACAAGGTTCCCGATGAACCTATTTGTGATTTTGAGGAATGGGTTGATGAACCATGTTATCAGGAATGCTACAGAGAACAACTGCAGTATCTTCATAATGTGTGTTTAAGACAACGGGAACATGAAAAAGAAAGCAATAGAATTATTGCAGACTTGAGAGAGAAACTGAAGGAGGTGGGAGAAGAAAAATGGAAAACACAATGAAATTGTGAAGCACAAAAGGAACGTAAAAAAAATATAAACGGGAACTTGCAGAGGTGAAGGCGAAACTGAAAGAGGTAGAAGAAGAAAAAGAACAACTGGAAGAACGATTTAAGTGGTTGGAGCGGAGAATAAATGACAACCTTGGCTAAACATTAGCATGTATGTGTTTAGTGTATTTTTCATATTTCATGTATTTTTATTATGTTGGTCTGTTATGTTTGTGTTTGTGCTTGTGTTTGTGCTGTAGTAATGTTTTCCTTGTTTGTTTTACTAAATTTTATTTTAATTGAAGTGGAAGTTAAGTTTAAGTGTTTGTGTTGTTATATGAAACTATCAAACGAACGGGGAACTAAAAAAAGTAATGGGCATATTCGATTAAATATTGTGGTTAATGTATACAAAAATCTTATTTTGCACCAAATAAAAAAAAGGAAGGCAGAATCAATGTGTCCCGCATCCGGTGTGTCTCAATGCAGCCGCTGCCCTGAGTCGCATCCCCTCCCGCCCGGGTGCGCTATCAGGATCATCATCATCAAGTCATCTCCTTATAGCCGGATGCAGCGTAGGATGACATGTATCGGTGGTGCTGTCATGTCCAGTAGAAGGCTACATAATAATATGAAACTTAGTATAAAAAACTATATAACAATTCACAACAATTTATATTGTCTTACCGTTATCATGTCTAGATCCTGAATGTAGTCATCTGTCGCAGCATCGCATGAAGCCTTAAAAATGAAATTAATAAAGTTAAAGAAAATAAATAAGTTACAGTTAAAACAAACTCAAATTCAATACTAATAAACTCATACCTGCGCATGTGATGTGGAGCCATAACTCAGTCGGTGCCCACTATAAAAATCTCGGGTTGGTCGCTCCTCATCAGTGGTAGACGGGCCTGAGAAGTATCTACCCCAATCCACTCCTTGAATATCCGAGCCCGTGATAAAAAATTGACCCGATAGGGTCACCTGCGATGGCACTGGAGTGCGATAAATTCCAAGCATGTAAGACGACATGTTCGTCTCATGCGTGCCACCTGCCATATCAGCAGCAACATCATCAGCAGGAGCCTCAACGCCCCCTTGCTGGGGACCACCTCCTCTCCGCCCACAACCACGTCGTCCGACACCACCAGCTCGTCGGGCACGTCCAGTTCGTGGGATACCACGACCTCGCTAGTACTGCGCTAGGTCCATATAATTAGCCTCGTGTGCCAAACGTTAATCCGATTGAACTCGCTGCAGTGTTTAGGCAGCCATATCCATGAATCGACGACTATACTCCTGCATGGCCACAGGATCGTGGACATGACTCTGCATCTGCTGTCCCATAGGATAGACGGTATGCAATCCAATCGCCTACACAAAGTAAAAAATATAAACTACATATTTGGCACTAAATTACAGGTATATAATTAATAATAACAGAAAAAATACCAGGGCCTCGTGTCTCCCGGCATATGGGACGTACCGATCGTGTGCCTGATGAACTGGTTTCCTGATAAAAAGTCGGGAAATAGTACGATACCATGCCATATAACGTTGAATAGAAAAGTGTTGCGGAGGTGGGGTCAAGTCCCCTTGCTTGTCCCAAGTACCCAACTGCTCGTCAAGCCATGCCATAAATATATCGTCTGCCCTGGACCGATCATCCCTCTCATAATGTAAAGCAAGCCATGCAGACGGACTCGGTATAGGTTGCGGCAGGCCAAACTGACGAAATACCCGCTCAGAGGCATGATGCTCGACAATATCGTGGCATATGAGCGGGACAGAAGCCCTCCAAATATGTCGGCCGAACGTGCAATACGCTGGCAGGGTACCTATCACCTCATCGTTGTACGGCGTCCAGATGAACTATCAAATAAGAACACAAACCGTTAGTATGTGCAACACTAAGTTAATCTATAACATGTAAGTTTAGTTAGATATTCACCTGTGCGTCCTCCAACAGATCCAACACATCCCTCCAGAGGGGCAGATTATGATGGGTATCATACTCTCGTGCAAGAGTACAACATATAACCCACCTACAGGCTAGAGGGAGATACAGAATTTCTACATTAGCCGGTAGCTGTGGTAGAAGTAGCTGAAACTATAGAAATCGCTCCCAGACCCAAACCTAACATACAAAGTTGACGTAAAGTATAAGATTAACTATAACTACGTAGAATTGTAACTAATGGACATATTATTTGAATATGTTGTCACCTGTAGAAGCGGCAGAAAGCCACCAGCGTTTCTCTGTGTGCCGATACAAGCCCCGCACATTTGTCTGTACAAATATGAGATGACAACACCACCCCAGCTGTAGATGGTTGTATCCTCGAACCGGCCAATATGATGTAGAAAACGGAGGCTCACTAGGTTCCCCGAAGTGTTCGGGAACAAGACCCCCCCCCCAAGTAGAAGGAGCAACAACAACCTTATATATCGTTGTACATCCACCTCAGCTGACTCGTCGGTGATAGTATGGTGGATCTGCTCCAGGTGGTCTCTAATGGGGACCAACTGCATACGACTAGACCCAGACGCTACAGTCTCATCCTCCAGCCTGAAACCCGTGAGCATGTGCAGCATATCCCAATAAGACTGCCGCGAATAATATCTCATGATAGCAGGCAGTAAAAGTGGCAAGCCATCAGCGGACAGACCATATAAAATCTCAGTGTCCTGAAGTGTGACGGTGGCCTCGCCGATGGGCAGATGAAAAGTGTGCATCTCCGGTCGCCACCGCTCAATCAAGGTCGTGATCAAAGCCCAGTCGAGTTGTATTCGGCCAATCCTAATAATCTTATATAATCTCATCTCCTCCAGGTAATGGACCATGCGGGGATGTAGAACTCTATGACTCAAAAACTCCCACAATAGATCCACTCTCTTGGCCCGGAAAGTCTGCGTAAGGAACTTTTCGTCCCATATATACTCGGATCTATGCTGGGGCTGTAGGGCTAATAGATCCAACATCCGAGGGCCTGGATGTATAGTCGCGTCCATGTCGTCAACTGTAAATTAAAACAACATTAATTGTATTTTATTCTGTATATTAAATATTAATTTTTTGAGATACACAATTTTTAGTGTTATACAAAAATTATACCTATGGGTTTCAAGCTCGATATTTGAATCCCAGTAGCACCAAACTATCATTAATAATTATGTGTTTGTTTTATAATTTAAATTCATATTTTTTAATAACTTAATTGCACAAATTATATATATAATCAATTAATATATATATATATATATATATATATATATATATATATATATATATATATATATATATGTACAGATTGGTTCTGGGCTCGATATTTTGAGGCCTAGCGGCACCAAACTATCATTAATAATTATGTATTTATTTTATAATTTAAATTCATATTTTTTAATAATTTAATTGTACAAATTATATATATATGTGGGGGTTCCGGGTTCGATATTTTGAGGCCTAGTGGCACCAAACTATCATTAATAATTATGTGTTTGTTTTATAATTTAAATTCATATTTTTTAATAACTTAATTGTACAAATTATATATATATAATCCGGGCTCGATATTTTGAGGCTCAATGGCACCAAATTAACATTAGTAATTATGTGTGTTGATACAATTATTAACTTAATTGTACAAAGTTTGCATTTTTAACTACCAGTATAAGATACTTAAAGAAAAGGAATTCTAAGCTAAAATACTACATATTACTACGCTACAAGGCTCTAAATTTTACTACGCTAAAAGAGTCTATATTTTACTATGCTAAAAGGGTCTAGATTTTACTACGCTAAAAAATAATTTAAACTAAACATAAACAACAAATAAATTTAATTGCAAATAAAACACAAAACGGCATGAAAACATACATATATAAATCAGGATATTAACAGACAAATTTATTTGACAATTTTTTTTTTTTATAAAACACTAATATTAACCCCAGATAAATTTAACATACTAATTTCGAGAAGAAAAAAACACAAACTGAAATAGAACACATACAAATCAAATAATATGCATTATTATAAAAGTTTCAACTTAAAATAAACCGAAATACCTCGATTTAGAATTTTCGGAAAGCAAATAAAATGAAATTTTGACTCCGGAAGTGTGAATCAACAATAATACTAAGCTCTACTCTAATGTGGGACCTACGTTCTTCATCTTTTATGTGACGGGGGACCCAAGAATTTTTTTTTTAAAATGGTGGGGCAGCAAGTATGGGAGTGGGGGACCAAGAAGAAGAAAATGTTAAATATTGAGGAAGATGAAGCAGAATCGTCGTCTTGAAGAAGACGACCGATTTTTATAAAATATGTATAGCGCCAGGTATCGCCCAAATACTGGGCGCTATACATTAACGACACACTTAACGTTAATGTATAGCGCTATATATAAAAACGTCATCTTTTTTTTTACACCTATTAAGGTGCTACTTGTCCTAAAGAACCACGTTCTGATTCCGAATTTTTTTTTTTCTTCAAGAATTTTACAATTCTTGTGTCCAAACGCCCACTAAGATTTATGTGTAACTTTGCTTATCCGTTCAACACAAATGGATGATATTCAATGGTATCTTTACCTTAACTTTTACTCAATTACCAAATAAGGAAAGTAATTAATTACTCTCTTACAGTATGTTACCTAGAGGCATCTTTTGTCTTTTTCGAGAAAAAGGATTAGTACACTATTTTTCTTGTTGAATTTAATTATTATTTTTCCAAAATACTATTCAACACAAATAAGTTATGTTTCAATTAATACCATGATTACTTTTCTTTTTTCGAAAGAGATTCCTTTGTTTCTCAAAATTCCAATTCAAATTCATTAAGTTTAAACTTTGATGTAATATTTTCTTTATTAAACTATTTTTTCAACTAGTACTTTACTATTTTCTTCCCATTATCACTAATGTAACAAATAAGTCCAAATAAATATTTTATACCTTATATGCAATCAAAAGTTATCATATAAATAAAATTAAGAAAGTAATATTATGAGTTTAAATCTAAAAACTTCTTTCAATACGGAATTTCAGTTTCATTATTAATTACTTCAAAAAGAATTAGAGAACCGATATCGAATACCATTTTATCTTTATATAACTTTCGCAACTCTCAAAAATCTGAATCAATTAAATTATTCAAAACTTTTGAACTTAGTTACGATATTTTCTGTATTAGACTAGCTTTTAAATCATCGCTATATTAATTACTTCAACGAACATTAATATACTGCCCTGATCCTTTTCATTTGTTGCATTTGCCAAAAAAGAACTTTGTTGCATTAATATACTGCATTAATATACTGCATTTACCACTTTATTAAATTAAGAAAACGGTAACTACTTTTCTTCTTCAATTCAACTTTTACTTTTTTCTGGTCGATGCTCATTTTTTCATGTTGCATTACTACTGCTTTCTGTTTTAAAAGTGTTGTGATTATGCTATACCCGAGGATTTATCGAAATAACATCTTTACGTTCACAAGGTAGGGGTAGTGTTGACGTACGCGTTACTCTTCCCGAACTCCACTTATGGAATTACACTAGGTATATTCTTGATGTAATTCAATTCCTACTACCTCAAAAACGCATAACACCTTGTTAGGTCCGAAAAAATCAGGTGTCATGCGGAAGCTAGCAAAACAAACCTTGAACGACGATAAATCATACAACAAAGGAGAAATATACCAAAAGAGACACAAACATTTAACGTGGTTGGGTCAACTGACCTACGTCCACAACGGAAATGAGCAATCCACTATAATAGAAAGAGAATACAAAATATCGAGAGAACAACCTCACGAAGAGGCAAACACAAGTGACACACTAACACTTGTCCCGTAAAGTTCTCCCCCTAAACACTACTCTCAAGCCTCTATGACTACATTGTGGATGCTACTGAATGAGAAGGACAGATCTTCAATTTATAGAACTCCAAACATTTTCCTACAAGAAAAAGGACTAGCCAAGTATAGGAGAATTATAATTTCCTTCTACAAAAAGGAAAACCCAATTAAGGTAATTATATTGCCCTTTCCTTCAACAAATAAGAAAATCAAATATGGTAAGAAAATTATGGCAAACACCTAACAATTCTCCCCCTTGGCCTGAATTTTCTGACAAAATAAACTTGATCCACCTTCTTCACATAGCCTTCAACACGTTGCATCTCCAAATCTCCACCACAAAGTTTGTCTCAACGTGCGTAGCACACCGGTCAAATTTCTCAGAAAAAAACACGATTATCGTCAAATATGTTGTGGCTAGAACTGAACCCGTCAAGATGAACCTGTCTTGAACCTCGCTCGAAGCTGGCTCTGATACCACTTGTTCTTCTATGACAGATTCAAACTTCAAATACCATTGCCTTGGAGCTTGTTTCAATCAATACAGGCTCCTTTTCAATTTACAGATATAATTTTCTTTTCCCTTAGTTATAAAGCCCTCAGGTTACTCCATATAAATATCCTCATCTAAATCACCATGGAGAAAAGCAGTCTTCACATCCATCTGCTCAATCTCTAAATCTAGACTTGCAGCCAAGCCTAGAACCACACGAATAGAAGACATCTTCACAACATGGGAGAAAATTTCATCAAAGTCAACTCCCTTCTTCTGGCCAAGACCTTTAGCAACTAACCTCGCCTTGTATCTAGGCGCATAGGTATGGTTATCTTGCTTTATTCTGAATATCCATTTGTTAGATAAAGCTCTCTTACCTTTCGGCAATTTCACTAACTCATATATGCCACTCTCATGGAGTGACTTCATCTCATCTTCCATCGCTTCGATCTACTGATCTTTGTGAGTATCTTGTATGGCTTCATCATAATTCTCAGGTTCTCCCATGTCAGTCAAAAGTACATACTCTTCAGGAGGATAGCGCATGGATTTTTGCTTCTCCCTTGTAGATCTTCTAAGAGAGGTTTCAGGAGCATTCGAAGTAGTTACCTGTGCAGGAATTGGTTGCTGATCAATCACAACTTCATCAACTGGAGCATCCATAACATCTACACCATGATGATCATTTTGATCTTGATCACTATCTCCATCATTGTCTTGGGTTCCTTCATGTGCAATAGGTGCCTTAGCAATTGAAACTGGATCAATATCAACTAAGCTCTCATTACTCTGAGAATCTATCTTCTCGACTTTGTCAATATCTTCAATAGTTTGGTCTTCAAAGAATATTTCATCACGACTTCTAATAATTTTATTGTCAACTGGATCATAAAAACGATACCCAAACTCATCTTGACCATAACCAATAAATATGCACTACTTAGTTTTGACATCCATTTTCGATCTCTCATCTTTAGGAACATGCACACAAGCTTTACACCCAAAAACTCTCAGGTGATTATAAGAAACATCTTTGGCAAACCAAACTATGTCTGGGACATCACCATCCAAAGCAACTGCATGAGACAAATTGATAACATAGGCAACAGTGTTAAGTGCTTCCGCCCAAAATGTATTTGGAAGTTTAGCCTCTGAAAGTAAGCATCTAACTCTCTCAACTAGAGTTCTATTTATCCTCTCTGCCAAACCATTCAATTGAGGTGTCTTGGGCGGAGTTTTCTGATGACGAATTCCTTTTTCCTTGCAATAGTTATCAAAGGGACCATAATATTCACCACCATTGTCAATACGAATACATTTTAATTTCTTCTCCGTCTGTCTCTCAGCTAAGGCCTGAAATTCCTTAAACACGCTAAGTGTTTGATCTTTAGATTTCAAAGGATACACCCAGAGCTTACGAGAATGATCATCAATGAAGGTCACAAAGTAAAGTGCACCACCTTTTGACTTTACTTTAAAGGGACCACACAAATCAGAGTGTACTAGCTCCAATAAATCGGGCTTTCTTGAGGGAGGATGGCTATGAAAGGAAACCTTTTTCTGTTTGCTAGCTAAACAATGGATACACTTTTTCAGCTTTGCTTGTTTCACTCCAGAAAGCAAACTTTTCTTAGCCAAACACGTAATCCCCCTCTCGCTCATATGACTCAGTCTTCAGTGCCACAATTCTGATAAAGTATCACTTTCCACCAGATTTATGGAGTCATTAAGAATAGAGCCTTGTGTCACATATAATTGACCAGACTTTACTCCCCGAGCTACTACTAACGATACCTTGGTGAGCTTCCATTGGCCATTCTTATCCAATGATACTTTCTATTTATATGTTTGGTCTTAGAATGAAAAGTGGAGTGCTTGGTGAGACAAATAACACTCTAATTATCACAAAATAAGATGTTGTGGCTAGAACTGAACCCGCCAAGATGAACCTGTCTTGAACCTCGCTCGAAGCTGGCTCTGATACCACTTGTTCTTCTATGACAGATTCAAACTTCAAATACCATTGTCTTGGAGCTTGTTTCAATCCATACAGGCTCTTTTTCAATTTGCAGACATAATTTTTTTCCCCCTTAATTATAAAGCCCTCAGGTTGCTCCATATAAATATCCTCATCTAAATCGCCATGGAGAAAAGCAGTCTTCACATCCATCTGCTCAACCTCTAAATCTAGACTTGCAGCTAAGCCTAGAACCACACGAATAGAAGACATCTTCACAACAGGGGAGAAAATTTCATCAAAGTCAACTCCCTTCTTCTAGCCAAGACCTTTAGCAACTAACCTCGCCTTGTATCTAGGCGCAGAGGTATAGTTATCTTGCTTTATTCTGAATATCCATTTGTTAGATAAAGCTCTCTTACCTTTCGGCAATTTCACTAACTCATATGTGCCATTCTCATGGAGTGACTTCATCTCATCTTCCATCGCTTCGATCCACTGATCTTTGTGAGTATCTTGCATGGCTTCATCATAATTCTCAGGTTCTCCCATGTCAGTCAAAAGTACATACTCTTCAGGAGGATAGCGCATGGATTTTTGCTTCTCCCTTGTAGATCTTCTAAGAGAGGTTTCAGGAGCATTCAAAGTAGTTACCTGTGCAGAAATTGGTTGTTGATCAACCATAACTTCATCAACTGGAGCATCCATAACAAAAAGAACATTATTAGTTACTCATTTATAGAAGATTCCCGGTAAGACCATGGCCATTAATTACTCATTTAAGAAAGAGATAAGAGTAATTTAGTCATATAAATCTTATGATTAATAAATGTGTCAAGAATCTTAAACGATATATAAAAATAACTGTTAAATATTTGAAATAATTAATATTCAAAGTGAATATTTTAAACTGCTCTATCAAATAACGTCACTAATATATTCCCTTGGTCCTTTTTCATTTGTCGCCTTAGCCAAAAAATCAAAAAAGGTGTTCTAAAATATTTACCACTTTATTAAATTAAGAAAACATTAACTACTTTTTTCTTCTTCAATATTTCTACTTTTTTCTTCTTGTCAATGTTTCTTTTTCCGTGACTTCTCTGCTATTATATTTCCTTTCAAAAACTGTTGAGATTATGCTATATTCGAGGGTCTATCAGAGACAACTTCTCTACCTTCACAAGATAGGGATAAGGTCGACGTACTCACTACTATTTTCAAACTCCACTTGTGATATTATATTAGGTATATTGTTGTTGCAATCCCATTCCTACTACCTCAAGAAGACATATAGTTATTAGTTACTCATTTAAGGAAGATTCCCCGTAAGACTGTGATCATTAATTACTCATTTAAGAAAGAGTTAAGAGTATTCTAGTCAGATACATCTTATGATTAATAAATGTGTCAAGAATCTTAAACGATATATAAAAATGACCGTTGAATATTTAACATAATTAATATTCAAATTGAATATTTTAAACTGCACTATCAAATACCATCACTAATATACTCCTTTGGTCCTTTTTCATTTGTCTCCTTAGCCAAAAAAAACCAAACAAAATGGTCTAAAATATTGACCACTTTATTAAATTAAGAAAACATTAGCTACTTTTTTCTTCTTTAATATTTTTAAATGCTTCTTTTCCGTAACTTCTCTACTATTTTTCTTTTTCAAAACTGTTGAGATTATGATATATCAGAAGGTCTATCGGAAATAACCTTTCCACCTTTACAAGGTAGGGGTAAGATCGACATACACACTACCCTTCCCAAACTTCACTTGTAAAATTACACGAGGTATATTGTTGTTGCAATTCAATTCCTACTGCCCCAAGAGGACATATAGTTATTAGTTACTCATTTAAGTAAGATACCCAAAGACTATGATCATTAATTAAATTACTCATTTAAGAAAGAGATAAGAATAATTTAGTAAGATACATCTTACGATTAATAAGTGTGTCAAGAATCTTAAACGACATATAGAAATGACCGTTAAATATTTAACATAACTAATATTCAAAGTGAATATCTTAAACTGTACTACCAAATACCGTCACATAAATTTAGACAAAAAGAACAATATTAGTACTAGTTAGAATCCGAAATGGACATGTGGCTTTTAAAAAAGAAGAGAAGACAGCTGAAGTTGAACTGACAAAACGCGCGCCTTACGTTTAATAAAACCATTTCCTATTCCATTTGGATTCGTCCTCCTATATCCAAAGTCCAAACCAAATTAGGAAATTGTTTTTTATTTTATTTTATTTATTTTAAATTATAAATTATTATAAAAAGAAAGTCATAAAACACCACATCATCCCCAATTCAACACAAATTCCCCCAAAAACCTCACGAGAAAAAACACACACATATTAAAAAGGGCAAAAAAAAAAAAGTGGCCAAATCAAAAGTCGCGTATTTTGAAACCTCTACGAACCTTCTTTGCCAGAAGAAAAATCCAATCGTAGATTTATCTTCACACACACACACACACACAGAGTTGGTGTGGTGAAAATTTTGTGATCCTTTTGGGTTGATGAAACGACAGCGTATTGGAATCTCAGAGGACTCGTGAATTTCTAGGCTTTTTTTTTGTTGCTGGATTAGGGTTTCATTATTTGATTGATTGATTGATTGATTGGATTTGGTGAGAATTCTAGTGATATTATTGCGATGATGATGACGGACCAGTCATCGCAGTATTCGTTACCATCGGAGGATTCCGCGGTCGAATTTGGGATGAATTTTGATGAGCTAAGCATGGATATTGACGATATATGGAAAATTATTGACGAGGACCCCGATCCTTCTCTGCCGGTAAATTTTCAATGAATTCTTTGTATGCATTGACAGTGTAAAAAATCTTTACACAATCAAGTCTTGGTAATCTGGTAAAGATGGTAACCAATCTGCTAGTACAGGTTAAATTTCACAGGTAGTATACAAAATCTTTACGGTATCAGTATATATAAGTTAAATCTTTTTGGTAAATCAGGGTTTTACTGTGAATTGAGCATGATCATTTAGTAATAATTTTGTTAGTGGGTAATTCTCGATTCAGTCGGAACTGGACATGCACCTCTTAAACTTTTCTTTTGGTGTGTGTGCGTATATATATGTAAATAAGATTATTGTATAGGGATTCAAAATTTGGGTTTGATTTGGATTGAAATTTAAGTTATATAAACTTACAGTCTAATGAATGTTACTAGCCATTTATGTTAGACTAATGAGCAATGCTTATTGACTAAAGTTACCTACAATTATTTTTAAGTACCGAATTGTGTAAATATTTTTTACGCTGTAAGCGCGTGGAACTTAAACTCTCTAGATTTTGCTTTGAAAGAAAATTTTGTAAGAATTAAATGAATAATTGAGTGTTTACTTTTAGTAGTTTAATGTTTAAGCTTTTAGATTAGATGATTGTACAATTCGGAGATTTTCCATTTAAGTTGGATACATTTGTTGATCTTTATTTATTACGCTCTCTATTACGTCTGACATTACTGACATTCCTTTTAGTCTGTTCCGAAAAGAATAACATCTTTCTCTATTTGGAAACTATTTTAAGAGTTGCGTCTCCATTTACGCTTAATGACATGACTTGTTTGGTCTCACTCGATATAAAAGCTCATTCATTTACTAAGAGAGAGAAAATGTAAAGACATGTGGAACTCCCAACTGACTCATTTAATTATTGGTAGTACGAGCGATATTGGTACTTTGCATATATTTAGTTTATGTGTCAAAAGTCTTCCCTTTATTTATCTTAACTCAGTGCTTAGTCAAACACTTTCACATAAACTGGAACAGAGTGAGTACGTCATAATGTTGTCAGTGCCAATCATTTTCTTCACATGGGAGAGTTTAGCTAAGCTGTTCGACCTTGCCGTGTCGCATTAAGTTGCTGGATAGAGGTCCAGTAAAATTGGCTTTACTGCCCGTGAAATAGAAAATATATTATATAACCTCGATAGATAGTCATTGAACTGAAAGAATATTTATATGTTTGTAATGGAATCTCATATACCTGCCTCACATTATAAGATAATTTTAGAAGAAATAAAAAATTCAACATCTTGAATAAAGAATAATCTCGTGAAAAGACTTTCAAATAAAAGAATTTAGCACTTTTAGACGTGAACAGCGAAATGTCAGTTTTTATCTTGCAAATTTCAGCTAGTGTCATCTTGAAAAAAATCTAATTGCATCTTATTTTCATGATATCTTGCTGCGTAGGATCATGACTCATGAGCTTGCGAGTTGTGGTAATTAACTAGGTTCTGTAGTTACTGGAGATGCATGGCTATGGAGGTGACCCTTGTTCTTTTTGTTGTGTCGTTCAAGGTAGCATGGTGGTAACATGAAAACTGTAAATGTCAAAACACTATGATTATGCTAGTTGAAGGTCCATAACTATCAAATATTTCAAGGCCACTTGTATTATAAGACTGCATATTTTCACACTTCTGTGATGCCTGATTGAATAGCTTCTTTTACTAGTGGGCCTTTTAGCGACGCTCTGTGAAAAGAGAAAGGAAGAGAGAGACTTTTATTGAATTGAGTATTAACAATATACAAGATGGACTTCTTCTACGGGAGTCTTGGTCTCTCTCTCTCTCTGGTTGGGATAAAATAGGTGTAGTAATCGTTTGTTACATACGATGATTTAAGTAATTTTTTAATTTTATTGTAGTACTTTATTATTATTATTATTATTGTTGTTATTTTTATTTTCGATAATATTGGCTTGAGATGAGTCTATATGGAGTAACATGGTCAGTGAGGATTCATATAGTCAACCCCAACTTGTTTGGGAATGAGGCCTAGTTGTTGTAAGTATATAATATTATAAAATGGCCTATGGAATACCTTGAAATATTCTGTATAATCAATATAACATTTCCCTATGTAACAGATAGCATGTGCAGACTCTGAGTCATAATTATAGATGCTTCTAATAAGGTACCTACCTCACGTTTTTTGCCAGTGGTCCTTAATTGACCTTTAGGATGAGATTAATTGCTCTTTGGGAAAACTGGGTCTACTGTGTGATTATTGCAAGAAATTAATATTAGAAGACTTATCAATGAAATACAGAACCTTTTTAGTTGATAGATTCAGGCTTGGTATCTGTTGTCCCATTTTCAAGTCGAGACTTGTAACTGTTGAGTCTGATTGGGATTGGGATGGCCCATTGTGGAGCTAATTAGGTTGGGTGAACTAAGAGCTACTGAAGTAATTTGGTTAGCTGAATCTTGAAATATTAAGGATACTAACGTGTGATTTCTTTGAATACTAGGTAAAACCTTGCTAAATTTCTTTAACACATTAGACTGTTTGAAAGAATACTCCTAAGCTGTTAGATGCTGAGAAATTTGATACCAATGGTTGGTAATAATATGGTCAGAAGCATTAAGGATGTCTTGTGCCTTTTCCAGTATCTGTGGATGGGGTTCTTTTGAAGTATCTGTGGTACTTAAACAGACACATCACATTTGCAAATTTTCATAAATAAAGGGCATGTTGGCAGAAATAATTTGTAGATGTGTTTGACTAAATTGAACAAATGGAAATACTAGATACACTTGAAGTCAGTGAATGTTCAGTAATACATAATATCGATGTTTGGTACTATATTTTAAGTATGGGCTTGTCAAAATGAATAACTTTACTCATGGGATTACTCTTATTTTTAGACATTACACCTTGTAAATTCGAATGGCTTGTTGATTAAGTACTGAGCAGTCGGTTACATTATTGTGTCCAAGACCAAGAGGTGTTGGACCTAGACCCGTAAACTGTTTAAATTGTCCATTGAATGTAGATGGTTAAAATTGATGTCAGGTCAGTTAAATTCCGTTGTTAATGACAAAAAGCTTAATGATTGAAATTATGCCATCAGCTTCACGAAGTAAAAACACAATATAGGTTAAGTAAAGAATATACTGCGAAGTGCTTTGCTTTCAATCTTCGGTCTGGAGATACATATTGTAGATCTGTCATTGGATCACGTGAACAGTTTGGTCTTACAATGCTTACCCAGTTTGTCAATGATTTTAATATTCGGGTATCCTTTTGCAGAGTATGCCAGAGGTTTTTATGCCAAATGACATGGGACAAGGTTAGCTGGTTGCCGACTTGGATACTTATGGAATTTGATGTTGTTACTAACTTGGTGTGAGATTATGGTGCTTATTACTCATCGTGATATTTGATTCTTGATGTTTATGCTATTTTAAGTAGGTTATTCAGATTTGGAGAGAGCTTCATTTTCTGGGGGTCAATTTCTTGGACACATTGGAGTCTCCCCTTCTTCCAACTCAGAAGCTTCAGATTCTAGGACAGGTGTTTCAGATG
Source organism: Nicotiana sylvestris (assembly GCF_000393655.2). Classification (NCBI taxonomy): domain Eukaryota; kingdom Viridiplantae; phylum Streptophyta; class Magnoliopsida; order Solanales; family Solanaceae; genus Nicotiana; species Nicotiana sylvestris. Next base: position 183,449,377 of record NC_091065.1, read on the forward strand.
GTTCATCTGATTCTGCAGGGAATTCAAATGTTGATGGTGGGAAGCTTGAGTTTCAATTAGGGATAGACTCTCCGGTACACAGTTTCTGTGGAAACCTGACTGAACGGAGGCCTGGTCAGGACAATGACTGGTCCACTCATAAGGATAATCTCTCTCGGTGTACTTCATCTAATGTCCAACAAGAAAGTAAGGAAACTCAACCTTCAGATGTCGACTAGTTGTGACACTTGTAGCTTTGCTGCTAATACTGATCATATCAATAATTGATAGAATTTGGACCAGCTATACAATATGTGAAACTCATTAATACCACTGGTTCTCCAGAGCGAGAATCTTGCGCTGAATGTTTCTTGACCTTTTTAGTAGGCATTTCTGTTATTCTCATTTTTGCTCTGAGGTCCTTTTCTGTTGTAAGTTTTCTATTTATTCATTTTTGTTTTTAATCGCTTCGAAAAACGTCATTGACATTTTAGGGTTGCTGCTAAGCCAATCAACTATAGAGAACAAGTTGAGAACCTCAGAAACATTAGCTGCAGAAGAAACATCAAGCATTGAAGTAGCTGCATCTCCAAATGATGAACCCTACGCTGGGTTCAGTTTATGTCAGAGTTCTGATACTTTGCCCGAAAGTTGGGACAAGTTTCCACAAACTTTCCATGCAGATTCTTTCTCGAAGCCGGCTGCACTAAATAACCTTGATTTTGAAATGCTGTCTCACAATGATAAGATGCTAAATATAATGGACGGACAATTGGACCATACAACTGGGATTGCAGACTCAGATACAATGGCATATGAGAATTGGACAAGAACAGGTGAAGGAGTTCAGCAGGTTCCTGAGTGTTATATGACTGCAAATTTTGGTGTTGGGGAGCTCAGTGCCTATCGTAGTGGTGGTATCCAAACATCATTAAATAATGGCATCTTGTCCTCCAGGTTAAGAGACAGCAATAAGGTGCAAAAGATGTTTCCTCAGCCTTTGCCTTTCAGTGGGTCAAGTTTCCTTATTCAAAACCACCAGTTACATAGAAGGAATGACAAAAATGAACTGATAGGTGGTGCTGATATACCTACAGTTTCTGGGCTCTCAAATTCATTTGTTCCTGCTCCTGCAACTGCTTTTTCAAGTACCGATTTTATGGTTTATCCAAAGGTTGAAAATGATATACTTCAGTATGATAGGTCTTCTCATCACCTTGATAATTTCAAAAAAGCTTCTTTAGAAAAAATCATTCTGGTTCCTCAGGATCACCACACTGATGTGAAGGGTAGAGAACTGCCTGTCTCATTATCATCAACTTCAATGAAGAAGCAGTTCAGCTGTGCAATGTTAGAAAAGGGGCAAAAGCACAGTTCTTTAAAATTTACTGGTTCTCGCCTATCTACAACCACTCATCGAGGAGCTCAGCGAAGCTTGTTGCCTCAAAGAAGCCATAGTGAGGATGATGATGATCTGTGCATTCTCGAGGATATAAGTGCACCTGCAAAGGCAAATCCATGTGCTAATGGCAAGGCTCTTGTTGCTCTACAGCGTACTACAATTACTAACTCTTTCATTCCAGCTGAAGTGGGACAAATGAGGCCGAAGTCAAATGATGAGCTTGTTATTTATCGAGCTGCCTTGCAGGTGAGGACTAATAGCTGGCACTATTTCAATACACACGTGTTGCAAGAACTGTGCTCTGAAATGTTGTCATACTATTTTTGCTGTTTTAAAATTAATATTTATCTTTAGCTGTTTCTCTGGTAATTATTCGCACCCACTTGAATGCTTTTTTTTTTTCTTGTATATCTTTATTGATAATAGTTCTGTAAGTTACAAAGATGGGAGTTGAAATCCTTTAAGCATGTGCAATTCAAGGGATCTGTTGGATTCTTTATTTTTATGCTGACCAATTTATTGTTTGCTGTGTATGTGGATGATCAATACAGAAAATTCCTTCTCCTGACTTTTAAAAGCTGTCTGTGTTTAAAGTTCTTTATGGTGGAACATGATGACACTAAATGGGTGCCTTTTGTGCCCGTGAGAAAATCTGCCCTTTTTCACGTAAAGAAATAAATTCTGATTGGACTAAGGCTGTGGTACCTGTTGCAGGATCTTTCTCAGCCGAAATCAGAAGAAAATCCACCCGATGGTCTTTTGGCTGTTCCTCTATTGAGACACCAGGTTCAGCACTGTTTGATGGTTTATGTTTATAGGAATTATAAGTTTCGATTTTCTAACTGCAGCATGTACCTGAATTTATTCTTCAAGATGTGGAGATCACTAATATTGTACTGAGGGCGTCTACTTGAATTTTTGGTGCAATTGCCCGGGAATTGAGAGAATTAAATTTTACTAAAATAGTTTTGTTAGCGCCAAAAGAACTTAGCTGCTGACAAAATACATCAATGATATGTGAATTCTCTGAATTATTCTATTGGTTGAACATATTGTGTTGTCTGAAATGCTGTAGCTTATCTGAAGATATGGTTAAAAATAGTTACATTATAACTGGTACTAAGCCAATAACTCCTTTCGCTGAAAACATCCTTGTGGAACTTTGCATATGCTTGTGTATTTTACTGCCCTAGATTATTGTTCGGGTGTTTCATTTTTCTTTATCTGCTTCTCTATCTCTTTTTCTTTTTTCATTTATTCATATTGTAGTTTATAGCAGGCTGTTTATTAGCAGGCTGTTTAGGTTCTCAATGCCTCTTCCTCCTCCTGAAGAAGAATTAACCAGGGGAAAAACAAGAGATAAAATGTATTATATGTTGAATTGGTGTGAGGAATTATCTGAATATTATCCATTCAATTTACACGCAGCGCATTGCTTTATCATGGATGGTCAAGAAGGAAAAAGCTGGTGTACCCTGTTGTGGTGGGATTCTTGCTGACGATCAGGTAACTTTTTGACACTTTAAACTTCTCGATGTTTCATCTGTCTACATGAGAAGAATTGCCTTCGAAGTGGTCACCCTTTTCTTAGTAATCTTTTTTCTTTGGGTTGTTGTAGGGACTTGGGAAAACTGTATCAACAATTGCACTTATACTCAAAGAAAGGTCTCCATCTTCGAGAGTTTCTACAGCCATGGCCAGACAAATTAAAACGGAGACATTGAATTTGGACGATGATGATATTTCATCTGAGCTTGACAAGTCAAAGCTAGGTGCCTATTCTTATCAAGTCAATGATAATTCTAGCACAGGCAGTAAAACTTCTATGCATACAAAAGGGAGGCCTGCTGCGGGCACCCTTATCGTTTGTCCTACCAGTGTCCTTCGTCAGTGGTCTGAGGAGTTACACAATAAGGTAACAAGCAAAGCAAATCTTTCTGTCCTAGTATACCATGGTAGCAATAGAACAAAGGACCCTATTGAACTAGCAAAGTACGATGTGGTGGTCACAACTTATTCAATAGTAAGCATGGAGGTCCCTAAGCAGCCTCTTGTGGAAGATGATGATGAGACAGGAAAAGGAACTCATGAATCACCTTCTAGTAAAAAGAGAAAATCTCCTTCGAGCTCAAAGAAAAGTTCATCAAAGGCAAAAAAAGAAGTGGAGAAGGAATTGCTTGAAGCCACTGCGCGCCCTCTTGCAAAGGTGGGATGGTACAGGATCGTGCTGGATGAGGCTCAAAGCATCAAGAATTACAGAACCCAAGTAGCTAGGGCTTGTTGGGGTCTTCGTGCTAAACGTAGATGGTGTTTGTCAGGGACACCTATCCAAAACGCAGTTGATGACCTTTACAGTTACTTCAGATTTCTCAAATATGACCCATATGCAGTGTATAAACAATTCTGCTCCACAATAAAGTTTCCAATCCAGAAACATCCAACAACCGGGTACAGAAAGCTGCAAGCAGTGCTTAAGACTGTTATGCTTCGTCGCACTAAAGGTGAATATAATAACTTCAGCATGTACTTTTCCTCTATAAGCTGCATACCATTTTAGACAGGCTTGCTCCTTACATGGTATAATATGATTCACTTGTGGTTGCATCTTTTTTTTTACGCCAAACCATTCATGTCTATTTCTATTTCAGTACTGATAAAGGGTAGAGGGCCTGCGAGCACTCTTCTAGCTCCTCATTGCCCCAACCTTTCTTTTTATACTTCCCGCATCAGTATTACATGATTCCAAGTAAAGTACTATATGGTGCCCAAATTATGTTCTAAGTTACAACTTATCTGGAAAAAAACACTTATGTGCTGTAAGTTACAATTTTCCTCCTCATCCTTCACTTTATTCTGAGTTTATCCTCAATTTATCACTTCTCTTTTCATATGGTCTTTAGTGTCCCTCCAGTAAGGAAATTGGAGCTAAAATCTGACTTCATGTGTGAGACACGTGATGTTCACTTGGGTAATTTTGCTTGAAATTGTTATTTTAAAATGATTTTTTAAGGAAATAGAAGTAACCAGGAGAAGAGAAAAAAAGCAAAGAAGAGAAAAAATTAATCTTTCTGACTGAAAAACAAGAGGAAAAAAAAAGGAAGGAAAACGAACAGGAAAAGTATAAAGTGGAACATATGATTGCCACAAATCCAGGTCCTTTTCTCCATGCAAGGCTCCTCCATGGCTTCAACCACCTCTATAGTCAATCCTGACTCCAACATCTACAGCAAGTCCTGCCCACTGTTTAGTCAACACCACTCCCTTGTGCCCCAACCTGGAACTCCCCTACCTGAGTTGAGCAATAAATATGCAACCTCCTCCGCCACCCTAACTTCAAAATCAAGAAACTTGCATCCGTCTAACACCCGCACAAATTCTTAATCGAGAAAGCCAAAAGTGATAAGCAAGCAAAAAATGTAGAGGATATAGGAATTCCGAGAGTATCAGACCCACCATCACAGTGCTGGGGGACCACTTGTAGATATTTGTTTAGCGGCTGCCGCTGTGGTGATTCAGGCAGGAGAGTAGGGGTAGGTGCGGGGGACACATGAATGGGGAGAGGAGAGGGTGAATAGGAAACAAAAAGCTTGAAGGAGAGGGGGAAAGAGGGGAGGGGGAGATGGGGTTGTGGATGCTGCGATTTTCAAAACCATACAGCTAAATGGGATGAGCGAAAAACAGGTGGGTTTGGTGGGACATAGAAGAAAGCAAAAGTTTTTCTTTTTCTTTCCTTTTCACTTCTTTTAGTTAACTGTTAAGGTATTGTGTTTTTTCAAAGTTACACTTGTAAATCATCATGCTTTACTATGATTTAGCACCAATTTGGCTTCTGGCTAGGATCATCTAAAATTAAAAATGTTATATTGATGATGCTATTGGGACAAAGTGATAGGTAAGGACGAAATTGTAGCTTCCAACATAAGTTGGAACATGTAAGTGATTTACTCCAAATTTCCTTGTATTCTGTGCATTGTGCAGATGCTAGTAGGGACCTTTTGTCCATATTAAATTTTAGAGATGTGTCCTAATAGAGTTTGTACAGTAAGGACTTTCTTGGTGCGTTACCATTTGTTTGCGGTATAAGTTAGTCCTCCATTCCCTGTTTGCTCTCCTATGCGTTGCAGATTCGTTCTTGGAATTATGCTTATTTTTTTAAAGTAATTTCAAAGTTTCTCTTTTTCTTCTTTGGAAAGAAAAGGATCATATGGTCTATTTGGTTCATCTGAGCCCAATTATTGTTCTTATCTTTAACATGTTGCGCACTAATGTTTAGACATGCAGCTTTGTTCGACTTGTTTTGGCTATGTGTGCTTAGATTTTCAAATGAAGTGCTAAAAGTCATTTGCTAGTCAGCTGTTTGTATCTATGAGGTGCTTGTAGTAATGAACATGACAAACTCAACTTGGTTTTCTGGTGGTCATTGTCCACTTTTACTGTTGTACTGTTTGCATGTCTGACTTGTCACTTTAAGCGCACAACTCTTAAATTTCTATATTGAGGATTAACGCTGTCATTATCTGATCAGGTACATTTATTGATGGAGAACCCATTATCAACCTTCCACCGAAACGAATTATACTGAGAAAAGTTGATTTTACTGATGAGGAACGAGATTTCTACTGCAGACTTGAATCTGAATCACGTGCTCAGTTTGCTGTATGTTTCGACGATATTTTATACCCAGTCTTCAAGAACTTTGGCTTTTGAATTCTTCTCTTTCTCTTAACATATCAATTTATGGACAATTCAGGAATATGCTGCTGCCGGGACAGTCAAACAAAATTATGTCAACATACTGCTGATGCTTTTACGCCTGAGACAAGCTTGTGATCACCCTCTTCTTGTTGGAGGGTCCAACTCTGGTTCTGTTTGGAGATCATCTATTGAGGAGGCCAAGAAATTACCGCGAGAGAAACTAACTGTTCTTTTGAATTGTTTGGAAGGTTCTTTAGCAATTTGTGGCATTTGCAGTGTATGTTATCACTTGGCTCTTCTTTAATATATGTTTATGTCAATCTTATTACTCCTTTTTTTGTTGCTGCTCCTTATTTGGCGGCTTTATACTTTAGGTGGTGTTTTTAAATTGTCACCTCTAGCTTTTTGCTCTCTGATCAACTGTTATCCGCCTCAGCTTTTCCCTGAAAAGAAACAACCCCATTGAACTTAAATGTTTTTATCTATTTTTTGATGATACATCCTCGTCTAATTTGAAGGAAGAGTGAACCAAAAGTATTGGGGTTTTAAGCTACTACTTTCAGGTTCTATATTAGCTAAGGATAAATTTGTGAATGTTACATGCACAAGCATTCATGCTCTGCTAAATGCATGCATGGTTCAGTTTAACATTGAAGCTGATCCACAACTAGAAAGGAGGATTTTTACAACTTAACTTCCATGTAGAAACCTCTCAGTTATTAGGACACTCAAATCAATTAGGCTTTGTTGCATTTAAGTGGAGTAGAGTAGAAGGGCTGGTATTTAAGTTGAGAGGGTAAAGAGGCATCCACCGAGTTTAAAAACCGTGCGCCTCTGGGACTCTGGGACTCGGGGATTTTTTGGTTTTTTTCCATGCAATTTGCAAACATCAACACCAAAAGTATCATTATTATATGTAATGGGTTTTTATCCTTATGATTGTAGCATTTTTAATATCTTTGTTCCCTGTTCTGGGTCGTCTATTAAGAATCTGCAATTTTGAGGTTAATGGTGAGATACAACCAATAGTGGTGCTTGCCTTTGTTAAGCTAATATAACTTATTGCCATTTCTAGTTACAAACTTGAACTTGCTTTGATAATGCTCAAGTGATTTGCTCTGTTCAAGGCAAAATAGAAATAACATTTGGAAAATAGTGCTTACAATTTGGTTGATTACGTACTACAGGTTATCAGAGAAATGTTGCAACAACAATTGCTTTTAATATGTGATACCAATTTTAAAGTAATCATTTCAGCCTATAATGTTTTCTAGTTGTCTGCAACTTTACTATTTTGATCTGTCTCTTACTACATTACTCTTTATTTCTCTTGTCTTGGATTTCTCTGTTATGGATCTCCTTATTTCTTCCTTACCTCCTTATGCATTTTGGTAACAATCTTGTAGGACCCCCCTGAAGATGCTGTTGTAACAGTTTGTGGACATGTCTTTTGCAATCAGTGTATTTGTGAACATCTAAGCGGCGATGACACTAAGTGTCCTGTATCAGCTTGCAAAACTCAGCTGAGCGTTTCTTCAGTTTTCTCTAAAGCAATGTTAAGTGATTCTCTATCTGATCAGCCCAGTCTGCAAAAGAACCCCGACTGTGCTGGCTCTGAAGTGGCTGAAAGTTCAATTTGTAGCCCATATGACTCATCCAAGATTAAAGCTGCTCTTCAGATGCTGCAATCTCTGTCTAAACCGAAGGCGTGCACTATGAGGGACTGCATTTCAAGATCAGATGATGAAGGAACTTCTCCGTCAGAAAATAAATGTGATAATCATGCAGAAGAATCTAGGATGAATACAAGTTCCAAAGATACAACCACAATCGTTGGAGAGAAGGCAATTGTCTTTTCTCAGTGGACGGGGATGTTGGATTTGCTTGAAACTTGTCTGAAGAGTTCCTCAATTCAGTACCGTAGACTTGACGGAACAATGTCTGTTCTTGCTAGAGATAAGGCTGTGAAAGATTTTAACACACTTCCTGAGGTTTTAACATTTCCATCTTTTTGGTGTTGAATATTTTTCTATCTTTTTAAAATCCCAGGACTAAAATTGAAGTTTTACGCAGGTATCAGTCATGATTATGTCTCTGAAAGCTGCAAGCCTTGGACTGAACATGGTTGCAGCTTGTCATGTTCTTCTCTTGGACCTTTGGTGGAACCCTACCACTGAAGATCAAGCAATCGACAGGGCGCATCGGATTGGACAGACCCGTCCTGTTTCAGTTTTGCGGTTGACTGTAAAAGATACAGTTGAAGATCGCATATTGGCTCTTCAGGTATTACTTTATTTGTAGTTTTGTTAAAGCTTTTTGTTCGTACTTCATCGTAAATTTGCAACACGCCTGAAGTGTTTCTATCAATATAATGATAAACATGGATAGTCATGATCTTCTGCTGAAGGACTTGGATGTCAGCATATGCAGATATGCTATCACTGGGTTTCATTACTTGTCCTAGTTCAAACATAGTCCAGTTTGCGGTTTCCTTTTCTGCATCTTTGCTGGTTTCTGACTTCCTCTACATTTGAGAATTCTAATGTGGTATCACCGATTTTCACAGCAAAAGAAAAGAGAAATGGTTGCTTCTGCATTCGGAGAGGATGAGACTGGTAGCCGACAGACTCGTCTCACTGTGGAGGACTTGGAGTACCTTTTCAAGATTTAATCAGCATCTCATTTTTTGCAGTAACCTGACATTTTAATGCCAGCCAGCTTGGGCTGTCTTAAATTTTTTATTTGGAAACTGGTTTAGCAGCATACATAATTGAGGCTTTGGTTCTTAGGTCCATAGTATTGACAGAAAAGATGACCTTACTAAACAATGATTTTGAGAATACCTTCAAACATTCATATGATCCATTTTTTATAGCTATTGGTTACCTTGTGCAGAGGTTGGATTTTAGTCGGCTACACCCAAATGAGGATGAGACTTTAGATGAGTCTCTGTAGATTCTTTGCTTAGAAGATGTAAATGATAGTTCCTGTGGCTTCTGCCATGTTTCTTTTTTCTAGGATAGGATACTTAGGAGTACAATGTATTAGTAGTTTAAGTTCTAGACAGTATATTACTTCTAGGTTTTTGGGTTGTAAAATTCACCTTCAAATTTAATTTAATACAGAACTATGCCGTCATGGCAATTCTTTTTCATTTGAAGTTTCTATAAATTGCTTGTGTGTTACTGTGGCTTATACCTTGGATGTAAAGTTCTGGGATCCTGCCAATTCTATTCTATAACATTGTGGTTCCTCCCTGTGCCGAAAACTTAAATGGCTGACGGTGTTTGACAATCAAGTCAAGGTAGGGGACACACACAAATATAGTTGTACATTAAGGCGTCACTTGGTTCACATGCTGGTTATGCGACGATTATAATACAAGTCTGTCTTTATTGATCATATGGATTGCTTTTCGTGACTTCTCTTTCCATAGGCAGAGATTGCAGTCTAACCAGCTTTCTAACTTTAGGGGACCGGAATCAGTCTTTTGATGAATTGTTTATGCATTAATATTAATGAAGGAATTCTTTATGCGATAAATAGCGGTATGTCTCCCCCCACCTTCAAAAAGACAACAGAGCAAAACGAAAATATGTATTTAGAAAATGATTTGGTTTTAATTCTTTTTTTGTTTGATGTGCTAGTTATTAGTAGGTGTATGATGGTGTTTGCTTTGGGCACAAAATTTTCCCTTTTGAGAATTCAATGCGTCACCATGTCTAATGGAGGATGGGGAAGATCAAAGTATGAGATACCAACACGGTACGATCGCTTAAACGATCCAAATCTCTACTTTTTATACCTCTTTGAACTATGGACCAACCACAAAATATAAGAAAGTAATAACATTTGCAGGGTAAGGCTGCGTACAATAGATCCTTATGGTCCGACCCTTTTTTGGACCCTGCATATAGCTGAAGCTTTGTGCAGCGGACTGCCGTTTCTTTAATTGACATTTGACTTCGAGTCAAAAGAATCGTTATACTCTAACATGGAAATCTTTAGACATTTATAAGAAATGCATTATAAGGACGATAAAACTATGGGAGTAATTGCAATGGGCAATTTGGAAATAGTTTTCCTTTTTGATTTTTTTTTGAGTAGGGGTGAATTGATATTGTTAAGGATGAAACATGGTAACAAACATGGTCCCATGGTCTAGTGGTCAGGACATTGGACTCTGAATCCAGTAACCCGAGTTCAAATCTCGGTGGGACCTTTTCTTTTTGTACAGTAACTTTTTTGTCAAGTGCACAAAATTAAGTTTCAGCTATAAAAGTAACAAAATTAAGGCACATAAGGGAATATTACCCTCTTCTCCTCATCCCAAACAGAAATTCAATACTTTCTGATTTGCAACTCTATGAAGCTGTAGTGTAAGTGTAGTATTTAATCCTGTAGTATTTATTGACATGGTCCCATGCATAATGCTATAATGGCTACATATCCAAAATAACCTTATACTCAAGATTTCAAAGCCACTAAAGTTAAACGGGGTTGATTGAAAGTACACACAACTCTTTTGCTTCAAAATAGTCAGAAGTCAGAACCATTAAGCATAAACATGTTCTTTTTTTAATAGTGGTGTTTGGGCTTCTCCTAAATACCTGCTATATACCACCAGCACGGGTATCGGATAATTCTGTCGAAACAGATCTAGATAATTCTGCGAACAAGGAACCAGCCCTCTTTAAGAAAGCTTTGCCTTATAGGTGCTGCCTACTCAATCGAACAATGATCAACAACAACGACCTAGTATGATCCCACAAGTGGGGTTTAAGGAGGGTTGGACATACGCAGCCTTAGCCCTACCCTAAAAGGGAAGATAGGCTATTTCCGATAGACCCTAAGCTAAAAAAGATGGAAGTCACTCGAACAATGCTCAGAACACAAAAGTGTGTGCAGTTCCACCCTCTTCACACAACCAACGCCCTGAAAAGCACGGACGAGCCACATGTAACGAAACTTGCACGTGCGACTCTGGCTGGGATCCTGGTATACTGTACTAATATGTGTAGGTTCCGTAATAATATGGAAGTCACTCGAACAATGCTCAGAACACTAAAGTGTGTGCAGTTTCACCCTCTTCACACAACCAGCGCCCTGAAAAGCACGGACGAGCCACATGTAACGAAACTTGCACGTGCGACTCTGGCTGGGATCCTGGTATACTGTATTAATATGTGTAGGTTCCCGTACTAATATGGAAGTCACTCGAACAATGCTCAGAACACTAAAGTGTGTGCAGTTCCACCCTCTTCTCCAATGCTGAGTCACAACCACGGACGAGCCACGTGTAAAGAAACTTGCACGTGTGACTCTGGCTGACTCTGGCTGGGGATTCTGTTATACTGTAATAATATGTGTAGGTTCCCGTAATTCGAGACAAATAGGAAAAAATCACTGAGCATATGATTCATCCAAGATTCATTCATAAGCAAATATGCAATCTTGATATCTGCTCTCTATAGAAAGCTTTGCCATCTGAAAAGTACTGATAATCCAATCTAAATCAATAGAGAAATATTTTTAAAGTTTGCATCTACCACAAATATGTCACACACTAATGAACTAGAAATATGATTAATATGAACTAGATATGAATAGAACTCAAGTACAGATTTCTCAGCACCGATCATTCAACCAAGCCAATATGTCACTACGAACAATCTCAACATTTTCATCAGTCTCTCCAAACAACAATGAATGCATCATACCCTCATAAATCTTCAATGTCTTGTCTTTGCATTTAGCCAACTGATACAATTCTCTACTCACTTCTGGATCAGTTACAACATCAGCACTTCCATGTAAAATCAAGAATGGTAAATTCACATCACATAGTTTGCTACTAACATAATCTGTCACACGCAAAAGTTCAAGTACAGTACCTAATCTTGGTTTTCCAACATACCTATTAGGATTCATCCCACCAATAATTTTCTTTTCTGGGACTTTTACAGATTTGTCCAATAAATCAGCTGTTGGTACAATAGCCAAAGTAGGTGCAAATCTTGCAAGAATAGTTAAAAATTGTGGAATTGGCCATCTTGGTCTAACTTTATCTGAAATTTTACACATGGGGGCTATTAAAATTGCACCATTAAACATACTAGGACTTTTTAAGTGAATCAAAAGGCAAATTGCACCACCCATTGATTCACCATATAAGAATTTAGGCAAATCTTGAAATTCAGGATTTTGGGTTAGGACAAAATTGTAAAAAGACAAACAATCATCAATAACAAAGTTAACATTAGGTACATAAGCTTTAAGACCTTGTGATTGGCCATGACCTTCCAGATCAAGGGCAAAACAGGCAAAACCATTTTTGGCTAAGTGAATTGGGGTTGCTTGAAATGTCCAACTGATGTCATTTCCATAGCCATGTACCATAAAAATGATGCCACGTGGAGGGTTTTTTGCAGAGGGTAGCCATGATCTTGTGAATAGGGTTAGGTTTCTTGGTGAAGTGAAAAAGGATTTAGTAGATTTGATACCTTGGAGGTTATAGTAATCTTGTTCTGTTGGAGTATTTCCCCAGTAATAGAGTTGGGTTTGAGGAGATTTGTTGTTTTGGTTTTCCTCCATTATAGGTAGATGAGGTCTTGATTTTCCCTTTGTGTGGAGGAAATCTCCGTTTGGCTGTGAAAAAGAGTGGTCTATATTTTTTGTTCTCTTTATTATCCTTAAATAAGGTTTTATTCGTATTCGCATTTAAAAGGTTTTTTTTTGTATCTCATCCGGTGTCCGATTATAGTAATCTTGTTTTGTATTGCATTAGAAGTCCGATTATATTCAAATTTGCGCTGCGTAGGGCTCCATTCGGGGGGGAAGCGCTCCCTGCCAATGTTTTTTTGGTCAAGGACAAAGTTCCCGTGTGAGCATAAAATTTAGAGTTTTTTCAAATTTATTTTCAGATATTTATTTGTTTATAAATTTTAGTAATTATTTTTTGGCAAATTTTTAAAACAAAATCTTCAAATCTCAAAAATAGTTTTTTTAATGGTAATTATCAAATTTTACTAACAACAACAATAACAACAAACCTAGTATGTTCCCACCAGGTGGGGTCTGGAGAGGGTAGTCCGTACACAGACCTTACCACTACCTAACAGGTAGAGAGGCTGTTTCCAATAGATCCTCGGCTCAGGAAGGGTAATAAGAAGAGGAGGGAAGCAAGAAAGGGAGAAAGAGGGAATAGAAAAGAAAAAAAGGAGAGATAAAAGGATAAGTAGTACCAAATAATAGCAACATAGAATACAATACCTGATGCGAACAAAACCACATAACGTAATAAAAATCTAAGAATATGAAGGGACATGCGTTCTACTAATACTATCGGTGAGCAACTAAAAATTACCCATTAATCTCCTACCTTAATCCTCGACCTCCACACCCTCCTATCAAGGATCATGTCCTCAGTGAGCTGAAGCAGCGCCATGTCCTGTCTAATCACCTCACCCCAGTACTTCTTAGGCCTACCTCGACCTCTTCTCAAACTCGCCATGGCCAACCTCTCACACCTCCGAACAAGAGCATCAATGCTCCTTCTCTTAACATGTCCGAACCATCTCAGCCTCGACTCTCGCATCTTGTCCTCCAAACCGGAAATTTACAAAGCGGAAATTTATAGCTTAAGTTAACAAAATTGCACTAAGGCTGGACATAAATCCTAAAAACAGTTCTAAAGTAGTTTTTGAAGTTTTCTACTAACAAAATTCAAATTATTTTCAAGTAAAATGCATGTCCAAACACAATTACAATTTTCAAAAATATTTTTTTTTCAAAGTTTCAACCAAATCTATTCCAAATGCCAGCAAAGTGTGAAGTGACTTTACTTGGGTGTTCATGGTTTAATTTGAACCTATTTTTTGTTTTACAAAATAAAATCAATTACTCCATTTGTGCCTTATTTGACACTATTTCTTTTATAATACGTTCAAAAAAAGTGATATATTTTATTTCTTGGGAGGAATAGCCGTTCGTCATAAGGTAATTTTGAGCTAGAAAGAAAATGTCGGAGGCAATTTTAGCTCAATAGGTGAACGGGGACATATTTGGCCTTTTTTATAATACATTTAAAAAAAGTGATATATTTTTTATTTCTGAAAATAATTTAATTTTAAAATTTTCATCTAAATTTTAATAATATTTTTTATAGCTACACAAATATTTTGATATGTTTGATGTCACAAATTTTAAAGTCTACATTTGTCTCTTAAAACGAATTACCAGGCCAAACCATGTTGAATCAGTATGTCTAAGTTTCGAATGAATAAAGGGATAATTTCATAAAAGTACAACTGAACAAAATACATTTCAACCGCTTAGCCTAAAACAATATCTTCATCGGATGGCCCAATAAATATTAACAATCAGTTCTTTTTCTAGCAATATGATATCATTCACATGGTATGACAAGATTTTTTTCACTCTCTCAAAGTTACAACTTTTCCCTCCCTCCCCCCACATCCCCCACATTCCCCCTCAAAACTTTTGTCTATGTCTTTGTTTCTCTTTCTTCTCCAACTTAAATACCAATAAATTATGTATTAAATACATATTTTCTCCTATTTTCTCTTTTTCTTATAGCAAAATATGATTTTTTAATGAAATATTCCAATCTTCTATTACTCTTTTAAAAGGTAAATCATTTGGGTTTTCACATATTAAAATTGTTAATCAAAATTTAAATTAAAAGTGAAATTTCATGTGCAATTGCTGAAGCAATCCAACAAGATAAAAGAAAATTCAAAATTTGATTAAAAAAATTGTAGAATCCCTCTAGCAGATATAAAAACTTTTTCATATTTCACATAAAGAAAAAGAAGAGAAGAAAGTGGCAAACTTTCATGGAGGCCTCTTATGTAATGACACTATATCTAGATTCTTATAAACTAAAAAATATATAATTATATAGCATTATACATAAATATACACATTTATACATAAGTATACAATACCATATAATTGTATATGACCACTAGTTATACAATATTTTCAGTAGAAAATACATTGTGCCCAACACTACACTAACTGTAAACAATATGGCAACTTGTATAAACATGTATAATACTGTATAAGTGGTATTTATATATTCATATACATAATTATATATTATTATACAATGTCGATACAAACTGCTACATGGTTATGATTTTTTATTCCAACTTCGAGGTGTTGTAGCATGTATTACAACTTTATGCGAACGATTCCGAATTTAATACCCACACAAGATACATCCATTTTTATCCGAGACTTCAAACTCCTAACAATCCTGATCCAAATTTCAAACTTCAAATTCTTCCAAAATTAGTAGTTATTTCTCAGCGTAAATCAAGTTTGAGAGCTAAAGATTTCAGATCTGCGTGAGTTTTCATTTTTCTTTCAAAATCTTCAATTCTTCTTCTGCTTGCCACCATCGAACTTGGCGGGCTTGGTCGACGGAGGAGGACCCTGAGCTAGATTTGTGTAGAGGATAAGGGGAGGAGAAATAATGGAGGTTAGGATAAGAGAGGATGATGGGATCTGTTCGGGTTAGAAAGAAAGAAAAAAGACGTGGTTGGGAGAGAATTGGGAATGAAGAAAAAAAGAAAGAAAAAAACCTTTTGAGTGCTTTGGGCTAACCAATGAAAACTATTTTACAATATATGTACAATCTGGGTTAAATCGGGTAAGGACCTAAAATATGGGCCTAATTTTATTGATGTGTTGGGTCAACTGACAATGAAGGTAATTTTCTCATGAATAAATCAAAACAATTTGGTTTGGTTCGCATGAAATGCAAATACAGTAACTTTAAAAGCTCCATAAAATTTTCTACATGCTCACACAATTTAACAAGAATTGAACAAATAAATGTACACCAAATTTATTGAAACATTCTCATTTGAGAAATCATTAATACTTTTTATAAATCTAACAACAACCTTCTGTTTATGTAGACTTTTACGCTTACCCAAACTTTATGATTAATAGCCTGTTTGTTTAAATTTTTTGGGCGAAAAGTGCTTTTTTTTGGGCCAAAAATATTTTTTTTTTTCAAAGTTAAGATATTTGCTTAAGCTTTTAGAAGGATAAAAAGAACTTTTGATTAGAAGTAGAAATAATTTTTGAGAAGCAGAAAAAGTAGCTTCTCTCCAAAAGCATTTTTTGAAAAGTTTGGCTAAACGCTACTCCCTCCGGTTCACGCTACTCCCTCCGGTTCACAATAAGTGACAAGTTCACTTTTTCATTTTGGTTCAAAATAAGTGACAAGTTCACTTTTTCATTTTGGTTCAAAATAAGTGTCCAGTTAGGTAATCAAGAAAAAATTCAATTTGTTTTTACTCTTTTACCCTTATGTGCATATTCTTAAAAAGTTTTCTTACTCCTCACTATAACTATGTGACCAATATTTAAAAAGGTTAGTTTAGTCATACTAGGTATTTTTGTATAGAATTTAGCATTTTCTTAATGGACGTGCTAAAAAGAAACTGGTAACTTATTATGAACCGAAGGGAGTAATTGCTACTCAAAAGTATTTTTCAAATTAAGTAATCAAATACAAACTGTTTCTTATCAAAAGTATTATTTTAAAAAATATAAGAATAAGTTGATTTTAGAAGCTTCCGCATATATGCGATAAAGCAACAAACAAATGGTTTTAAAGAACTTCAAAAGTGAAAGAATACAAAAAGTTACTGAGCACTTTTAATATTACTCTAGAGATATGGTTATGTGTTTTCTACCAAAAATATGGTGAAATGGATGATGTTCCTTCACTTTTAATTAGAGGCATCAGATTCTGACTATAGATCGATTTTTTATGACTTTTTGGAGAGACAATTTTGGCACTTTGGACGAGTTAGTCCTTTAAGTTTGGACTATCATTCAAAACTGTCCTTAATCCAAACTTTCAAAAGTAATTATGTTTGATTGTTCTCGTTGTATCGTATTGTATTGTTATTCCAAAATAATAGTTATTTTGATTGTTTCATTAAAATTGGTTGTATTGTATTGTTAAATTCATTGTTCCCTTTTTTGAAACAACCGATTTGATGTGGTGAGATTGTTTCCTAATATTCTTTCCAATTATGGCTTAACTTGTTACTCCATAGTTCTATTTTACTCTTACTTTTTTTCTATTTTAACTCCAAATCTCCAACATATAACCTACTTTGTTTTTTTCCCAGAACTTTTGCCGCCAACGTTAAAGGCCGCCTTCTCTTTTGTTTTTTCTGTTAATTTGCTTTTAACTCAATTCTAATTAGTTGTGCTCCTTTCTTTTGCCTTCTTCTGTCTCGCTCCTTTGTTCTGCTTTCTTAAGGTGGCTTGCCTTCTTCTGTTTTGTTTTTAAAAATTATTTTTACGCATATTTTTTGATAAATTTAATATTTAAACAATTGAGGGTAGTTTAGTAAACTTATCAGTTACAGTACAATATGATACAGTCAAATCAAACAATAAAATATTATTTAACAATAACAAACAATACAATCTATCCAAACATTATATTTATAAAACGGTAAAATACATTATAAAATGATGGGGAACAATGATCCAAACAGAGTGTAATAGAACATGACAATTTCACTGAATTTATTGTTGATAACTCATCCCCAATTTGAAAAAGAATAAACAAGCTAAAGTGATTGTTTTGTAGTAACAGGGAGGACTAGATATTTTTCAATTCTATAATTGAAAAATAGTCAGTTTCAAATTCCACCGTTGAAATTCCATGATAACGTCATGGAAATTGGAATATTATGGATTTTGAAACTCAATAACAATAGTTATTTTTCAATTACAGAAGCAAAAAAATTCGTTATTTGTAAACGAGGAATTTTCAGAAACCACTATAATTTAGTGGCTATTAACTTCCTACTAGTATTTGTACCCGCACGATGTGCGAATAATATTTTGATCTTGCTAAATTTTAATTAAAAAAGTCATATGAATAATTATTGGCAGAAACTCAAATATTATAACTCCATATATAATTGGAGATACAAACAAATATAAATATAATATTGATTCAAAAATTAATAATACTATATGAAATAATAATTAATAAAAATATATTTAGCAATATTTTAATTTAAATTACAAAAAAAATATTTTATTATTATCTCAACAAAAGTACCTCTTACAACATTAACTTACATCTTTAATGTTAAAAGACATACTAATATGTACATACCTGATGATTTATTGACACCAACATATCATCACTTTAGGGAATTATCAACATATGGAATAACTGGATTAGAATTAACTCAATGATTTTGATGCCACTTTAATTTTAATCACACAATCCTGGTTGCTTTTAACAATTTAAATGATACTTTTAGAACATAGTGGGCTATTCAGATCACTATTTGTAAGCAAGAATATTAAACATTTCAACTTTATGAGTATTATTTTAATTAGCAATTCATTTCGTAAGAATCGAGATTTTTTTCAATAAGTTAGCTGTTAATCTACTTTTAATATTTCTCTTATACTATGCATATGTCCTAAAAGAAGATGAGTTCCTATAGCTTGGTTGGTAATTCTTATTAATTAAATTAATTTGCATTTGCTTTTTGTAATTCGCTTTATTATGTGTGAATAGCAATTCCAAATAATACAATAATATTCCTCTAGACGTTTACTCTGTTCAAATTTATTCCATTCTAATTTACACGTATATATCGACCTCAACAGTTGCTCAATCAATTGGTTAAAATAATTTTTGAGAGCATAAATATCAATAACTGACTAAAAAGTCACAGACCATACCTGAGCTATCAAAAAAGAATCCATACTCCCAATTCCTATCTAATTTAGCATAGCAACTACTAGCATCAATTAAAAAAAACTAAAAAGTATACATATTGCTTTCAAATAACTGAGATATAAGACAAGCTATAAAATTTTGGATAATTAATTTCACCGTAAGGTAATACAATTGATATTTCATACTTAAAAATATTATCCTCACAAAATAAATTGATGTATAGCTTGCCATTAGTTCCTCCTCTTCTTGTGTACATTTATGATTAATTTAATTCCTTCTAATATTATCGAACTTGCATTAAAATGATTGAACCAAACTGCATGTCCATGACCATTGTCCTATTGAGAATCACTTATAATTGTTCGAATCCAAACTATATATATCACACATCTTGATTCTCAAACTTGTAATGTTAATTGAACAAAACATATAGATTTATGTTTTAAATTAATTTAAAGTATATTTTCTCACAATATCTCTATCCCCTCTTTCTGTATTATTTCTCTTACAATAAAATTTTATACAATTCTTTTATTTGTAATGAAGTTTAACTTTTAATTTTTTATTAAAATTATTTACATAAAAACTTAAATTATATTTTATATTTCTAATCTATTTCTTGAAATTATGTCAATTGTCTATGATTTTGGTTTTAATTTTATCTATATATATGGATTCTCAAATACGTATATCTTATCCATATATGACTTTTCTTATTATTAAAAGATTTTCTCTTTTTAAGAATCAAATAAATATTATCCCTCTATATATCTCTACACTGAAATTACTTATTTACATTTTTTTCTCTTTTTCTTTTTAATTCTTTGTTCATGTTATTATGTTAACCATAACTTAGAATAGTTCATATCCTTGTTCACTACTCGTGTTATAATATATTATAGCAAATTTGACTTTTCTTTTAATTGTAATAACTTTTTTATTTATTTTTATTCTCTTGTTCTACTACTCATACTAATATTTAAATTTATTAATAATATTATTCATTATTATTTATTTATTATTTTTATTTATTAATTTTTTTACAACTATAAATTCTCTCACACTATTTCTACTACCTCTTTGAATATTAATATTTCTACTATTAAATCTTATAGAGTTATTTTATTTTATGTTTAATCCAATAATAGAAAAAATAGAAGAGCATCTACTCATATTTTCTTATACTTCACCAAAATTTTGAGGTGTTGTTTTTATCCTTGGAGTTTTCTTTTCCTATTGAAAAGCTTGGATAAGATTTGGTTTGTTTGTTTTTCAATTTAAAAGCTTGAAAAAGAATTGAATCAATTTATTTAAAAATAATAGACAGAAAATACATAGATTATTCTTATTTTTCGTATTCCTCATCTTCTTCTTCGGAGCAACAGTAGTATGTGCTAATAATACTTCCATCTATATTGGGATGTTGCTTTTTACCTTTAAATTTAATTTTACTTTAATTTATTAGTTAAGATGGGCAGTAGGCTATATCCTTAGAAAAAATATTCACTTTCTTTCTGTTCATATTCGAAAGAATCTTATTTTCTATCTTTCAATTTAAATTCAAAAAAATAAAATTTTACCTTTCAATTTTAGTTAAATATTATTCTAAATTGCTAAGTTGCTTTATAGTAACTTTTCAATTGCGCTTAGTCATAGTGCAAACTTTATTTCTTTAATATACATATAGATTATTTATTATTAGGAGCAATAATAGTATGTGTTGATAATACCTCCATATATATCTTTATAATTAGTTAAGATTGGGGTGTTGTTTTTACCTTTAGATTTAATTTAATTTTAATTTATTAATTGAGATAGGGCAGTGGGCTATATCCTTAGCCAAGTGACTTTATAGTAGCTTGTCACTTCGCATAACCATAGTGCAAATGTTATTTTAATAAATATATAGATTATTATTATTATTATTATTATTATTATTATTATTTGGGAAATGTTTTAGGAAGAGATAGCGATAAGAAGAAATGTTTTAGGCCCATCTCAGCCCCGCTGGAGTACCCGCATGACAGTTTTGGAATGGGTTACGTACCTCAGTCACTGATTTGGGTGCCCGCGTAGATGCGGTGACTGACCGATAGGTAAAGTCGGAGAAGAAATTCTTAGGCTGGTTGAGAGCTCTGGGTTGTGCTTGCAATGTGAACCCAGACACTGTCTCTGATCAGGAGTGATCTTTCAGGGAAGTTCCTTTACCTCACTGTTCTTTAAATTTTTAAGCCATGAGGACATGTCTACATTTTAAGTGTGAGGTGGAGGATACATCACTGTATGTATGTAATTGTAACAATTGACTATTTGATTTTGTTTTGTTTTGTTTTGCTTTGATTGTTTTGGTGTTTTGAGTAATTGTTCATTAGGTAAGTTAAAATAGGTAAGTGACTTGTCCCGACGGCGGATCTCTTTCGGCGGGGTTCTTGAGGGACTAAGTCGAGAGAAAAAAAGGGAATATAGAGACTCTTCCTTATGATGGATCCTTTAGACCATTTTCTTGAGGGAAGTTAGTCTAGAGAAAATACCAAAAAGATTTTTTATTTTATTTTTAGGCAGTGTAGTAACTCCTCTTTGGTTTTTCTTTGGGCAATGGTTCTTTTCCAAGGGTTTAGCTTGAACCGGGTGCAGGTAGTTTTTGTTCATTTTTTTTTAGTTTTTAGATTAGGATTAATGGGCTATGAGCTAAAATTGAAGGAGAAACCCTTAGCATTGATACACCTGAACACAATAGACATTAGAGTGTAACGCTTAGTCTCAATGGTTGAATCTTGCTAAAATACCTTAAAATTGTATGTTTATATCTAACTTGAACACTCAAAAAGGGAATGTCTTGATAAATCAATCCTGAGTGAGTCATGTGCCATGTGTGTGTGAGTTTTACTATATTCCACGATTCACATTTGATGCCTAGAACTTGCCCTGTGTGTTTGCAAAGCGAAATAGTAGTTCATTTAGTTTTAGAAGTGATATAGACATTTCTTTGTTGAGCCAGACACATAAAGTAAACCCACATGAATGTAATACATCTTAGTCAACCCCGCTGAGCCTATAAGCATATTTCTTTGGAAACCACATTGCGAGCCTTACCTAATTGTTTGAATAACCTGCTGTTTGAACCCTTTTACCTCCCATAAGCACTTGAATGGTATTGAAATTATGCAAAAAGCACAAGTGTGGGGTGGTGGTTTGGTTTTTGAGTGAAACCATTGAAATAGAGAAAAGATGCAGATTGTTGAAGAGTAAAAGAATGAGAACCACAGAAAAAAAGAAAAAAAAAAGAGTAAAATGTAGTAATTGATAAGTGGTGGTTTGTTACAACTGCACCTAATGGATGGGGATGTTTTTAAATAAAAGTGGTAGAGTGTTTGGTTGACATAAGTATGGTCTTGAAGGTTAATGTAATTGTATTAAAAGTGCTTAGGGAGGTTAGTCACTATATTCAAATATATCCTACCCGTCCTTTAGCCTACATTACAACCAAGTGAAGTCCTATTGATCTTAGACTGAGTGGGCTCGATTAGTAGAGTATTACACTACGGACAAGCTTATGGTGCATCTTTGTGGCATGTGAATATTCTTTTTGAGAGGGAGCGAATTTTGTCTATCTAAGTTCCTAATTGTTCTAATTATCATCATATGTGGAACTACTCTCTTGTGTGATGTGAGGGCATGTGATTCACAAAGGAAAGGTGATAACTAGGGATTTTAACGTGTTTCATGCTCCTTCTTGCTTATGTTTTTATTATAAATTGTTACAAAATAGTCCCAAAAGACTCATAAGTTGTGCTTGATTGCAGGTTTGATCGACAAAGTGACGAAATATCAAAGATCGACGTGAAAGGAGTGAAACCTGCTCAAATATCAAAGACAAGGCAATTTGAGAGCAAAAAAAAGGCCTAGTGCGGCCGCATTCGACTTTGTTCGGTCTGCACTAGGTGGTTTAGAGAGTTGGCAAAAATGGGTTTCAGGTAACGTTGCCACAATACACATTTCGCGGTCCGCGGTGGAGGCTCCGCGGTCGCGCTATCATTATGTGCGGTCCGCGGAAGTGAGATTCAGAGAGGTGAAATTTGCCATGGTCCAAGCTGCGTGGTCCGCAGTCATACTTGTGTGGACCACATTAGAGATCTCCGCGGCCACGGTCCATTATACGCGGTCCGCAGAGCCCAGGTTCAGAGAGCCCAGAATTGAAGTCCAAGAGCCTAGCGCAACCGCGGTCCATTTTATACGGCCCGAGCTGACCCCGTAGGGGTATTTTGTCCAGTTTTTTCAGCCTAGTATAAATAAAATATTTTGCCATTTTTAGATCATCAGTTATTTCCAGAACGTAGCTGCGCTCGTGAGAAGCTATTGTGTAGCCATTTGTGGCATCTTAACTTAGATTTTACGATAGATTCTCTGTATTTACATTATCTTTTAAATTAATATGTCTTGTTCTTCATCTATTTCTCTATTTTCTCCTTCAAGCATGAGTAGCTAAACCCATTAGCTAGGGTTGTGGCTCAACCCTAGTATGGGTAATTGATGGGTGTTGCCATCTATTGTTAGATTGATTATGGGTGTTTGTTATTTGGGTCAATTTTATGGTTTAATCTATGAATTAGTGGTTGCAAACACTGGTTTGTGCTAAGTTGACTTGGCTCTTCTTGAGAAAGAGAGCCTAAGTCTCCAAAATTGACCCAACAAGGAATTGAGATGGACTCAAGAGAAGTGATAGTCCCAATTAAAGGGTTAAACCTCGAGAGAGTAATTACTCAACTTGAATCGTAGTTGCTTGAGCTAATTTGCCTACCCATTTGGTCTCGAGAGAGTCAATTGGGCAAAAACAATCTCTCTACCGAGAGGTGTGAGAGTGGGTAAATTGTGCAACGGTTATAACATATTTCCCCAATCATGTCAATCAAACCTTAGAAGCATTTACCCGTAAATTAGCCACCTAGGTGAAAGTTACTACCCTATTGCCTTTCTACCTATTAGATTCAACTCTAGCAATTTTCTTATTAGCATAATTTAGTTCTAATTAGTAATTGATAATATTAGTTTGTTAAAGAAAATTCAAAAGATGTTTGGAAGTGACATTTGGAACAATTACACAACTCTAGTCTAGATAGATACTCGACTCCATTCCTAGCCCCCTGTGGAAATCGATCCCGACCCTCATATCGGGTAAAAGCTATTGCAACCCTCTCTTCCTACTTTTTAGTAGTGTGGAGTAGGCAGCGATCACTTTTTGGTGCCGTTACATGGGAGCTAACGGTTTTGACTATCTATTTAGTTAGTTTTGTGTATTGTTCTTCTTTTCTTCTTTGTTACTTACTTGTTTGTGTCATTACTCAGGTACTAACATGGCTTTAAACAATGCTAATGATCCTCTTAGAAATGTGATAGCGGGGGAGGAGGTAGATGATCTTGAGAAAGATGAGGTGCCTCTTGCACCTCAAGGTCAACGGAGAGGCCGGAATGCCAATGCTAATCCAAATGACAATATTCCAGACCCTCACCCGGTTCCTCCAAGAGTGGATCCCAAAGTATTACCGAACTAGGGCTACGCAAGTGCTATTGTCCCACCCCAAATCCGGGCGGGCAACTTTCGGATAACCAATGTGATGTTGACCTTACTTGAGCATCGTGGGTACTTCACGGGCGCTGCAAATAAAGATGCCTACAAACATCTCAAGGTGTTCGTAGATACATGCTGGGGGAGCAAGCAGACGAATGTATCCGAGGATGCGTTGATATTGATACTTTTCCCATTCTCACTTAGGGGGAAGGCATTGGATCGGCTCGAGAGACTCCCCAACCATTCCATCACAACTTGGGATGAGTTGGCGGATAAGTTTATTGCCAAATTCTTCTCTCCTAGTCATATGGCGGCACTTCGAGATGAAATATTAGCCTTCAAGCAAGAGCCAACAGAACCTTTGCATGAGATTTGGGAGTGGTATAGAACGATGGTGAAGGAATGCCCAAATAATGATATGACCGAGGCCATGATCCAACAAACCTTCTATCGGGGCATAAATACTACAAATCAATGCATTGTTAACCAATTGGCCGGGGGCAATTTTATGAAGCTTTCTTATGAGTAGGCATGTTATGTACTTGATAAAATGGCGGACACTTCTTCAGCATGGCAGAGTAGAGCAAATGTGCCTCAAGGTGACCCTACGGTTATCCATTTGCACAAGGAATTACATGATCACGGGCAAGTGATAGTTGAGCTTACAACTACTATGAACCAATTGGCTAAGGCGCAGTTGCAACAAGTTCAGAATCCTCACCAAGTGAATGCCATGGAGGGTGTTAGTATGCTTGTCAATAAGAGAAGGCAAAGGAGGCAACAAAATTAAGGAAATTCTGAGCAATTTGTTGATGAATATGATGGGTGTCAAAATGATGGTTATGATGACCAAAGTGAGGAGGTACAATATGTCAACAACTATCAAGGCAATAGAGGCAACTCTTCAAACCAACAATGGCAACCCCAAGGAAATTGGGGCAATCAACAACAAGGTGGTGGTAATTGGAACAACAACAACCAAAACAACAATTGGGGTAATCAAAACAACAACCAATGCAATTGGAATGGAAATAACAATAATTGGGGCAACAACAACAATCAAGGCAGGTGGAACAACAATGGAAACCAAGGCAACCGGGGACAAGGTTTTCAAAGGCCCCCAATGTACCAACAACCGAACAATCCACCCCCTTTCCCTTCTCAAGGTCCTAGTTCTTCTGGTAATGATATGGGTAGAATTGAAATGATGTTCGAGCAAATTATGAAGAGGAACGCGGATTCAGATGCACAATTAGCTTCTCACAACACCTCTATTCGAAACTTGGAGGTGCAATTAGGCCAAATCTCTCAGTCATTGAATACTCGCCCGAAGGGTGCTCTACCAAGTGATACGGTAGTAAACCCAAAGGGTGGGAACAATCATGTTATGGCGGTCACAACAAGAAGTGGGAGAGGCGGTGATGTGAATGCCTCTAAGCAAAAGCAAGTCGTGGATGATGATGTTGAGTTGCAAGATGACGAAGTCCCTTTGGTAGTTGAAGATGTGGTTGATGAAAATGTGAACAATGAAGTGAGGATTGATATTCAAGGAGTCGAGGTGGAAACCCAAAATGATGTGAACCCGTCTAGGGAACACATAATTGATATGCCGGAACCGATTGTGCCAAAAGCAAAGGCCCCTTTGCCAAGGCCACCTCCACAGTATCCTCAAAGGCTTGCAAAATAGAAGAATGATAATCAATTTAAAAGGTTCATTGACATGATGAAAAGCTTATCTATTAATGTGCCTCTGGTGGAGGCACTTGAACAAATGTCGGGTTATGCAAAATTCATGAAAGACTTGGTTACAAAGAAGTGTTCTATGGATTGTGAAACTATAAAGATGACTCACCAAGTTAGTGCTATAGTGCATTCAATGGCCCCGAAGCTTGAAGATCCCGGTGCTTTCACCATTCCTTGCACCATTGGGAGTGCGGATTTTGCCAAAGCTCTTTGTGACTTGGGAGCTAGTATCAATTTGATGCCCTACTCGGTTTTTAAAACTTTGAGTATCGGGCAACCTAGGCCAACTTCAATGAGACTTCAAATGGCGGATCGATCGATGAAGTGACCTTTGGGCATTATTGATGATGTGCTTGTCCGGGTGGACAAATTCATATTGCCGACCGATTTTGTGATTTTGGATTGTGAGGTGGACTATGAGGTTCCTATTATCTTGGGTAGACCTTTCCTTGCAACGGGGAAGACATTGGTTGATGTTAAAGCGGGTGAGCTCACTTTCTGAGTGGGAGATAAAAAAGTCATTTTCCACGTTTGCAAATCTATGAAGCAACCCAATAGCACCGATGTGTGCTCATTTGCAGACCTTGTTATAGCTGTGATTATGGATGATACCAGTGCTATGATCAACGTGGAAGATCCTCTTGAAGTAGTGCTCTTAAACATGGATGTCAATGATGATGCTAGTAGAGTGGAGTGCGTGAGTGCCCTACGTGGGATGAGCTCTTATTCTTATGAGCCAAGGAAATTATCTTTGGACCTTGAAAATCACAAAACTCTACCAACAAAGCCATCAATTGAGGAGACACCGGTGTTGGAGTTGAAACCACTTCCTCCACAGCTCAGGTATGAATTCTTAGGCTCAAATTCTACTTTACCAGTTATTCTTTCTTCTGGCCTTACTAACATGCAGGTTGAAGCCACCTTGGCGGTTCTTCAAAAGCGGAAAAGGGCAATTGGATGGACTCTAGCCGACATTCGGGGAATAAGCCCTGCATTCTATATGCATAAAATTATCTTGGAGGATGATGCAAAACCTTCCTTGGAGCATCAAAGAAGATTGAACGAGGCTATACAAGAAGTTGTGAAGAAAGAGGTTATTAAATGGTTGGATGTCGGGGTTGTGTACCCCATTTCTGATAACTCATGGACTTCTCTGATACAATGTGTGCCGAAAAAGGATGGCATGACTGTGGTGACCAATGACAATAATGAACTTATTCTTACTCAGACGGTCACCGGGTAGAGAGTGTGTATGGATTACCGGAAGCTAAACAACATGACTCGAAAGGATCATTTCCCATTGCCATTCCTTGACCAAATGCTAGATCGTCTTGCGGGCGTCCTTTTTATTGCTTTTTGGATGGTTACTTGGGGTATAATCAAATTTTAATTGCCCCGGAGGACCAAGAGAAGACCACATTTACTTGTCCATATGGAACCTTCACTTTCTCTCGGATGCCGTTCGGATTGTGTAAAGCTCCAGCGACATTCCAAAGATGCATGATGGCTATTTTCACCAACATGGTGGAGGATATCTTGGAGGTTTTCATGGATGATTTCAGTGTGGTTGGAGATTCCTTTGATGAGTGTTTGGGAAATTTGGATAGAGTGTTGGCCCGATGTGAAGACACCAACCTCGTACTCAATTGAAAAAAATGTCATTTCATGGTTGAAGAGGGTATAATGTTGGGTCACAAAATCTCAAAGCATGGAATTGAAGTTGACAAAGCCAAGATAGAGGTGATTTCAAGGCTTCCTCCTCCTATTTCTGTCAAAGGGGTGAGGAGTTTTCTTGGGCACGCGGGTTTTTACCGGAGGTTTATAAAAGATTTCTCAAAAGTGGTACACCCCTTGTGCAAGTTGCTAGAAAAGGATGCAAAGTTTGTGTTCGATGAGGGATGTATGCAAGCATTCGAGCTTCTCAAGCTTAAGTTGACCACTACCCCGATCATTACCGCACCAAATTGGATCTTGCCTTTCGAGCTCATGTGTGACACAAGTGACATTACGGTTGGGGCTGTTTTGGGCCAAAGGATCAACAAGATGTTTCATCCGGTGTACTACGCAAGTAAGACCATGAATGAGGCTCAAAGGAACTATACAGTCACCGAGAAAGAGTTTTTGGCTATTGTGTTTGCTGTGGAAAAGTTTCGACCTTATCTTATGGGGGTCAAAGTTATAGTGCACATCGATTATACCGCCCTTAGGTACTTGATGACAAAGAAAGACTCCAAGGCAAGATTGATAAGATGGGTGTTACTACTCCAAGAGTTTGATCTAGAAATTGTGGACTGGAAAGGTAGTGAGAATCAAGTGGCGGACCACTTGTCCCATTTGGAGGAGGAGGGGAGGCCTTGTGATGTCCTTGAGATCAATGATTCATTTCCCAACGAATAACTCCTTGCAGTGTCAATGATATGCCATGGTTTGCCTATGTTGCTAATTACCTTGTGACCAGAATAATCCCGTATGAGCTCTCTTCTAACCAAAGGAAGAAGCTCAAGCGGGATAGCTTGAATTTTTATTGAGATGAGCCATAGAGATTTGCACGGATGGTGTGATTCGTAGATGTGTCCCGGAGGAAGAACAATTGAGTATCTTAGAGGCTTGCCATTCTTCACCCTATGGTGGCCATCATGGTGGGGTGAGGACCGCCTCGAAAGTCCTTAGTTGTGAATTCTATTGGCCCACCTTGTTCAAAGATGCGAGCAATTTTGTGAAGAGGTGTGAAGATTGCCAAAGAGCGGGCGGAATTTCAAAAAGGGATGAGATGCCTCTCAACACCATTCTTGAAGTGGATATCTTTGATGTTTGGGGCATCGATTTCATGGGTCCATTTGTTAGCTCTTGTGGGAATACTTACATTCTCGTAGCGGTTGACTATGTCTCAAAATGGGTTGAAGCCATGGCTTTGCCTAATAATGAAGCCCAGAGTGTTGTTTCATTTCTTAAAAAGAGCATCTTCACAAGGTTTGGCGCTCCTAGTGCGATTATTAGTGATGGGGGTCTCACTTTTGCAATAAAGCTTTCGACATATTGCTTTCCAAGTATGGTGTCAATCATAAGGTTTTGATCCCTTATCACCCTCAAGCTAGTGGTCAAGTGGAAGTCTCCAATAGAGAAATTAAAAGTATCTTGTCAAAGACGGTCAATGCAAATATGACTGATTGGTTGAAAAAGTTGGATGACGCTCTATGGGCTTATCGGACGGCTTACAAAACTCCGATTGGTATGTCTTCGTATCGGTTGGTGTTTGGAAAAGCTTGTCATCTTCCGGTTGAGTTAGAGCACAAGGCCATGTGGGCTTTGAGGAAGTTGAATTTGGAATGGGATGTTGCGGCAAATCTTCGTGTTGAACAACTCAATGAGCTCGATGAGTTTAGATTCCATGCCTACTCAAGTTCATCCTTGTATAAGGACAAAATGAAGTACCTTCATGAAAAATATGCTCGGGGTAAGGAGTTCAAGGTTGGAGATATGGTTCTCTTGTTCAATTCCCGGTTACGTCTGTTTCCGGGTAAGCTCAAGTCAAAGTGGAGTGGGCCATTTGAAGTTGTGTTCGTGATCCTATTTGGTGTTCTTGATCTAAGGAACAAGAATGGTGAAGTTTTCAGAGTTAATGGGCACTGGGTCAAGCATTATCTTGGAAAATTTGATGACAGCCACGTGGTGACACTTCTTCATCTAAAGTGATGTGATGGTAACATGCGTCGTACCGCGACGTTAAATCAGGCGCTTCTTGGGAGGCAACCCATGTCTTTTTCTTCTTGTTTTCTTTGATTTTCTTTGTAGTGTAGTATTGATTTTTGAGCTAATTGGTTGTGAGATGTTGCAGGTATTGTGTTGATACAGTGCAAAACATTTTAGAAAAATTGAACAGTCTCTGAAGTTTCCAGTGCGGTCGCATTGCACTTTGTGCGGTCCGTACTGGTGAAGGCTAAATGGGATACTCTCTGAAGTTTGCCACCGCGGCCGTATGACATTTTGTGCGGACCACGGTGGACCTCCGCGGCCGCGGTCTGTTTGTGCGGACCGCGGAGGTTGCCTTCTCAGACTTCTTTTGAACAAACCCAGCGTGGTCTGCGGTCCGTTTTGTGTGGCCGCACTGGTAGGTAAGACTGAGTCCCACATGTTTTTCTATAAATAGACCACAGGGGTCACCGGTTACCCTTTTCGAAAAATTGACTCTTAGAGACCTAAAATCTACTGTTCACCCTCTCTTTTCACGTAAATCCTTGCTTAGATTGATTCCTTGCATTCCATCTCCACATCTGGTAACATTTCACTCATTTTTCTTTGTTTGATTTTATAGTTTCATTTTATTTTCATATCTATTAGCTTGTAGCTTCTTCTTCTTCCCGTAATTCTTAAATTTCTAGGTTAGTGTGGTTTAACTGTTAATCTTTGTGTGCTTTGTGAGCGTAATAAAATGGGTAATTGAGTAGGGACGTTAATTAGGCAAAACTTGAACTAATTGCAAGATTTGAGAACCCTAAGTCAGTGCCTTAACTTAGCACGCTCTGCGGACCGCGGTCATCCTTGTGCGGTTCGCGAGGTTGTGATGCGGTCCGCGGTGAGGATTTTTTAGGAAATTGACCTCTTGCCCAGTGCGGCCGCATTACATTTTGTGCGTTCTGCGCTGGTCCACCACGGCCGCGGTGATACTTTGTGCGGGCCGCGGTGGTTAGATTTAGAGAAGTGGTTTTATAGACCTTGCCTCAGTGCGGACCGTGGTTGCTTTTATGCGGTCCGCGGTGCCCCCAGTGCGGCCGCACTCCTTTTTGTGCAGCCTGCGCTGCACTGTTTCTGCAACTTGTGGCTTCTGTTCTACAATTCATTTTCCATATCTGTTTCACTGTCTCTGCTGATACTAACAAAGTTAGATGCTTGTGCTTGCAGACAATGGTTACTCAAAGAGGAAGAGGCTCAAAACAACGCGGGAGAGGTGAATCCTCCCGGAGAGGCAAGGGCAAGAAGATCATGTCTCCACTGAGTCATCTGAGGACTCAGCAGCCGGTGTTGGCGAGTCCTCCACCTCCCCCACAACTTCATTATCTAGAGAGAGTGCAGACGGAGAAGATGATGGAGATGAGGAGGTACCTGGGGGTGGTGTGCCTCAGGTTGGGGGTGTTGATCGGACTAGAAATCCCGTTGTTTGGGAGGATAGATTCGTCATCCAGGTAGCATTCCAAAAGTTTAGGGAATGGTGACCGTCACGAAAGTTGATTCTTGAGAGGAGCTTCATTGATAGAGACCTTCTACCCCTACACCCCAATGTGCATAGACAGTTTTGAGCTCGAGTGGGTTGGGAGCACTTTATAGATGATTGTGTATAGGCGAATGAGCACATGGTCAAGGAGTTTTATAGCAATGTGGCCCACATCATGAAGGGTACCAAAGTGACTAAGGTGCGAAAAAAATGTGGTATTTACCGGGAAGGCGCTGAATGAATACCTAGGCTTCAATGAAGAAGATGAGTCCCTTTACAATGAAAAGTTGGCAATGGGCGAGGAGGTTCGTCCGTGGTTAGCTTCATGCCTGGCAATCCCGGGTAATGTTCCAAAGTGGTTGATAGTAGGGGCCAAAATCCTTCGGAGGACCCTTAACTTTGAGGCTATGAGGTGGTTGACTTTTGTATGCAGCCGGCTTGATCCCACTACACATGATCAGACTCTTTCACTTGCTTGGGCTGTTCTAGGTGCATCGATTATGGAGGGATACCATATCAATGTGGGGAAAATGATGTCCCGCGTCATTTCTTCAGTGGGGTTTGAACATGAGCGGAATTACCTTTTTCCCAATACCCTCATATGTATTTCCAGGACCTGAAGGTGGAGAAGAGACCTTTTGACATCAAGGTCAAACCTGTGACTCCGTTTTTGTGGTATAGTTTAAGGGGTCAGACAACCCCAAGGACAAGAATTACAAGCCGCCTGTTTCTGCCCCAACTGACCAGTCTGAAGAGCCGATTGTGGTAGAGCCCTCCACTGAGCCTGCCTCCACAGTTGCTGACATGTCTCCCGGGCCTTCCACTACTGCTGGTCCCTCTACTTCAGCTGACCCGGGGATTCCATCTTCCTGGGCCCATCCTATCACTGCCCACCAGCTGAGCCAGACACTTCATAGCTTAAACAACTAGATGGCGACTGCTTCGTCCAAGTTGTCTACATTGACCTCCACCATTGCGGCTCAGTCGGCACCACAGCCAGTGCAGGTGCCCTAGTCTATCGAGGATTCACTTAAGGAGATTCTTTCCAACCAGCAGAAGATCCTTGATTCTCAAGCTGCCTTGGCTAAGGCAGTGGATTCACATGGCAAGGCGCTGAAGAAGCTTGTCAGGGAGCACAAGAAGCTGCACAAAGCACGGGTTTCCAAGGAGTATGTGAAGGAGTTTAGAGCGGATGTGGACAAACTGAAGGCAGACCAGCTGCCTTTAGATTTGCTATTTGAGGATCCAGCTCCAGCAGCAGTACCAATAGCAGAGCCACATCAAAAGCAGACATAGAGGCCTCCAAAGAAGAAGAGGAAGCTCCCTAGTGCAGATGAGGCCATCATCGAGTTGGCGGACCCACCAGAGGCCTCCTCCAATCAGCCACAGGATGTACATGATATACAGCCTGTCCAGACCCCAGTCCTAGCAGCTGAGCAGCAGGATACCGGGAACCAGTCTGAGGTTCCCGCCCATATAGAGGACCCGTGGACCACTGATGATCCTATGCAGACGGACACGACTTAGGGAGTCGTCATATCCTTTCCTTATACTTTTTGGTACTTATTTGTTTAGTTGGCATTGGGGACAATACCAGCTTTTATTTGAGGAGGTGCGCCCTACAGTTTATCCTTGGATGATTGTATATAAATACTGATTTAGTTTATGCCTTTTTGATTTCCTATTAGTCTGTATATAACTTTACATTTAGCTACTTTTATCGCACTTTTTATCTTTCCTTTGGTCTATATATAAAGTTTACATTATTGTATATATTCATTCCCCGTTGTATATTCAATTCCCCTATTGTATATATTCTTTCTATTTTCGCAAAATTTTTCATTTTTATCTCTTAATTATATTCGTAGCTTTTTCTTTCGTTTTTGACGCTTTCAATAAGCCTTTGGTTTTCTTAATGCCACGGTTCTTTCCAAAGGTGGAGTATTGTGTGAACCAGATGGCTCTTCCTGATGATGGATGTCGTGACAACCTTCTTAAGGGTTTGAGTCCGTTTTTGTTTTTTGTTTTGGTAGTTTATAGTTAAGGGTACCTCAGACAAAGCTTCACTTGGGCCTAGCACATTTGCCTTTGATCCCAATGTTAAAGACAAAATGTTGTGTTTAGGATGGTGAAAGTCGTGACCTTGAGACACTTGTGTTGACCAACAATCATCAAGTGGTCTTTCAGGACCATTGTGTGCTCAAATTATGTCTAAGGTTGTTGTGGGCCCCCGACTATATGTCTTTAACAACCCTTTAGCTCGTGTGGTGAGAAATTGAATTGCGAGTCCAAGTCCCGAGCCAATGGTCTAGAACTTACCTTGAATGTCTGTTGAGGCGAAATCTTAAGTGAAATTTGACTTGAGAAGTGATTATATGCTCTCCTTGATCCAAATGATAGTTGAACAATTCCATAGCCTACCAATGATATAATCCCTAGTTAACCCTTTTGAGCCTTAAACCTTTTTCTTCCAAGAACCAATGCTATAAGCCTATACCCGTTCGAAAATATGCCCTCGCTTGGCATCCGATCTTTCCTGAGCAATGACAAAAGTCTAAGTTTGGGGGAGAGACGAGAAAGGGAACAAAGTGGTAAAAGGTACAAAAGTGAAGAAAAAGAAGGCAATGAAAAAGAAAAGAAAAAAAAAAGAAAAAGACAAAAAGAAAGTGAAATAGAATAAAAAGGGATTCAAGAAAAGCAAAAGAGAAAAAGGTGTGGAAAAAGTTGAAAAAGGCGAAACGTTTTGAATTGCATAAGAAAGAGCGACAATATGTCTCTATAACCCCTTAGAAAGAAGTGAGATACTCAAAGAGTCAAGAGAATTGTGCCAAATAAATAAAAGAAGTGCTTAAGGGAAGAGGAACCCATTTAGACCAAAACATTCCCTACCCTGAACCAAAAGCCTTCACATTGACTCCACAAAAGCCCTATATGATCTTGAGTTGAATGACGCTTGCATTAGTGGATACTTACATGAGGGGCAAGCATATGGTACTTAGAGCTGGACTTGTGACCTTTCCTTGAGAGAGACGAGTGAATTCCCATTAACCTCGGTTTGTGTGCTAATACTCTAAAAAGGTGAGGTTTGCTTAGGGAGAGTTGAGGATGTGTGAGTTTTGGTTCCACAATGATCAAAGTAATTGAGAGAGTTCTTTGATGTAATGAGTCAACTCTTGATGCTCTTGTGTCACACTTGATCCATGGTTTTTCGAAGTTTAAATGTTGTTAATGATTCATTCGTATTGAGGGTAATTGTTAGTCCCAATTGATGCTTGTTGAGGTTACTTTAGGATAGCTGGAAATACTTGGATTTTCCCTTAAGGGGTGAGTCTTATTTTGTTTTCTTGAGGACAAGCAAAGACTTAAGTTTGGGGGAGTTGATAACTAGGGATTTTAACGTGTTTCGTGCTCCTTCTTGCTTATGCTTTTATTATAAATTGTTACAAAATAGTCCCAAAAGGCTCATAAGTTGTGCTTGATTGCAGGTTTGATCGACAAAGTGACGAAATGTCAAAGATCGGTGCGAAAGGAGTGAAACATGCTCAAGTATCAAAGACAAGGCAATCTGAGAGCAAAAAAGGCCTAGTACGGCCGCATTCAACTTTTTGCGGTCCGCACTAGGTGGTTCAGAGAGTTGGAAAAAATGGGCTTCAGGTAACGCGACCGCAATACACATTTCGCGGTGCATGGTGGAGGCTCCGCGGCCGCGCTATCATTATGTGCGGTCCGCAGAAGGGAGATTCAGAGAGGTGAAAGTTTCCATGGTCCAAGCTGCGCGGTTCGTAGTCATACTTGTGTGGACCGCATTAGAGATCACCGCGGCCACAGTCCATTATACGTGGTCTGCGGAGCCCAAGTTCAGAGAGCCCAGAATTGAAATCCAAGAGCCTAGCGCGGTCGCGGTCCATTTTATGCGGCCCACGCTGACCCCGTAGGGATATTTTTGTCCAGTTTTTCCAGGCTAGTATAAATAGAACATTTTGCCATTTTTAGATCATTAGTTATTTCCAGAACGTAACTGCGCTCGTGAGAAGCTATTGTGTAGCCATTTGTGGTATCTTAACTTAGATTTTACGATAGATTCTCTGTATTTACATTAGCTTTTAAATTAATATGTCTTGTTCTTCATCTATTTCTCTATTTTCTTCTTCAAGCATGAGTAGACCCATTAGCTAGGGTTGTGTCTCAACCCTAGTGTGGGTAATTGATGAGTATTTGTTATTTGGGTTAATTTTATGGTTTAATATATGAATTAGTGGTTGCAAACACTGGTTTGTGCTAAGTTGACTTGACTCTTCTTGAGAAAGAGAGCTTAAGTCTCCAAAATTGACCCAACAAGGAATTGGGATAGACTCAAGAGAATTGATAGTCCCAATTAAAGGGTTAAACCTCGAGAGAGTAATTACCCAACTTGAACCCTAGTTGCTTGAGCTAGTTTGCCTACCCATTTGGTCTCGAGAGAGTCAATTGGGCAAACCACTCTCTCTACCTAGAGGTGTGAGAGTGGGTAAAATTGTGCAATAGTTATAGCATATTTTTCCAATCATATCAATCGAACCTTAGAACCATTTACCCGTCAATTAGCCACCTAGGTGAAAATCACTACCCTAGTGCCTTTCTACCCATTATATTCAACTCTAGCAATTTTATTATTAGCATAATTTAGTTCCAATTAGTAATTGATAATATTAGTTTGTTAAAGAAAATTCAAAAGATGTTTGGAAGTGAGATTTGGAACAATTACACAACTCTAGTCTAAATAGATACTCGACTCCATTCCTAGCTCCCTGTGGAAATCGATCCCGACCCTCATATCGGGTAAAAGCTATTGCAACCCTCTCTTCCTACTTTTTAGTAGTATGGAGTTGGCAGCGATCAAAAGCTAAGTCTTGACTCTTGTATAGAGTGGTTTGAGTAAGTGCGAATGCTGCAGGGTATGAGAGATTTGACTTTTGAGGTAAAGGTTGTTTATTACTAGGTGCAACTTTGGTAAAATGTTCAAGGTGTGAGTCGTGAAGGGAAAAGGTTAGGGAAGGAACTTTGATGGAGTGTGGTGGATTGCTCGAGGACTAGCAATGATTTAAGTGTGGGATGTTGATATTAGGCTATATAGGTGATGTTTACACCTTAATAGTACCATGCTTTATTATTATTTTATAGGTAAATTGCCAACAAAATGCTCTAAATGGTGTTCTTTTGTTTCGCAAGGAATATTCTAAGTGAGGAAGCATCACAGAGTGTTTTGGAGGCAATAATGTGAAGAAAACGCCCACTCGAGAAGTACCCGAGCACAAAGAAGCGAGAAAATGGCCTGAGCAAATTCCACCGCGACCGCGGTAGGCTAAAGCTTGAGGCAGAATGATCAACTCCCACCGCGGTCGAGCTGCGATCTTGCCGCGACCGCGGTGCACTGTTCACGCGTCAGGAATTTTTGGACCAAAGTGTAAATTCGGGAAAACTTGTTCCAAACCCTTATAAGTTATAGAAACTCGCCCAAGATTGATGGGAAGGTTTTTTTTAGACTACTTTGGAGGAAGAACAAGTGTGAGAAGATCAACCAACCATTAGAGTTTTTCTATCTCTTTTATTTTCTTGCAATTACACATTATGAATAATTTAGTAGTTTCATCTTGTTTTGTCATGAGTAACTAATTCCTTAGTCTAGGGTTTTGATGGAACCTATTGAAGGATGAACTTCTTGTGATGTTAATATAGTTTGCCAATTTAATCTCTATTTGTTTAACTACGTGTTTGTTGTAGTTAATTGACAGGATCCTCAATTAGCTGTGCCTATTTAGTGTGCATAACTCGGAAGAGAGTGCATATTTAGGTAGTTGTTGAACAACACCACTCCCAAAGTATATGAGGGATCAATAACTGCGGGTTTAAAGGCGAGATTAGGGATAACGAAGCCTTGTGTGCAATCTAAAGTGAGCTGTAATAAACAAAGCCAGCTAGCGTATCTCGGGAGAGTGCGTCTAGTAAATTATCGTGATTACTCGGGAGAGATTTACGGTAATAGGAGTGCTCATGATTGATAGAGATGATTTGGTGAATATATATTAAACATAACCGGAAGGGATTCCATCAATAGGGGAAATCATAACCTTAGAACCTTCTCTTAATTGTTTACAACTTTAGTTAGTTTTCGGTGCTTATTTACTTTCATTCGTAGTTAGTAGAAATACCATCAATTGTTATTGGTAACATTTGGGAACTTAATTCCGGAGAATTTAGTAAGTCTAACGAAAGTAATTGATAGGTTAATTCCTTGTGGGTTCGACTCTGGGCTAAGTACTCAGATTATATTCGCAACGTCCGTGTGTCCTTTGTTATAAGGCATAGTTGGGCGTGATCACTTATATCCTTCTTCAAAAAGAAATTAGATCTGATTATCTGAGAAGTTGACCTCTGGCTAATTTCAATTCTGCTCCACTTTTTCTTGATTGTTCTTTTCCTAACTCTTGCTCTTGCCTTGACTTAAAATTTTTATTTTGAAGATTTCTTGTTTGATTCAAAGTGGGTGCTGTTAAATATTGCTTATTATACCTTCTGGAAGTTCATACTGAAATTTGATAGCATTTGGAGCTGATTTGAGGTGATTGAGTTGGAAATTTCAGCTGAAAATCGAAAAAGAACACAACTACTTAATAGTATACTGCTACAGTATACAATATGTTGTAGGAGTATATAGCTACACTGCAACAGTATACTATTATAGTTTACAATATACTGCAACTGTATATTGTAATAATCGAAGAAGAACACAGTTACCTAACAGTATACCACTACAATATACAATATACTATAGGAGTATATAGTTATACTGCAACAATATACTATTATAGTATACAATATATTGTTATAGTATACTGTAATAATATGCAATATACTGTAACAATATGCTATAATAATATACAATATACTATAATAGTATACTTATTACCCGTAAATTCACTTGCCTTTTCCCTTTTAATTTGCTTTAAGCTTTTACCCAGCGTGAGGGGCAAATTGAAAATGCAAAAAAAAAAGAAGTTATAATATTATAGTATGCTATATAATGTAACGGTCTATTCTTACAATTAGATTCTTTTAGAATTTTTTGAAATTATTATTGACAATTGATATTATTTCAGTATAATAATTGAATTAATTTTTTTTAACTCTTTGCGTACAATTATATACCCTGTTGGAATAGTTATATACTATATTGGTATCATATGTTAGTTAATATTTTTTGGTTGTATTCGCTACATTTAATTGGTACATAATTTGATTTTTCTTTAGTAATAATATAAAAAAAGAATAATAAAAATAGTGAAAACAGTAAATGAAATTAGATTATGAAGAGAAAAAGAATATAAAAAAAGAATTTAAATGAAATTAAAAAGGAAAAAAGAAAAAATAAGAAGAAAACGAGAAAAAAGAAAAGGAGAAAAGAAAAAAGAAAAAAGAAAGAAAATAAGCATAGAAATAAAAAAGAATTGGAGAATAAAGAAAAAATTTCCCACAAAACCTACTATGGGTAAGAAATGTAATTAGTTTATGAGTAAAAAAATAAATGGGTAGACAAAAGTAAATAATTTTATTTTTGTGGGTAATTATGTCAAAACCCTTAATTAATTATTAATGACCCATCCCCAAATTGAAAAGTTAACCGAAAAAGTTGCCTATCTAGTTTGTTAAATTAAAAATAGTCGATGAATGTATAATATATACATAATCTATACAACAACAACAACAACAACAACGACCCAGTATAATACCACAAATGGGGTCTGATGAGGGTAATATGTACGCAGACCTTACCCCTACCCCGAAGGGTAGAGAGGCTGTTTCCAGGAGACCCTCGGCTCAAAAAAGCAATAGGAGATGATATATTAGTACCATAGAAATGCGTAATAAAAATAACAACAATAACAACAACAATATATAAAAGATACGAAATATGGAATACAGTAT
This sequence comes from Nicotiana sylvestris, assembly GCF_000393655.2. Classification (NCBI taxonomy): domain Eukaryota; kingdom Viridiplantae; phylum Streptophyta; class Magnoliopsida; order Solanales; family Solanaceae; genus Nicotiana; species Nicotiana sylvestris. The sequence continues at coordinate 183,488,699 of NC_091065.1, forward strand.
ACAAAATACGAAATACGAAATAGATGGCTGGTATAGTACAACTAGAAGGGAAAGCCCTGCATCAATAGACGACCAATGGCATTCCTAGTCTAACTCCTAACTGGATAGTCTCCCTCTATTGCGCTGTAGAAATATTCACACTCTTCCCTAACCTACAACCTTAATGCTCGACCTCCATAATTCCCTATCAAGGGCCATGTCCTCAGTAATCCTAAGTCGCTCCATGTCCTGTCTGATCACCTCTCCCCAATACTTCTTAGGTCTTCCTCTACCTCTCCGCGTGCCCACTACAGCCAGTCGCTCACACCTCCTCACCGGTGCATCAGTGCTCTTCCTCTGAATGTGCCCGAACCATCTGAGTCTTACTTCCCGCATCTTGTCCTCCATGGGGGCCACACCCACCTTCTCTCGAATATCTTCATTCTTAATCTTATCCATCCTTGTATGCCCGCACATCCACCTCAACATCCTCATCTCTGCTACTTTCATCTTCTGGATGTGTGAGTTCTTTACCGGCCAACATTCAGTTCCATACAACATGGCAGGCCTAACCACTGCTCTATAAAACTTACCTTTTAGTAACGGTGGCACTTTCTTGTCACACAAGACTCCCGACGCTAACCTCCACTTCATCCACCCCACCCCTATACGGTGTGTGACATCCTCGTCAATCTCCCCGATCCCCTGAATAACCGATCCAAGGTACTTGAAACTACCTCTCTTGGGAATGACTTGAGAGTCAAGCCTCACTTCAACTCCCGCTTCCGTCGGCTCAACTCCAAATTTGCACTCGAGGTATTCCGTCTTCGTCCTACTCAACTTGAAACCTTTCGACTCAAGAGCATGTCTCCAAATCTCTAGCCTCTCGTTGACGCCGCCTCTTGTCTCGTCAATTAGAATAATGTCATCAGCAAATAGCATGCACCATGGAACCTCCCCTTGAATATGATGAGTCAGTGCATCCATTACCAGGGCAAATAGGAATGGGCTGAGCGCAGACCCTTGGTGCAACCCCGTAATAACTGGAAACTGTTCAGAGTCGCCTCCTACTGTCCTAACCCGAGTCTTAGCTCCCTCATACATGTCTTTAATCACCCTAATATAGTTACTCGGGACCCCTTTATCCTCTAAGCAGCTCCACAAGACCTTCCTAGGCACCTTATCGTACGCTTTCTCCAGATCAATAAACACCATGTGGAGATCCTTCTTCTTATCTCTGTACTGTTCCGCCATCCTCCTAATAGATATACATAATCTATCTATTTACTATTTATGTAACAATCCAATTAACAGGATAAAGTAATTATTTTGAGTTGGACTTTGCTGCAAACTGAGATAAACAGTGGCACCCAAACTTTTGACAAATTTCTTGGAAGTTTGTGCTCTGTTTTAGCATTCAGAAGGAAACTTTTTTCTTTCCTTTGTTGCGGTTTGTTGACTTGGTTAGGGGTAAGGAAAGACAATTTGAGTCCGGAACCAAAATGTGGTATTTTTTGACTTAAAATATGCAAATAAGTGTTAAAAAAAAAGTTACCAAACTATATATAACGCCACAAAAAGTGGCGCTATACAGTAATGGTAACTGCACCGTTTCTGTATAGCGCCACTTTTTGTGGCGTTATATATGGTAAAACTGACACACCTTACATAGCGCCATTAATAGTGGCGCTATACCCCAAAATCCCATCTCACATAGCGCCACTATTAATGGCGCTATACCCCTTAATAAAAATCCTCCTGTCTTCTTCTTCTTCGTTTCATCTCCATCATTTTTTACTCCCTTTTGGTCCCCCCCCCCGATTCTGCCCCAATTTTAAAAAAAAAAAAATTTTGGGTCCCCCCAGCACATAAAAGTTGAAGATTGGTGGTCCCACTGTCGAGTAGAGCTTCGTGTTATTGTGGATTCACTCTTCCGGAGTCAAAATTTCGATTTATTTACATTCCGAAAATTCTAAATCGAGGTATTTCAATTTATTTTAAGTTGAAACTTTTATAACAATGCATATTACTTGATTTGTATGTGTTCTATTTCGGTTTGTGTTTATTTTTTCCGAAACTAGCATGTTAAATTTTATACGAATTTAATTTTAGTGTTGTATAAAAATATGTAAATTAGTCTAAAAAAAGTGTTTGTTAATATCCTCATGTATATTTATGTGTTTTTATGCCGTTTAGTTTAGATGATTTTTTAGCGTAGTAAAATGTAGACCTTTTTAGCGTAGTAAAATGTAGACCCTTTTAGCGTAGTAAAATTTAGAGCCTTGTAGCGTAGTATTGTGTAATATTTTAGCTTAGAATTCACTTTGTTTAATTATCTTATATTCTAGCACGAAACACATAATTATAATATATATATATATATATATATATATATATATATAATTTTTACAATTAATTTATTAAAAAATATGAATAAAAATTATAAAAAAAACATAAAATTATTAATGATAGTTTGGTACCACTGGGCCTCAGAAAATCTAGCACGAAACCCATAATTATAAAAATATATATATATATATATATATATAATTTTTACAATTAAGTTATTAAATAAATATGAATAAAAATTATTAAAAAAACATAAAATTATTAGTGATAGTTTGGTACCACTGAGCTTCAAAAAATCTAGCACGAAATCCATAATTACAAAAATTATATATATATAATTTTTACAATTAAGTTATTAAAAAATATGAATAGAAATTATTAAAAAAACATAAAATTATTAATGATAGTTTGGTACCACTAGGCCTCAGAAAATCTAGCACGAAACCCATAAGTATATATATAATTTTTACAATTAAGTTGTTAAAAAATATGAATTTAAATTATAAAAAAACACATAATTATTAATGATAGTTATTAATAATTATGAATTTGCAGTTGACGATATGGATGCACCTATACATCCCGGCCCTCGGACGTCAGAGCTACTACCCCTACAGCCCCAACATAGATCCGAGCATATATGGGGGGGGGGGAGTTGCTTACGCAGACTTTTCGGGGCAGGAGAGTTGATTTATTGTGGGAATTTTTGACTCCTCTTCGCGTTCTACATCCCCGTGTGGTCCATCACCTGGAGGAGATGGGATTATATAGGATCATTAGCATTGGCCGGATACAGCTCGACTATGCTTTGATCACGACGTTGATTGAGCGGTGGTGACCGGAGACGCACACTTTCCATCTGCCCATCGGCGAAGCCACCATCACACTCCAGGACGTCGAGATTTTATATGGCCTGTCCACTGATGGCTTGCCAGTTTTACTGCCTGGGAATATGAGATATTTTAATCGGGCTTCATATATGGATATGCTGCACAGGCTCACGGGCTTCAGGTCCGAGGACCCAGATGTAGCAATTGGGAGCAGTCGTATGCAGTTAGTCCCCATTAGAGACCATTTGGTGCAGATCCACGATACTATCACCGGCGACTCAGCGGAGGTGGATGTGGATCAATATACGAGGCTGTTGTTGCTCCTTCTATTTGGGGGGGTTTTGTTCCCGAACACTTCGGGGAACCTAGTGAGCCTCCATTTTCTGCATCATATTGCGGACTTCGATGATACAGTCAGCTACAGCTGGGGTGGTGCTGTCCTATCATTTTTGTACAGGAAGATGTGCCGGGCATCCATGGGCACACAGAGAGACGTTTCTGGCTTTCTGCCACTTCTACAGGTTACAACTTATTCAAATAATATGTCGTTTAGTTACAATTCTACCTAGTTATAGTTAATCTTTACGTCAACTTTGTATGTTAGGTTTGGGTGTGGGAGCGATTTCTGCAGCTTCGGCCACCTCTACCACAACTACCGGCTAATGTACATATTCATGATCTCTCTCTAGCTTGTAGGTGGGTATTGCGTCGTAGACTTGCACGAGAGTATCATGGCCATCATAATCTCCCCTTCTGTAGGGATGTGTTGGATTTTCTGGAGGACGCACAGGTGAATATCTAACTAAACTTACCAATTATTGTTTAACTAGGTGTTGCGCATACTAACAGTTTGTGTTATTATTTGTTATCCGGATTTCATCAAAATCCCTTGTGAGAGCTTCCATATCCGGCACGGCTGACAAGTTATCAATATAAGGAATCTCCCTTGAATGAAACGACACTTCAGACTCGTACACTTTTCGTCTATGGGGGGCTCTCTTCAAATCGCGTCCTTCCTCCTCGTCCTCTTCATCACCATCCTCACGAGAAAATGGTGTCTCGTCTCCCCATTCATCAACATTGTTATCGTAATCGCTGTTCTCTTCCTCACTCTGTGCATATGCCAGATCTTGATGTAATACATCGTTTTCGGGCAATTGAGTGAGTACGGGTAGTTCAACTTGCTCGTTTTCACTGCACATTTCAACAAAAATATAAGCTACTAAATTAATAAATGCTTTATATGTGGCTATATCATTTCACTTACAAGTCGTAATGTGATGACATTCCATGATGGACATTTTCAGTTAGGTGATGACTACCGGATGGGCCACTTGTAAAATTCATATCCGGCCGGTACCCCTATTAAATAAATGAGCGTTAAAATTAATTCAATACGCCAAAAATATACATAATTAACACAAATAAAAATTGAAGTTTGCCACTCTTCTTGTGAATTATGGAAAACAGGGTATAAATTATTTTCTCGCTGCTCATTTGCCGATGGTGATAAATTTAAATCAAGAAAAAATCTTTCATCCGGAACATGTCCGGCAAAAACTGATCCAGAATAACCACCCGATGACTGGGGGTTATCTCTACTACGCACAACCTCATTTTTTGGAACGTCTTCGACCTTCACGTACATCTCCAACATTGTGATTACAAGAAATTCCCGGCATTCGTCCGGAGTCCTCAGGAAATCACTCAAAGTGTTATCATCGTCGATGTTAAACTCTGAGTAAAAAGTAACCCCTTTCGGCGTAACGGAATACGGATATCTTCCGGTTACTTTGAGTATCACTGAACGTTTTCTCACACTCATTTTTTTGCATAACAACGATAACAATGTTTCGTACTCCATTGAAAGTGGCAATTTAACATTATACTTAGCAGGTATACTGTAGCCCACAGAGTTATTCTCCATCACAACCTCACCCCCCAATATAATGATACTCTTATTCTACGTTCTTCAGACATAATGAAAAAATGCTGGAGAATTTAACAACAATAGAAACCAACAAGAGTTAAAAAATTTTTTTGAATGAAGTTGTGGCGATTCTACGATGTTTATATAGGAAATGGCTAGCCGGGGAGGTTTTTTTTTTTTATATAGCGCCACAAAAAGTGGCTTTATACGCTTTTGAATTATTGAACCTAGAAATTATTGGTGGGGTCAGGTAATAAGGGGTATAGCGCCATTAATAGTGGCGCTATGTAAGATGTGTCAGTTTTACTATGTATAGCGCCACAAAAAGTGGCGCTATATAGTAACGGTGCAGTTACCGTTACTGTATAGCGCCACTATTTGTGGCGTTATATATAGTTTGGTAACTTTTTTTTTAACACTTATTTGCGTATTTTGAGTAAAAAAAATCACATTTTGGTTTCGGACTCTCATTTTCATCAAATCTGTTCAAGTTGCAAGTTAGACTTTTTTTTCTTTGTTCTTTCCTGACATAAACACACTAAGTGGTCCTTTGGCAGGAGGTATAAGAATAATGTTTTAATATGGTGTATTAGTAATATTCGAATTAGTTATGCTGTAATTATTTTTTATCCACTGTTTAGTTTGGTGTATTAAAGCATTGCATAATTCTAAAAAATTTGATTGTTTACCAAAATATCCTCCACATTCTTTAACTTTGTATATTTTGAGAGATTTGAGGGGCAATTATGTCTTTAAAGATACTTATGCAAGTATTAAAAATTCTTGCACTGCTAATATCATGGTTTGATATGTATTAGTTATATATAGGATAATACCAAATAAGATGTATACAGAATATTTATACAAGTATTAGTTATATATAAATTGAGAAAATATGCCAAACAAAAGATAAGTAATGTACAAAACTAATGCTTGCATTATTTTTTCTACTACCTCCTGTAGACATGTAATTTTTGACCTTCCCCAAGATTTTACTCTTTTTAGCTTCTAGATATTTAGTTTAGGCCTAATATTGCTATTTTACCTAGTTTTAACTATTTTACTTTATTTTAAGAACAAAAATTGAATATTACAAAAATAGTTCCATATTTCTCTACTTAATTCACGTATTAGATATTTTTAGAAGAATACGTTACTTTGAACCTATTTTTATTCTAATATCATCCTTGAAAATACCAAAAATAGTTTCAACTTTAATTTTAATTTTATTCGAATGTTAATAGTTTATTAAAATCAATTAGTAAGAGTAATTTTATATCTTTTATAAGTGTTCATATTATTTTTAGCTTTCTAGCCCATTTTTTGTAGGAAACTAGAGCCCAATTTTGAAGCCAAAATCTTGTTAGTCCATACCCCATTTAGCATAATATACAAAAAAAGAAAAAAAACTAGACCTACACTAGGAGGGATGAGCGGTTATTTGAGAATGAGCAGACCTTCTTCTTCAACTGATGAAACAAAAAAAAAAACCTAAGAGAAGAAGAGAGAACCCTGCTAGCCGCCGCCAAGCTCTCCCTCTGCTCCACCACTGGTCCGCCTACAACCGCACAACATCAGAAATCTTTCTTCCTTTTATTCAGACTCCAATTTCTTCTACAACCATGTAAAGAGCACTAGGTTTCTCCTTGGTCACTAATAAAAATTCAAGGCCAAGTTCAAAGCAACGCCTCTTTCAGTCATTTCTGCGATTTCCTTTCCAACAAAGCGTGTGTTTCTCGTTTAAAGGTCTGATTAGTTCGAGAATTCCGTTCGGGGTGTTCGTTCACGATTTGCAGCTTCCGCTCGAGGTTCGGGTTCCGTTTCTCGCTTGCCGATTTTATTTTTTCAATCAAGGTTCAGTTCTTCTATCTCTCTTTATTTCAAATGAATTAAAGTATGATTGGTTATGTGATTCATGTTCCTCTGTGTTGGTCTATGTCTAAAATGAATTTGAACTTAATTTGTTGTTTGATTCTTGTTCCTTTTGTGCTTGGTGTTCGATGTTGGTAGTGATATTTGATCACAAAGTGGAAGGGAATTTTAGTTTGTTTGATCTAGTTTTACATTTGATAAGTATAAATCTCAAAATTGGGAGTAAGATTTGGACTAATTTCATTTAAGTAACAACGTGGGATTGAGTTGTGTTTTAAATTAATGGGTCCAGTAATATAATATTTAATTTCTTTCATCTATTAGGCTTGAATTTACTGAGATTTCCCTATGGTATTAGGAGTATAGATTAGTTTAGTCTATTCATGGGCCAATATTATGCTTGGATTCATAGTTCCTTAATTACTTTCCTAATTCTATAATTCTTTTTATTCTCGAGATTTTTCTTTGTTGGAAAAGTTTGGATGCAAAAGTTTGTTCAATAAATGGCCAAAATAGCATGTGAACATTTGTATACCAAGATTATTAAGCAAAAATGAAAGAAGTTAAAAGGGATAACATCTTGATGCTTGAATTGTATCGTGGGGTCTGGTACTGAACATAGAAAAGAGAATTGATATTAACGTGACATTTTATTAGTTTATTATTTCTATTTGATTACTAGGAGCATGTTTAGGCCGATCACACTCGGGTAGGCAAATTTTAGGTCTCGCCTTTTATTTCATTCGAGGTGAGAGGTCATTCCCTTTAGTTTATATTCTGGGGAATGCCTCGTAGAGTTTGTATATATTATTGTTATCCGGGGTATGCCCCGAAGTGAATGTAACGGAGGCCGCAACTACACCGTGGAGGAAGTATAGTGTAGGTTAGCTTAGGATTTTACTTTTCATTATTTTTATTTTTATTTTTCTTTTATTAGGTAGGGACGACCTCGATCCTCTTCTGTGTTTGTTTTTGTTTGTGTGTTTTCACCTCAATCTGAGTATTCTTAAAATCCGACTTGATCATGTACGCAACCGTACTAGTTACGGGACTTGGGGAGTGCCTAACACCTCCTCCCTGAGTCAAATGAACCCCCTTACCTAAATCTCTGGTGTAGACTTAGTTTTGGAGTCTAAAGTGTTTTAAAGGAAAATCATTTCTAAAAAAAACGGTGACTTGGTACACCGAAACAAATGTCAGGTGGCGACTCTGAGTTATTTCCTTTTGAACACGAATTTTTGTCACTTTTCAATTAAAAACCCTTTTGAGCTTTACAAAATCCATTTATTTATTTAAGAGGGTTAAGTGAAGTTTGAAAAAAAAGGGTGTGACATATCTGGCGACTCTGCTGGGGACTTGCAGGTTCTATCTGATACTTGATCTTGTTGGCTTTTGGAATATCCAGTTGAGGTGTTTATGTGTTTACAGTTTTCTTTTTATGTGTTTACTGTTTTATAACTGTCATCATATGCATTACCCGATCAATTCTTTCTGCAACAAGTCTCGGAGTGCGCGTCGTGTACACGAACTCTTCGTTGAGTCACCCTTATTTTAGTAAGGGGCGTTAGACGTATGGAGTGGGTGGAAAGATTGAGCAGCCACCATCGACCATACGCTCCCCCGAATTGCCTTGTTAGTAAACTCCAAACTTAGGTCAACCTTTAGGTCATTCTTATTTGCATCATGTCATTTCAACCTAGTAGGGCTCGGTCCCAGGTACCGTGTCCCGTCATAGGAGGCCTATCCAAATTATGTCAAAATGAGCCCATGGCCCAAAATGACTTTTAATCATCCTATGTGCTAAATGTTGCATCTGTGAGGGTAAAAAGGTCATTTGGCGGACCGATGTTTTGGAAAGAAGGGTGAAAAATAAAGCAAGTAGGGCCCGAGTATATTTTTCTTTCACAACTTTTTCAAGAAAAAACAAAAAAAAAATTCAAAAGATTTTGCATTTTCCCATCATTTTTCAAAAAATAAAAAAAAAGAGAGAAAGAAAATCCAAAAAGATTTTACATTTTTCATCATTTTTCAAAAAAGACAAATATAATTTTTTTTTCAAATTAGTTGCATCTTCCCGAACTACGCATACCTGATTCTCGTCTTTCGGGGCGGGATACGTAGGCAGTCCACATAGAGTCTGATCTTTCTAGTGTCTTAGGTTGTTGGCTTCGCGGGGTCTTAGCAAAATCTTGCATGTCTAGCCACGTTTGGCCACATCGGTTGTTTTTGCAAAATTGGGATATTTTCGCAAAATGGATTGTTAACTATGGATTAGAGTCCTAAACCCACAACAAAGTGTCCTCTCAGTTTTAAGGTTCCTTCTTGTTGAATTTGCATGTCTAGCCACTATTGGCCATATCGGCCATTATTGCAAAATGGGGTCATTTTCGCAAAAGTGGTTCAATTACCCATATCTTAGGATATTAAGTCCACAACTAAGTGTCGTATTACTTTAAGGTCCGTCCTTATTGAGTTTGCATCTTTAGCCACTTTTGGCCATATCGGCCGTTTTTGCAAAATGGGTCATTTCTGCAAATTAATTTTGAGCCATGATTATTGGGAGTTTGAATTCATATAAGCCTTAGTGAAGTATTTTTCCATGTCTTTGAGGCCATCTTTGTTGAGTTTGCCCTAATAGCCACATTTCGGCTACGTAGGTCATTTTGCAAATAGCCCAATCGCGTCTTGCATGTGTCTAATAGAAAGTCTCGTGGCGTCACATGTGTCTTGAGTCACTAAATCTATTTGATCTTATTTTTCCCATTCAGGACAAATACCCCAGGACCATTCTAGTCAAGACCATTGCATGCACGAGCTGCTTGAGGAATTGTTTTTTATTTTTAGTCTATTTTATGTTGTCCTTTAATTTTTAATCTTGTACAGTAGTATCGCGTCTGTCAGTCTAGTAAATATTGTCGAGTCTTTTGTTATAGTACTCCCTGTTTTGTATTTGAAAATCCAAAAAAAAATTATAAATGAAAAATCCCAAAAAGATTGTTATTTCTTAGTTAATTTTATCCATTACTTTTCCAGAACTACGCTTGATCTGATTCATGAGGGACATGATACGTAGGCAACCTACATAGGGTTCGATCGAATCATTTTTCAAAAATAAAAAAAAAACAAGAAGGAAAAGAAAAGAAAAAAAGTGAGAATGAAATTGCGGGACATGAGAAATGAGAGGAAAGAAAAGAGCGATAATCAGAAAGAAAAGAGGGGAAAAGAAATGAAAAACCAAGCAGTGTGAGCAAGGAAGATGAAGAAGGAAATGGGGCAAGAAGAGTGAAATTGGGATGACGTCAAATGATATTTTGACCCTCGAAGCCATTTTAGAACCGTTAATTGTGACTAGGGGCATTGCACGCAATGTGATATTTCTATTCGATAAATGCTCTAACGCTAACATGTTGGCTTTATTTTTCTCCTCTTTGTTACTTTTATTGTTATCATAACAGAGGGTTGTTAGTTTGTGGCACTTTGGCGATTCGTCCATACAATACAAGGTCAAAGAGCAAGTGGCCATGGCTAGCAAAGAAACAAATACTGGGGTTGTAGACCCACCAATTGAGTTTGTGGAGTCGGAGTCTGAATTGAAAAGGAGGTCCAAAGGTTGAAACAACAGATGGGGGAAATGTATCAAGCCTAGATTAAGGGACATCCTCCACCTTCATTCCCTACCAAATATACAGAAAACCATGCCTCCATTCCACCGCTGTCCCAACCTAGATTCCCAATACCGTTGATCTTTCCCTTCAACACTCCCCGGGCTTTACCCCTTACAACTCCTACCCTGGAACTTTGTCCCATATTTTCCATGCTACACCAGCTAAAACAACCTCATACCCTGCTCCGACATCTGCTCCTATTTTTGTAGCTCCTCCACCAGCTACTCTTCCTCGATCCTCTAGCGAGACTGTGTTCAAAGTCCCCGATGCCCAAGGAAAGAGACCCAAGGAAAGTTTTAGGGCGTTTTGCTTCATATGGAATGAACAAGTTGCTCGGGTCAGTTCTCTGATTGATAGAAAAGATGTTGCTAGGCCCCGCCAATGGTAGGATCCAGTAGGAAACCCTTTTAAATGCTTTCAGCCTCAATACCGACCTCGTGAATATCCCCGAGCCCCACAAAATCCACCCCAGTATTATCCTCCGAACAATGTTCGACCATCTATCCAACCACTGGGTCACTCCCTGGGGCGAGCATCAGCATCCCAAAATACTCTTTCACCTTCACAACTTTTTCGGGCACCCAACAACCCGCATCCAAGCCAGGGGTATAGAGGTAAACAAATGTTGAAAGATAATTTTACACCGATAGGAGAGTCCTATGCAATCTTGTTTAAGAAATTAAAGCATTATGACCTGATTGCACCTATTCATCCGAATCATATGGACCCACGTGCAAGAAGCTTTGACCCTTATAAAAGGTGTGAATACCATTCTAATTCCCAGGGATACAATGTCGAAAGTTGTCGGGATTTCAAAAGAGAAATAGAAAGAATGATTCAAGAAGGAATAATTGTGATCTAGGACAGTGACACCCAGAACATCGCGCATAATCCTTTACTTGCACATGATAATGCACACTTTGTGGGAGAGGTGCATGGTGACAAGGAGTATGAGAATCCTCTAGGGAACTTGCTGACTGAAGTGAATGATATTGAAATTGGTGAAAGTCCCAGTAATTTTGATGTGTAACCCAGTGGCTAAGACGCCGAGCTTGGTAAAAGGAAAGAAACTCCTTTCTTGGCTAGCCAGGGAGGAGTTTCAGTGGTTTATTTTGTTGTCATTTTTGTTGTCCAGGTTATTTCGGGGTTGTACTCCGAACATTGTCTTGTGGCTCAAACCTTTCTTCTTTTTATTTTGCCTACTTCGTTTAGTTGTAGTAACTCGTCTAGTGTTATTTAGGATTGTTCCATGGTTGTAACCCACGTCTATTTTGCTTGTCTTGTTCAAACCCTTTTCATCATCTGTCTAATACAATCTCCTATTTTCTGTTAGTTCTAGTCAGTTTTTGTTTAGGTCATTTTTCCTTTATAGTTCTTTTCATGCCGATTCTAGTAACATGACATGCACGCATAATTCACAGCCTGGTCTTTAAAGTTAGTCTAATAATGAAGCAATGACATGGGTTTGAATATAATAAATGGAGACATTTGAGGAAACAAGTAAAGATTCACACATCCTGAGATAACCTGAAGCTTGAATTGAGTGAAACTAAGGCAGTTAGTTTGGGAAATCAAGTGGTCGATAAGAGTATACAATAAGAGAATGTCTCTCAAGCAGTTTGAGAAAAATCAGTCAGTGCTGAAATGCATTCTTCCACATCAATATAAGGTTGAGTCAAGTCTACTTCGAACTGGCAAGGATTATTCATTGGGACAAAAGTATTGCCCGTCGACACTCTTTGTTTGTGTTGATGCCATCAATAGTTACTATGTGTGATTTGTTTTCTTATCTTCAATTGTATGTTTGTACTTGACATTTTTAAATTTGGTATGACGAAGGTATTTTATTCTGCTACCCAAACACTTTTATCCTTTGCTACCCCTTTTGAGCCTTAATTTATTTTGTTTCATACCCCTCTTTTGGAATCAGAAGCAGAGTTGGGAACTAGAAAAGAAAAAAAAAGAGAAAAAGGAGAAAAGGAAAGAAAGAAAAAAAAAGAGAAAAGAAAATTGGCCAACTTTGTGTTTGAACTACGTTTGACCTGATTCTTGTCACCACAAGATACGTAGGCAGCCTTACGGTTCGGTCACACCAAATAAAATATTTCATAATCTCCCGAAATCAAGAGTGGGACAAATTTTCTTAGAAATCCCAAAAAAAATCCAAAAAGAAAATTCCCCAGACTCTAAGAAACTGGGGCAGGAGTTTTAATTTTGCCAAAAGACCTGATTCCAAAAGATGTAATTTTGAACCCTTTCATCTTAAATTTTTTTGAGCCTTCATGTCACCCTTTCTTTCCAACCCTGTCCAAAAACCTACATTACGGTCCAAAGAAAGACCTTCTGACAAATCTTTGAGGATGCCAAATCAAGTGTGTCGTGGAAGTCTGATCTTATTGTATCATGGGTAATACCTTGTTTTCAGCACAAAGAGAGAAAATGATAAAATGAGAGAGTCTTATCGGTGAAAACTCTCATGGGCACCGTAAGGCAACGGTGAGTTGAGAAAAGAGCAAAATGAGAGAGGCTTGATGGTGAAAACCTTCAGGGCACTACAAGTCGACTGAGGATTGTGGATCAGATGGGACAATTGAAGCGCTGAAGCCCAGTTTCACAGTGAAAAGGTACAACAAGAGTTGAATATTAGACTTGCTTGAGAGATTAGGCCACTTAATCCAAATGTGCATGTCATGGTCATTAGAGTTGGTATCCACATTTGATAAGTTTCTACTTTATAATTTTCTTGTTAGGCATCTCTTTCCCGTGTCCCTTATTTTGTTCCTCTCATTTTGTTTGAGTCTCTTCTTGAGTCTATTTAGTCAGAACAAGTGAGAATTGACTTCAAAATTTGCTACCAGCTTTCCAATTGCACAAAACGAATTTGGCTAGCACATCAAAGTGGCATGAGTCAGGGAAAGGTAGTATGCGCATTGAGTTGGTAACAATCAACATGCTTTGGGATTCATGTGAGAAATGCAAGGGTTCGGTAAATCTCAATCCATGAGCAAAATGCAACAGATAGAGGATATTAGGAACGAATGGAGCAGAGGTCTTTTTGGGTGCTAAGATCCAAAGTCGAGAGGGAAACATACTCTTTCGCCGTCAAAGTGCCTATGGTACCAGTTCATATTTGGTTACCCTTTTTGTGATAAGGCTTAAAAGAAAATGGGCAGTCGATAACTGTCGAGGTCGTCCAGGTTGAAATCAAAGTTATCTTGGTAGTGGCAGAAACAGACACTCAGCAATGACGCCACAAACTAACCACCACGTTTTCAAACTAACAAAATTTTATTCGTCTAAAACGGGGGCAAGAAAATTTGTTAATCCACAGTGACCTCCCATGAAAAAGGCATGATTCAGGGGCAAGAACTTCTGTTCAGATTCGTCCAAGAAGAGAGCATGGCTCAGGTAAGTTCATTATCGGCTTTGCAGGACCCTCCTGGATAATGAGATTTAGGTTTTAAAAGTTTTCAGGACCCTCCTGGATAATGAGATTTAGTTTTAAGTTTTCAGGACCCTCCTGGATAATGAGATTTAGGTTTTGAAAGTTTTTAGGACCCTCCTGGATAGTGAGATTTAATTTAAAATTCTCAGGACCCTCCTGGATAATGGGATTTAATTTAAAGTTCTCAGGACCCTCCTGGATAATGGGATTTAATTTTAAAATTCTCTGGACCCTCCTGGATAATGAGATTTAATTTTAAAATTCTCAAGACACTCCTGGATAATGGGACTTAATTTAAAATTCTCAGGACCCTCCTAGATAATGAGATTTAGTTTAAAGTTTTCAGAACCCTCATGGACAATGGGATTTAGGTTTTGAAAGTTTTCAGGACCCTCATGGATTATGAGATTTAGGTTTTGAAAGTTTTCAGGACCCTCCTGAAAAATAGGATTTAATTTAAAATTCTCATGACCCTCCTGGATAATGAGATTTAATTTAAAATTCTCAGGACCCTCCTGGATAATGGGATTTAATTTTAAAATTCTCAGGACCCTCCTGGATAATGGAATTTAGTTTTAAGTTTTCAAGACCCTCCTGGATAATGAGATTTAGGTTTTGAAAGTTTTCAGGACTCTCATGGATAATGAGACTTAATTTAAAATTCTCAGGACTCTCCTGGATAAAGGTATTTAGTTTTAAGTTTTCAGGACCCTCTTGGATAATGGGATTTAGGTTTTGAAAGTTTTCAGGACCCTCTTGGATAATGGGATTTAGGTTTTGAAAGTTTTGAGGACCCTCCTGGAATATGGGATTTAATTTAAAATTCTCAGGACCCTCCTGGATAATAGGATTTAATTTAAAATTCTCAGGACCCTCCTGGATAATGGGATTTAATTTTAAAATTCTCAAACCCTCCTGGATAATGGGATTTAATTTAAAATTCTCAAACCCTCCTGGATAATGGGATTTAGTTTTAAGTTTTTAGGACCCTCCTAGATAATGGGATTTAGGTTTTGAAAGTTTTCAGGACCCTTCTGGATAATGAGATTTAGGTTTTGAAAGTTTTCAGGATCCTCCTGGATAATGAGATTTAGTTTTAAGTTTTCAGGACCCTCATGGATAATGAGATTTAATTTAAAATTTTTAGGACCCTCCTGGATAATGGTATTTAATTTTTAATTTTTAAGGACCCTCTTGGATAATGTGATTTAGGTTTTAAAAGTCTTTAGGACCCTCATGGATAATGGGATTTAATTTAAAATTCTCAGGATCCTCTTGGATAATGGGATTTAATTTTAAAATTCTCAAGACCCTCCTCGATAACAAGGGAATACAATTCAAGTTTTTGGCAATCAGGCGCCACCTGGATAACGAGGGAATACAATTCAAGTTTTTGGCAATCATGCGCCCACCTGGATAGCGAGGGAATACAATTCAAGTTTCTGGCAATTAGTCACCCACCTGGATAACGAGGGAATACAATTCAAGTTTCTGGCAGTCAGGCGCCCACCTGGATAACGAGGGAATACAATTCAAGTTTTAGTAATCAGGCACCCACCTGGATAACGAGGAAATACAATTCAAGTTTTGGTAATTAGGCACCCACCTGGATAACGAGGGAATACAATTTAAGTTTCTTGCAATCAGGCGCCCACCTGGATAACGAGGGAATACAATTCAAGTTGTTGGTAATCAGGTGCCCACCTGGATAACGAGGGAATACAATTCAAGTTTTGGTAATCACGCACCCACATGGATAACGAGGGAATACAATTCAAGTTTTGGTAATCAGGCGCCCACTTGGATAACGAAGGAATACTGTTCAAGTTTTAGCAATCAGGCGCCCACCTGGATAACGAGGGAATACTATTCAAGTTTTAGCAATCAGGCGCCCACCTGGATAACGAGGGAATACAATTCATATTTTTGGTAATCAGGCGTCCACCTGGATAACGAGGAAATACAATTCAAGTTTTTTTCAATTAGGCGCCTACCTGGATGACGAGGGAATATAATTCAAGTTTTTGGCAATCAGGTGCCCACTTGGATAACGAGGGAATACAATTCAAGTTTCTGGCAATCATGCGCCCACCTGGATAATGAGGGAATACAATTCAAGTTCATGGTAATCAGGTACCCACCTGGATAACGAGGGAATACAATTCAAGTTCTTGGTAATCAGGCGCCCACCTGGATAACAAAGGAATACAATTCAAGTTTTGGAAATCAGGCGCCCACCTGGATAACAAAGGAATACAATTCAAGTTTTGGAAATCAGGCGCCCACCGGAGAACAAGGGAATACATTTCAAGTTTTGGCAATCAGGCGCCCACCTAGAAAACATGGGAATACAATTCAAGTTTTGGCATCAGGCACCCACCTGGAGAACAAGGGGATTCATTTCATAGTTACTTCCAATTCGCAAATTCAAGAAGCATCAGGAGCTCGCCTGAAGAACGGGGTCCATTTTTCAGTCTTATGTTGAAGATCAAATAGAGATTCACGGAAGATTCAAGACAAGAAGCAGATAGGATCTTGTATTTTTATTTTACTTTTGCTGTAATTTTCCTTTTATTTTTGATGTAATGGCAGGAACCGCTGACTGGAACCTCGACGGCACCTCAATCGGCTCTCCACCTCGGTATACTCCACCACTATTCCTACTTCTGAACTACGCGTGACCTGTTTCCTTTATAGCCAATGATATGTAGGCAGCTCAGATATCAGGGCTCGGTCACATTCTCCTTTCTTTTAAATTTTTGGTCTCTCTAAATAAAGGTCGGGTCAAAAAACCTGTCTAGTCGTTCTTTGTCTGAAAATATTTCGTATTTCCAGTCAAAGAGGGGCAACTGTAGACATGTATTATTTGACCCTCCCCAAGATTTTACTCTTTTTAGCTTCTAGATATTTAGTTTAGGCCTAATATTGCTATTTTACCTAGTTTTAACTATTTTACTTTATTTTAAGAACAAAAATTAAAAATTACAAAAATAGTTCCATATTTCTCTACTTAATTCACGTATTAGATATTTTTAGAAGGATACGTTACTTTGAACCTATTTTTATTCTAATATAATCCTTGAAAATACCAAAAATAGTTTCAACTTTAATTTTAATTTTATTCGAATGTTAATAGTTTATTAAAATCAATTAGAAAGAGTAATTTTATATCTTTTATAAGTATTCATATTATTTTTAGCTTTCTTAGCCCAATTTTTGTAGGAAACTAGAGCCCAATTTTGAAGCTCAAATCTTGTTAGTCCATACCCCATTTAGCATAATATACAAAAAAAAAAAAAAACTAGACCTACACTAGGAGGGATGAGCGGTTATTTGAGAATGAGCAGACCTTCTTCTTCAACTGATGAAACAAAAAAAAACCTTAAGAGAAGAAGAGAGAACCCTGCTAGCCGCCGCCAAGCTCTCCCTCTACTCCACCACTGGTCCGCCTACAACCGCACAACATCAGAAATCTTTCTTCCTATTATTCAGACTCCAATTTCTTCTACAGCCATGTAAAGAGCACTAGGTTTCTCCTTGGTCACTAATAAAAATTCAAGGCCAAGTTAAAAGCAACGCCTCTTTCAGTCATTTCTGCGATTTCCTTTCCGGCAAAGCGTGTGTTTCTCGTTTGAAGGTCTGATTAGCTCGAGAATTCCGTTCGGGGTGTTCGTTCACGATTTGCAGCTTCCGCTCGAGGTTCGGGTTCCGTTTCTCGCTTGCCGATTTTATTTTTTCAATCAAGGTTCAGTTCTTCTATCTCTCTTTATTTCAAATGAATTAAAGTATGATTGGTTATGTGATTCATGTTCCTCTGTGTTGGTCTATGTCTAAAATGAATTTGAACTTAATTTGTTGTTTGATTCTTGTTCCTTTTGTGCTTGGTGTTCGATGTTGGTAGTGATATTTGATCACAAAGTGGAAGGGAATTTTAGTTTGTTTGATCTAGTTTTACATTTGATAAGTATAAATCTCAAAATTGGGAGTAAGATTTGGACTAATTTCATTTAAGTAACAACGTGGGATTGAGTTGTGTTTTAAATTAATGGGTCCAGTAATATAATATTTAATTTCTTTCATCTATTAGGCTTGAATTTACTGAGATTTCCCTATGGTATTAGGAGTATAGATTAGTTTAGTCTATTCATGGGCCAATATTATGCTTGGATTCATAGTTCCTTAATTACTTTCCTAATTCTATAATTCTTTTTATTCTCGAGATTTTTCTTTGTTGGAAAAGTTTGGATGCAAAAGTTTGTTCAATAAATGGCCAAAATAGCATGTGAACATTTGTATACCAAGATTATTAAGCAAAAATGAAAGAAGTTAAAAGGGATAACATCTTGATGCTTGAATTGTATCGTGGGGTCTGGTACTGAACATAGAAAAGAGAATTGATATTAACGTGACATTTTATTAGTTTATTATTTCTATTTGATTACTAGGAGCATGTTTAGGCCGATCACACTCGGGTAGGCAAATTTTAGGTCTCGCCTTTTATTTCATTCGAGGTGAGAGGTCATTCCCTTTAGTTTATATTCTGGGGAATGCCTCGTAGAGTTTGTATATATTATTGTTATCCGGGGTATGCCCCGAAGTGAATGTAACGGAGGCCGCAACTACACCGTGGAGGAAGTATAGTGTAGGTTAGCTTAGGATTTTACTTTTCATTATTTTTATTTTTATTTTTCTTTTATTAGGTAGGGACGACCTCGATCCTCTTCTGTGTTTGTTTTTGTTTGTGTGTTTTCACCTCAATCTGAGTATTCTTAAAATCCGACTTGATCATGTACGCAACCGTACTAGTTACGGGACTTGGGGAGTGCCTAACACCTCCTCCCTGAGTCAAATGAACCCCCTTACCTAAATCTCTGGTGTAGACTTAGTTTTGGAGTCTAAAGTGTTTTAAAGGAAAATCATTTCTAAAAAAAACGGTGACTTGGTACACCGAAACAAATGTCAGGTGGCGACTCTGAGTTATTTCCTTTTGAACACGAATTTTTGTCACTTTTCAATTAAAAACCCTTTTGAGCTTTACAAAATCCATTTATTTATTTAAGAGGGTTAAGTGAAGTTTGAAAAAAAAGGGTGTGACATATCTGGCGACTCTGCTGGGGACTTGCAGGTTCTATCTGATACTTGATCTTGTTGGCTTTTGGAATATCCAGTTGAGGTGTTTATGTGTTTACAGTTTTCTTTTTATGTGTTTACTGTTTTATAACTGTCATCATATGCATTACCCGATCAATTCTTTCTGCAACAAGTCTCGGAGTGCGCGTCGTGTACACGAACTCTTCGTTGAGTCACCCTTATTTTAGTAAGGGGCGTTAGACGTATGGAGTGGGTGGAAAGATTGAGCAGCCACCATCGACCATACGCTCCCCCGAATTGCCTTGTTAGTAAACTCCAAACTTAGGTCAACCTTTAGGTCATTCTTATTTGCATCATGTCATTTCAACCTAGTAGGGCTCGGTCCCAGGTACCGTGTCCCGTCATAGGAGGCCTATCCAAATTATGTCAAAATGAGCCCATGGCCCAAAATGACTTTTAATCATCCTATGTGCTAAATGTTGCATCTGTGAGGGTAAAAAGGTCATTTGGCGGACCGATGTTTTGGAAAGAAGGGTGAAAAATAAAGCAAGTAGGGCCCGAGTATATTTTTCTTTCACAATTTTTTCAAGAAAAAACAAAAAAAAAATTCAAAAGATTTTGCATTTTCCCATCATTTTTCAAAAAATAAAAAAAAAGAGAGAAAGAAAATCCAAAAAGATTTTACATTTTTCATCATTTTTCAAAAAAGACAAATATAATTTTTTTTTCAAATTAGTTGCATCTTCCCGAACTACGCATACCTGATTCTCGTCTTTCGGGGCGGGATACGTAGGCAGTCCACATAGAGTCTGATCTTTCTAGTGTCTTAGGTTGTTGGCTTCGCGGGGTCTTAGCAAAATCTTGCATGTCTAGCCACGTTTGGCCACATCGGTTGTTTTTGCAAAATTGGGATATTTTCGCAAAATGGATTGTTAACTATGGATTAGAGTCCTAAACCCACAACAAAGTGTCCTCTCAGTTTTAAGGTTCCTTCTTGTTGAATTTGCATGTCTAGCCACTATTGGCCTATCGGCCATTATTGCAAAATGGGGTCATTTTCGCAAAAGTGGTTCAATTACCCATATCTTAGGATATTAAGTCCACAACTAAGTGTCGTATTACTTTAAGGTCCGTCCTTATTGAGTTTGCATCTTTAGCCACTTTTGGCCATATCGGCCGTTTTTGCAAAATGGGTCATTTCTGCAAATTAATTTTGAGCCATGATTATTGGGAGTTTGAATTCATATAAGCCTTAGTGAAGTATTTTTCCATGTCTTTGAGGCCATCTTTGTTGAGTTTGCCCTAATAGCCACATTTCGGCTACGTAGGTCATTTTGCAAATAGCCCAATCGCGTCTTGCATGTGTCTAATAGAAAGTCTCGTGGCGTCACATGTGTCTTGAGTCACTAAATCTATTTGATCTTATTTTTCCCATTCAGGACAAATACCCCAGGACCATTCTAGTCAAGACCATTGCATGCACGAGCTGCTTGAGGAATTGTTTTTTATTTTTAGTCTATTTTATGTTGTCCTTTAATTTTTAATCTTGTACAGTAGTATCGCGTCTGTCAGTCTAGTAAATATTGTCGAGTCTTTTGTTATAGTACTCCCTGTTTTGTATTTGAAAATCCAAAAAAAAATTATAAATGAAAAATCCCAAAAAGATTGTTATTTCTTAGTTAATTTTATCCATTACTTTTCCAGAACTACGCTTGATCTGATTCATGAGGGACATGATACGTAGGCAACCTACATAGGGTTCGATCGAATCATTTTTCAAAAATAAAAAAAAAACAAGAAGGAAAAGAAAAGAAAAAAAGTGAGAATGAAATTGCGGGACATGAGAAATGAGAGGAAAGAAAAGAGCGATAATCAGAAAGAAAAGAGGGGAAAAGAAATGAAAAACCAAGCAGTGTGAGCAAGGAAGATGAAGAAGGAAATGGGGCAAGAAGAGTGAAATTGGGATGACGTCAAATGATATTTTGACCCTCGAAGCCATTTTAGAACCGTTAATTGTGACTAGGGGCATTGCACGCAATGTGATATTTCTATTCGATAAATGCTCTAACGCTAACATGTTGGCTTTGTTTTTCTCCTCTTTGTTACTTTTATTGTTATCATAACAGAGGGTTGTTAGTTTGTGGCACTTTGGCGATTCGTCCATACAATACAAGGTCAAAGAGCAAGTGGCCATGGCTAGCAAAGAAACAAATACTGGGGTTGTAGACCCACCAATGGAGTTTGTGGAGTCGGAGTCTGAATTGAAAAGGAGGTCCAAAGGTTGAAACAACAGATGGGGGAAATGTATCAAGCCTAGATTAAGGGACATCCTCCACCTTCATTCCCTACCAAATATACAGAAAACCATGCCTCCATTCCACCGCTGTCCCAACCCAGATTCCCAATACCGTTGATCTTTCCCTTCAACACTCCCCGGGCTTTACCCCTTACAACTCCTACCCTGGAACTTTGTCCCATATTTTCCATGCTACACCAGCTAAAACAACCTCATACCCTGCTCCGACATCTGCTCCTATTTTTGTAGCTCCTCCACCAGCTACTCTTCCTCGATCCTCTAGCGAGACTGTGTTCAAAGTCCCCGATGCCCAAGGAAAGAGACCCAAGGAAAGTTTTAGGGCGTTTTGCTTCATATGGAATGAACAAGTTGCTCGGGTCAGTTCTCTGATTGATAGAAAAGATGTTGCTAGGCCCCGCCAATGGTAGGATCCAGTAGGAAACCCTTTTAAATGCTTTCAGCCTCAATACCGACCTCGTGAATATCCCCGAGCCCCACAAAATCCACCCCAGTATTATCCTCCGAACAATGTTCGACCATCTATCCAACCACTGGGTCACTCCCTGGGGCGAGCATCAGCATCCCAAAATACTCTTTCACCTTCACAACTTTTTCGGGCACCCAACAACCCACATCCAAGCCAGGGGTATAGAGGTAAACAAAGGTTGAAAGATAATTTTACACCGATAGGAGAGTCCTATGCAATCTTGTTTAAGAAATTAAAGCATTATGACCTGATTGCACCTATTCATCCGAATCATATGGACCCACGTGCAAGAAGCTTTGACCCTTATAAAAGGTGTGAATACCATTCTAATTCCCAGGGATACAATGTCGAAAGTTGTCGGGATTTCAAAAGAGAAATAGAAAGAATGATTCAAGAAGGAATAATTGTGATCTAGGACAGTGACACCCAGAACATCGCGCATAATCCTTTACTTGCACATGATAATGCACACTTTGTGGGAGAGGTGCATGGTGACAAGGAGTATGAGAATCCTCTAGGGAACTTGCTGACTGAAGTGAATGATATTGAAATTGGTGAAAGTCCCAGTAATTTTGATGTGTAACCCAGTGGCTAAGACGCCGAGCTTGGTAAAAGGAAAGAAACTCCTTTCTTGGCTAGCCAGGGAGGAGTTTCAGTGGTTTATTTTGTTGTCATTTTTGTTGTCCAGGTTATTTCGGGGTTGTACTCCGAACATTGTCTTGTGGCTCAAACCTTTCTTCTTTTTATTTTGCCTACTTCGTTTAGTTGTAGTAACTCGTCTAGTGTTATTTAGGATTGTTCCATGGTTGTAACCCACGTCTATTTTGCTTGTCTTGTTCAAACCCTTTTCATCATCTGTCTAATACAATCTCCTATTTTCTGTTAGTTCTAGTCAGTTTTTGTTTAGGTCATTTTTCCTTTATAGTTCTTTTCATGCCGATTCTAGTAACATGACATGCACGCATAATTCACAGCCTGGTCTTTAAAGTTAGTCTAATAATGAAGCAATGACATGGGTTTGAATATAATAAATGGAGACATTTGAGGAAACAAGTAAAGATTCACACATCCTGAGATAACCTGAAGCTTGAATTGAGTGAAACTAAGGCAGTTAGTTTGGGAAATCAAGTGGTCGATAAGAGTATACAATAAGAGAATGTCTCTCAAGCAGTTTGAGAAAAATCAGTCAGTGCTGAAATGCATTCTTCCACATCAATATAAGGTTGAGTCAAGTCTACTTCGAACTGGCAAGGATTATTCATTGGGACAAAAGTATTGCCCGTCGACACTCTTTGTTTGTGTTGATGCCATCAATAGTTACTATGTGTGATTTGTTTTCTTATCTTCAATTGTATGTTTGTACTTGACATTTTTAAATTTGGTATGACGAAGGTATTTTATTCTGCTACCCAAACACTTTTATCCTTTGCTACCCCTTTTGAGCCTTAATTTATTTTGTTTCATACCCCTCTTTTGGAATCAGAAGCAGAGTTGGGAACTAGAAAAGAAAAAAAAAGAGAAAAAGGAGAAAAGGAAAGAAAGAAAAAAAAAGAGAAAAGAAAATTGGCCAACTTTGTGTTTGAACTACGTTCGACCTGATTCTTGTCACCACAAGATACGTAGGCAGCCTTACGGTTCGGTCACACCAAATAAAATATTTCATAATCTCCCGAAATCAAGAGTGGGACAAATTTTCTTAGAAATCCCAAAAAAAATCCAAAAAGAAAATTCCCCAGACTCTAAGAAACTGGGGCAGGAGTTTTAATTTTGCCAAAAGACCTGATTCCAAAAGATGTAATTTTGAACCCTTTCATCTTAAATTTTTTTGAGCCTTCATGTCACCCTTTCTTTCCAACCCTGTCCAAAAACCTACATTACGGTCCAAAGAAAGACCTTCTGACAAATCTTTGAGGATGCCAAATCAAGTGTGTCGTGGAAGTCTGATCTTATTGTATCATGGGTAATACCTTGTTTTCAGCACAAAGAGAGAAAATGATAAAATGAGAGAGTCTTATCGGTGAAAACTCTCATGGGCACCGTAAGGCAACGGTGAGTTGAGAAAAGAGCAAAATGAGAGAGGCTTGATGGTGAAAACCTTCAGGGCACTACAAGTCGACTGAGGATTGTGGATCAGATGGGACAATTGAAGCGCTGAAGCCCAGTTTCACAGTGAAAAGGTACAACAAGAGTTGAATATTAGACTTGCTTGAGAGATTAGGCCACTTAATCCAAATGTGCATGTCATGGTCATTAGAGTTGGTATCCACATTTGATAAGTTTCTACTTTATAATTTTCTTGTTAGGCATCTCTTTCCCGTGTCCCTTATTTTGTTCCTCTCATTTTGTTTGAGTCTCTTCTTGAGTCTATTTAGTCAGAACAAGTGAGAATTGACTTCAAAATTTGCTACCAGCTTTCCAATTGCACAAAACGAATTTGGCTAGCACATCAAAGTGGCATGAGTCAGGGAAAGGTAGTATGCGCATTGAGTTGGTAACAATCAACATGCTTTGGGATTCATGTGAGAAATGCAAGGGTTCGGTAAATCTCAATCCATGAGCAAAATGCAACAGATAGAGGATATTAGGAACGAATGGAGCAGAGGTCTTTTTGGGTGCTAAGATCCAAAGTCGAGAGGGAAACATACTCTTTCGCCGTCAAAGTGCCTATGGTACCAGTTCATATTTGGTTACCCTTTTTGTGATAAGGCTTAAAAGAAAATGGGCAGTCGATAACTGTCGAGGTCGTCCAGGTTGAAATCAAAGTTATCTTGGTAGTGGCAGAAACAGACACTCAGCAATGACGCCACAAACTAACCACCACGTTTTCAAACTAACAAAATTTTATTCGTCTAAAACGGGGGCAAGAAAATTTGTTAATCCACAGTGACCTCCCATGAAAAAGGCATGATTCAGGGGCAAGAACTTCTGTTCAGATTCGTCCAAGAAGAGAGCATGGCTCAGGTAAGTTCATTATCGGCTTTGCAGGACCCTCCTGGATAATGAGATTTAGGTTTTAAAAGTTTTCAGGACCCTCCTGGATAATGAGATTTAGTTTTAAGTTTTCAGGACCCTCCTGGATAATGAGATTTAGGTTTTGAAAGTTTTTAGGACCCTCCTGGATAGTGAGATTTAATTTAAAATTCTCAGGACCCTCCTGGATAATGGGATTTAATTTAAAGTTCTCAGGACCCTCCTGGATAATGGGATTTAATTTTAAAATTCTCTGGACCCTCCTGGATAATGAGATTTAATTTTAAAATTCTCAAGACACTCCTGGATAATGGGACTTAATTTAAAATTCTCAGGACCCTCCTAGATAATGAGATTTAGTTTAAAGTTTTCAGAACCCTCATGGACAATGGGATTTAGGTTTTGAAAGTTTTCAGGACCCTCATGGATTATGAGATTTAGGTTTTGAAAGTTTTCAGGACCCTCCTGAAAAATAGGATTTAATTTAAAATTCTCATGACCCTCCTGGATAATGAGATTTAATTTAAAATTCTCAGGACCCTCCTGGATAATGTGATTTAATTTTAAAATTCTCAGGACCCTCCTGGATAATGGAATTTAGTTTTAAGTTTTCAAGACCCTCCTGGATAATGAGATTTAGGTTTTGAAAGTTTTCAGGACTCTCATGGATAATGAGACTTAATTTAAAATTCTCAGGACTCTCCTGGATAATGGTATTTAGTTTTAAGTTTTCAGGACCCTCTTGGATAATGGGATTTAGGTTTTGAAAGTTTTCAGGACCCTCTTGGATAATGGGATTTAGGTTTTGAAAGTTTTGAGGACCCTCCTGGAATATGGGATTTAATTTAAAATTCTCAGGACCCTCCTGGATAATAGGATTTAATTTAAAATTCTCAGGACCCTCCTGGATAATGGGATTTAATTTTAAAATTCTCAAACCCTCCTGGATAATGGGATTTAATTTAAAATTCTCAAACCCTCCTGGATAATGGGATTTAGTTTTAAGTTTTTAGGACCCTCCTAGATAATGGGATTTAGGTTTTGAAAGTTTTCAGGACCCTTCTGGATAATGAGATTTAGGTTTTGAAAGTTTTCAGGATCCTCCTGGATAATGAGATTTAGTTTTAAGTTTTCAGGACCCTCATGGATAATGAGATTTAATTTAAAATTTTTAGGACCCTCCTGGATAATGGTATTTAATTTTTAATTTTTAAGGACCCTCTTGGATAATGTGATTTAGGTTTTAAAAGTCTTTAGGACCCTCATGGATAATGGGATTTAATTTAAAATTCTCAGGATCCTCTTGGATAATGGGATTTAATTTTAAAATTCTCAAGACCCTCCTCGATAACAAGGGAATACAATTCAAGTTTTTGGCAATCAGGCGCCACCTGGATAACGAGGGAATACAATTCAAGTTTTTGGCAATCATGCGCCCACCTGGATAGCGAGGGAATACAATTCAAGTTTCTGGCAATTAGTCACCCACCTGGATAACGAGGGAATACAATTCAAGTTTCTGGCAGTCAGGCGCCCACCTGGATAACGAGGGAATACAATTCAAGTTTTAGTAATCAGGCACCCACCTGGATAACGAGGAAATACAATTCAAGTTTTGGTAATTAGGCACCCACCTGGATAACGAGGGAATACAATTTAAGTTTCTTGCAATCAGGCGCCCACCTGGATAACGAGGGAATACAATTCAAGTTGTTGGTAATCAGGTGCCCACCTGGATAACGAGGGAATACAATTCAAGTTTTGGTAATCACGCACCCACATGGATAACGAGGGAATACAATTCAAGTTTTGGTAATCAGGCGCCCACTTGGATAACGAAGGAATACTGTTCAAGTTTTAGCAATCAGGCGCCCACCTGGATAACGAGGGAATACTATTCAAGTTTTAGCAATCAGGCGCCCACCTGGATAACGAGGGAATACAATTCATATTTTTGGTAATCAGGCGTCCACCTGGATAACGAGGAAATACAATTCAAGTTTTTTTCAATTAGGCGCCTACCTGGATGACGAGGGAATATAATTCAAGTTTTTGGCAATCAGGTGCCCACTTGGATAACGAGGGAATACAATTCAAGTTTCTGGCAATCATGCGCCCACCTGGATAATGAGGGAATACAATTCAAGTTCATGGTAATCAGGTACCCACCTGGATAACGAGGGAATACAATTCAAGTTCTTGGTAATCAGGCGCCCACCTGGATAACAAAGGAATACAATTCAAGTTTTGGAAATCAGGCGCCCACCTGGATAACAAAGGAATACAATTCAAGTTTTGGAAATCAGGCGCCCACCGGAGAACAAGGGAATACATTTCAAGTTTTGGCAATCAGGCGCCCACCTAGAAAACATGGGAATACAATTCAAGTTTTGGCATCAGGCACCCACCTGGAGAACAAGGGGATTCATTTCATAGTTACTTCCAATTCGCAAATTCAAGAAGCATCAGGAGCTCGCCTGAAGAACGGGGTCCATTTTTCAGTCTTATGTTGAAGATCAAATAGAGATTCACGGAAGATTCAAGACAAGAAGCAGATAGGATCTTGTATTTTTATTTTACTTTTGCTGTAATTTTCCTTTTATTTTTGATGTAATGGCAGGAACCGCGGACTGGAACCTCGACGGCACCTCAATCGGCTCTCCACCTCGGTATACTCCACCACTATTCCTACTTCTGAACTACGCGTGACCTGTTTCCTTTATAGCCAATGATATGTAGGCAGCTCAGATATCAGGGCTCGGTCACATTCTCCTTTCTTTTAAATTTTTGGTCTCTCTAAATAAAGGTCGGGTCAAAAAACCTGTCTAGTCGTTCTTTGTCTGAAAATATTTCGTATTTCCAGTCAAAGAGGGGCAACTGTAGACATGTATTATTTGACCCTCCCCAAGATTTTACTCTTTTTAGCTTCTAGATATTTAGTTTAGGCCTAATATTGCTATTTTACCTAGTTTTAACTATTTTACTTTATTTTAAGAACAAAAATTAAAAATTACAAAAATAGTTCCATATTTCTCTACTTAATTCACGTATTAGATATTTTTAGAAGGATACGTTACTTTGAACCTATTTTTATTCTAATATAATCCTTGAAAATACCAAAAATAGTTTCAACTTTAATTTTAATTTTATTCGAATATTAATAGTTTATTAAAATCAATTAGTAAGAGTAATTTTATATCTTTTATAAGTATTCATATTATTTTTAGCTTTCTTAGCCCAATTTTTGTAGGAAACTAGAGCCCAATTTTGAAGCTCAAATCTTGTTAGTCCATACCCCATTTAGCATAATATACAAAAAAAAAAAAAAACTAGACCTACACTAGGAGGGATGAGCGGTTATTTGAGAATGAGCAGACCTTCTTCTTCAACTGATGAAACAAAAAAAAAACCTTAAGAGAAGAAGAGAGAACCCTGCTAGCCGCCGCCAAGCTCTCCTTCTACTCCATCACTGGTCCGCCTACAATAGCACAACATCAGAAATCTTTCTTCCTATTATTCAGACTCCAATTTCTTCTACAGCCATGTAAAGAGCACTAGGTTTCTCCTTGGTCACTAATAAAAATTCAAGGCCAAGTTAAAAGCAACGCCTCTTTCAGTCATTTCTGCGATTTCCTTTCCGGCAAAGCGTGTGTTTCTCGTTTGAAGGTCTGATTAGCTCGAGAATTCCGTTCGGGGTGTTCGTTCGCGGTTTGCAGCTTCCGCTCGAGGTTCGGGTTCCGTTTCTTGCTTGCCGATTTTATTTTTCAATCAAGGTTCAGTTCTTCTATCTCTCTTTATTTCAAATGAATTAAAGTATGATTGGTTATGTGATTCATGTTCCTCTGTGTTGGTCTATGTCTAAAATGAATTTGATCTTAATTTGTTGTTTGATTCTTGTTCCTTTTGTGCTTGGTGTTCGATGTTGGCAGTGATATTTGATCACAAAGTGGAAGGGAATTTTAGTTTGTTTGATCTAGTTTTACATTTGATAAGTATAAATCTCAAAATTGGGAGTAAGATTTGGACTAATTTTATTTAAGTAACAACGTGGGATTGAGTTGTGTTTTAAATTAATAGGTCCAGTAATATAATATTTAATTTCTTGCATCTATTAGGCTTGAATTTACTGAGATTTCCCTATGGTATTAGGAGTATAGATTAGTTTAGTCTATTCATGGGCCAATATTATGCTTGGATTCATAGTTCCTTAATTACTTTCCTAACTCTGTAATTCTTTTTATTCTCGTGATTTTTCTTTGTTGGAAAAGTTTGGATGCAAAAGTTTATTCAATAAATGGCCAAAATAGCATGTGAACATTTGTATACCAAGATTATTAAGCAAAAATGAAAGTAGTTAAAAGGGATAACATCTTGATGCTTGAATTGTATCGTGGGGGTCTGGTACTGAACATAGAAAAGAGAATTGATATTAACGTGACATTTTATTATTTTATTGTTTCTATTTGATCACTAGGAGCATGTTTAGGCCGATCACACTCGGGTAGGCAAATTTTAGATCTCGTCTTTTATTTCATTTGAGGTGAGAGGTCATTCCCTTTAGTTTATATTCAGGGGAATGCCCCGTAGAGTTTGTATATATTATTGTTATCCGGGGTATGCCCCGAAGTGAATGTAACGGAGGCAGCAACTACACCGTGGAGGAAGTATAGTGTAGGTTAGCTTAGGATTTTACTTTTCATTATTTTTATTTTTATTTTTCTTTTATTAGGTAGGGACGACCTCGATCCTCTTCCGTGTTTGTTTTTGTTTGTGTGTTTTCACCTCAATCTGAGTATTCTTAAAAGCCGACTTGATCATGTATGCAACCGTACTAGTTAGAGGACTTGGGGAGTGCCTAACACCTTCTCCCCGAGTCAAATGAACCCCCTTACCTAAAGCTCTGGTGTAGACTTAGTTTTGGAGTCCAAAGTGTTTTAAAGGAAAATCATTTCTAAAAAAAAAACGGTGACCAGGCACACCGAAACAAATGTCAGGTGGCGACTCTGAGTTATTTCCTTTTGAACACGAATTTTTGTCACTTTTCAATTAAAAATCCTTTTGAGCTTTACAAAATCCTTTTATTTATTTAAGAGGGTTAAGTAAGTTTGAAAAGAAAGAGTGTGACACCTCCGGCCAAACGACCCATGACGATTTAACCCCAATAACCGTTAGAAATTTGATAGGACTGAAATTTAAAGAAGAATATAGAATGCTAAAGAATCTTGAAATATAGTACTACTTTATAGTCTTAAAAGAGTGATTGTCCAATTTCTGGCAAGAGCTGCTTTTACAATCACTCTTTTATTTTCACTACAATATTACATATTATACAAGAATAACAACAATATAAATAATAATAAATAGGTTCTTCCAACAACAATTACTAATGAAATTATATAAAATATGATCTTAACTTTTGTGAAGCAAATCCTTTTGTATACCAACCAAAAGGATTATTCTTAGGAGCTTTACTTCCAACAAAACTTATTCCAATTCCAATGCCAACTTGATGTTTGAAGTTTTTCCCATTGAGACAAGCAGAAACTTTAGTTGGAATATTCTCAATCTTCTTCTTCTTTTCTTGAGGTGTTAGAATTGGAGAAGTTTTTAAGGGTGGAATTGAGGTTTGTTCTTGAAGAGGAATGTAAATAGCTCTCATTATATCTTCAAGAATTGCTGCTTTGGTATCAAATAAATTACAAGAATTGAAGAACATGTGAAACACATTTAGGCAAGAAAGATGAAGTAGTTTGCATGTCTTTGGCATATCATTGAATCCATTCATTAGAACATTTTCAAGAAATTCTTTCTTCTTGTTGGCCAAAATCTCTTTCACATATTCAATTGAATCATCAAGTTGTGCCCCTGGATTTTCATTCATGTGAAGTAATGTGTAGTTCATTTTCCCTACTTCACATTCTTTCTGCATATGAATAAATCATGCACTTACAAAAGTTAATACTCATATTTCATATAGATTCTTTATTGTTTAGTGTAAAGGACAACTCGGTGCACTAAGCTCCTGCTATATGCGGGGTTCGAGGAAGGGCCGGACCACAAGGGTCTATTATATGCTGCATTACCTTACATTTTTGTAAGAGGTTATTTCCACGGCTCGAACCCGTAACCTTCTGGTCATAGTTGTTTAGTGTGTGTGCGCATAATTCAGTTTAAATATACACACAAAGATTGATGCGACTTTGAAAAATAATGCAAAGTAAACATCAATTTGAAAGTGGAAGTAAAACCTTATAAAAACTCCACAACCTCAAATTTAAACTTATGTGCTGATTGAATTGTGACAATAAGCCGACACCACTTTTTTAAAATCATATATGTGTGTCACTGCTTAAATTTTTACCTCAAATTGAGACCTATGTGCAGATTGAATTGTGAAAAATAAGCCGACGCCAACCAAGAGGTTGTGAGTTCGAGTCTCCCCAAGAGTAAGGTGGGAAGTTTTTGGAGGGAAGGATGTCGGGGGTCTATTTGGAAACAGCCTCTCTACCCCAGGGTAGGGTTAAGGTCTGCGTACACACTACCCTCCCCAAACCCCACTAAGTGAAATTATACTGGATTGTTATTGTTGTAAGCCGACAACACTTTTTAAAAATCATATGTGTGTCACTGCCTAAGTTTCTACCTCAAATTTTGACCTATGTGCTGACTGAGTTGTGACAATAAACCGACACCATTTATGTGCTGCCTAAGTTTTTACCTCAAATATAGACATACGTACTGATTGAATTATGAAAATAAACCGACACCACTTTCCTAAAATCATATCTACGCCATTGGCTAAGTTCCTATCTCAAATTTAAATTTATGTACTGATTGAATTGTAATAATAAGACGACACAACTTTTCCAAAATAATATGTGCCACTGCCTAAGTTCCTATGTTATAAAATGAAGTAACTATAATAAATTATTGTGAGATGGGATACAACTTACTTGATAGCTTTGGATGTCATTCAACAAACGAGTGGTGGCCATAAGCAACTTTGTAATATTTTCATATTGGCCATTAATTGGCCTAAGTTTTTCTCTTGGCAAACTTGGATTTTCAAGGGAAGCAGCATGAAGAACCAAAATATGTGCACCAATTGATATCATGCCAATTTCTAGGTATTCATTCCTAGATGGCATGGCTACATTATTACTCCACGTACTTTCCATCATCCATGCAAGAAATGTCTCCTGCCACTGTTAAAACAACAACTCTTATTCGCGACATAAAATTCAGTAATTCAGAATTTAAACTTTATGTATTCGATTTTGACATTAACTTACCTGATATCGAAGTTCTGAGGTGATGTCGATTGCGTGTCGAAGGTGGTATAACTTAGTAACATCGCACACAAGATCATCGAGTGCATCAAATATGATCTTACTAGGGCCATCAAGGTTACTTCCATCCCACCTATGTAAATATTACAGAATTAGCGAAACTTAATAACCGATAATTGATTATTATAGAGATTTATCTGTAATTACATCTGTACAGCATCGGTTAAGATTTTCAAGTCATTTAAAGAGGCTTCCTCATCATAAAAATCATCAGCAACTGTAATAACTATGGAACATTTTGCAACAACCAATCGAAGTAAAGAATCAAAAGGTAGAAAACTGCTGCTGCTAGCTGCACTTGCAAAATAGGAATATGTAGTTTTCTCTCGCCCAAATCCAATGTCCACAAGACCTTTCTCTTTCGACCACCTATAAAATATCCCAAAAATAAATAAATCAGTTATTAACCTTATTGTAGTGGCCAGATTGATGTAATATAATATAGATTTAATTCATTCATACGGATATTGTAAATATTTTTACACTATTGGAGGCCGTTTGGTAGGATATATTAGGGAAAATACTATATATGTATTAGCTTTGGTATTATCAATTCCTTGTTTGTAGTATTTTTCAACTTATTTATAACTAATATACCCTATTCAATATTATTCTTATACATAGCAGATCATGGCATTGGCAGTACCATAATTTTTAATACATGCATGAATAATTTAAAGACAGAACTGCCCTTTCAAAACTGTTTCCAAAACCATCGGAAGGTATTTTTGTAAACAAATAATTTTTTTGAAACAATTATGCAATTCATATTATTTTTAACATACAAAATCAAACAGTCGATAAAAAATAATCCCAGCATTACTAATCTTAGGGCTCATTTGGTACGAGGGATAAAGGATAATTAATACCGGGACTATAAATTTGAGATGACTTTATAGCATGTTTTGTTGGGATAAAATCGTGGTATAACTAATCCCGGGATTAGATATTCCGAGATTGTAGTATTTTTTATCCCCATAGGAAGGTGAAATAACCAATCCCGGAATAAAAAATCCCGAGATAATTAATCTTGGGATAACTTATTTCCAATCAAACGAATCCTTAATATTACTAATACACCTTATCCAGTACTACTCTTATACATCCTGCCAAACAACCTTTTAATTTCATGCATTAGGATAATTATCTTTAGTTATTTTAGGTGACCTGATAATATAAAAATAATCGTACCTCTTTAGTTCTTCCAATTCCGTCCTGTAAACTGACTGGCGAAATTCGTAATTTTGCACTGCTAATTTCAGCAATTTGTCATTGTGCAGACAAGACAACCTAATAAGTTACATTAAGAAAAAAAAATGTCACATTTGATCATAATATATAATATTTGTAACCAAAATAAATGTGAAAACATATGAAATGTAGAATATACGTACCAATAATCTGCGGATTTTCCAATTGAAAGAGGGAGAGATTGACTTAATTCAATCCATAATCTGTGATCAAGATGTTCTAGTCGAGCAACCCATGGAACATTCAACTCATGCTTAATCTTTGTCAAAAAAAAAAAAAAAAGAATTCCAAAATTAGCATGTCATATAAATTTATATAGAGTAAATAAACATTTTTCACAAAAACCACGTGTTAATTGGAAAGAAAACAAACATTTTTCTTGGTCTCCACCCCCCCCCCTCCCCCTCTATACTGCAAATCACTCTCTCTTAAATCTATTTTTTAGTTGAAAAACCAAAACTTTGTTCCACTGATAATACTTTTATTTCTGACTTAGACGGATTTAGAAGTTTAAGTTTATAAGTTCTCAAATTTTAGAAAGATAACTTATTGATTTTTAGATAAATTATTTATACATACTCTATAGATCTTTTTACTTTCTAAGGGTAGGAGTAAGGTATACGTACACACTACTCTACACATCACTTGTAAAGCTCCACGGGATTTATTATTGTTATTGTTATTGTTGTTGTTGTTGTATTCTCTGGATCCTTTTAATATTAATACATAATTGTGGTCAAAACTATTGAATTGTACCGAACCAATAGCTAAAACTCTAGCTCCGTTTCTAATTTCGGGCAAATAAATAGGGTATCATCCTCAAAATTTAGGTGTGCAAATGGAAGGGCCGACTCTAATGTGTTGAGTAGTAAGGCTTATGCCTTTTGGGGGCCCCATTTTTTTTAAAATAATAGGTTTATAGGTATTTAAAAATAATATTTAGTACTTTAATACAAAAATAGAGTTTTTAATATAAAAGGAAAGAAA
This sequence comes from Nicotiana sylvestris, assembly GCF_000393655.2. Classification (NCBI taxonomy): domain Eukaryota; kingdom Viridiplantae; phylum Streptophyta; class Magnoliopsida; order Solanales; family Solanaceae; genus Nicotiana; species Nicotiana sylvestris. The sequence goes on from NC_091065.1 coordinate 183,523,200, forward strand.
GCTCATTAGATACATAAATAAAATAATAATTTGACTTACTTAAACATGAGTAAATTAATAGTTTTTTCAGCATTTGAATTTTTCACTTCTTACTCCTTCATTAGATAAAGTGTAAAAGTTTTACTCTCCCTTTTTTAATTTGTCCAAGTTAATCTTTTTTTTCCTGATCATTTTATATATCAGAAACCCTTATATATTTTCTGTCTTTCTCTTTAATATTCTTACTCACCTTTTTTTCCCAAGAAATTTAAGCTTCCGACAATTCCATACTTCTATCGTTCTATAAAATCTTATCTAACATGAATAATATTTCAAGAAAGATTAAATGAATTGGCTATACTATTAATTGAAAATGAGTTATTAGGAAAAATCGACTATAAAAAGGATTATTAACACTTTGTGTCTCAAAAAGATAGAAATTAGACTTTAAATAAAAATTAAATCTCGTATAAATTTTGTCCCGCGTATACTTGAGCCGCCCTCGTAAATGGTGTTAATATATCTAACCAACTCTTTCTATGTTCCAAAAGATAATCAAAACTCAGTACACATGTGCACATATAGGGTTAAAACACTACGTGTAGCTAACATGCATGCACCATGAAAATATATCATATAACTTTCTTTTAAAAAATTAAATCTCGTATTAAATTTTGACTTTAGGTCCCGCATATACTTGAGCCGCCCTTGGTAAATGGTATTAATATATCTAACCAACTCTTTCTATGTTCCTAAAGATAATCAAAACTCAGTACACATGTGCACATATAGGATTAAAACACTACGTGTAGCTAACATGCATGCACCATGAAAATATATCATATAACTTTCTTTTAAAAAATTAAATCTCGTATTAAATTTTGACTTTAGGTCCCGCATATACCTGAGCCGCCCTTGGTAAATGGTGTTAATATATCTAACCAACTCTTTCTATGTTCCAAAAGATAATCAAAACTCAGTACACATGTGCACATATAGGGTTAAAACACTACGTGTAGCTAACATGCATGCACCATGAAAAGATTAACTAAAGCTATGTATTTTCCTCATCAAAAGTAAAAAGGTAAAGTTGATATATACCACTTTTTGAAGTGAAGGAAGTAGTAATAAGTTGTCCTCATTGTTCACGACTTTCATTGAACTTTCAAGAAAATTTCTGGCAAAAGATCGTACTTTCTCCATTTCAGTTTCTCCATTGAACATAAGATCTGTAGCTCTGTACACATTGTACATCACACATGTAAAACGTTCTTGATTCTTTTCTATGTAGGCCCTCATCTGTGGTTGACGAACAAACCAACAAACACTTCCTGCCATTGGGATAAAAGAAAAAAAAATATTTCTTAAAATTTCACTAGTTATTGCAGAAGAAATAAAAAAAGGGCAGCCCGATGCACAAGGTATTATGAGTTCATGCAGGTTCCGGGGAAGGGTCGCACCCTAAAGAGGTGTGACGTAGACAACTTATCCTAATATTTTATATTAGTGGTTGCTTCCACGGTTCGAAACCGTAATTTATAAGTTACACATGCTCCCTTCCTATAGGTCACTAGTTATTAACGGATAGTCTGGTGCACAAAGCATTCCGCAGTTACGCAGGGTTCGGAGAAGCGCCGCAACCCACGGGGTATAATGTAAGCAACTTATCCTGATGCAAGCATCAATGGCTGATTCCAAGACTTGAACCAATAACCTATAAGTCAACAGAAACAATTTTACCGTTGATCCGAAACTCCCTCATTATAGGTCACTAGTTATCGCAGAAGAAATAGTACACACATGATAATAAAGTGCATTGGTACGAGAAGAAGAAAAAGTACACACATAAGTGTGTTGGTAGGACTAAATAAGTGTGTTGGTAGGACAAAAATTAATCTTGCATGGAATATGTTTTCTCAAAAAAACATTCTTTTTTTGTCTTTGGTTGGTGACTGAAACATATTCTTTGAAAAATCTATATATGTTTGAGTGCTAAATATTAGATTACATAATATCTAAATACTAGTTAGAGAACGTAATATGAAGTTAAAAATTAAGATAATAATAAAAAACTATACTAAGCAATTATTTTTGCATGAAAATATATTTTTTGAAATATTTTTCGTCGTACCAAATGCACTCATATAATGTTTTTAATTTCTAAAAATACCTTGATTTATTTTATAGCCTTGCAAACGGAGAAGTCGAAAAGCCAATGAGTCCTTGAATAATCTCTCAGGTAAAGTACTTATTTCTGATAAGTACTCATTCTGGTTATTCATTTGATTCTCATAAACTTGACCAAGAATCTGTTCAATCTCTTTGTTAAAGTGGTTAGCCAATCCCATTCTCTGAATGTGGTCAATCATGCAAAGATTTATTAGCTCTTCATCCACTGGAAACCTTGAAGGTACTGCAAAAAAGAGTAAAATTATTTTAATAGTCAATAAAATGAACAAAAAAATCACAAAAGATTAGGTTTAGAGACAAAAAATGCTAGGTGATTCATTTTTCATCTATTTAAAATTAGATAGGTATATATAGTTACTTAGTATTTGTGTTGGTTAGAGACAAATGAAGCTTATATTTTGCTGAAAAATTCTGAGACAGAAACATAATTTATATGTGAAAAAATATTAATAATTGATACAATTACATTTAGAACCCAAAGTGTTTATTATAAAATTTTTGAAGGTTGAACCTATCTAATTTAAATTCTAAATCCATTTTTGATGCTGATATGAGTTAAACAAGTAAGCCGTTTGAATAGTTGAGATAGACACAAGCTAATCTAGACTCTATCATTATCAAAAATAATTACCAGTACTTACGATAAAAATAACAATAACAACAACAATAAAACACCCAGTATAATCCAGAACTGGAGTCTGGGGAGGGCAGTTTGTACGTAGACCTTACCCCTACCTTCAGAGGCGGACCTAGGAATTTAATACGATGGGGCACAATATTCTGTTCAATCAGTGGTCTCTAAAGGTTTTTAGCATTAAAGGTGCCAAATAATTTAAATTAACCATTTTCAAGGTATACACATACATATACAAAATTTCTGCCGAACTTTACAGGATCCGGTGACCCCTCAACCTAAGCCATAGGTCCGCCTCTGCCTACCTTGTGCAGGTATAGAAGCTGTGTACGGCAGACCCTCGACTCATACTAATACTTACAATCTTTTAAATAATATAAAAATTTAGGAAAATATTTAACAAACCTCCATTTGGACACTTATGAACAATGGACATGAGATATTCAAGACATTTTTGGTTTCCTGTGGACATGAATGCTTGTGCTGTAGCAGAGGGAGATTGAAACAAAGAACCATCTTCACTTAAATGTTTTAGGATTTGGTCTTTTTGATCCACAAAATAATTTGGGAAGCTCTCTAGATATGCCAAAAGAGGTTGATCATGCCCTGCTGTCATATCCATTAGCTTTTCACTGAAAAAAAGATTTATCAGTATATATAACTTAAATCTTAATTAAGTACGTCTGATGTAAATATTTTTTAAACGGTAAGTAGACAGAACATAAATTTTAATTTAGTGAGATTTCTCATATCTGTTGAGATCCGCCATGCAATATGATATGAACCAAAATAAGTGATTTTAGTTCTTTAAAAAAAGACAATGGATTCTTGAACCTCGTACATGCTCATGTCACATCAAATAACTATAGGACAAAACAAACAAAATTTAATATCCAGTTCGTCGTAATCAGTTAGTTAACATGTTATCTTTTACCATGGAAAGACACATTTTCTTTACCGTACGTCATGTTAAATGACGTTACTCTAAGACAAAGTTAGAATTTCAACTTTATGGTTTTGAAATTTAGAACGGCAATTTCAAGTATTAATAACTGGATTCTAAATTTAATATTTGTACGTTAACGAATTTTAAACACAAATACATTATTTAAACAAAAGCTAGTGGGTTCGACCGAACCAGTACTCCTACTCGGGAAATAATTAATTACTCACCTTTCAAGAATTACTTTCCTCTTCATGACCACGTCAGAAAGTAATCTTTCTGATCCATTCACAAAAATAGTCTCCAGCCCTACTGATTTAGCAAGTTGAACAATTGCAGGGAAAACAATGGTGAACCAACGTAGAAATTGTTGAGAATTCTCTTTCAGAAGTATTTCCGTATTAGCATGAATAAATTTCAAACCTGAAAAATCACAACATGAAAGTAATCTTTTCAACAAAATTTTTTAAAATAATAAGAAATTCAAACTTTTAGTTTCATTCTCGTAGATACATCATGTGTAAGAAGAGTAATGTCTTTCTGTTAAAGATATAATAAAATAAAAGCACACTCTCTTTAACAACTTAATCTTTTAGATAATGTGATTACATAATTTAATATGATAACAGAGCAAAAAAAAGTCATGTATGTGTTCAAAGCTCTCCGCCACTCATCTCTAAAACGAAGCTGTAGAACTTAAATTTTTAGACGAGACAGTCATATATTTCTAACACTTTCCATTCAAAAGGTCAAGGTGATAAGATGATTTTCTCTTTTGCATGTCAATTAAAAATTAGAGTATATAGATGGATAATAAAAAAGTATTAGGACAAGAAACCCATATAATCTAGGTCTATGTTGTTTGGTCTTCCAAAAATATCGCCGAGTTTATGTTAGATCCTCCAAAAGTTATGCATTTATGAGGATATAACACAGGTGTGACGATATTTTTGAGAATCCGAGCAACATATATATGGATACATGTAACAATAATAGTAATTTCCTAGTTTGGTTTACCTTTTTTGATGTTGGTTTCACCCGCATTCCATTTCTTGAGTGCTATCATACAAGCAAGAGTAGCAGTAAGAGAAGAAATGGTGGGAAGATTTTCACCATTGGATTCTCCCCAAAATCCTTGCTCATTTTGGTTGTTGAGAATCCAATTTAAACAACTCTCAAACATAGGGCCAGAAAAAGAATGACCATTAATGGCTTTTTCTTGATTATTATAAGAAATCATGGCCAACCAAGCAGTGTCATAGGCAGATATTGGGGTAAGAAAAGTGTTAAATTCTTGGTTTGAAAACATCTCTTTCTTGATCTCATTGACTAGGGATTCAATGGAGGAGATTGATGAGGAATACATGAGAGAAATGGCAAAGAGGAAAGCTAATAGATTATGCCTTGATTTTCCTGGAGTTGATACTTATGTTGGAATATGCAAGGGCTCCAGTTCTATTTATAGAGAAATGATAGCTTTAATTTATTTATTTATTATTTTTACGAAAATATAGTTTGATCAGTTCTGTGTAGATGGGGGCTTCGAGCAACAGTAGCATTATCTTCGTATGACCTAGGTTATGGGTTCGAGCCGCAGAATCAGCAACTGATGCAAGTTTTACGTAGAAGGGGGCCTGAGAGTAACGGTAAAGTTATCTCCGTATGACCTATAGATAACGAGTTTGAGACGTGGAATCAACCATTGATGCTTGCATTAAGGTATGCTGCCTATATCACACCCGCTCTTGCGGTGCGACCTTCTTCTGACTTTGTGCGAGTGAGAAATATTTCGTGCACCGGGATACCCTTTTAATTTGTGTTCTATGCAGCAAAAATGTGTAAAAAAGCATATACACTATTACCACACCCAAATACAAGATTTAAACTTTAAGGTTTCATAATTAGATTCTATCATATCCCTCTAATTTACTGGATTCGAAATCTATTATTTGTTCCTTTTTAGTAGTTTTTTTTAAAATACATACGAGGGTCTAAATAAAGTTTAGTAGGTTAATATGAACCCATACCTTATTTATTAGATTCACGCTTGACGAATAGATTACTTGTATGATATTTACAGGTTAAAATATATGAAAAATATTAATACTCCTTCCGTCTCATTTTATTAGTCATGGTTCCGTCTCATTTTATTAGTCATGGTTCGAATCATGACAGTCAATTTTTTTGACCACCATGAATTAGATATAGATTTTTAAATTTTTTAAAATAAAATTTTTATATTAAAAAGTTATATAAAAAATACTATAAATCATAATAATTTATATTTTAAAATAATTATAATACATATATGAAAAATATAGTCAAAGAGTATTACTAATTGACTCTCAAAATAGTAACTATGCCTAATAAGGTACAGACTGCTCTACACAATTTGTGTTCTTAGTACAGACTGCTCTACCCATGCAAGTACAACATAAGGTATTTATAGCTATGAAATCTCAGCTACAAATTTGAAAATCATGACTATTACCTAACAATAGCTACAAAAATTAGAATTTTCTGGCTATTTACACATTCGTAAAATTTGCTAGCCACGAAAATTAAATTGGTAAATCTAATTCTTTATTTTTGCTATAATTGCTAACAATCGTAGCAATAGTTGCCTAAATAGCTACAAATGTATTTCTACAATAAAATTGCGTAGCTAATTTAGACGCTTTAGCCACACATTAAAAGTTATTGTAGCAATAGTAGCCTTTTAGCCACAATAAACTGTTTAAAATAAAATATTATAGCTGAAGAAAAATATTTGCCTCAAATTATAAAAAATTATGGCAATAGGTAAATGATATAGCCACGGATTTATTGGTATGACAAAATATTGTAGCTAACTGTTAGTTTTTGCTACAAACTAAAAGTTATTGTAGCAAAAATAACCTTTTAACCATAATAAATTATTTAAAATAAAATATTGTAGTTAGAATATTTTTGCTTCAAGTTCTAAAAATTGGGGGCAATGATTGGCTTAATAGCTATAATTATTTTTCATTACATATTAATCTAGCCACAAATTTATTGCTCTGATAAAATTTTGTGGCTAATCATCAGTTTTTGCCACAAGTTAAAACTTACTATAATAATAAATAAGGGATTTTTACTTTCCTATACCATATATATAACTTTAAAGGCCATGAAATTATTTGAAACAAAATCTTGTAGCTAATAATTTTTGCTTCAAACTAGAAAGAAAATAAAAATAGTTGGCTTAAAAAAATGAAAATGGTTGTCACGACAAAAGTGATGATTATTTTTGCTTGATTATAAAAATCATGCCAAGAGTTGTCTAACACTATTAGGTAATAAAATATTAATGTCAAATGTAACCGTTGTATTTTTCTTATAAGATAGAAAAATAGTAGTTGTGAGCACGTGATTTTTGCCCTACAAGAACTACTCCCAAAAATTCAAAATAAAATAGTTTTGTGTTGCTTGTGATTTATTTGTATTTGTCTGTGCATGTTTATTTTTACTTTAATTAAGAAAAAATATAAAATATGTGTTGCATGTGCATTTAGGATTTAATTTTATAATTAGGAATTAATTAAACAATATTTGGATTTGCGAGAATGAAAATCGCAAAAAAATATGTACTTGGCATTTTTTAGCATTTAATCGCCAATTGTGTGATTTTATTTTAGTTGGTATTTAATTGTGTGTGATAATTATCATTGAGGGTTAATTAGTATTTTTCTAAGTTAATTTTGTCTTTACAATTTATTTTAGAATTTTTGGTAATTAGGAATTAAAAGAAAATAAAAGGAAAAAGAAGAAACAAGAGAAGAAGAGTAAAAATCGGACTGGGCCAGTTTTAAAAAGGAAAAGTTCAGGCCCAATGTCACCCCCATATCCAGGCCCAATCGGTCGGTCCAAGAGACCATACCAAACGACGCCGTTTCATTGCCAATCAATCTCAACCGTTCATTTCATTTAATCCAACGGTCGCAAATCGCCCCATGCCCCGACCCATTCCCATCCAAAGACCGATCCGGTCTCGAGGTGAATGAAACAACACCGTCTCTTTAAGTGAGCTAATCCAAGCCGCCGATCTCAATTGATCTAACGGCTAGGATCAAATCACTTCCCCCATATATAAGCCCAAACCATACACCGCCCCCAAGCCAAACCCCCCTCACCTCTTCGTCTCTAAGCCTTAGAGACCAAACGAACCCTCCGCCCCTTACCACCGTGCTCCGCCCACCGGAAATTGCCTCACGGCGGTTCCGGTGGCCCAAACGACCCCATTTTTACACCACTGATTCCCCTCGACCTCCCCATTCCGAATCCCTAACCCTTATCCCTCGAATCCTGATCAGAGCCTTCGAATATTCAATCAAAGATCGACCAAAAAACCCTAACTTATCTAATCGATTCCAGGCTAACACCCAACGTCCACCTGACTTCCCTCGTCCCTAAACCACCCCTAGTTCCCCTCGAATCAAACCGGAGTTTGTCGAATCTCAATTTGAATGAACGAACGCTGAGTTTTCAAATCAAGAGCCTGTATTGAAGATTTGAGGCCGAAATAGGTTTTATTCGTGTGTTCTCGTTTGAGAACTCGTGATTAAGACCTATTCCGACCAAAATTGAAAGATGCCGGATTTTGTTCAAGCCGAGATGGTCGTTCATTTTAGGTATTTCTATTCTCTGTTTCATCTCGTTTTTAGGCTTCATTCGATATGTGTATTTTCGGATTAATTTCCTGTCACGTCAATTTGTTTTGGTTTGGTAATTGGTGTTGACTCGTTAATTTTAGTCAATTGTTGAAGCTAGTCAGTTTGTCGATTGGTTAGAACATTTTCTGATTTTGCAATCGATAAATTAAGGATTAGTTCATCACAATGTTTGAATCGCTTAGTCGGTCGTCACATTGTTTTGAATTGCTTGGTTAGTTGAAATGCTTTGAAAATACATGAACTGTTATTTTGGTTGTCACCTGAACCTACTGTGTCATTCCCTGTAAGGGTGCTCTGAATCATTAAAATCCTTGACCTTTATTTTGTTTCTATTTGATTCAACCTGGTTCAAGCTTAAGTTGTTGTTGAGTTTGATGAACTGAATCCTACTGTTTAGGGTCTAAAATAAATCTGAGATTGGTTTGAATTCAGTGTTGGTATGATAATGTTCATTAGATAGTAGTGAGTTATAAGGTTGCATTCAGAACTTAGGAGAATTGGTTATAGCTGCAGTCACAGGGTCTTCAGGGGTATTTTGGGGGTTTAAAAGTTTGGCAAATGGTCTTGCTAAGTGGGCTGTCAGTAAAGTACTTAATTAACCATTAATCTAATGTGTTAGTGGGGAACAAAACATAATGGTATGGGGAGGTTTAAAAGACATTGATTAAAATATGTTGCCCATATCTGTTTGAACTTTAAATAAAGAAAAGACAAGGGTTAATGGGGAACAAAACATACTCTAGTGGAGTTTTAAAGAATATTATGGGCAGAATTAGTTTCTTAATTCTGCCTGAGTGTTCTTACAAGCTGGCATGGTCAGTGTTTGGATATAAAGAGGGGGTCTTTGATTAGAGGAGAGGAGTTTTTCAGAGTTTTGAGAGCTCTTTTAGAAAACAGTCCTAGACAGCATTTTAAAAAAGAAGGCATTCAACTTTTTAGAGTTGGGGAGAGTTTAAGAACAGAAAAACCAAAACTGGTTATGAGCTGTGGTCCAATTAGTTGCCCGAAGTTATTTGTTGTTGCTGTTTGGTTTCACAACTGGTTATGAGCTGTGGTCAAGTGTTTTTTTTTCTGATTTGAAACTGGGTTTGGAGTTGTTTCTGAATTCCAATTGGCTGTCTGCTGGTGTTATTTGCTGCTGTTGTTGTTTGCTGTGCTATATTGCTGCTGACTTCCTCTTTATTCTTCTGTTCACTCCAATCCAGGTACACAACTAAGCTTAATTAGATGTAGCCTTGAGATGTAAACATGAAATGGAAATGCTCGGGCCCTTAATTATTTGATGTTGTACCTGTAGCTCAGTAGATATAGATGCTAAGTAGTTGTATAGTCCAATTTGATCTATAATTCAATGAAATGTGGACTGTGAGGTTTGTACCTAATTAAGACTGTTTAAACTGTTAATTCGTGTACATTAGTTGTAAACTTAGTATAGTTTAGTACTGATTTCAATCAACATTGAGTTAAAAATCGAATATCAGTATTGTTTGGACCTACAACTAATCCAGAAGTCAACATGTGGTGCTTATTCCGATTTCAGGTTAAACGCGCTTTTAAAAAAAAGCCCAACATGCTAGTTATTGATGTCCTCTCCTTTGTTCGTTAAGCTCACTATTTCGACGTAGGAACAAGTAATTGCATGTTAATGGTTAATATCAATAGTCTACTTGAATTTGAATCAGTTAACTTATTCATGAATGTTAGCAGAATCAAATAACCGAGTCGTGTAGTTCAAACTCGACCCAGCATATGGATTGGGTTCTTTGGACCTAAAGTTAAAATGGCATTTGGTCTACTAATTTTCAATTGATAGACTATAGGATTTTCTAATATTAACTAATTAGCCCCCCCCCCATTTTATTTCTTTAGAGACAAATAAATAGAAGAATAATAGTCATTTTGGGATTAGCCTTTAAATAATAAATGAGACGAGCCTCGCCAAATAAAACGCAGAAGTTGCGGGGCCCTCAGTAAATATTGCGTTAAAATACTTTAGATTTCGGGACTGACCGTCTAATGAATTTCATGACTTTCCTCAAAATAATAACGCGCTAGTCACTTTAGGCGCGCTTTTAATAAGTTACTTTCTTAAACTCGGGTGCACATTTATGTGATCCGAATCCAAATCTCAACGGAGTCGAAATGTGTCAATAACCACGGGTGCATTGATGTGACGTGGTTCGAGACGTGTTTTCACGACGTTGCAATTCTCTCTTAAAATAACAACAATAAAAGCGGAAAGAGTTAAAATTTGCACACAGGTCCAACATGTATAAAATCAGATAAATAAGCCGAATATGACAATTAAGCGACCGTGCTAGAACCACGGAACTTAGGAATGCCTAACACCTTCTTCCGGGTTAACAGAATTCCTTATCCGAATTTCTGGTTCGCGGTCTATAATACAGAGTCATTTCTTTTCCTCGATTCGGGATTCAACCGGTGACTTGGGACACCATAAATCTCCCAAGTGGCGACTCTGTATTAAATAAACAAATCCTGTTTCGATTGTCCTTTAAATGGAAAAACTCCCCTTACGCCCTTGCGGGCGTAGGAAAAAGGAGGTGTGACAGCTCTGGCGACTCCGCTGGGGACAACACCCAGAATCTCTGGTTCAGGGTTCAAGAATTCGAGCTTAGAATAATTGTTATTATTTGACTTTACTTATTATCTGATTGTATTACATGTTTTGGTTTAAATGTGCAAAATGTTGCTTTTACCGCTTTGATATTATCTGAACTGTATATAAACTGTTACGAAACCCTTCTCTTCTCATCATCGGGGATGTGCTTGCTGGTCGAGACTCCCTATTATGTTAGTGTCATACCTTGAAATAAGAAAGAGGCTCAGACAAGTTACTAAGCCGGATGGCCTTTTGGTTCCCGGTACGTAGCCCCTCCTCGACTCGAGTTGTCCGCTCGGGTACACAGTCTAGAACAAATACCCGGGTTATAAACCTAGAATAACTCAGCTTCATGCCGGATTCCTAGTAGGAACGTTTGTTTGCATCACGTGCATTTGACTTTTGAGGCTCAACACAGGGGTTGGGTCTGTCTAGGACAGGTGTACCAAAAATGACAAAAAGACCATCCTGATGCATCTTACTTGCTACTTGTGCATTTGTTTGCTTCGGACTTGCATGCTGACCGGCTTTTGAATATTTTGAGGAAAGAGAGATATAGGTACGAAGGTTGAAGAGAGTTAATCGCCTGTTTTAAAAAAAAAACAATGTTCAAATAGTGTCGAAACTCTGCCGAATTTTTGAGAAAATGAAAAAAAAGAAAAGAAAAAAAAGAGAAAAAAATAATTTTATTTGCCAATGAAAAGGAGTCTCGTTTTCAAAAGAAGTTTGTTTTATCGGCCCGAACTACGCCAGTTTGATTCTCACAGGGTGTGAGATACGTAGGCAACCCTCATCGGGTCCAACTTCACTTTTGCGAAATTAGCCAAGAGAACAAAAATTTTATTTGAAAATAATTAGGGTGATGCCATTCTTGCTAGAAATAGCTGAATGTCCCTAAAAGGGCGCCGGAAGGCTATTTTTGCAAGAACAACTGCATGTGGTCATTTTTTAGGCTTTCACCGGCTAGCCGATACAGCCTTAAAATCTTCGACCCCGAGGTGCTGAAAAGCCGTATTGGCAAAACCGAGTTTTATTTTAAATGGGAAAAAAGAGAAAAGTGTCCATGTTATCTTTGAGTCAATTGAATCGTGATTATTGCTTAACCACCCTAATAAATGTGCAGAATGAGCACAAGTCAGAATTTACACGTAACAATTGTGAACAAGATCCCTTTGGAGTTGCATATGTGGTGGGATGACTTGGGCGAATCAGGGCGCGACACAGTCAATCTATACCTGAGAGGCCTCACTGGGTTGCTGAAGATTAATCCTAGGGGGGATATCATAAAGGCCTTGGTCGCATTCTGGGACCTGACTCACAACGTATTTCACTTCTCAGATTTTGAACTAACCCCAACATTGGAAGAAATAGCCGGATACATCGGGAGTCCCAAAGTTCCTCTGAGACACCAGTACCTGATTGCTCCGAGGGTCGTAGCCGTACACAGGTTCCTAGACTCTTTGAAAATAAGCAGGGGGTCCACAACCTAGACTTGGCAGCTGGATTTTGTACTTTGAAGTTTATATACAATAGATATGGTCACATAGGTGGGTTCAACAAGCCAGAGAACAAAATCTGTAGCAAAGGAAACCGCCTTAAGTGGGAAGAACATAGGTGTTTTGCATTCATGGTAGCCTTTTTGGGATTCCTGGTGTTTCCTAGAAAAGACGGGAACATTGACATACGAGTATCTGGGGTTGTCAGCACTTTGCTTACTCAGGCCAACAGCACCCTCGCACCCATGATAGTAGCTGAAATCTTCCACGCTCTCACAGCCTGCAAAGCCGGGGGAAACTTTTTTGAGGGGTGCAATGTGTTGCTGCAGATGTGGATGATCGAACACCTATGTCGTCGTCCTCAATTTAAGAGTTACGGGTCTACAGAGAAAACGTGCATAGAGGAATTTCCTACGAGGGTTGACGGAATAAGCTTACCAGAAGGGGTCACAGAGTGGACAACGCACCTCCGTTCTGTCACTACAAGCCAAATAGAATGGACATTGGGATGGTTGCCTGTGGATGAAATCATATATATGCCAGCCATTGGACCCCATTTCCTTTTGATGGGGCTCAGGAGTATCCAGCCCTATTCCCCTTATCGAGTTTTGAGGCAGTTGGGGAGATGCCAAATAGTTTCGAAAGATGAAGATCTTAGTGGCCAAGTAGTCGAGATCGGGCCCAACGGACAATTTCATGAAGCAGCAGTCCGACAAATTTGGAGTGAGTGTTAGCACTTAACAGCAAACACATGTGTACGTGATCGATCCAAAGGTGAAGTTTCGCCGGGATACCTCGCTTGGTTTAGGAGAGAAATAGAGTTTGGGAGACCGGCCAAAAGACTCCATCTCCAGGAGTTCATCAAGGCGTCGCATGAACAGTGGGATTGGTTGGCTAAAGAACAGAGTTATAGGGCAGAAATAGGCAAGCCGAAGCAACAAATTAGAGACCTGGAATTTGAAAATAGTCTGCAAGTTGACGCCGATCAGGGAGAAAGGAACAAATTGGCCCAAGAAAATGAGGCGCTGAAAGCCCAAATCCGACAAATGAGGATAGATGCTGACAACCAACAAAGGAGTCGATCGGATGAGCGGTTAATAAAAGGGTTGGGAAAAGAAATCAGTGAGTGCCAGAATGATTTGAAGAAATCTGAGGGTACCATAGCACAACTCCAGGCACAATGGGCAAAAATAACAAAAGAGCGCGCACAGTACTTACAACAGGCGAGGAAACATTATGAAAAGACCATTACCAGTCTAAAAGGGAAGGTGACCACCCTAGAGAGCAAGGCGTCTAAACAAGCCAAGGCTTTTGAAACCGAAAGTAAACACTGCTCTAATCTAATGGCCTCGATGGAAGATGAAATACAACAGTTATAGAAATAACATCTGCATGATTCTCGGGTTTTGAAGGCTAGAGGGGATCAGATAGAACGCCTACTCCTAGAGAAAGACCGAACTAGGGACAAGATTTTGACTATTGATCATGCTATTACCAGAAAATGTCGGGTGTGTGAAAACATGACCCACACTACTTTCTTCTCGGCGGTGATGATATTTGTGAAGCAAATCATGTATGAATTGGAACAGCTGGAAAGGGGCCTTACACCTAAGCCCGCAGCAAGGCCGAATGACGCCCCGCGGGCACCCAAATTTAAAACTTTAATATGTTCATAGTTCGAGTCTACATTTTATTTTTCCTTAGAGTCTGTTGTCTGTTAGAGTCTGTTTTTCCTTTCGCATCAGAGTCTGTCAGAAGTTATTGAGTTCGTACTTGGTTTGGTTTCGAGTTTGTTATTTTCCTTTCCAAAAGCGTCTGGTTTATAATAGAATGTTTATTTATGAAAAATCAAAAATTTCCAAAAAATTGTCTCTTTGCTTTTCGCACTTATAAGACAGAACTACGCACGGTCTGATTCATGCGGGGACATGATACGTAGGCAATCTCTATAGGATTCGACCACCACTAAAAAGGGAAGGAAAAATAAAGAAGGATAGAATAAAGAAAGTTTAAAAGAAGAGGCACAATTGTGAGAGGCCGGAATGACGCACGCAACCGAGGCAGATGCATGATAGAAAATGGTTAATTGCCTAGGTGTATTGCATCCCAACGTGTAATTGCATATGTGTTAAACTCTAAAAACTAACAAAGTTGTTGTTGTCCAGAGAATTCAAGCAGTTAGTTTATTTAGAGGATACTGGCACATTATCATTACCAAACCAGATCTAAGGGACCAATACCGGAAATCATGTCTATCCCAGATGTCGACACTAGTGTTGAGGTAGAGGAGTTGGACGTCAATAAAATGAAAGAGGAGATGCTCAAGCTTAAGCAACAGATGGCCGAAATGTACCAGGCCTGGTCCAAGGGGCAATCACCGCCAGCTTACCCTGCTAACCCTGTTTTTACCCCACCATTAGATCAGTCTCAGGATCATCCCGCCACCGATCCATGTTTTCCCATTTATCAACACTACCATGGCACTACTTCTCATATTCCACAAGCTCCACCACCAAAATCAATTCCATACCCTCCTCCGCCAATCACCCCTGTCTTTGTGGCATCTCCACCAGCTGCACTCCATAAATCCCCGAGTGAACCTATGTTCCAAGCTTAGGACAACCAGTATTATCCCCCGGAGCTTACCTTCAAAGTGCCTGAAACCTATCCATATGATCCACATTCTGACCTACCGGGGAAAACAAAAAAACCGGCCAGAAATCCTGAACAGGAAGAGATGTTCAGAAAATGAAAAGCATAGAACAATCCTTCAGGGATATGAGAGGGTTAGGAGGTCAGGTAAGTGTAGCTTACAAAGACTTGTGTTTGTTCCCAAATGTACAACTACCGGTGGGGTTCAAAATGCCCAAATTCGACTTGTACAACGGACACGGTGATCCGGTGGCTCATCTAAGAGGTTTTTGTGGCAAGATGAGGGGAGCAGGCGGAAAAGATAAATTACTGATGGCATATTTCATCCAAAGTTTGAAGGGATCGGCGTTAGAATGGTACACCATACAAGATCATAGCAGGTGGTACACATGGTTCGATTTGGACCAAGCATTCGCTTGTCACTTTCAATATAATCTTGAGATCATTCCGTACTGACTATCCCTGACCAAACTAGAAAAGAAGCACATTGAAAGCTTTAGAGAATATGGTTTCCGGTGGAGGGAGCAAGCAGCAAGGGTAGACCCCCCAATGAAAGAGAGCGAGATGGTTGATTACTTTTTGCAGGCTTTGGAGCCAACCTACTTTGGTCATTTGGTGTCCGCAATTGGCAAATCTTTTAATGAGGTTGTAAAAATGGGAGGCGTGGTCGAGGAGGGGATTAAGTCCAACAAGATCATAAGTTATTCAGCGATCAAGACTACCACCCAGGCCGTTCAAAGCGGCACTGGGGGTGTACTTGGGAAGAAGAAGAAAGAAGATGTCACGACTGTTGAGTCCGGAGCCTGGTTCGGATCTAGAGGCCCGTCACCCTACTATAGCCAATCATGACCCTACCACCAAAATTACCCCCACACTTCATATAGCCCTCTACAGCACTACTACCTACCGCCAGATCCCCATTTTTCCGTCCATCATGCACAAGCCTATACCCAAACCCCGGCACACGCACAATGGCGTATGCCGGCTCCACAAAATCCATACCCAACTCCACAAAACACATATCCACCCCCAAAGGCCTACAGAAATCCCCCGGGATAGGTTTCCGACCAAACCCATCCCTCAAGAATGAGAGGTCACAGAAGCAAAAGACCTTCACTCCACTGGGGGAATCATATACCAGTCTTTTCCACAGGTTGAGGCAGTTGGGCATGTTGAATCCAATTGAGCCTAAAATGCCAAATCCTCCCCCTAGAAATCTTGACCACTCGGTGAGTTGTGAGTACTGTTCAGGGACCCCTGGGCATGATACAGAGAAGTGTTGGAAACTAAAAACAGCTGTGCAAGAACTTATTGATACTCATTGGATCGAGGTTCAAGCCCTAGAAGCACCAAATATCAATCAGAATCCACTGCCAGCTCACCATGAAACACATAAAATTGAGTTGATACACAAAGAGGGGGAGCCCAGGGAGCCCTCACAGACGGTAATGATGATTAGTTCCAGCGAAACTGCTCAAAGGAAAAAGTAACCAGTGGAAAATTAGTGGTCCAGTTGAAAGGGGTAGATGATAAGCCAGATGTGGTAGCCGAGAGAGGGTCGTCAAACATTATTGTAGTGAAACTAGAGAAAGCTAATGTGGTAGTGGCAGGGGTCGCAAGTAGACCTGTTGTGATCGTGAAGGGTGCTTGCACAGAGCCTGTTATTATAAAACCAGTAACTCAGCTTCCAGTAATCAACAACAAGGCTGTTCCTTAGAATTATGAACGGGTGACGGTGATTTACAAGGGGAAAGAAGTCAAAGAAGAAGTTTGTGAAGCGCAAGGTTTGACTCGCTCAGGAAGGTGTTTTACTCTCGAGGAGTTAAGAAGAGCTAAAGATAATTCAACGCCGGTAAAGAAAGCTGTAACTAAAGAAAAGGTAGAGGAATTTTTGAGGAAAATGAAAGTGCATGACTATTCTGTTGTAGAACAGTTGAGGAAAACGCCCGCCCAGATCTCATTACTCTCGTTGCTAATCCATTCAGATGAACACCGCTAATCCCTGATGAAAATCTTGAATGAGGCCCATGTTCCCAACAAGATCTCGGTAAACCATCTGGAAAAGATAGCCAACAAGATTTTTGAAGTAAACAGAGTCACTTTTTCTGATGATGAATTGCCGGTAGAGGATATTGAGCATAACAAAGCCCTTTACCTGATAGTGAAATGCGAGGATGCCGTGATTACCCGGGTATTGGTTGACAATGGTTCAAGTGCGAATATCTGTCCTCTCTCCACTTTAATCAAGCTGAAAGTAGAAGATGAGAGGATCCATAAGAACAGTATCTGTGTGCGGGGATTTGACGACGGAGGCAAAGACTCAGTCGGGGACATAATGTTGGAACTGACCATAGGTCCAGTAGAATTCACAATGGAATTCCAAGTGCTGGATATAGTTGTTTCCTACAATTTGCTATTAGGGAGACCGTGGATTCACGCCGCTAAAGCAGTACCATCAACACTCCATCAGATGGTCAAGTTTGAATGGGACAGACAGGAAATAGTTGTGCACGGTGAAGATAATTTGTGCGCTTACAGCAATACTATTGTGCCGTTCATTGAAGTGGAAGATGACAAGGGACCATGGATCTACCAAGTTTCTGACGCAATGTCAGTCGAGAAAGTTCTAGAAGGGAAGTGTATCCCAAGTCCAAAGATAAACGCTGCATCAGTAATGGTAGCGTATGAAATGTTAAAGAATGGTTTTGTACCAGGAAAGGGTTTGGGATCAGCGTTGCAAGGCATCATACAGCCCGTGTCTCTTCCTAAAAACTTGGGATCATTTGGTCTGGGATTCAAGCCCACAGCCGCAGACATAAAAAGAGCCAGGAAATTGAAACAAAGGACATGGGTCCTTCCAAAGCCGGTCCCACGTCTTTCCAGATCATTTGTCCAGTCCGGTACAAGGAGTCGCCCAGTGTCAGCAATTCCCAGTGCTATGATTAATCCTGACAAGGAGTTGATTGAAGGATTTGAGAAGTTGTTTGATAGTGTGAACATGGTGGAAAGTGGAGAGGGTTCTAGCAATACGGAAGTGCAATTTGTCGAGCCAAAAACAAAGCTTAATAATTGGAAGGCTACTCCTCTCCCTACTCGGAAGGAGTCTTGGTAGTTCGCTCTGATTTTCCTTTAAGTTTGTACGGATTATTCCAGGGTTGTAATACAGATTTCATTTTTTCAGTCTGTTTGAGTGTGCAAACCTTGTTATCTTTTATCAATCAATGAAATACAATTTCCCTTTCTTCATCATTCCTGATGGTTTTCCTTTTGTTTTGTTTTCTTTTCTATACAGTTCTTTTTACGCTGGTTCTAATGACATGGCGTGCATAAGGAATCCTCAGCCCAGTCTTAAAAATCAATCTGATTCCGAAATGTTAGTTCAAGAAGTAGATTGTGGTTACGAATCAGAATATGATAATGAGGATGAAGCCTTCGAAGAGATTAGTAAGGAGTTAATTCACTTCGAGGAAAAACCCAAACCCAATTTGAATGACACAGAAGCCGTCAATTTAGGGGACATAGACAATGTCCGAGAGACTAAAATAAGTGTCCACCTCGAGCCAAAAATCTGGGAGGAGTTAATCAAAGTACTCATCGAGTACAAAGATGTTTTTGCATGGTCATATGATGACATGACGGGTTTAAGCACTGATTTAGTGGTCCACAGATTGCCCACTGATCCGACATTCCCCCCCGTCAAGCAAAAGCTGAGGAAATTCAAAACTGATATGAGTGTGAAGATTAAAGAAGAAGTTACCAAGCAGTTGGACGCAAAGGTTATTCGGGTCACCCCATATCCTGTTTGGTTGGCTAATGTCATGCCCGTACCGAAGAAGGATGGAAAGATTAGAGTATGCGTCGATTACCGCAATCTTAACAAAGCAAGTCCTAAGGATAACTTCCCACTACCAAATATCCACATTTTGATCGATAATTGTGCCAAGCGCGAGATTGGATCTTTTGTGAATTGCTATGCTGGGTATCATCAGATTCTAATGGATGAAGAAGATGCAGAAAAGACGACATTCATCACGCCATGGGGAACGTATTGCTACCGGGTAATGCCGTTTGGTTTGAAGAATGCTGGGGAAACTTATATGAGGGCAATGACTACTGTGTTTCATGATATGATACACAAGGAGATTGAGGTATATATAGATGATATGATCATAAAATCAAAACATCAGGCCGACCACGTCGGGGATTTGAGAAAATTCTTCCAGAGGCTCTGCACGTACAACATCAAGCTTAACCCCGCCAAGTGTGCATTTGGTGTTCCATCCAGAAAACTGTTAGGATTCATAGTCAGTCGGTGAGGCATCGAGTTGGACTAGTCAAAGATCAAAGCCATACAAGAATTGCCCCCTCCGAGGAACAAGACTGAAGTGATGAGTCTGTTAGGAAGGCTGAACTACATCAGCAGGTTTATTGCTCAGCTCACGACAACTTGTGAGCCTATTTTCAAGTTGTTGAAGAAGGACGCTGCGATCAAGTGGACTGATGAGTGTCAAGAAGCGTTTGATAAGATAAAAGGTTACTTGACAAACCCACCTGTGCTGGTTCCGCCAGAACCTGGGAGACCTTTGATTCTTTACTTGACAGTCTTGGAAAATTCATTTGGTTGTGTACTGGGGCAGCATGACGTTACCGGCAGGAAGGAACAAGCCATCTATTATCTTAGCAAGAAGTTCACGGCTTATGAGGTTAAGTACACTCACCTGGAAAGGACATGTTGTGCCCTAACTTGGGTGGCACAGAAATTGAAACATTATTTGTCATCCTACACTACCTACCTCATTTCGCATTTGGATCCGTTGAAGTATATCTTTCAAAAGCCTATGCCGATAGGAAGACTTGCAAAATGGCAGATTTTGCTCACAGAGTTTGACATAATCTATGTGACTCGGACTACGATGAAAGCCCAAGCATTGGCCGATCATTTGACCGAGAACCCGATCGATGAAGAATATAAGCCAATGAGGACTTATTTTCCTGATGAAGAGGTGATGTACATTGATGAACTAGAATAGGCCGAGAAACCAGGTTGGAAACTTTTCTTTGATGGGGCTACTAACATGAAAGAAGTCGGAATATGAGTTGTGCTTATTTCTGAAACAGGGCATCACTATCCTGTTACAGCTCAGCTTCGGTTTTATTGCATCAACAATATGGCTGAATACGAGGCATGAATTTTGGGTTTGAGGCTAGTTGCAGACATGAATGTCCGAGAAGTTATGGTCTTGGGAGACTCAGATCTTCTGGTGCACCAAATTCAAGGAGAATGGGGAACACGAGATCTGAAGCTCATACCATACCGACAGTGTTTGCATGATCTTTGCCAACAGTTTAGATCAGTGAAGTTCAGGCATATTCCAAGGGTCCATAATGAGGTCGCCGATGCTTTGGCTACCCTAGCATCAATGCTGCACCATCCGGACAAAGCCTATGTCGATCCTTTGCACATTCAATTACGAGATCAGCATGCTTACTACAACATGATTGAAGAAGAATTGGATGGCGAACCGTGGTTCCATGATATCAAGGAGTACATCAGAATGGGAATATACCCAGTGCAAGCCACGGGGGATCAAAAGAGAACAATTCGACGGTTGTTAAGCGGATTTTTCTTGAGTGGAGGAGTTTTGTACAAAAGAACACCAGACCTGGGATTGTTAAGATGCATAGATGCTAGACAAGCTACGTCTGTCATGTCCGAAGTACATTCAGGAGTCTGCGGACCACATATGAGCGGATATGTGTTGGCAAAGAAAATTCTCCGAGCAGGTTATTATTGGCTAACCATGGAGAAAGATTGTATTAGTTTTGTGCGCAAATGTCATCAGTGCCAGATACACGGAGATTTGATTCATTCTCCGCCATCGAAATTACACACAATGTCAGCGCCATGGCCCTTCATCGCTTGGGGCATGGATATTATTGGACCAATTGATCCAGCAGCATCCAACGGGCATAGGTTCATTCTGGTAGTCATTGATTATTTCACCAAATGGGTTGAGGCCAAAACTTTTAAGTCTGTGACCAAGAAAGCAGTGGTCGATTTTGTTCACTCTCATATCATCTGTCGATTTGGAATCCCGAAGGTGATCATCACAGATAAAGATGCTAATATTAACAGCAATTTGATGAAAGAGGTATGTCAACAGTTTAAGATTACACACCGCAATTCCACCCCATATCGTCCCAAGGCGAATGGAGCAGTTTGGCAGCCAACAAAAACATAAAGAAGATACTTCGGAAAATGGTGGAATGTTCTAGGCAATGGCACGAAAAATTACCATTTGCATTGCTGGGTTATGCACTACTGTCCGTACTTCGGTAGGTGCAACTCCTTATTTGTTGGTATATGGAACTGAAGCAGTAATACCGGCGAAAGTTGAAATCCTATCCCTTCGGATTGTCGCTGAGGCTGAGATTGATGATGATGAGTGGGTCAAAACCCGTTTGGAGCAGTTGAACTTGATTGACGAAACGAGATTGGCAGTTGTGTGCCATGGCCAGTTATATCAAAAGAGAATGGCAAGAGCATACAACAAAAAGGTGCGGCACCGAAAATTTGAAGTGGGTCAGCAAGTGCTGAAACGCATCCTTCCACATCAGGCTGAGGCAAAAGGCAAGTTCGCCCCGAATTGGCAAGGGCCATTCATTGTAACCAGAGTATTTTCCAATGGTGTTTTATGTTTAACAGATATCGAAGGAAAATGCATAGACATGGCTATCAATTCTGATGCAGTAAAAAGATATTATGTATGATTTCTTTGGTATAATTGTTGATTGTTTGTATTTGGCATTATTTCGAAGATTGAAATGACGAAGGCAATTTGTTCTACTATCTAAACACTTTACCCTTTGTTCCCCTTTTTGAGCCTTATTTATTTCTTTCATACCCTTCTTTTGGAATCAATAACGAAAAAGAGACAAAAGAAAGAAAAGAAAAAGAGAAAAGAAAAGAAGTAAAAAATATAACAACAAGGAAATTCAGGTGTGAAGTACGTTTGACCTGATCTCTGTTAAGGGTACGTAGGCAGCTTTACGGCTCGGTCAAAGCGAAATAAAATATCCAAAGATCCCCAAGCAAGAGACTGGGGCAGAGGTTGTTTTGCAATAAGAAATGTGATTCCAAGAGTTGTAATTTTAAACCCATGTCAAATTATTTTGAGCCTTTGATGCCCTTTCTTTCTAATCCCATCCAAAAGCCCACATTATGGTCCAAAGAAAGACCTTCTG
This sequence comes from Nicotiana sylvestris, assembly GCF_000393655.2. Lineage (NCBI taxonomy): Eukaryota > Viridiplantae > Streptophyta > Magnoliopsida > Solanales > Solanaceae > Nicotiana > Nicotiana sylvestris. The sequence continues at coordinate 183,545,656 of NC_091065.1, forward strand.
ATCAGTTTTCGAAGAGATGACAAGTCGAGCAAACAGAAATGATTCATATCAGGGTAATACTCCGGTCCAAGCAGGGAAATTAATGAAAATAAGAGAGTCTTATTGGTGAAAACCTTCACAGGCACCATAAGGCGATGAAAGTTGAGAGAAATAAAATGAGAGAGTCTTATCGGTAAAAATCTTCACAGGCACCATAAGGCGATGGGAGTTGAGAGAAATGCGAGAGTCTTATTAGTGAAAACCCCTCGAACGGCACTATAAGGTGACAAGGAATTAAAAGGGGGCAAATGAGATAAGCTTGATGGAAAGGATCCGTCGAGACATCAAGCAGAATAAAGATGTTGTTTCGGCAAAAAAAGATGGGTTGTGGGACCTTTGAAATGCAAAGTGGGAACATCAGAAAGATTGATTGATGTAAATAGACAGGGTTGATTAATCCAAAAATGCACGACATGACCATTGGGATCGGTTATACCATTCAGATAAGTTATTTTCTCTTCAAACAATTGTTCAGAAAGATTTTTCTTGTTCTATCTTTCGAAGTCATCATTTTCCATTTCTTTTTGATCAATAGTAGTTTATTTTTAAGAAGGATTTTCAGAGCTAACTACCAGTTGCCAACATGGTGCAAGGTAAATGGGGATAAGACATGTGAGTATAATGTGATGGGATGAGAAAGACATCGTTGTAAGACCAAATGATGGATTGGTCTAAGATTTCGGGACAGTGTGGAGCAAAGGTGGAAAACAACGGTTGAGAAGTTGGTGAATACAGAATCATCAAGAAGGTCGGAAGTTATCGGCCAAGTTTCAAGATAGTCGAATGACGCAGAGCATGGAAAAGAGCCAAAGGGAAAACCGTCCCCAGCAGGAGCATCCCCACGTTTTAAACTAACAAATTCTCTTTGATTCTAAGCAGGGACAGGAAATGTTATTGATGACAGAAAGACATGCCACAAGAAAGATTGTCAAACTGGGGCAGAAAATTTTATTTCATTTTGAAAATTTGCTGGAAGTCTGGTACCCACTTGGGGAAGAAGGAAGATAACACAAGTTTGGTGAAAAGCGGTATCCCCAGCAGTTTTCGGGAGAAGGCAAAATAAGTTTTAAAGAAAGTAATTTCAGGAGGAAGATAACACAAGTCTTAAGGGAAGTAGTTTCAGAGGAAGGAAAACACCAGCTTTAAGGGAAGTAGTCTTTGAAGGAGGAAAATAACATGTTTTTGAATGAAACACCGGTGTTATCCCCAGTAGTTTTCAGAGGAATGAAACACCAGTTTTGAGGGAAGCAGTTCTGAAAGAAGATAACTCAAGTTAGAAGGAAAATGGTTCAGGAGGCAGGAAGGAACACCGACAATAGAACATATTTTTAAGTCGTTGACGAAGTCAGGAGCCCGCCTGGAGAATGGAGGTGTTATATTTTTAAGTTGTAATTGAAGTCAGGAGCCCGCCTGGAGAATGGAGGTGTTATTGTTTTGTTGTGATTGAAGTCAGGAGCCCGCCTGGAGAATGGAGGTGTTATATTTTTAAGTCGTTGACGAAGTCAGGAGCCCACTTGGAGAATGGAGGTTGTTATATTTTCAAATTATAGACGAAGTCAGGGGTCCGCCTGGAGAATGGAGGTTGTTATATTTTGAAATTATAGTCGAAGTCAGGAGCCCGCCTGGAGAATAGAGGTGTTATATTTTTAAGTCGTTGACGAAGTCAGGAGCCCGCCTGGAGAATGGAGGTATTATCTTTAAATTGTTTATTGAAGTCAGGAGCCCACCTGGAGAATGGAGGTATTATATTTTTAAGTCGTAGTAGAAGTCGGGAGCCCACCCGGAGAGCAGAAGGTTGCAACAAAGATCCCCAGTGTAAATTAAAGTTCAGAAGTTGGAAGAAAGACAACACTAGTCAGAAGAAGGCAGTTCAAGCTTCAAAGAAAAAATAATTCGAAGCTCACAAGAAGGAAATAAGCAGTTCAAATTCGGAAATCAAAAGAAGACTACGAGTCAAGACAGAAAGAAAGAAACATCAGAGGAAACACCAGTCAACAGGACATCAAAGCAACAAGAGACACAAGAGCAAGTGTGAAAATCTAGATAAGATTTTGTAATTCATAGACTATAGTTTAGTCTAGCTTCTTGTTTTCTTTTAGCATGGTGTAATAAGGAGGTCAGTAAGTAGCGGCAGCAGCAGCAACAGCAGTAACAGTAAATCCACAGCTCCATGGTAGTCTCAACTACCAAAATTTCCCGAACTACATTAACTTGATTCCCTTTTTAGCCAGGGATATGTAGGAAACCTGCGAAGCAGAGGTTCGATCAACTCTCTTTCAAAAATATGCTTCACACGGAGTAGCCGAATGGGCAAAAATCGCTCGTATCCGCTCACTTTATCTTTGTACGAAAACTCTTCATGTTTCCGGACAAAGAGGGGCAGCTGTGAGCACGTGATTTTTGCCCTACAAGAACTACTCCCAAAAATTCAAACTAAAATAGTTTTGTGTTGCTTGTGATTTATTTGTATTTGTCTATGCATGTTTATTTTTACTTTAATTAAGAAAAAATATAAAATATGTGTTGCATGTGCATTTAGGATTTAATTTTACAATTAGGAATTAATTAAACAATATTTGGATTTGCGAGAATGAAAATCGCAAAAAAATATGTACTTGGCATTTTTTAGCATTTAATCGCCAATTGTGTGATTTTATTTTAGTTGGTATTTAATTGTGTGTGATAATTATCATTGAGGGTTAATTAGTATTTTTCTAAGTTAATTTTGGCTTTACAATTTATTTTAGAATTTTTGGTAATTAGGAATTAAAAGAAAATAAAAGGAAAAAGAAGAAACAAGAGAAGAAGAGTAAAAATTGGACTGGGCCAGTTTTAAAAAGGAAAAGTTCAGGCCCAATGTGACCCCCATATCCAGGCCCAACCGGTCGGTCAAAGAGACCATACCAAACGATGTCGTTTCATCGCCAATCAATCTCAACCGTTCATTTCATTTAATCCAACGGCCGCAAATCGCCCCCCATGCCCCGACCCATTCCCATCCAAAGACCGATCTGGTCTCGAGGTGAACGAAACGACATCGTCTCTTTAAGTGAGTTGATCCAAGCCGTTGATCTCAATTGATCTAACGGCTAGGATCAAATCACTTCCCCCCATATATAAGCCCAAACCATACCCCGCCCCAAGCCAAACCCCTTCTCACCTCTTCGTCTCTAAGCCTTAGAGACCAAACGAACCCTTCGCCCCTTACCACCGTGCTCCGCCCACCGGAAATCGCCTCACGACGGTTTCGGTGGCCCAAACGACCCCATCTTTACACCACTGATTCCCCTCGACCTCCCCATTCCGAATCCCTAACCCTTATCCCTCGAATCCTGATCAGGGCCTTCGAATCTTCAATCAAAGATCGACCAAAAAACCCTAACTTATCCAATCGATTCCAGGCTAACACCCAACGTCTACCTGACTTCCCTTGTCCCTAAACCACCCCTAGTTCCCCTCGAATCAAACCGGAGTTTGTCTAATCTCAATTTGAATGAACGAAAGCTGAGTTTTCAAATCAAGATCTTGTATTGAAGATTTGAGGCCGAAATAGGTTTTATTCGTGTGTTCTCGTTTGAGAACTCGTGATTAAGACCTATTCCGACCAAAATTGAAAGATGCTGGATTTTGTTCAAGCCGAGCTGGTCGTTCATTTTAGGTATTTCTATTCTCTGTTTCATCTCGTTTTTAGGCTTCATTCGATATGTGTATTTTCGGATTAATTTCCTGTCACGTCAATTTGTTTTGGTTTGGTAATTGGTGTTGACTCGTTAATTTTAGTCAATTGTTGAAGCTAGTCAGTTTGTCGATTGGTTAGAACATTTTCTGATTTTGCAATCGATAAATTAAGGATTAGTTCATCACAATGTTTGAATCGCTTAGTCGGTCGTCACATTGTTTTGAATTGCTTGGTCAGTTGAAATACTTTGAAAATACATGAACTGTTGTTTTGGTTGTCACCTGAACCTACTGTGTCATTCCCTGTAAGGGTGCTCTGAATCATTAAAATCCTTGGCCTTTATTTTGTTGCTATTTGATTCAACCTGGTTCAAGCTTAAGTTGTTGTTGAGTTTGATGAACTGAATCCTACTGTTTAGGGTCTAAAATAAATCTGAGATTGGTTTGAATTCAGTGTTGGTATGATAATGTTCATTAGATAGTAGTGAGTTATAAGGTTGCATTCAGAACTTAGGAGAATTGGTTATAGCTACAGTCACAGGGTCTTCACGGGTATTTTGGGGGTTTAAAAGTTTGGCAAATGATCTTGCTAAGTGGGCTGTCAGTAAAGTAATTAATTAACCATTAATCTAATGTGTTAGTGGGTAACAAAACATACTGGTATGGGGAGGTTTAAAAGGCATTGATTAAAATATGTTGCCCATACCTGTTTGAACTTTAAATAAAGAAAAAACAAGGGTTAATGGGGAACAAAACATACTCTAGTGGAGTTCTAAAGAATATTATGGGCAGAATTAGTTTCTTAATTCTTCCTGAGTGTTCTTACAAGCTGGCAGGGTCAGTGTTTGGATATAAAGAAGGGGTCTTTGATCAGAGGAGAGGAGTTTTTCAGAGTTTTGAGAGATCTTTTAGAAAACAGTCCTAGACAGCATTTTAAAAAAGAAGACATTCAGCTTTTTAGAGTTGGGGAGAGTTTAAGAACAGAAAAACCAAAATATATTGCAATTAGTTCTCTTAGGTTCTGCATTTGATCCTTCTTTAATCAGTAAAAAAAGAGCATTGCAAGCTTGAAGTAAAGTGCCTGATTTTCAATTGTTGGGGGTAGTTTCCAGTTTCCAGCCTGTTTACTGGAGTGTTTGAGGTTCACTGGTTAGTTTTCTTGTTGAGTTTGAGTCCAATTAGTTGCCCGAAGTTATTTGTTGTTGCTGTTTGGTCTCACAACTGGTTATGAGCTATGGTCAAGTGTTTTTTATTTCTGATTTGAAACTGGGTTTGGAGCTGTTTCTGAATTTCAATTGGCTGTCTGCTGGTGTTATTTGCTGTTGTTGTTGTTTGTTGTGCTGTATTGCTGCTGACTTCCTCTTTATTCTTCTGTTCACTCCAATCCAGGTACACAACTAAGCTCAATTTGATGTAGCCTTGAGATGTAAACATGAAATGGAAATGCTCGGGCCCTTAATGATTTGATGTTGTACTTGTAGCTCAGTAGATATAGATAATAAGTAGTTGTATAGTCCAATTTGATCTATAATTCAATGAAATGTGGATTGTGAGGTTTGTACCTAATTAGGACTGTTTAAACTGTTAATTCGTATACATTAGTTGTAAACTTAGTATAGTTTAGTATTGATTTCAGTCAACATTGAGTTAAAAATCGAATATCAGTATTGTTTGGACCTACAACTAATCCATAAGTCAACATGTGGTGCTTATTCCGATTTCAGGTTAAATGTGCTTTTAAAAAAAAGCCCAACATGCTAGTTATTGATGTCCTCTCCTTTGTTCGTTAAGCTCACTATTTCGATGTAGGAACAAGTAATTGCATGTTAATGGTTAATATCAATAGTCCACTTGAATTTGAATCAATTAACTTATTCATGAATGTTAGTAGAATCAAATAACCGAGTCGTATAGTTCAATCTCGACCCAGCATATGGATTGGGTTCTTTGGACTTAAAGTTAAAATGGCATTTGGTCTACTAATTTTCAATTGATAGACTATAGGATTTTCTAATATTAACTAATTAGCCCCCCCCCTTTTATTTCTTTAGAGACAAATAAATAGAAGAAGAATAGTCATTTTGGGATTAGCCTTTAAATAATAAATGAGACGAGCCTCACTAAATAAAACGTAGAAGTTGCGGGGCCCTCAGTAAATATTATGTTAAAATACTTTAGATTTCGAGACGGACTATCTAATGAATTTCACGGCTTTCCTCAAAATAATAACGCGTTAGTCACTTTAGGCGCGCTTTAAATAAGTTACTTTCTTAAACTCGGGTGCACATTTATGTGATCCGAATCCAAATCTCAACGGAGTCAAAATGTGTCAATAACCACGGGTGCATTGATGTGACGTGGTTCGAGACGTGTTTTCACGACGTTGCAATTCTCTCTTAAAATAACAACAATAAAAGCGGAAAGAGTTAAAATTTGCACACAGGTCCAACATGTATAAAATCAGATAAATAATCCGAATATGACAATTAAGCGACCGTGCTAGAACCACGGAACTCAAGAATGCCTAACACCTTCTCCCTGGTTAACAGAATTCCTTATCCGGATTTCTGGTTCGCGGGCTGTAATATAGAGTCATTTCTTTTCCTCGATTCGGGATTCAACCGGTGACTTGGGATACCATAAATCTCCCAAGTGGCGACTCTGAATTAAATAAACAAATTCTGTTTCGATTGTCCTTTAAATGGAAAAGCTCCCCTTATGCCCTTGCGTGCGTAGGAAAAAGGAGGTGTGACAGTAGTTGTATATGATTAATAGCTTGTTTGGCCAAGCTGGAGAAATCAACTTATTTTGATAAGTGTTTTTTTTTATAAAATTGCTTTTGAAAAAGAGAAGCAGTTTGTGTTTGGCTAATCACTTTTAAAAGCACTTTTGAGCAATAATTTGTGTTTGACCAAGTTTTTCAAAAAGTACTTTAATTATCAAATTACGAATAAGGACATGAGTAGATTTACTTAATATATAGTTAATATTATAAGTAAATAATAATCTCAAAATTTTGTTATTACAAGCAATAATTAAATCTTTTCATTTTATTTAAATAAAATATGAAAATAAAATATTGCTCTTGCTAAGTATTAGGTTTA